>NC_073268.2:58385000-59010000 GCF_029289425.2 Pan paniscus | reverse complement strand
ACCTTTTCTATGTTTACCTTTTCTCTGTTTAGATATATCTAGACACTGCAGAAATATTTACCATTGTGTTTCACTTGCCTTTAGTATTCAGTACAGTCACATGCTGCACAGGTTTGTAGCCTGGTAGCAATAAGCTAGACCACAGAAGCTAGGTGTGTAGTAAGTTATACCATCGAGGTTTGTGTAAGTCACTGTATGATGTGCGTGCAACAATGAAATTGCCCAGCGACGCATGTCTCAGAACATATCCCTGTTGTTAACCATGCATGACCGTATTCCACTCTTCAGATTTCATGAAGAGTATTTGTAGATAATCCCTTTATGTGAAATTATCTCATGTGAGTAAAGAGGGGTTGTTTGAAGAAGGGTCCTTGTCATGTTTCTAGAAATCCTTCTGCTTGTTTCAGAAGCTGCCCTTGGAGAAACAAAAAAAAGGAACTGTGTCATAGGTATCTTTATGTTTCCAGTGCCTAGAACTATACTTGGAACATGGGGAGTACTGAATAAGCCCCAGTTGGATGTGTTGATCTTCTACACTCTCACCCTTGACACAATACAGTTCAGCATCAGTCATACCAGTTTCTGTATTGCTAGCACAGTAGTCCCTCACTTATCCATGGAGGACACATTCCAAGACCCCTAGTAATTCCTGAAGCCTCAGGTAGTACTGAACCCTCAATATACTTAGATTTTTTAAGTGTGGTCACCAAGACAGCTACTAATTGACTTACATGCAGGGAGCATCTACAGTGTGCCTACCTTGGACAAAGGAATAATTCACATCCTGGGCTGGATGGAAATGGATGATGAGAGATTTTATCACGCTACTCAGCATGGAGTGCAACTGACAACTTGGCAATTGGCCAGGTGCCGTGGCTCACGCCTGTAATCCCAGCACTTTGGGAGGCCGAGGTGGGTGGATTATCTGAGGTCAGGAGTTCAAGACCAGCCCAGCCAACATGGTGAAACCCTGTCTCTACTAAAAATACAAAAATTAGCCGGCATGGTGGCGGGCTCCTGTAATCCCAGCTACTCAGGAGGCTGAGGCAGGAGAATCACTTGAATTCAGGAGTTGGAGGTTGGAGAGAGTGGAGATCCGCCCCTGCACTCCAACCCGGGTGACAGAGTGAGACTCTGTCTCAAAAAAAAAAAAAAGAAAGAAAAAGAAAAAAAGAAAACTTGTCAATTGTTTTTTTCCGGAATTTTTCATTTAATATTTTCGGGCCACGGTCAACCATGGGTAACTGAAACCTTGGAAGGTGAAACGGTGGGAAGTGAAATTGAGGACAAGGGTAGACTCCTGTAGCACACACCCCATTCTCTCAGGCCTGTGTGCCTCTAGAAAGCCCAACGCAAGCACTAAGCCCCCGTGAGCACACCACCACAAGCAAGGGACTTGCCGTTTCAAATGCCTGGAACAGCTATTTTCAAAGTGTGGTCTGGGGACCTCTGGGGCTTTCTGAAACCCTTTTAGAGTCTTGAGGTTAAAGCTGTTTTTATAATACTACTGAGAAGTCATTTTCCTATTTCACTCTCATCTCTCATAAGTCTACAGTGGAACTTTCTAGAGGCTAATAAAGTGTGATGATGTCATTCTTCTAGTGTTAATGCAATGTGTCACTGTATATTCTTGCATTTTAAAAATTTCTCAGTTTTTAGTTCTAATGTGATAAATATCAGTAGACATAATGCATGATCAATGGCTTTTTGGGGTCCTCAATAATTTTTAAGAGTGTAAAGTCCCAATGCCAGAAACTTTGAGAACTTCTGGCCTTGAATCACACTTCCCAGATCAGGGGGTTCTTATCCAGGAATGAGAGGGAAATGGCCCTATTTCTCAATTTCCTGATTTACTCATTCAGTACATATTTTACCAAGTTTCTATTTGCAACCAGACACTGTGCTCAGCCCCAGGGCAACAGTATTAAACGAGATGGAGGGTTGATCCCAGTCTTGTGGTTGAGAGAGATAATAAGGGAAGGCACCCCCAAGGCACAGATGCCTATGATACAATCTCAAAGAAGAGTGAGAGCCAGTTAAACAGGAAAGCGTCAAGGTCCTTGGGCAGGAGTGTCATGGCGCTCTTAAGGAGTTGAAAGAAGGCTGCAGTGACTGTTCTAGAGGAGCATGTGGTTCTTGAGATGAGGCTGGAGAGGCCTGAAAAGAACACAGGGCCTGCGGAGCTGGGAAAAGATCTGGGTCTTGATGTCAGGCAATGTCCAAGGGCAATGAAGGGTTTTTTATTTACTTATTTTCAATTGGGATAAAATGTACAAATAAAATATGTCATTTTAACCATTTTAAGTGTACAATTCAGTAACATTAAGTACATTCACACTCTTGCGCAACCATCACCATCTATTCCAGAGCTGCTTCTCATCCCCAATTGAAACCGTCTCCATTAAATACTAACTCCTCATTCCCTCCTCCCTCCGGTTCCTGGTAGTCACTGTTGTATGTTCTGTCTCTATGAATTTAAGTATTTTAGGTCTCACAGAGAAGTGGAATCTCATAGAATTCATCCTCTTGTGTCTTATTTCACTTAGCCTAATGCAGTAAAAGGTTTTCAAGCCCAAAAGGATATTGGAGAAATACCTCAATGAGAGAGATGGGCACTGCTATCTCAATGTCTGTCCTCTTCCTTGCCTTCTTTGGATACTAATCAGGTTTGTATAGTAGCAGCCAGTTTCATTCTTCCCTCTCTCACCTGAAGACCAGGCTCCAGCTCCTTCAAGAACACTCCGTTGGTTCTCAGCATTCAGAAGGAGCCATGTCATCCTCTTAAAGGGAACAATGAGGGGAGTGGTCAGAGATCATTTCAGACTCAGCCTTCCAGGTCTGTGAAAACCATACAATAAACTTAAAAATAATAATAATTTTAAAAACCCAGCTTGGAGTGGCCAGGACCTGAGATGAGAGAGTGGTGATATTATTTCAGCTCAGCCGTGGGTGCTGGACACTGGCTTCTTTCATCTATGGGCCCTCCTGTGGCTGAACACTAAGGCTGTACTGACCACGCAGCAGTGACCATGAAGAGGAACTGGGAGTCAGTGAGGTGCACGCCTGGCTTTCATCTTTCCTCGACATCTTCTTCAGGGGGTCCTACTTTAACAAGAATCTATTCCTCTTGTTTAGTTGATAGGAGCTTGAGACTGATTGATTGCTTTTAGAAATTTTAACCATCATAGGAAAAATAAAGAAGAAGTCAAATGCTGAGAATGGACCCTAATCTCTTAGAGCAGGGATTGTCAAACTTGGGTATGCAAATGCATCGCCTAGAACCCCTTTAAACATCTTACCTGGGTCTTACCCCCAGAATTTCTGATTCAATAGCTCCAGGATGGGGCCCTGGACTTGGCATTTCTAACAAGTTCCAGATGATGTTGATGCTGCTGGTACTGGGACTGCATTTTGAAAACCACTCCGTCAGGGACAGGCAGGAATTTAGAGAGACCCTTTAGAAAGCACATTTTCCTGCCTACATTGTTCTTCCCACGCATGTCAGCCTGGTAAGGGGCGGGGACTCCAGGCCCATCATAGGATGTCTTTTCTGATTTTCTGGCTTACTGAGTAAAAGTCACCTCTCCCTCACAAATGACCCACGTGACTGTCATGTTTCCACCCGCCTTCTGCTTTCTGGAGGGAGGGACCAGCAGTCTCCTACGGATCTTTTGAATGATGAAATGGAGCCCTTCACCCTTTTATCTGTCTGCCAGCCCTGAAGAGCTCTGTGAAGACCCATTTATTGAATCTGCTGAGGTTTAGTCCCTCTGGGTTTGAAGACACCAAAGTCTGTTGGTCCCAGGGTCATTCATTATTGGGAAGCAGAGTCATTGTCCCCTCAGCCAGCCAAGTTTTCACCTCATACTTCACAGGCTGAGCAGTTAAGGGAAGAAAGCTTTCATCCTTAATCGCAAATGATTCAAATTGTTGGGTCAATGAGCTCCTGTCTCTTCTGAGGAGTGGTAAAGACATTCGACCTCTGGACAGGGACATAGGGTGTAATCACTTCCTCCTCCTACAGCTGTCATTTCTCTGTGTTATCTCAGCACTCTGGCAGAAGAGCTGGTTTGTAAGAGGAATAGCAGAGAAGGCCAGCTAGCTCGGCACAGAGGAGGCCGTGTAAGACAAAGAACCTCAATATGCTCCCCTCTTCCACCTCCCAGACACCTTGCCAATTGCAGATCAGCATTCATGAGGCTTTTCTGAGCCAGGTCTGACAAGGGATCAAACCACACTCAAGTAATGCCATCATCTTTCCGGGCAAGATGACTGCCCTTACTGTAATAACAGCTAACACAATCATTTCACCTAACATGTATTGAGTAGTACTTAGAACATGGGCTATATATTTTGTGGACGTTGCATTACACAGCTTATTTCTCATCATGACGTACATGCTATAATGAGATCCATGTTTCAGAGGAGGAAACTCATTCTGCAATGGTTAGTGTCATCAAAGGAAAACAGCCTGGACACATATGAAAGACAGAAAGACAGATTTTATTCAGATGATTGCAGTAAGGGACAGAGACTCTAATATGAATTGAGCTCAACTCCACCAAAGAAAAAGATGACTGAGGTTTTCTTTTTTTTTCTTTTTAAGGTGGAGTCTCGCTCTGTCACCAGGCTGGAGTGTAGTGGCACGATCTCGGCTCACTGCAACCTCTGCCTCCTGGGTTCAAGCAGTTCTCTTGCCCCAGCCTCCCAAGTAGCTGGGACTACTGGCCCGTGCCACCACGCCCAACTAATTTATGTATTTTTAGTAGAGACAGGGTTTCGCCATGTTGGCCAGGATGGTCTCGAGCTCTTGACCTCGTGATCCTCCCACCTCGGCCTCCCAAAGTCTTGGGATTGCAGGCGTGAGCCACCGCGCCTGGTCATGACTGAGGTTTTCAAAAGGGGAAAAAAAGGACTATGAAGAGTAAAAAAAAAAAAAAGAAAAAAGAGGGAACCAATATAGGGAGCAGGGGCCTACAGAGAAATGGAAAAATTACAGGAAGTGAGTAAAGGTAGAGAATTACTGAAAGTGGTTGGGACATTGGTGGTTTAGCAGCATTGAGTTTTCTTGAGCAAAGAGTCAACATGAGGGCTGTGGTCACCCTTACAGACATGACTCAGTGCAGGTAGGAGCCAGGCTTATGTGTGACCAAGCTTCTTAGCAGAGCATTTGGGCAAGGCCTTTACACCGCATGGGAGTCTGGAGTTTTCAGTAACTTGCCACACAGCAAGGCCACACAGCTGGTAGGCAGCAGGTGCTTGAGATTTCAGCCCAAGCAGTGGGATGGAGTTCTGAAACTCAATCCTATACTGCCCCTGAACACTGGTTTCTCACAGCAGCCCTCTTGTTTTCTGAGCTCACATTTCTGTCTTCCATTTACCTGTGGAGTTAGCTAAACCTGTGCTTCAGGGTCAGAAATCCTACCTCATATGTAAGTTCCCAGAGTGTCTGCCTCTGTCTTTTCTGCAGCCACAGCTCTGCCAAGAACAGAAATGTCCTTGGCCCTGGGTGGTCCTTCTCCTTACCTCCACCCTCACCCTCACCTCTTCAATCTCCTACGGATTCATGCCAGAGTTGAGAGAAGACCCTGAAACCTGAGTGTGATCTCTATTGAGGTTCCTAATGACAGCAAGACATCCTACCTGGCAACATTTTATCAACCTTAGAAAAATGTCCCCATCCATTGGTACTAATTAGCCTTTCCTGCTATAACACAAGTGAGTCAAGGTTCCCGGGAAAGACAGACAACAGGAAAACAGGAGCTGTCTGTGAAGGATCTGTGCAGTTCAACACAGGCCACTTATCTCACAAGCAGTGCATTTTGTAACCATAAATGAAAAATCTGTTTTTAACTTAAAAAGTATATGTACAAAGGGCATTATCAGGGATCTCCCAGCAGGCTCATCTGTCATCAAAAAGAGATGAAGATCAATTTGGCGTATTCTAGATTCTGTCTTTTCTAGGGATTGAGATGTGAACATATAGAGTCTAAATAGTTTCTGATATCTGCTTGAATGCCAGATGGCAACTGCATTCCTGACCTCTGGGGAATGCAAAGTCTGTCTGAAGCCCAAGGAGAGCTCAGAGCATCAAAGATCCTGAGGCAGGTACTAAGGAGGTGCCTCCAAGGAGGTAGGACTGAGTCATGACCTAGTCTCCAAGTTTGATTTCAGGGGGAAAGAAGGAGACAAAGGGACGTGAGGACTCAGAAGGCACGAAACCAAGCGCTTTGTAGTTTCTGTGCCTTTTGATTTTTATAACAACCGTGTGAAGTCAGTAACACTGTCTTCATTTCAAGAGTAAGAAGACTGAGACTCAAAACAGTCAGATTTCTCGAGGTCACAGTGAGGAATTTCTGGCCTTCACCTGGCTTCTGGTTATCATTCAGGGTTCATTTGCAATGTCTCTTCCTTGAAGGGCCTTCTCTGTCTAGCTCACGAGCCCACACCTGCCTCTTTACCTTCCAGGTCATTCTCTGTAATATTATTCTACTCTCTTGTCTCCAAAGTAGTCACCATCATTTAACACTTTGTAGTTATTTATTTGTTTTCTTGTTTATTTTCTACCTGCTCACCATGAAATACAAGCTGATGAGCAATCAAAAATGTGAATTGGCCGAGTGTGGTAGCTCACGCCTATAATCCCAACACTTTGGGAGGCGGAGGTGGGTGGATCACCTGAGGTCAGGAGTTCAAGACCAGCCTGACCAATACGGTGACACCCTGCCTCTACTAAAAATACAAAAATTAGTTGGGCATGGTGGCGGGTGCCTGTAGTCCTAGCTACTTGGGAAGCTGAGAGAGGAGAATTGCTTGAACCCGGGAGGCGGGGGGTTGCACTGAGCTGAGATCATGTCACTGTACTCCAGCTTGGGCAACAGAGGGAGACTCCGCCTCAAAAAAAAAAATGTGAGGGTATATAAACTCTGAGCCCATCTCCAGAATTTCTGATTCGGCAGGTCTGGGCCAGGGCCAAATGTCAAAAAGTTTCTAACATTTTCCCATTTCTGTTAATGCTGCTGGTCTGGGAACGGCACTTTGAGAACTAGGGCCCTAGGATGCATAAGATACAAAGAAACATTGATAAAGATAAAAAGTCAGAATGACCTTCACTTTCTAGTTCACTGCTGTGTTCCCACACCTGGGCTCTGGACAGTACCTAGCAGGTATTCAACAAATGGCTTTTGAATAAATTAATGAGTGAAATACTGAAATATGAATTAGGTCTGTGACACCAGAGACCATGTCTTTTTCCTCTGCAGAAGCCCAGAACTTTTTCCCAGTTCTCAGATCTTGACCATCACATACCTGATGGTCAATGGAAAAGAAGACCCCAGATGGCCTGGTGCAATGCCCTTCAGATAGAAAGACTGCTGTTATCCCATACAAAACATGGTATTAGTCCTTTCCAAGTAGGTTCTGATTAGGTACAAGGAACCAGGCATGCTATCTTCATTTCTTTGCAAGAGATCCAGAAAATATGTCCCATTACATGAAACTAGAGAGGGTTTGAAATCAGACCCTTTGGGAATATTACAACAGTGGCCCCCATCTCTAGCTCTGATGGCAGTGGCTGCTGCCATCATGCCGGCTGTAGCAGGGAAGTACATCTGTGGCTGCACACTCCATGGAGCCAGCAGGAGCCCTGCCCTTCTGCGTTGGGTTGGGAGCTTCCTGTGCCACTGCAGCCGCCCAAAACGCAGCTGCAGACCCAGGCCTCCTGCTCTACAGAGCAAACTGCCCAAACTGTAGCTGTGGATCAGAGCCTCCCTGTGCTCTTGGGGGAGCCAGGAACAGGCAGGATCTGCCTTCCCAGGTGCTCTGGGCCTCCTGCTCCAGGAAGCAGGCAGGAGCCAGGGACCAGCAGGAGCCCTGCCCCTTCCAGGTTGGCGAGGCAAGAGCTCCTGGGTGCAGCTGCGGCGCAGGACCCAGGCATCTCTGCAGCCTGCATCCTTGGGTCTCCAGAAAGGACCCGTTCCCCCACCTTACCCTCTCCCTGCCCCCCGTCCCTGCAAGCTCTGCAGTGCCCACTCCACTGCCTGGCCTCTCTCCCCTTCCAGAGCCTGCTCTGATCTCCCAGGGGGAATTGGGGCTGAGCCTCAGGGCCATGAATGGCAGCAGGAGGCAGATTGATTCCTGGCCGGAAGGGGCCAGATCCCAGTAAGGCCCCACCTTCCGGCCAGGGAGGGCCTCTTCCAGAGTACCCTCTCTGCGGATAGCTGGAGACGATGGGACAACCAGCTGCAGAGAGGAGCTACCCTTTCCGCTGAGACCTTTAGAGACCTGCAGAGATGTTGGAATGACTTGCCTTTGGAAAGGAGCCACCCTCTCCTGGGTCTCCTCTCTGCTAAGAGCTGAACACTCAACTTGACGACCGGCCTACAGAGAGGAGCTACCCACTCCTCTGAGCTGTTCTAATACTAAATAAAATTCTTGTTCATCCTTCAGTTGTCTGCCTACCTCATTCTTCCTGAACGCAGGACAAAAAACTTGGGCAAAGGCACTGTGGCCACAGAGGTTTCTGGCCAGAAAAATCGACATCCCAGAGATCCCATAACATCTCCACTTGGCTCCCCTGCTGGCCCTGTTCAGAAACCTTAGTTGTGTTATTATTGATTCAGAGAAGGGGAGTGAGAACTCAATTCCCTCTGCCAGATTTGATCCCAGACTCTTTCCCCGTGAACCGATGAAATCCACAGCTGGTAGTAATCTCTCCTGCCTCAAAACTCCCCTGACATTTTATCTGTAACCCTCCTAAACCACTTATTTCCTAGGTTGCACTATAATTATTCATTGTGTGCCTCATCTCCCCTGCTGTTCTATGGCCTTCTCATAGACAATGACAGGGTCTTAATCATCTCTGTGCATGCCCCAAATTTAGAACACAGCCTCAGATGCTGAATGAATGAAAGAAAGAATGAATAATACAAATGGCAAGAAAGCAAAGAGGAACTTGCAAAGAGAACTGAGATGCCATGGGTATGGTGATTTACTCTTTGTTAGGAAGTTATTTCAAGAGTACATCATGGTGAAGCATTCAAAACTTGTGTCTAGCATAAAGTTGGTGCTCAATAAATGTTTACAAAAGAAAGGCTGGAATTCATCTATTGTTCTACATTTCTGACTGATGTGGCCTCATCTCAAAAAAAAAAAATATCTGGAAAGTATTTTCTGAGTTGTTTTTCCTATAGGTGGATGTTGGAGATTTGACTTCAAACCCTGGATTCACTTGGGCTGTGTAGGTCTTTGAGGTGTTAGTCCCTGGAATAGCTGAAATTTAACTGGACCCTAGGGATGAAGTCCTTATTTAAAGAGTGGTCACCAGTTGCTTCGAACTTGCTTCATTGCACAGGAGGGCTCCTTCTCCCCTCGCAGACATAACTTCCTTGATTAAGAAGCCACACATCTGCCTTGGAACACTAAAGCGGTCACCTTCCAAGACCTTGGTCTTAGGGTGCAGGACTACTGGAAGAAACATTTAGAAATAGAAAATCAGGCTGGGCACGATGGCTCACACTTGTAATTCCAGAAGTTTGGGAGGCTGAGGTGGGTGGATCACCTGAGGTCAGGAGTTTGAGACCAGCCTGGCCATCATGGCGAAACCCCATCTCTACTAAAAATACAAAAGTTAGGCTGGGCGTGGTGGCTCACTCCTGTAATCCCAGCACTTTGGGAGGCCGAGGCAGGTGGATCATGAGGTCAGGAGTTCAAGACCAGCCTGGTCAATATGGTGAAACCCCGTCTCTACTAAAAATACAAAAAATTAGTTGGGCATGGTGGTGGGCGTCTGTAATCCCAGCTACTCGGGAGGCTGAGGCAGGATAATTGCTTGAACCCGGGAGGCAGAGGTTGCAGTGAGCTGAGATCACACCATCGCACTCCAGCCCGGGCGATAGTGTGAGACTCCATCTCAAAAAAACAAACAGACAAACAAAAACAAACAAACAAACAAAAATACAAAAATTATCCAGGCAGGGTAGTGGGCGCCTGTAGTCCCAGAGACCTGGGAAGCTGAGGCAGGAGAATCAACTTGAACCCAGAAGGCAGAAGTTGCCGTGAGCCGAGATTGCACCACTGTACTCAAACCTGGGTGACACAGCGAGACTCCATCTCAGGAAATAAACAAAGAAAACCAGGCTGTCATAAATGTTCCTAGCTTCAATACATGTTTCTGTTGTTGTTGTTGTTGCTGTTGTTTGTTGTTGTTGTTGTTGTTGCTGTTGTTTGTTGTTGTTGTTGTTGTTGTTTGTTGTTGTTGTTGTTTTTTGAGATGGAGTTTCAGTCTTGTTGCCCAGCTGGAGTGCAATGGCACGATCTCGGCTCACCAGAACCTCTCCCTCCCAGGTTCAACCGATTCTCCTGCCTCAGCCTCCTGAGTAGCTGGGATTACAGGCATGCGCCATGCGCCACCATACCAGGCTAATTTTGTATTTTTAGTAGAGATGGAGTTTCTCCATGTTGGTCAGGCTGGTCTCGAACTCCCAACCTCAGGTGATCCACCCGCCTCGGCCTCCCAAAGTGCTGGGATTACAGGTATGAGCCACCGGCCTGGCCTAACTGTTTATTTTTATCTTGTGCATCTAGAGCCCTGGTTCTCAAAGTGTAGTTCCCAGATCAGCAGCATTGGCAGCAATGGGAAAATATTAGAAATGTAAATTATTGAGCTTCAACCCAGACCTGCTGAATCAGAAACTCTGGGGACCTTATGAGGTCAGCAGGACAGGTAGCATGATCATCATTTCACTGATGAAAATGGAGATTCTTGTCCAAGGTCAAATGGTTAGGTAATAATAAAGACAAGTTCTGGGACTAGAATCTGGATTTTTTTTTTCCCTAGCTCCAGAGCTCTCTTTTCACTGGATTTTACTGTCCCACTCACTGTCTGTACAGACTATTTCTTCAGTCTTTTCTCTGCTCACTGGGTTTATGTTGAGCTCTTGTCAAAGCTGGCTACTATTTCCATAGAACCTGCTTTGAGCGCCTTTATTCCAGAACTACTCATTCTACTTCCAGCCCGTGTGCTTTGGGGAGCATATCTTGCAGGTTTGAAGGCACAGAACCAAGCCTCTCCAACTTCAGGGTCCACATGCGTCACCTGGGGACCTGGTTAGAGCACTGAGCTCTGATTCAGGAGGTGTGAGTTGGGGCGGAGTTTCTGCATTTCTAGCAGCATTCAGGTGATGGTCTCGGTCTCCACACTTTGAACAGAAGGGCAGTAGGCCCCTTTGGTGCTTTTGTCTATACTTTCTCCACGAAGAGCCTGCAAGTTTCTTGAGCCCAGGATCAAGTCTTGCCTGTCTTCATACTCCTGAGTGTCATGATTAGCTCTTGGAAGGGAGACAAGGAAGGAAAGAGGGAGGAAAGAAAAAAAGCACCTTTTCCATTGGCATCTACCTTTTTGAGCAGAGAAGTGGGAAGATAAGGTGCTCACTTCCAGTGTCTTGAAACCTCACTTCTATCTCTGGGTGCCAACAACAACAGCCCTGAAGCTCCTTTATAATTTTCAAAGTCCAAACAGAGGTAGTGGCAAGGTTTGTGGCTACCGAAGCTCTGGCATCCATCTGGCACATTGTTGCTTAGTGTACAAGCGAAGTGTGCATGAACATCTTTTGATTCGGAGAAAATGCCAGGTTTGAGACATAGCAACCTTGCTGGAGCCCCCTGAGGAAGCCACACCAATGTCAAGGAATCTGATTGTGTAGTTCTGGTGTTTGCCTATTGTTGGCATTTAAGATATAATCTCCTTAACTCCATAAACACTAAATCCAAGCACTTTGGCAGGCAAAACTGCCTGTGATCTCATAAAACATATAATGGCCATCTGGCAGAAACCATTGATGTTGTCAGAAGGAGATGGGAGATGGACAGCAATGTGTGAGTCATTTTTACAGTCCTCCCCGTGAAGACCAAAGGGTGTTGTTTGACAGCTCAGGAAACAGGCAGCCAAGACCCTGTCACTGTTTGGAAATCTCTGAAGACCTTTGAAGAAAGTCTCCCTCTCTGTGGTGGAAAGAAAGAGAGCCACGGTTTCTTGAGTGGTACAGGTGAGGCCATACCGCAAAGACTTGCACAGTACAAGTGGATCCAGAGTTTGAAGTAAAGTCTCCACCTGCCTTTCCTTAGGGAAAGCCACTGAGAAAGTCTGCACAGGGAAGTGGTGGCAGGGTTGTAGGTGTTTCCAAGCATCTTCAGTTCTAAGACTGTGACCCTTGGCTCCTCATACTGTCCTTGGCTATTGGTAAGAGGAAAAGTCTGTTCACACCACTTCATCCAGGGCTGAGAACTGAGCTGGATTTCCAGTTTGGGGAAATTCATGTTTACCTGGCCTCTTTGGTGAATATCTATGCCTCCCATGTGCACAGGATTGCTTCTGAGGCAAAGTCTGGTAGCAATAGCCAGCCCCATCTGTACCACCATTCATGTCCCCATTCATGGGTCATAAAACCTCTGCCCTCTAGCCATCCTGCAGAACTTGCATGGCTGAATGCACCACGCTCTGAGGCACTCTGTGCCTTTGTACACATTATTTCCTCAGCCCAAAATGCCCTTCCTTTCTTTTTTTTTTTTTTTTTTTTTTGAGATGGAGTCTTGCTCTGTCGCCCAGGCTGGAGTGCAGTGGCGAGATCTCGGCTCACTGCAATCTCCGCCTCCCGGGTTCACACCATTCTCCTGCCTCAGCCTGCCGAGTAGCTGGGACTACAGGTGCCCGCCACCATGCCTGGCTAATTTTTTTGTATTTTTAATAGAGACAGGGTTTCACTGTGTTAGCCAGGATGGTCTCGATCTCCTGACATCATGATCCGCCCACCTCAGCCTCCCAAAGTGCTGGCTTTACAGTCGAGAGCCACCGCGCCTGGCCCCCCTTCCTTTCTTTTCTCCACTTGATGAGTGCCTGTTAGCCCTTCAAAGCTCAGTTTAAGGATCTCTTAAGAGTCCCAAGATACCCCTTTCATACTTAGGGCAGTACCCCATGCCTCTCTACATGCTGCATATTTTGATTTTGTCTATCTGTCTCACCTGCTAGTTCATCTCCTCCTTGTTCACCTCTTGGTCTCTGTGCCTAGTAGAGTGTCAGCTACATAGCAGACGCTTAACAAATTTTAGATACTTAAGCAGAAAGCTGCTTATAATTATACCAAGCAAAAGACAAGGCCATTTTTGTCAAGGAGAGGGTGAAATGAATAGCTTGATTTCTTCCCAGTTTTATCATTAACATGTCTAATGTCACATGTTCAGCGGTAACAGGGAAGGGTTCCAAAGTCCTAGTTACAGTGACAGATTTCTGTTCAGAGCAAAGTCTGCAAAACACTGCTCCCATTTGTCACCTTGGCACTTCGGTCTTTATTGTGGTCAAAGCCACACACTATTTGAAAAGTTACTGGGTAATCCTAACCACAGATTTCCCTTAGGGCTAGTTAGGGGTCAAAGAATGCTTTGAAACCAAACCAAAACTTCCACCCAAGTGGAACTGTCTTGGTCTGAATCGTCCCAGATTCTGAGACAAGCGTCTAAGTGCAAGGAGATTATTTGGGAGAGATCCAGGATGTGCTAGGAAGAGAGAGAGGGGTGAGACAAGGAAGCAAAGGAAGCCAGTGCAAGGCGAACAGAAGAGTGGGCTCCTACTGAGGACAGCTGGGGCTTAATCCCCCCAAGAACTTCTGGACAGGACGTAGAACACACCTTAGGCTTGCCCTGCACTCTGTCTTCATTCTCACTATTTGCTCATCCATTCACCAGTTGGAAGACATCTGGTTGTTTCTAGATTTGGGTTCTTAACAATAAAGTTGCCTTAAACATCCATGTGTTTGTGTATACATATGTTTTCATTTCTTTTGGACAGATACCTAGAAGAGGAATCGCTAAGTTGAATAGTGGAATGATAAGTGTATGCTTAACTTTATAAGAAACTGACTGTTTTCCAAAGTGGCTGAACCATTTTAAATTCCTGCTAGCAATGTATGTGTGTCCAAATATTACCAAAAAAAAAACCAAACAAACAAATAAAACAAACAACAACAACAACAAAAAGCCTGTGGCTTGCTTTTTTATTTTCTTAACAGTGTTTTTAGAAGAGCACAGGTTTTAAACTATGATGAAGTCCAACGTATCAGTGTATTTTCTTACATGATTTGTGCTTTTCGTGCTTTAAGAAAGCTTTGCCTAACCTAAGGTCACAAATATTTTTTACTCTTTTTTTTCCCCTCAAGTTTGAGCGTTACCTCTTTTTTTCAGTTGTAGATCCATTTTGAGTTAATTGTAACTCTGATGTAAAGTAAGAGTTGAGACTGATTGATCTTTCTATCTATTGACATACGGCTACCCAATTGTTCCAGCAGCATTTATTGAAAGTACCCTTCCCCAGTGAATTATCTTGGTAATTTTACTCAAAATCAATTGGATACTTATACTTGTATCTATTTCTACACTTTCTATTATATTTTGTTCATTGATATTTCTACTCTTGCACCAAATACCACACTGCATTAGCTACTGTAGCTTTAGAGTAAATATTGAAATCAAGAAATACATGTCCTCCAATTTTTTTATTTTTCAAAATTCTTTTGGCTATTCTCTGTTCTCTGCATTTTAATATAAAAGAATCAGCTCATCAATTTCTAAAAAAAGTCTCGTAATTTTGATTGGGATTGTGTGGAATCTTTCTATCAATTTTGGCATAATTGCTATCTTAATAATATTGAGCCTTCTTATCCTGTCTTTTTTATTTTCTCTCAGCAGTGCTTTATACTTCCTGATGTATAGATATTGCACATGTTGTTAAATTTGCCCCTAACTTGCTCACATATTTATGCTATTTTAATGATGTTGTTTATTTCTATTTCATAGTTGACTATTTCTTCAAATGTATTCTTAGATTAGCCACATTTTAATGTACTTATATATACATAATTATACTGTTGTTTATTTTGCTTACTTACTTATTAGTTGTCTTGTTCTGGGAAGATTTTAAGTTTATGAGAATGTATAAAATAAAACAAGAACTTTGAAGAAGGACAGAGTGAAAAAGGGAGAATAAAAGGAAAGGGACATCAGGTAAAGCCAGACATGAAACTAATACACAAACACACGATAAGTTCCAATTAACATATGATAAATTGCTTTCTAGATGCCAATGCCAGTGTAAAAAGCATAATCTGATTATGACATAATTCAGAGCATCCTAAAGTGGCAAATTAGAAAAGCACAGCCGTTTCTTGTACTTTTCCCCAGCAGGTTCTCAAAAAACAAGATATAACATACCATGTAATAGAATGTATGGCCGGGTGCGGTGGCTCACGCCTGTAATCTCAGCACTTTGGGAGGCCGAGATGGGCGGATCACAAGGTCAGGAGCATCTACTATGTAGCTGACACTCTACTAGGCACTGAGACCAAGAGGTGAACAAGGAGGAGATGAACTAGCAGGTAAGACAGATAGACAAAATCAAAATATGCAGCATGAAGAGAGGCATGGAGTACTGCCCTAAGTATGAAAGGGGTGTTTCGGGACTCTAAAGAGATGCTTAAGCTGAGCTTTGAAGAGCTAACAGGCACTCATCAAGTGGAGAAAACAAAGGAAGGGGGGCCAGGCACAGTGGCTCATGTCTGTAATCCCAGCACTTTGGTGGGCGGATCATGAGGTCAGGAAATCGAAACCATCTTGGCTAACATGGTGAAACCCTGTCTCTACTAAAAATACAAAAAAAATTAGCCGGGCATGGTGGCGGGCACCTGTAGTCCCAGCTACTTCGGAGGCTGAGGCAGGAGAATGGCGTGAACCTGGGAGGCGGAGCTTGCAGTGAGCGGAGATCTCGCCACTGCACTCCAGCCTGGGCAGCAGAGCAAGACTCCATCTCAAAAAAAAAAAAAAAAAAAAGTATTAGGTTGGTGCAAAAGTAATTGTGGTTTGTCATTACTTTAATGGCAAAAACCGCAATTACTTTTGCACCAACCTATATAACAATTAAGGTCCTCTTCAATGTCTTTATGGAGGTTATGCTGCATTTGGATGTGCTGTTTCTTTTGTCACTTAAGATATAGAGTAGCAGTGCTAAGACAATGGTCTCCAAGGCAATTAAATTTGACTGCAACCTCAGGAGAGAGACACTGTATTGTACCTGGATTTCTTTCCCTGTTGGTCCTGGATTTCTTTCCTTTAGAAACTGTGTGAGGTCATGTTTGCTGTTTTGAACTGCTAAGTTTGGGCAACTTGTTATGTAGCAATAGATAACTAATATAGATTTTGGCCCCAAACTATCAGTTATTCAAAGTATGATTTATAGTGCTTACTTCATGCCAGGTATTTTACTAAGTACTATGTGAGTATTATCTTACTTAATCCTATGTAACCCTATGAGGAATGAACCATTATCAGACTATTTTACAAGTGGAGAAATTGAGGGCAAGAAGCATTTATGCCAAATAAAGCCCTGGGAGTCTGATTCCAAACTTTGGGCTTTTATCATCCTGCAATTCTGCCCCTTCTCCTATCTCTCCTAAGAAGATCAGGCCAATGGGTTCTGTGTGGGATGCCTTCTCACTGGGGACGATGGATATTCTTCCCAGGATGGTGAGAACTGGTTCTCAAGAAGTGTAAAAAAAAAAAAAAAAAAAAAAATCTTAGTACACTGGTTTGTGATCCTCTGAAGCTCAACCCTACCTGCCTAAATTTTATTCCTTAGTACTTAATTTCTTTTTTGGGGGGAGAATTTAAATAAAATTTAACTTTTCTCTTTAAGGGAGGATAATAAAACAAAAATTGAGAAACACAGCTTTATGACAAAGGCCAATTCAGACTTCTTCTCTGTAAGCCAGGAAGTTCCTGATGCAAAGGAGCTTCTTAGTTAACACTGTTGGATTGATAGACTCTGGTCTATGAGGTTTAAATCTGTACTGTGAAAATAATATCTCCAGCAAGAAATCAATAAATAACACAAGCTAAAGGGATGCTCTGGGTTCCACAGGAAACCAAGGCCTCTGCAAAGACCGGAGGCAGAGGCAACACTGCTCTTAAGAGTGAGGGTTCAGAGCTGGCTGACACGAATACCACCTGTCAGTAACTATGATGGAAAATATTAGTTTACATTCTTCAGTTCCCTGGTGACTGACCATATTAGGCCTGAGCAACATATCTTACCACACTTGCTAATCTGTGGATTTCTAAAAGTGGATAATTAGTCCAGACAGCTAGAGCTCAAAATGAAACAAGCTTAAGTCTTTCAGGAATTACAGCAGGTGCCTGAGGGGGTCTGCCGTTCAGGCCTGACCCATTTCTGCCTGTGCCTGGGAGAGAGCTCATCTCCTCAGACTGATAGATCTATTGGCACATTCACCCATTTATGCCCAAACTGAGGGCTGCTACCCTGGCAACATTCCACTCCGAGATAAGGCAGGAAAGTGGTGGCTGAAGCCTGAGTTCTTCTTCCAATCACTGCATCCTAAGCATATGGATAAATTCAGGCTTATGAGAACGTGATGAGGGTAAGAACAGAGACTCAGCAAGGCTGCTAGAACTGCCCAGAGTCACTCAGCCAGTCAGCAGCAGAGTTGAGCTAGAGTCCCCAGAACCTGACACTGTCCAGGGTTTTTCCCATTAGCCCACACTGTCTCCATGCGGGTGTTTGCTCTCTGAAGCTCTCCTCTTGGGGTAAGGAGAATGAAGGAGCCCAATTATTTTCTCCCAGTAGAGTTCATGGCTTCTCCCTTCCCAACCCTCCCCACCTTCTGTCTGGTTTGAGTTTACTGTCAAAACATGCACAGTCAAATTACTTGTCTGCAGACATTTTTGCTGGCCTTAGTGTATCCACAAGAGAGCTGTTAATGATTACCCTTCCTGCCCATACTTAGCTCATCTTCAGAAGGGAACTGCTCATTATCATTCTCTGACTGCAGGCTGGGCCGGCTGGAAACAGTCAGTCAGGATTCTAGCAGTGGTAGAGCTGAGTCCCGGCATTTTCTGCCGTTGGGTCATATTGCTACCAAAAGTGACTCTCGGCTCTTGGGAGGCTGTGGGCCTGTGGTCCCTCAGGCCAGGCTTCTTGGAGCTTGTGAGAAAGTAAGTAAGTGGGGGCCAGGGAGGGGGGCACTTTTGTTCATAGTTGACTTCCAATGGCCCCCACCAAAGCCAATTACATAATTATCGGGACTCAATACAAAATAAAAGTGTGGAACTCTTTGTTCAAAAAGTGGAGAAAAGGTGCTTTTTCTTTTATCCCACGGTCTCTTTCAACTTGTCATGATTTTTTTTTAATTTTTTGCTATTGAATGTCACTCTGTCAAGAGAAATTAAAACTTTAAATTGTTGTCATAAATTTTAACAATCATCTTTATATTGTGCAATGCCAGTTTTCAATAGAAACTAAAAAACTTGTGCACAGTAAAGGAAACAATCAACAGAGTGAAAAAACAACCTACAGAATGAGAGAAAATATTTGTAAACTCTTCACTCTACAGGGGATTAATATCCAGAATATACAAGGAACTCAAGCAAAAACAGCAGAAAAACAAACAATCCAATTTAAAACATGGGCAAATGATCTGAACAGACATTTATCGAAAGAAGACATACAAATGGCCAACAAATATATGAAGAAATGTTCAACATCACTAATCATCAGAGAAATGCAAATCAAAACCACAATGAGATATCATCTCACCCCAGTTAGGCAGGCTATTAGCAAAAAGACAAAAACAACTAATGCTGGTGAGGATAGAGAGGAAACAGAACTCCTATACACTGTTAGTAAGACAGTAAACTAGTACATCCACTATGAAGAACAGTATGCAGATTCCTCAAAAAAATTGCAAGTAGAACTACCATATGATCCAGCAATCCCACTACTAGGAATTTATCCAAAGGAAAGGAAAATAGTATAACAAAGAAATATCTGCACACTCATGTTTACTGTAGCACTATTCACAGTAGCCAAGATATAGAATCAATCTAGGTATCCAATAACAGATGAATAAATAAAGTATGCTATATACGCACAGTGGAATACTATTCAGCCATAAAAAAGAATGCAATCCTGTCATTCGTAGCAACATGGGTGGAATAGGAGGACATTATGTTAAGTGAAATAAGCCAGAAACAGAAAATTAAGCATTGAATGTCTTCACTTATATGTGGAAGCTAAAAAAAAAAGTTGATCTCATAGAAGTAAAAAGTAGAACAGAGGATACTAAAGACTGAGAAGGATGTAGTAAGGAGGATAGGAAAAGATATCTTAAAGGATACAAAATTACAGCTGGATGGGAGGAATAAGTTCCAGTGTTCTAGAGCACTGTAGGATGGCTATCATTGATAATAACATATTATATATTTTTAAATACCTGGAAGGAAGATACTGAATGTTCTCAACACAAAGAAATGGTAAAGGTTTGCTATGATGGATATGCTAATTACCCTGATCAAATCACTATCCATTGCATGTATTGAAACATCACCATGTACCCCATGAATATACACAATTATGTGTCAATTAAAAAAAAAAACTAAAAATGCAACTTATAATGGTGTTTAACTCCTAGGTGAAATCACCAGAATTACACCCAGCATATCTCTTAGCTTGCACATGCATATGTATTTTGTTCTTATCAGAACAGGGGAAATCCTGCACAAGAGTAACTCAACTGTTTTTATTTCACTTCCACCTTTGGCTTTCTGATGAAAAAATTGAAAGGACTGAAAGGAAAATGAACTTTTTCTTTCCTTTTACGTCATCATTTTCAACATAAATGGTTGGCTAATACAGGGAAGGAATATAAGAAAGAAAGCTTATAATAGAATTCCTTAGTTGTGTGTGTTTCTCAACGTGTTGCTGTCCATTTTCTCCATTTGCAGCAAGTTCTGGCTGGAATGGAAAGCATGGCCTCTCAGGGATTTCCATGCCCCTGACTACTCATTTGTAAACAGAACACACATAGCCTGTACTTACTTTGAGTCTTGCTGAGTCCCATGCATGGTGGGCCTACCAGAATTCTGTGCTCATGGGGCATGGTGAACACTCTATATAAATGGGGTGGCAGGTTGCGTGTATCTCTGCTTCATGAGCATGCTCCATTGTCCCTTTGGACTTCACTTACAAAATGGAAGTTCAAAGGTAAAATGAGGAATTTCAAGATGACGGGATGGCAGTGAAACATAAAACCAAACATGAGGTCCTCTTGAGCACGGGGCCGTGTGTGACAAGCACACATCACAGGCCCATGAAACTGTCCCTGGTACCCACTCTGCCCCCATAGACCCAGGCCTCAATCTGCTACCAAGAGACAGAGGAGGAATGTTAGAAATGGCTGGAATTAAGTAGCAAAGTATGAGACAGCAAATCTGTGAGGGAAGGAAAAAGTGTGTTGAGGTTCAGATGTTCTCAATCCTGACTGCTCTTTAGAATAACCTGGGGAATTTTAAAAACATGCAATGTCTAGGCTCCAGGTCTGGAAGTTCTGATGTACTGGATCCAGGGAAGGTCTGTACATGGGTATAGCTAGGTCATGCTAGGATGCGGCCAGAATCTGCCATGTTTCACCCTCACGCTCTGCACCAGCTCAGCTGAAATAGGGTTACCTGAGGCTGCCTCTAAAGACAAATAGTCTTGAGTGTCTGTTTTCTTTTTGGAGGGTTTTTTGCTTGCTATTTTTGGAGCTATTCTATTAAATTGTTCTAATTAATAGTCATTGACACAAAATAACAATGTATGTTCCATCTTTTTCAGCTAAAATCTAAACTCGTTTTTATCATGTCCAAAAACTTAGTGCAGTGAACACAAATACTTCGTCTGGACCACTTATTAAAGGTGCAATTCGACTCTTCATTTCAGCTCATCGCAGAGCATAGATGGCTCTTCTCCATGTTAGGGATGGGTATGGCTAGTGCATCACCCAAACCTACCGCATGCTTCCAGGTGTGTCCGTCTTTAGGATTCAGGTTTCAGATGTACTCCTGAGAAATATGGACGAACTAACCTATAAATTTGAAAGTCTCACTATTTAAAGAAATCTCACACCGAATCTATAATAAGAATAATAGTCTACTTTGACCTTTAGTCAGTATTTAAGGTTATAGCTCATTTTACAATTAAGATCAATGAATATTTACAAGTTAAAAACTTCTGCTGGGTATAGTAAGAAATGCCCATAATCCCAGCTACTCAGGAGGCCAAGGCAGAAGAATCGCTTGAGGTTAGGTGTTCAAGACCAGCTTGGACAAAATATCAAGACCTCATCTTTAAATAATTTTTGTTTTAATTAGCTAGGTAGGTGCAGTGGCTCATGCCTGTAGTCCCAGCTACCAAGGAGGCTAAGGCCAGAGGATCACTTGAGCCCAGAAGATTGAGGCTGCAGTGAGCTATAATCGCCCCACTGCACTCCAGCCTGGTGACAGAGCGAGACGCCATCTCTTAAACAAAATTAAGAGACACTCTTGTTTTTGCCATTTTAAAAAATATCTCATTCTAGTACAGACATCATGAAATATATAGACTGAATGTCAGCAACAATTCAGCCCAGAGATTCCCCAACCTCATCAGCATTGGTTGCTTGGGGCAACTCTGCTAACTGGGAGTCCCATCCAGAGATTCAGATTCCCCACATCTGGTCTGGGACATGATTAGTCATTGTACAAAAGCTCCTCTGCTGATTTTGATGATCAAGTAGGCTTTAGAATAATGGATCTAACTCCAAAGTCTTATATTTTAAGCACACTTCATCCCTAGTACTAAAGTAAAGTCCTGGAAACAAAGGACTAAAGATATGTTTTTAATATAAATTCTAGAAAATATAGAGAAATAAAAAGAGAAAGGTTATCCTTTATCCTATCAACTAGATAGAACTACTGTTTGTCTTTCCAGTCTTTTTTTTTTTCTACTGTGTAAGTGAGTGATGTTCAAAATACTATAGCATGGGCATTAACCTACGATTGTTCACTGTTTACACTGTTGAGTATATATCAGGTGAAAATCAACCCTAAGTGTAAGCATATATACATATATATGTAATTTTTGTTTTTTATTTATTATTTTTTTTTTTTTAGATGGAGTCTCGCTCTGTTGCCAGGCTGGAGTGCAGTGGTATGATCTCAGCTCACTGCAACCTCCACCTCCCGGGTTCTAGCCATTCTCCTGCCCCAGCCTCCTGAATAGCTGGGACTACAGGCGTGTGCCACCACACCCAGCTAATTTTTGTAGTTTTAGTAGAGATGGGGCTTCACGATGTTGGCCAGGATGGTCTCGATCTCTTGACCTCGTGATCTGCCCAACTCGGCCTCCCAAAGTGCTGGGATTACAGGCATGAGCCACCGCACCCAGCCTAAGCATATGATTTTTTTTAAAAAAAATTATATGACATAGTATATACAATTTGGTAACTGGATTTTTAAAAACTTCAATATATTTTTAATTTAAAAGGGGGAATTCTATAGGGTTCAGCCCCCAGTTTTTTCCTCTTTTCACACTATCTTCTTTCCCTAGACAATTCCATCTACTTCTGTGGCTTCAATTCACAACTATATTTTTCCTACCAGATTTTACCTGTCACCCCAATTCTTCTCTGAGGCATTAGCCCTCTCTCTCTAATATTACTGATTAGCAGACATGTTCACAGGAACGTCTCTCTAGGCACTTTGACCTCAATATATCCAAAAGTAAACTCAGGATGTTCTTCCTCCGATTCTGAGGAAACCAGACGCCCAAACCATCCAGACTATCAAGCACCATTCTTGATTCCTTCCTCATACTCAGTGCTCTACAAATGTAATCAGAGACCAGATTAAATGGATTCAGCTTCCTAAAGATCCCTTGAACATAACCATTTCTCTCCTCTCCACGGCCATCTCTAGACCAAGCCATTATCATTTGTCACTTGGACAATTGCTGCACATTCCTACCTGAGCCACGACTTACTCCCATGAGAGTGAACAAATAGTAATATAATATTTTGAAAACATTTACTATGTTTTGCTCACTGATTCATTTTTTGCTTTCCATAATGACATTAGAGATATACACATTAGCCAGGCACAGTGGCTCACACCTATAATCCTAAGACTTTTGAGAAGCCAAGGAGGGCGGAGCGCTTGAGCTCAGGAGTTCGAGACCAGCCTGGGCAACATGGCAAAACCCTGTCTCTACCAAAAATACAAAAATTAGCCAGGCATGATGGCAGGTGCCTGTGGTCCCAGCTACTCGAGAGGCCGAGGTGGGAGGATTACTAGAGCCAGGGAAGTTGAGGTTTCAGTGAGCCATGATCGTGTCACTGCACTCCAGCCTGGGTGACAGAATGAGACACTGTCCCCCAAAATAGAAAAGAAATACGAAGAAATATACATATTGAGGCTGAGGTTTGCTGCCCAATGAAGGAACAAATTCTGAAAATGAAAAGTCAAATGCTTCACTTTTTACTCCAAAAATTGGCTTATAAAACTGTAAAAGGGTAAAATAATTTTGAAAGTTAAAACTTTGTTTATAAACAAGAGCTTTTGTGAAAGGAAAATAGTTTTGAATCCTCAAAGGCTAAGAGCCTAAAGGACATCAAACCTAAAGCTAATGCTATAAACACTGAGGTTAGGAAGAAAGCATCACCCTGTCCTCCCAAAAGAATATCTCCTCCAAGGCCAGGTGCGGTGGCTCACGCCTGTAATCCCAGCACTTTGGGAGGCTGAAGCAGGCGGATCACGAGGTCAGGAGATCGAGACCATCCTGGCTAACAGGGTGAAACCCCGTTTCTACTAAAAAATAAGAAAATAAAAAAATAAAAATAGCCGGGCCTGGTGGCAGGCGCCTGTAGTCCCAGCTACTCCGGAGGCTGAGGCAGGAGAATGGTGTGAACCTGGGAGGCGGAGCTTGCAGTGAGCCAAGATCACACCACTGCTCTCCAGCCTGGGGGACAGAGCAAGGCTCTGTCTCAAAAAACTCAAAAAAAAAAAAAAAAAAAGAATATGTCCTTCAATATGCCAGTTGTCCAATTGTCCTCCCAAAAGAATATGGCATTTAAAGGGTCTAGGAGAGAGTGGGGCAGGGATAGAAAGGGGAGACAAATGATAGAAGCCCTAGATAATTTTGCAAAGATCCTAGTATAGAGAATTCATCACTTCCTAGGGTTTATATGGAAATTTGGTATTCAGCATGACCCTGAGGAGAGAATTAACAAAGAGGAGAAATCTAAGTATTCTCTCAACAGAGACAGAAAAAATATATGATAAAATTCATCATTACCTCTGAGATAAAAACATTCTTAGCAAAATTGGAATTCTTAGCAAAATAGGAACATCTTTAATACAATAAAGATTATGTACAATAATCCTACAGTAAGTAAAGTTTAAGTGTTATCATACTCAATGACGAAATAGCAAAGTTGTTTTTCTTTGAGCTTGAGAGCAACAAACAAAAAGAACAGAACAGGGACACTTACAATTACCACTTGTATATAACACCACACTGGACATCCCATTATCTTGCAAAAAGCCAAGGAAAATCAAAAAAAGCTAAAGATTATAAAGGAAGAGAAAAATTGTCATTTTCCACAGATAGTACAATTGCACAACTATAAAGTCTAAATCAAATCTAGAACTAAATTATTAAATTAGCAAGATGGCTTGGTATTAAAAAGTCAATTGTATTTCTTTATGCTAACAAAACATTTTAGAAACTGACATTTAAAAATATACCATTTACAAGCTGGATGTGGTGGCTCACGCCTATAATCCCAGCACTTTGGGAGGCCACGGCCGGTGGATCACTTGAACTCAGGAGTTCAAGACTAGCCTAGGCAACATGGCAAAACCCCATCTCTACAAAAAATACAAAAAAATTAGCCAGGCCTGGTGGTGCACGTCTGTAGTCCCAGCTACTTGGGGGACTGAGGCAGGAGGATCGCTTGAACCCAGGAGTTCAAGGCTGCAGTGAGCCAAGATCGCGCCACTGCACTCCAGCCTGCATAACAAAGTGAGACCCTATTTTTAAAAAAAAGAAAAAGAAAAAATATATCATTTACAAAGGAATCAAAACTATTAAATGCTTAGGAATAAATTCAATGAAAGATGCAAAGGGCTCTACAGGGAAATTGGAAGGAGGCATCCTATTCAGTATTAAAACTAAGAAACTTAATATTATAAAGATGAAATTTTCCCCATGGTTTAGGCCAAAAACATTGGAAGCATCCTTGACTCCTCTGTTTTGCTCATATCTCAAATACAATGCATTAGAAAATTTTATTGGCTTTACTTTCAAAATGTAGTCTGGGTTTTCCCAAAAGCCAACACGGAGTCAAAAGTCAAGTGCGATTAGTCAGCCCTCAATATCCATGAACTCTACATCCATGATTCAACCAAACAGGCAGTAAAAAAAATTTGAAAAAAATAATAAATAACAATACAAAAATAAAAAGTAATTGACAATGACAACTATTTATGTAGCATTTTTTTAGGTATTGTAAGTAACATGGAAATGATTTAAAGTATATGGGAAGACATGTGTAGATTATATGCAAATACTATGCCATTTTATAACAGAGACTTGAGCATCCACAGATTCTGGTATTCTCTGAGAAGCCTGGAACCAATCCCCCTTGGATACTGAGGATGACTGTATTTTATTTAGAATTTAAGGAAAACCAATAAGGGGAGTAGGGGAATGAAAAAGGAAAGGGAAGAAGTCAACATAGAGCAACATGTGAGCCACTCCAAGTTCACCCTTTGTTGCCTGCTTTGCTATGTTATAGATGGGCCCTGTAAAGACTTCTCCTGTGCCAGGTGGCACAATGTTAAGTGTTTACAGTAGAGGGTGCTGGAGGGACAGTAGAATAGAGAGAGGTTTCATTTCCTAGTTCTAATGTTCTCCTCTCCCCCCATGCCTTAAACTCATCCAGCAACTCCAGCAGCACCCAGTCTCCTGCAGTGCAGACAGCTTCTCCAGGGCCCAGCTTTTACAACCTGTTGTGACCAGCAGTGCCCAGCTTCCCCCAGAACTCCCTTGAACAGCCTAGGAGTGACATGACCCCTCATGGAGTCTCCTGTGGCAATTTTCCCTAGTAATCCCAAACAAAGTTTTGAGATAATTTCTGAGAGATGAAACTTCTCTTTGACAGCTTCCCTTGACAATATGGAGGGCAAATTTCCAGAAAGTTCTACAGCATCACAACTCAGGGACTTGTCCACCATCCAGTGAGCCGTGAGTGAGGTGAGGTGTTCTTATTCCAGGTTCTTTAATTCTTGGAGTGCTCCACCTCAGCCCCAGGGGTAGTGGCTGTTCCTTATATCCACTAGTCCTATATTCTTCAGAGTTCTCTTACATCTTGCTATCTAATCCCTTGTTACTGCAAATCCCCTCCTATATTGTATAAGAGGAGCTTAGAATATAATATTACATAATTATAGAACAACTCTATAATTACATAATAATTCCTTATATTAAACTTTTCCTGCTCAAATTACTATGTGATTCTGCCTTCTCATTTAATTCTGGCAGATACAGATACTTTATTAACCCGGCTGCTGTGATGGGCAATTACAGCTTAACTCCTTGGGGAAATTCTGAAAAATAGTATAAAATATTCCACTTAAGGGGTAAGAAAGCCATGATGTTTTTACTTCAACTCCTGTCAATCACTGGTTGGGTGTAGCTTCTGGGAAGTGTGATTCCCAGAACTTGCAGCTTGTTTCCCACATAGCAGAGCACCTTCCACAATTCCAGAAAAAGACCTCGGGCACAGAGTCAGAGATTCAGGGCAGTGGAACTCCTGCAGAACACAGTGAAGCAGCAGGCGCCAGGGATTACAGCTGGGCCAGTGACAGAGTCTATTATAGCCCAATCACTGTAGTCACTCAGTTCTTCTCATGCCTCATGTTCAGATCACTCCACCCTGCCACTGTTCCCCAGGGCAGTGGCTGGTCCCAGTTTTTTTTTCTTTGTTTGTTTCTACAAAAAAGCAAGACAAGGCTTTAATGACAAGGATTACCTTCCTCTTCTACCACCCATTCTAGATTCATCTTCCTCTCAACCAGTATTCCACTGGCTTAGATCTAAGCAGTTCCCTGGTGGGAGTGGGGTGGTCTAGACCCTCTCCCCAACAGAGCCTGAGTCCCAGGTTATCATGCCCTTTCCCTTGCCAAGCTATGGTTGCTCTAATTCCCTGGTGTTTCAGACATGATCCTTCCCATCCCCATTATGTAGCAGAAACCCTATTTCCTTAAAATAATTAGGGCCAATAGTCACTCCTTTCTTTACCTGTTGATCTACTGGCATAAAAAGCCTATGAGTATCAGCTATAAATTTAGTGGGACCCTTCCGTGTGCCCCTGGTGGAGCCATTTCTCTCCCGGGAATCAGGGCGTCTGATCCAGCAGAGCCTAAAGTTGCAGGAACTGGAAGCACAAATTTCCAAAGTGGGTTACTGGAAGGATTGGGGAAATGGGCCATTCTCATTTCCACTTTTTTTTTTTTTTTTTTTGAGACAGAGTTTCATGCTTGTCACCAGGTTGGAGTGCAGTGGTGCGATCTTGGCTCACTGCAACCTCTGCCTCCCAGGTTCAAGCGATTCTCCTGCCTCAGCCCCCTGAGTAGCTGGGATTACAGGCATGTGCCACCATGCCCGGCTAATTTTTTTTTTTTTTTTTTTTTTTTTTGAGTTGGAGTCTCGCTGTGTCGCCCAGGCTGGAGTGCAGTGGCGCGATCTCGGCTCACTGCAAGCTCCACCTCCTGCGTTCATGCCATTCTCCTGCCTCAGCTTCCCTAGTAGCTGGGACTACAGGCACCCACCACCATGCCTGGCTAATTTTTCTGTTTTTAGTAGAGACGGGGTTTCACCTTGTTAGCCAGGATGGTCTCGATCTGCTGACTTCATGATCTGCCTGCCTTGGCCTCCCAAAGTGCTGGGATTACAGGCGTAAGCCACTGCGCCTGGCCTAATTTTTTTGTATTTTCAATAGAGATGGCGTTTCACCATGTTGGCCAGGCTGGTCTTGAACTTTGATCGCAGGTGATCTGCCCGCCTTGGCCTCCCAAAGTGCTGGGATTATAGGCGTGAGCCACCGCGCCCGGCCTCATTTCCACTTTCGATTCCTGGCCATATGTATTCCATCTATTGCAGATCTGATCTGACACCATATAATGCAGTGCTTCCTGTACTTCAGTGTGCAATGCCTAGAAAGCTTGTTAACATTCAGATTTCTGAGCCCCACCTCGGAGAATCTAATACAGAGGTCTGAGGCCAGGTCCAAGGATTCTGCATTTCTTACAAGCCCCTAGGTGTTGTTGATGCTCTAGGACCAGGGTCCACAGCTTGAGACTCACTGAAGTATACTCCACATCTTGAAAAACAGGGCTGTGTACACCACAGGATGTCACCCCTAAGCTGGGGATCTGGATTTGCCTTTCAGGAGACTGTCTTATTGTTCCATCAGGCAGTACGATGTGGTGCAGCGATTCCACGGCCACGTGCCTGCCTCACTCCCCTTTTACTGTTAAGTGGGTCCGTTGGTAAGAAGCAATGTCAGGTGGGGTCCCAGGTCAATAAATCAGATGCCCCAGTGAATCCCGGGTGGTGGTTTTGCAGAGGCACTGTAGACAAAGTGACCTTCTGAGTTCCTGAGAAAAAGCTCTCAGACATGAACAAGCAGACACAGGAAGCTGGAATTGTCTGTTGCATTACTTAAGATAAGGTCTGAGGAAGAGGTAGGACACGGACATTTGTGCCACACACATATTCAGAATCAGATCCTCTCACCGTTTCCATTGCAACCACTCAGCCCAGACTGCCATGGTCTCTTATTCGGATTGTGTAATAACCTCTAACCGGTCTCCCTGCTTCCAGCTTTCTCCCCTGACTCCCCAGCCCCCATAATCATCTTGTCTCTGCATAATAGTGGGAGTGACACTGTATTAAAATATAAGTCAGAATATATCCTTCCTCTGTTCAAAATCCTCCAGTGGATGTTTCACGTGGAGAAAAATCCACAGGCTTACAATGACCTTCAAGGTTTGTGTGTCAGTAAATATTGGAAAGCTGCTGCCACTGGAAAACTTTGCAAAGAAAAAGATGTTGGAGGGTTAGTGGGAAAGTGTGCTGGTCTCTCTTGATTAAACATGCCTTTGGGAAATCTGGCTACTCCATAGTCAAGGATAATTGATATGCCCCACTTCACTGGCTTAGGGTGCAGCTTAAGATCATATTTCTTGTGTGTTCAAATTATGACTCCCAGGCCTCATCCCACAAATTGAAAGAAGTGCATTTTTCTCTCCCTCCTAAGATAAGCCCATAATCCATGAGGAAATTTGCCTATGCAAAAGAATTTGCACTGCTCATAATTTCCTCACCAATAAGAAACCTGTTATCAGCCAGGTCCTCTGAAGGGTCTTGTCTTCAGATGGTGCTTAGATGCCACTCTTGGACCTTTAAAAGGGGCTACACTCACTGTGGGTGACCCTCACAAAGCTCTCAACACTACAGCTCTTTTATAACATATGTACAAAAATGCAATCAAGTGCAAAAACTATGTACACACTTTCCCAAAGGTATACTTATTCCAGGCAACTGAGAGCAGAAGGCAGAAGGCATTTTACCATGAGCTCAGGACCAGCTGTCTTGTGATGATCTCTGTTCCCACTATTAAGCCAGGGGCGATCAGCCAAGAGTACCCTAACTCTCATGATAATCTCCTCTTGGGAACCAATATGCTCATCTTCTGACAACTGGCCTCAATTGCACAACTTCAGCCCATCTGACATTGCAATAACTTTGAACCACACAGCAAGGGAGCCAAGAGCTTGCTCTCTCCCATCTCAAAAGGTTTTGCTACTTGGTGAGGAAGGATGGTTTTATCCACCTATAAGGATGGAGCATCTATTCCTGGCCTAATCAAAATATCCACTAATTGATCATATGGGTATTCTGGTGAACAAGCCAGAACAAAAGAGACTACCCAAAGTGTGCTAAATATTTCTGCACTGTTGGAAAGAGGAAATGTAGTTTCATAATAAGGATAATCTCCAAGAAGAAATTACCAGCCTCTTCAGCTCTGGATTCATTATCTTAAGCCTATGACAGGTGAAGAAACATACATTAGGTTGTCAGCAACTAAAAGATAAATTCCCCTCTGTTGTGTGTTCCAAAGACTTTTAAAATAACAGAGGTATTTCCATTTAATTCTTTTTAAAAAATAACTGAGAACTCCCCTAGTGTCTATCGATTCAAAAAAAAAAAGCATCAATTACATCCAAAATACCACTTTCTATCCATTACTTGGTGCAGTTGCCAAACGGAAGATTTTTTTCCCTCCGAAGTCATTTCACTCAATCATTGGGCTGGAAACAGGAAAGGGGAACATTCCGGCAGGCAATCCCTAAATCCCTTGAGAGCATCTTTACAGTGTGCCATGCCAGCCTTCAGTGGGATCTGATGATATCTTTCTGTGCAATGTTCAGGCACTTTTTAAAATCCCAATTGAAATTATTCCATCCTAGTAGGCTGCTTTCGTGATTTTTACAGCATGGGCACAGAAGTCACCAGTTCCATGACTAACCTCAGCCCTGGAGCAAGCAGGGACCACATCCCCTTTTACAAATTCAAAAATACAACAACAAAAACACAAAAAACAAACATCTTTTCAGAGTTCCCATAAAGATGGATGACCATCATCCATCTAAGATTTTTTTAAAGTGACTTCTCACTTGCTTCTCTTGTCTTTAAGTTCTTTCTCTCCTCAAGGGGAAGGTAAAGAAACAGAAGGAGCAAGTCAGGATGAATGCAGGGGATGCTCTGTTGGTCCCAAATTGCTATTTAACCATTTTAAAACTGAGGAGCAAAGGGGAATCCTTTCCACCAAAAGGGCCATTTCTCTTTGCTTCACCCTGCATGGAACCCTATATTGGCACCTTTTTCTTCTGAAATAAAGTGAGATCAAGTGTCTGAAGCTGGGGAGACAGACACAGGTTTCAAGTTGTAAATCCAAAGTGCCCTCTTCTCTTTAGAGAAGGAAGGAAGTAAACTCCATCTGTGACCCACACCTCCACACACTGGGTACAGTATGAGGCCAAGTGAATGAAATTCGGTCACGACGGCTGACCTTTGTGGTGTGATATGGTTTGGCTTTGTGTCCTCAACCAAATGTTGAATTGTAATCCCCAGTGTTGGAGGAGGGGCCTGGTGGAAGATGAATGGATGATGGGAGTGGATTTTCCTCTTGCCGTTCTCATGATAGTGAGTGAATTCTCATAAGATCTGGTTGTTTGAAAGTGTGTAGCATCTCTCATTTTACTCTCTCTCTCTCTTCTGCTGGCCATGTGAAGATGTGCTTGCTTCCCCTTTGCCTTCAGCCATGATTGTAAGTTTCCTGAGGCTTCCCAAACCATGCTTCCTATACAACCTGTGGAACTGCGAGTCAATTAAACCTCTTTTCTTTATAAATTACCCAGTCTCAGGTAGTTCTTTACAGCAGTGTAAGAACAGACTAATACATGGTGATAATATATTCAGGCAGATTTATACCCTAAGGAAGAGTATTTTCGGTAATAGTTTACATGCATTAATCACAAAGTTGTTCATTGAAATGCAGGAGGAGGCTTAGGCTCAAGTCCCAGTGATACTATCTCTTAGCTCTGGACCCTTATCTAGGCTACTTAGCCCCCAAAGTCTAGAAAATGCAAGTATTTCACAATACTTTTTGGAGAATTTAGTGAGACAATACATGTACAGGGCTTTATAAACACAAAAGAACTACAATACCTTTAAATTGTTGAGAGTTTTTTTTTAATGAAACAGAATACAGCAAGAGTACTATAAACCTGGAATCCCAGCACAAGCCTATAAAGGAGGACTATGATTTTTTTAATTTACAGGGTAAAAAAATTAAGTCTCAGCACTAATAGTGATGTTGCCTTTTATCCCCAGAGATTTTTATTTAATTGATCTGAGATGCAACCTGGGTATTGGGACTTTGTAGAGCTCCCAGATGCTTCTAAATTGGCAATGCAAGTTGAGAATCATTGTGTTAGGGAGTTTCACTCCTTGCTCCTCCCAGTGTGGACCAGCAGCACAGGAATTGCCTAGAAATGCAGAGTCTCAGGCCTCACTCCAGATCTTCTGAATCAGAACATGCAAAAATTTAACACAGCTTCCAGGTGATTCATGCACACAAGAAAGTTTGAGAAGCATGAAACTAAGTCACAGCTAAACTGCAGAACCTGAATTTGAATCCAGAGCTAGTGAATTGCAAAGCTTTGTTCCTAACGATATGTCCTCCCCCTCTGCAGCTATTAATGTGTTTAAATGTCCTTTTAAATAACTATAAACTTCTCATATGATCTTCACAGCAACGCTGTTAGGCAAATAAAGATTAGTCTCCATTTGATAGATGAGGAAACACAAAGATTCTGTGTCCCTGCCTAAGTCACATAGAGAGTAAGACATCAGGTTTTGAAATCAGGTTTTCTAAATAATCATATGTGATTCAATGATGTATTTCCTTTAGAATGCTTTTGTAACTTTGAAAGATCTCTTCCCCTTAACCCTGGCTGGCGCACAATATCCTTTTCTTTTTTCTCTGGGTTTTTACAACATTATTCCATCCCATGCTGAGATGTAGAAGGAGCTGTGCTGGGGAAAATTCCACTATGAAACATTCTTTGCCACAAATCACAGCTGCTCATGAGGACTTCCGTTGCCAACCTGCCCCCTACCCCAGCCCCCGGACTTCCCTAAAACAACATTCCATCTGAAGGACACAGCCAGGACGGTGCCAGTCATGGCTGGAAAGCAATGCACAGAAATCTTGGAGACACGACAGAAAAGCAGCGTGGAAGCAGGTGTGCCCAAACATTCCCCATGAGCCTGTGTTGAGGCGCATCCACCAACCCAGCGAAAAACAAACAGGATAAAAGGTCATTGTTGGAACCTGATTATAAGTCCCACAGGACAATGCCATATTGTCAGGATGCCCCCTCAGAACACTTCCCTGCTGATAACACTGGTATGCATGTGGCTTGGAGAAGTCCCAGGAGCAATAGAGAAGGCAACGTTGGTATGTCAGAATATTCAGCAAGCTCAATCTTGCAAAGTTCATCATAATTAGGGAAGTCATAAAAGCCTAGAGCTCGCCCCAGCCCCCTCATCCCTATAGTCAGGATTTTCAGCTTCAGTGGAAGCCTAGTAGCATTTTTTGTGGTTTGTCTTGAGGGGTGCCAGGGATACATTCTACTCTTCTTCCCATTTTCTCATGCCCTTAACGCACAACAGTAATGACAAAAACCAGAATCCCTGTTAGAACATGAATATCCATGGAAATTATCCCCATAAAATATTGGGGTCAGAAAAGACCTCAGAAATTATCCAGATTGAGTATCTTTAAACACAGAGAAGCAAACAGACCTATGGCTGGCAGCCTTCAAATGGCCCTCAATCCTTACCCCCTGGATCCATGCCCTTCATAGAGTCTTTCCACATGAAATAAGGTGGATCTGTGTAGCCAACAGGATACTGCAGAAATAATGGTGTGTCATTTCTGAGGTTTGGTCACAAAAGATGTTGCAGCTTTGTCTTGCTCTCCTGAATCACCTGCCCTGGAGGAAACCACCTGTCATGTCATGAGGCCACTTACAGAGTGGAGAGGTACTGAGGCCTCCAACTACAGCCATAGGCTGCAGCAACCCACCTGTCTGCCTTGGGAGTGAGCTCCCTTGGAAGCAGAACTTCCCACCCACGTCAAACCTTCAGATGACTGAAATTTGAGATTTCATGAGAGACTGTGAGCCATACTGCCCAGTTTAGACACTCCTGAATTCCTTACCTACAGAAACTGTGAGATCATACATTATTATTGTTGTTTTACAGCACTAAGTCTTGGGGCAATCTGTTACCTGGCCATAAATAACAAATTAACTGCCAAAGGGGTTATGGGACATATCCAAAGAAAAAAGCTAAGAATTAGCTTTTTCAGTGAAGTTCATATTCACTGTTGTGGACTACAATGGTCTCCGCTGATGCAATTGGTCTCTGCCTATTGGTCTGACCTCTGGCTCAGTATGCTCCAGCCACACTGGCCTTCCACTTATTTTTCATCTACTACTTCCCTACTTCAATTTCTCTCAAGGGCTTTGAGACTTCCTTTGCACTCTGCTCCCAGGGGTTCACATAGGGGGATCCTTCTTGTTCAGCACTCAGCTCAAAGGCCACTTCAGAGAGGTTTTCTGTGGCTACCAGTTCTAAGGAAGCTCCTTCTCTCAATGCCCTCCTCCCATCCCCTGCTGCCTGTTACTGTGCATGAAATCACCCAGTTGATGTTCTGCATAGCATTTGACACTCTTTGAAATTATTTCTTTTTTTGCCTACTCAATTATTGTCTCTCCCCAATTGAGTACAAGTTTCATCGAAGTACCTTGTTTTTCTTATTTTCTTCTGTATCTCTGGAAGAGAAAAAGGGGCTTGCTACGGCAAGATGTTGAATAACATTTGGAAGGAAAGGAATGAAGAAGGAGCCTAGCACGGTGGCTCATGCCTGTAACCCCAGTGTTTGGGAGGCCTAGGCGAAGGAGCACTTGACCCCAGAAGTGCCAAGCTGCAGTGAGCTATATGATCATGCCACTGCACTCCAGCCTGGGCAACAGAGCAAGACTCTGTCTCTAAAATATAAAAGAAAGGAAGGAAAGAAAGAAGGAAGGAAGAAAGAGAGGAAGGGAAGAAGAGAGGGTGAAAGAAAGGGAAAGTTTAGAAAGAAAGACACACATCTTTGAAATCTTTTACCTACAACTTTGGGAAATACAACCTCAACAAGCCTTTGACTCTCTCTCCCTCACTACCACTTTTATGCCCAGATGGAAACAGGGGCAGAAGAAGGGGGCTGTGATACACAGCAAAGAAAAGGAGGTGTTTCTGAGTGGTGTTCCAGGCTCTTTCGAATGAAACAGAACAATTTATATTGTTTGAATCATAAAACATCTAGAGAAAAATTTCAGTGGAATCTCTGATCCACGATGCCTCAGGGATCTGGGTCTGCAGTACTCCTTACTCTGTTTCTATAATAGTTTCCATTCACACCAGGAGGGAAAGATCTGGTTGGGTTGGATTTATTTCCCATTTGAGAAAGTCTGGGCTCAGGAGGCTTGCTCAGAGAACCAAGTCTAAGAAATGTATCTTTAGGGTCTAAACCCCAAAAGGGAGAGGCTGCAGTAAAAAGAGCTCCAAAGAATGAAGTCATGAAATGTAAAGAAAGGAAACTTTGGGCCAAAGATGAAAGGCCTTCTTAACTGTGAAAATCTATTAGAATATGTAATACTCTCTCAAGAATAGAAGCCCCATTCCTTACATTATTTAACACAAGGGAACTGGAGAACATACGTTGATCCCACTTTAGCCCCTGAGAGGATAGGAAAAATGACCTAATGGTGATTTCCTATCTCTAATTTGCATGATAATTTGAATCTGAAAACATTGGAAAATAATGAACCTGACTCTCCGAATAGCAGGAGGGCAAGTGGGCCATAGTCCCTGGCATCTCTCTGCAGCTTTCTGTGGAGGAAGGAGAACTTCCGTGCAATTCCGCAGCACTCCCCAAGAGGCTGCTGGATTGTGGCTCAAACCTAGATACAGCCAGGTTGCCCAGAAGAGGATCACAATATCCCAGTCCCAGCACCTGAACCCAGGCAAGCCTACAGCTTCCTCTGGCAAAGATTAGACCAGTAGTGTCTAAGCAACAAGTCTTCCAGAAAGGAGAGGGAAAAAAATACAAGAGAAGGCATAGGACAAATATTTTCAGTTTTGGAGCTCAAAAGGCATATCTCAAGTTCTGCTAGGTGAGAAGGATTCTGCTACTGTTTCTGGGGTAGAGCAAGAATTGCAGATAGTATCAGAAATACACACTGGGAGATTAAACATGGCCATTGAACAATTCCAGATTCACAGAATCTCAGACCTAGAAGAGACCTCAGCATTTATCTAATGTCACTTCCTCCAGTTTCAAAGGGAGCTGTGTGCCCAGAAAAGGAGAATGCAATCCAGGTAAGAGCCTAAAAGAGGAGGGTATTGGAAATACAGTATTCACCTCAGCCCGCAACAGTGAACATGGAGTTTAGCGAAGGAGCTGGCTTCATTAAGTGTCTGGAAGACAGAAGACAAAGAAAGAACTGGAAATACGGGTAAAACCTGAACAGTGTGAGACTGTACTTTGCAAACTTTCCTAATTTGTATGCAGCCTGCATTTCACTCTTTCTTTCATGAGAGTGAAATGTATGCACTTTGAAGGTTTACTGGCTAAGTTGGGTGGGAAAGGAGCCCCAAGGAGGCAAAATCGTTTTTGGGTGGGTGTCAGTGACCATGCATTTTCCATTTTCCTACCCAAGGTGCCCAACCTGGTAGGCACTACTTCATTTGGTAAAAAGTGAACATAAAAGAGAGGGGTTTCCATGACCTGATATTGGGACAGAAACCATGCCTCCCAGGGTGCTGGAAGTAGAGACTTAAACCTTTTGGACAGATAGAAGCCGCCTTATGTCTATTTTGGATTCTCTGAGGGATCAGGAACACTGTCTCAGCCACTTAAGAGGGGAGTGACTTACGAGTTCACAGCCAAGTAGGATAAGAACAGAGATTTTGCTGTTGTCAACTCCTCTGCTTCGGTGGAATAAATAATAAGGCATGAGCTTGGAGGCGTTGCTGCTAGTTGGAGAGAGCAGGAGAAAGCCCTTGGGGGCTGATGCGGGCGATGGAGGTCTGGTTGGGCTATGCAGCGGAAACACACAGGAGCAAAGGCTTCTGTAGAGGGTCCTTCCAGGCATCTGTGCTGCCTTCACAGAGCTCACTCCAGAGCTGTGCTCTTTGAGGAAAAAGAATCCCTGGCTTGTGCAGGAGATCTCCATTCTGTGGATGCTCCATTTCGAGTTCAGCTTTGGCAAGGGGGGAGGGGTGTGGACGAGAGTGCTCCCCCTCCCATTGCCTGGGGGGATTAAGAGGCTCTATTGTCCCTGGCCTGATGGCCCCCGCATTTGCATATATCAAGTCCCTGGGGCTGGGAATAGTGGCGCGGGCTGCACCTGCTGCCCTGGGTTCCAAGGGCTGACCCCAGTGAGACCTTCCAGGTAATTCCATTTGTGTCATCACAGATTCAGAAATCCAGGCTTGGGAGTGGAATAATGACTCGAGAAGGGAGCGGGAGACATGGGTAAACACACACGTCCCCGGGATGGCTGAAAGTGGTCAGAGGTCTGGGAAAAGAACGGGCTTTGAATCCTTGGCGTTCTTTTAAACAGGCCTTTATTTGGAGAGCCTTCCAACCTCCTAAGCCTCATTGAACTTGAAAAGCTACAAGCTTCCTTTCTTTCCGGAGACCCTCTGGCCTCTTCGCTTACCTCTTTCATCGAAGCCATTGTTAGGGGCTGCATTAGTGGGAACCACCGATCCTTCAGATGAGGCAGCAGTATCATATCACAGATGTAAAAATGATGGAACAAAGGCTCTGAACAATCCAGAGGAGGGTCGAGGGGGCCCCGTGTCGCGTCTGAGGGGATTGACGCCTGGGCCCCCGCTTCTCTGCATAAATAACATTTTTTCAGTTTACAAATTGCTTACCCATACAGAATCTGCTTTATTGCTCAGAACAGCGACTATTTCCACTGGACAGGTGGGAAAACTGAGACTTGCCAATGAGACATTAGAGGACATAGATCAGTGATGTGGCCTGGACGGAACCTCAGAATTCAGACACTACGTCCCAAGATCTCCCAACAGATTGCACCACAGCAAGGAATTTTAAGACAAGGTTGCGTGAGGCTTTCCACTTAAGCAAGAATTGGCTTAAGTGTTCAATAAAACTACGATGGATCACCTTGGTCAGGGAATATTTTAGTGGCAAATCAAGGAAAATAATTTTTTGTGCCTCCCCCAAGATATTGCAGAGCCTGGGGCTCAGGGCTTGGCAACAGAGCTGCTGATAAACAGCACCCTAAGAAGCATTAGCAAATGAATAGTTTAATTGAAGTGTGCCCAGATGAACTACAGCAGGGCTGGCCTGAGCCACATGAGGAAGCCTCACCAGCTGGTCTCCTGCCTATCTCATCTGCAGGCTTTTTCCCTGCCCTCCATAAGCCCCCAGCACTCCACAGTTCTTAACATTTGCTCTCCAAAATCAGGAATTGTCATGACACCAACCCCTGGAGGTTGTTGGCTAATTGACCTCATTTTAATGTCATTGGACTCTAGCCCAGTGTTGGTGCTCACAGTTATTTGCATTTTCACTTAAAAAAAAAAAGATTACTGTAATTACATACAGTAAATTCACTCTTTTATAATGAACAATTCTATGTGTTTTGAAAAACGCACGTGGTTCATAACCACCATCACAATCAAGATACAGAACAGCTCCATCATTCTTCTCTGCCTAAAATTAATTCTCTCATTCTGCCTTATGGTCAATTCAATCCCCCACCTGCTGGCCCCATGGTTTTGCCTTTTCTAGAATGTCATAAAAATGGAGTGATACAGCATGTTGCCTTTTGAGTTTGGCTTCTTTCACATTGCATAATGGTTTTGAGATTTATTCATGCTGTTGTGTGGATTGATTGGTATTTCATTCATTTTCATTGCTCAGTAGTATTCTATTGCATGAATGCATTATATTTTGTTCAGCCATTCACCGACATTTTGGTTTGTTTCCAGTTTGGAGAAATTTTGAACAAAGGTCACTACGAACATTTGCTCACAGTTTCTGGGTGTTTTTATTCTCTCAGAGAAATGCCCAGGAATGGGATTGTTCATTCTCTGCTTAGTGCATGATTAACAGGTGACAGCTAATCGCTTCCCAGTCCAAGCAGATTTTTTGTCTGTGCCATTGCTGCGTCCCTATCAGCAACACAGAGTTTCAGTTGCTCTACAACCTAATATTGTCTTTTTAAAATATATGGTATATCATATATGTATAAAATATATGATATATCATATATGTATAAAATATATGATATATCATATATGTATAAAATATAGGATATATCATATATGTATAAAATATATATCATATATTTATAAATATATGTATATAAATATATGTATAAAATATATGTATATATCATATATGTATATATCATATATGTATGTTATATATGTGTAATATATATGATATATATGTGTATTATATATGTGATCATATATTACATATTTTATATAAAATACAAATATACATTTGTTTATATATTTACATGAAAATTTTTATATATTATATATTTATATGTGTTTATATAAATATTTATATATTATATGTAATTAATATATAATAATTATATATAAATATATTATATATATATTTAGAAATATAATGACGTGTGTGTGTGTTTACAATTGCCCTTGTAGGGGCAAAGAAGGAAAGCTTCCCCTTTCCCCCGCTGAAGGTTCATGGAAAATGAACTGACAAAGGCAGATCCACAAGAGAAAAAGGCAGAAACGTTGTTTAATGTGCATAGCGTGGAGGAATAGCGGGAGAATGATCAATCAATAGCCCAGTGGGGAGCAGAAACTTACATGCCCTTCTTCATAGGAAAGGGGAGATGCGGATGTAGGAGTAAATGATTTTTAGGGGAAATGAATGGGCCAAATGCTCAGACAATGGTAAGTAAATAATTATCTTTGGGAATTGAATGGGACTGGAGAACAAACAGTTGTTTGGGATGAAGTTTGCCTGGGTTTTAATTGTGGTGTTTAACGTTTAGTCTTTTCCGCTATGATATGAGTTTTAATCTCTGCTTAGTGAAATTTCAGGGTAAGTATTGAAGCCAATCATGTTTCTCCTTGGGGGGTCCAGTTACTAGGTAGATAATGGACCTTCAGAGAACAACTTCATCCTATGCTTTGGGAGAGACAGAGAATCAGAGAGATGGAGCAGGAGAAGGTCAGAGGGAGACCTTGGTTCTCAGGCTTATATCTGGGGCCTTTTAATTTTCAAAGCACTCAGCATGCCAAAGAGCCATATTTTGGGGAATTGTTTTCTGTGCCATCAACACCAAGAAATTCTAGCAGGTATGTAGTGATGTCTCATTATGGTTTTTATTTTTCAGAGAAAATATCTTGCTGTGTCCTCCAGCTGGAGTACAGCAATCTTAGCTCACTTCAGCCTCAAACTGCTGAGGTCAAATGATCCTCCTGCCTCAGCCTCCCGAGTAGCTGGTACTATAGGTGTGCACCACAACACCCAATTTCATTATGATTTCAGTTTGTATTTCCCTAATGACTAATGAGGTTATGATGGCAGCTGTGGCCCATCTGGAGGTGCCACTGCGAAGACGCCAGCTGCAGCAAGGGAGGTGTGGCTGCAGTTTTGTTCTCTGAGGGGCCAGCAAGAACTGGGAACAGGTAGAAGCCCTATCCCCTACCGAGTTGGCGCAGGAGTCCCGTGCTCCTGGGCACAGCTGCAGCCACTCAGCCATGGCTCCAGAATTGGGCATCCCTCTGCTCTTGGGGACTCGGGAAGCCCCCACCACCACCACCCCTTGCAGTCTTGGAAGGGCCTGCTCCCACTCCCTGGCCTCTCCCTGCTCCCAGCACGTGCTCTGATTTAGGAGCAAAAGTTGTGGCTGAGCTTGGCTGCACGTAAGCATGTTCGGGGTGGCACTAACACAGCATTCCCCTGCTGCCTCGGCCCCCTCTGTACTTCAGGTGCCAACGAGCATGGGAGCAAGGTAGAGAGAGGGCTGCGGGTGGCTCAGCACAGGCTTGCAGGCACCCCTCAACGTAAGCAGCCTGGGTACCATGGACAACATGTTGATGGTGGCAGGAGGTAGATAGGCTCCTGGGCAGAAAGGGGCAGGTACCCGGTGAAGCCCTACCTTCAAGCCAGGGATAGCCTGAAGCCTGGGAGCCAGGCTGTCAGTTTTGGGTTGAGTCCATGGCCCAGAGTGAGAACTTATGTTGCTTTATCTGGGCCTCCCCATAGCCACCCATGGACCAATCAGCAGGCACTTCCTCCCTTCTGAGCCCATAAAAACGCCAGACCCAGCCAGACTCAAACAGACATCAAGACTACCAGCTGTAGGAAGGAGCTACCCACTTTAGGTCTCTTCAACTTGTTGGGATGACCTGCTTGAGGAAAGGGGCTACCCACTGCGGGTCTCCTGAAAGCTGTTCTGTCACTCAATGAAGCACCTCTCTGCCTTTCTTACCCTCCAGTTGTCCACGTACCTCATTCTTCCTAGACACAGGATAAGAACTTGGGACCTGCCAAATGATGGGACTGAAATAGCTGTAACACAACCCTTGCTCACCACATTGTGGGTTATGAGAAGGACAGAAGAGCTATGGACTTTTGGGGAGCCCAGATCTAGGGGCTCCCCAAGACAGGGCTGTGACACCCTTTTTGGGGCTCTGTGGTTCCCGGCGTCTCCAAGCTCCCAGGCACCACCACATTCCCCAAGTCCAGATGCAGGTGCCTGCAGCAGAAGCCATGTGTGATAAATTTGGTCCAGCTGCAGCCTTGCATTGAGCCAGCACCTATGCCATGGCCTGGAGCTGCCCACCCTGCTGCAGCAGCCAGAGTACCTGGCTGTGCACAATGGCTGGACCCTGTGCTCACTCGCTCACAACCCCTTGCTGCTCTTCGCCTGGCTTGCCCTTGGCAGGTTTGGGATCCAGGTGTGAGCCAAGCACACCCTGCTGGGCTGAGTAGGTAGAACAAGCTCCATGGACAGCAATACTCAGGCAGAAGGTGACACCAGCCACAGATGTTTCCAGCTGGTGAAGTGACACTCCAGGGATCCCGTGACAGTTGCAATTTACACTTTTAATTTCTATTTATGGACTAGAATCTTGTTGACTAGTTCAAGTAATTTTAATACTCAATTGTAGGCCTCAGTGATTTTCATGTGTTTGTTGGTTAAGCTCAATTTTTTTTCAGCCCCTGTAGGATCAGGGTATCTCAGTGATGGCAACACAATCTACCCAACTGAATAATTTAGAAACTTAGAATCATTCATGACACTTCCTTCCCCAGCACATCCAACCATTACCATTGTGCCCTTATAAATCTGCCCTTAAGTCTGTTTACTGAACTCAGGTTCTATGTCTTAGTTCTGGTGGTTGGAGCTGAATCACAGGTCTAAGTTCAAGGCGAAAGTTCACTAAGACTTCTTAGCACCCTTCTGGCCTTTTCCCTATCCCCACACTCTCATTTTGGCCTGAATAGCCTCTCACATGGAAGAGAAAAGCAAGAAGGGAATTAAAGGTAGTCCTTCTTCCTCAATTAAGACCTGCTTGCTTAAGCCTACCAACCTTGCCTTCTGTCATTGATTTTATCATGTCTTCTTTTTCTTGGTAAATTACCAAACACCTGCCCAATCCAAAATCTTGGGACTATCAGTCTGTCATTTTTTTCTTAATTTCCTGACTTCTATCCTTAAAATTTTCAAACATACAAAAATGTTAATGGAATGAGACAATGAGCATTTGTAAAACTATGCCATATTTGCTTTATCTGTCCTCCTATTTTCAGTTGAACCATTTTAAAGTAAATTGTAAACAACATCCCCTTTCGCAGTTAAATACTTCAGCAGGAATCTCCTGAAAATAGACATTATCCTACATCCTTCAATATGCTTATCCTGTTCAAGAAAATTAACACGAATTCTCTAATATCAAACTGGTGTTCCCTTTGGGGAAAGGCAAATTTCCCCAAATGCCTTTATTTCAATAATCCAGAGCCTAGTCAGGGCTTATGCATTTGGTTGTTATATCTCTTTGGTCTATTTTAATCTAGAAGAGTCCCCTCAAAGTAAATTTTTTTTTTCTTTTGAGATGGAGTCTTGCTCTGTCACTCAAGCTGGAGTGCAGTGGCGCGATCTCGGCTCATTGCAACCTCCACCTCCCGAGTTCAAGTGATTCTCCTGTCTCAGCCTCCTGAGTAGCTCGGACTACAGGCGCATGCCTACATGCCTGACTAATTTTTGTATTTTTACTAGAGATGGGGTTTCACCATATTGGTCAGGCTGGTCTCGAATTCCTCACCTCAGGTGATCCACCCACCTTGGCCTTCCAAAGTGCTGGGATTACAGGCATGAGCCACCATGCCCTGCCACAGTAAGTATTTTCTTACTTTGCCTTTTGTGATGATGGCAAGCCAATCATCTTACAGAATGTTCCAAATTCTGGGTTTCTTATGTTGTTTTATTATGGTGCCATTTAGCTTTGTCCTCTATTTTATGAAAACCAAAAGTTGCATCTAAAGGGTTAGTTAGGCACAAGTTAAAGCATGCTTGCAAGCATCCTGCATGGGTGATGCTCTGTATTTCATAATGCATCACATCAAAAGGCATGCAAGGCAACATGTCCTACCATTAGTGATGCTAAAGGTTGATCACCTGATTAAAATGCTGTTTCCCCTTTGGTATTTACCTATAATCTGTGGGAGTGAATTTTGGCACCATTTGAACATCCTGTTCCCCATCAGCCAGTCATCTAATGATTTTATCATCTATTGTTTATCCTTGCCTGAAACAGTTACCTCACTGGAGGTTTCCAAATGGTGACTTTTAAATTCTATTATACTTTCCATAGTTATTAGCTTGCGTTTTTCTATAAAAATAGCTTTCGGCCGGGCGCGGTGGCTCACGCCTGTAATCCCAGCACTTTGGGAGGCCGAGGCGGGCGGATCACGAGGTCAGGAGATCGAGACCATCCTGGCTAACACGGTGAAACCCTGTCTCTACTAAAAATACAAAAAATTAGCCGGGCGTGGTAGCGGGCGCCTGTAGTCCCAGCTACTCGGGAGGCTGAGGCAGGAGAATGGCGTGAACCCGGGAGGCGGAGCTTGCAGTGAGCCGAGATCGCGCCACTGCACTCCAGCCTGGGCGACAGAGCGAGACTCCGTCTCAAAAAAAAAAAAAAAAAAAAAAAAATAGCTTTCTATCATTAACAAACTATAGTTCATCCTAAAAAGCAGGGTAACTGCTTAATTCTCCCCTTTAGTTATCAATTCTTAGAATAAGGATTTGGTATAATAATCACTGTTAGTGGTGGCAAGTGAGTTTTCATTTATTTTTTCTGTCTCTCTCTTTTCCTGTGTCAGTAAAAACTCCTTGATTTTGTGTGTTTCAATCCACTATGGCCAGTATTCTTTTGATGCTCATCTGAAACTGAATTTGACCATTGAGAGCCCCTCAAGCTGCCTTCTGCACTTTTTGATATCCCCCCATTATCTCTGAGAACATCCTTATTTTCTGGGGCAAGAAGATATCCCAGACTCACTTTGTACTTTTTCTACTCTAGACCTGGATTAGCAATTTCACAGGGGAGTCTTATCTTTTTTCTTATGGGGAATGGCATTTAGAAAGCAAAATCTAGGTGTTAGGGGTGTTGATTATTACTTGAGTGTCATTGTTCCTAGGCTCTTTGTGGGAACTGATATAAAATATATACAGATTTTTAAAAATATCAGTGCTTGTTAATATTTCAAATTCAAATTAAACAATACAGTTTTTCCCTTAACTTTAATTTCATATTACTGTAATTTTTTCCTTACATGAAAAATCTTGGTTCTTACAAATATTGAGATATATACTTATTTGTTTTATCCTACACTATACATAAGCCTACTGAAAGTTATAATGCTATCAAAAGTATTGAGTGGACTTGAACATTTCTTGCAGTTACTATTATTTTCCCATTTTTCTTATACTTACAAAAAACAATAGGATGCTAAATGTACTAGCCTGCACTTTGCAGGTTTTTCCCCATTCTTTCTCATGAATGGGGAAGGTCTACTTATCAATACACATAGACTTTATTGGTACACATAGACCATCCTCATTCTTTCTTATGACTGCCTAGTAATGAGTGCAGTAAACATACTGTAGTTTATTCAGCCAGTCTGTGAGTTATGAGAATTTGGGTTGTCTCTAATAATATGTTATAAAAATCATTCCACACGATAGTATGTTTTTAAATTTGATAGGACTTTCCATCCTCTTCATTGCTGTTCTTATTGAAGGTTTCCCTGGCTATTCTTGCTTATTTACATTTTTTCTTTTCTTTTGTTTTGTTTTATTTTGAGATGGAGTCTCTCTCTGTTGCCCAGGCTGGAGAGTGCAATGACACGATCTCGGCTCACTGCAACTTCCGCCTTCCAGGTTCAAGCAATTCTCCTGCCTCAGCCTCCCGAGTGGCTGGAATTACAGGCACTCACCATCATGCCTGGCTAATTTTTGTAGTTTTGTAGCGATGGGGTTTCACCATATTGGCCAGGCTGGGCTTGAACTCCTGACCTCAGGTGATCTGCCCACTTCAGCCTCCCAAACTGCTTATTTACATTTTTTTAAAATACAAACATTTTCTCTATCTCTTGGTAGGAGGTGGGGGGAGGTTTGTATGTGTGCGGAAAATGTCTTGGTATTTGTATTGGAATCATTTTAAATATATATTTACTTGGAAGGAATCAACATATTTATAATTGGGAGTCATCCTAACCAAGAACGTAAAATGTCTATTTGTCCAAGTCTACTTTTACATCTTTTGGCAGAGTTGTAAAACTTTCTTCACATAATTTTAGCCAATTTCTGGCAAAGATTACCTCTAGGAATTTTATCTTTGTTGGTGGCTTCAGCTAAAGATCTCTTTGCTGTCCCTCAGCCTTGCCTATATTCAAATCAAACTTCTGCCCAGCTAAAGTGCCATCTAAAGCCTCCAAAGTCAGTCTGCCAAAAACTCCACAATAATGGCCTCCCGTCTCACTTCTGTCTCCCCTGCTCCCTCTGGCCTCTGCTCTATACCTACTGAGACATCCTCAATGTGCAGATGCCTTTAGCTTTGCCTAGTCCAGTCTTTGTTACCACCATGCCTTTCCATTCCATCCTCCCAATCACATATTCACTGATATGTTTTTATCCTTCAGCTTTCAGTACATCCTTTGGAAAGCATTCACTGACTTTTCCAAGACTGGATCAAGTGCCTAAGCGCCCCATGTAAGACTATTGTAAGATGCCCACGCTGTTGGTCACTGACTGATTACTCATCCATGTTCCCGCTGGACTGTCAGCTCCCCAAGGGCAGGGACTGTGTCTTCCTCAGAGTTGAATCTGCAGGATCAGCACAGTTCTCAGCCAAACCAGCTCCTCATCCTATGCCATAGAAGGCATGCATACTTTGTACTTAGAGCCACTGCTCCCCCTAGCCTGAGCCTCTAAATGCAGGTGGATGGACCTCCTGAGAAACCGGGTGCCTGAATTTAGATAAAAAGAGTTCAGAGGCAGGAACAAAAAGTATTGCTTCCAGAGACCTTTCCCATGTGGACTTTGAATGCTCACAGCTACATCCCCCTTTATTTCTCCGATCAACTTGGATCTCTATCCCTTAAAATTCACTTAGCACTTTATGTACTATGGGAAAGAAAGTGGGCTTTGCAGTGAAGCCTGGTTTTGTGTCTCATAGTGTTCTGCTTACCAGAGTCTTGGACAAAACGGTAGGAAAACAGTCTTCCTCTTTCAATCAAGCAGGATGGGATGAATCTCCTCTCAATACAGCATGCATGCCTGGCTGAGGTTTACAATGCTATTTCTCTATTCTAGTTCTACTAACATTTCACTGAGATTTGTGGGCATAAAGATTTATGGAAAAAAATCTAAAAAATAAATCTCCATTTAGCATAGAGATGGCAAGTAAGATACTTTGTTTGCCTTTGCTCCATCAGAGTTCTGCTAGTGAACACACCACTTGCAAAGCCTGCAGCATCTCCTATTTTGCTTTCTCACAGCAGAGGAATCCACGGTCATGCCAACCTAGTTCTAGCCCTAATGGTGTTAAAGGATCAGTGGTTCTCAATCACTGGAGTGCTTCAGGATCTTCCGGGCTGCTTGTTAAAATGCAGGTTGCTACACCAGCCGCACCCAGACCCCACTAAGTTTTGATTCAGGAGGTCTGGATTGAGAATGAATAATTTGCATCTCTAACAATTTCACAGTGATGTTGATGCTGCTTATCTGGGGACTACACTTTGAGAAGCTGTATTCTAGAGAAAGCTCAAGGTTGAAGCACCAGCCCCGATCAGGAAACAGAAGCTAATGCCTCCTCCTTATGGACAGATGAGGGGCATTTTCTCCCTGTCCAACATTCTTATGACATACTACAGCTCCTCTATCTGGGACCCTGTCACCAAGGGTTCACAGCATTTTCAAAGCCAAGCTAAGTTAAATTTAAATTACAAAATATGCCTACGTTATTTATTACTTTGAGGGGTGTAAAAGAAGATTAGAAATGAGGCAAGGCTTCAAAAACCAGGGAAGCAGGAATGTGTTAAAGACTTTAGAGTTACTAGGAAGCCCAGTCAAACAGAAACAGCTCTAATGAAGGGGTTTTTTTTTTCCTTCTTGATGTTTTGGTTAAATTTGGTTATGAAGGTTATAAAAAATGAATAAGACCTGACCCCAACTCTCCAGGGGCACATAGACCAGCTGGAAGGCTGACATAAGAATAAAGCAGAAGGAAGTATGCTGTGCGAGAGAGGCAGGCAGAAGGCTGTTAGAGCTCAGGGAGGAAGGGGCTGACTCAGCCCAGCGATGGCACAAGAGAAAGAACTCGGCTCTCATTAGCGTCTTTGCTTAGGACTGTATGTGTCCTATCACATTGAATTTAATCCTCCAAACACCTCGTGGGGTCAGTTGGGGTCAGTTATTTGTGAATCTTAGTGTCAGATCTTTGGGTAGTTTGAGTGGCCCTTTGACATATGAGGGTAATTGAAAGAAAGTAATGAACCACTTACCTGGCTGAACTTGAACTTGAATTTGGAGTTTTATTATTCTTGGGAAGCCTTGGGATCATACCAAAAATAAAGCCATTTAATATCTTAAATCTGCCTCAAAGGTTTGCATTGTTTGCCATGGGCTAAACATAGAACAAAAAACACCTCCCCCCAGCACAGTTCTAAACTGTATCTCCCCCCACCAACCCCTGGGGACCAGCGCCGGACGCAAACTTCGCCCCTTAGTCTGTGGGAATGTGTGTGTTCTTCTGTGAGCCTGTGCTGTGTTCTGACACCCCACCCACACCCACTGGGGTCCTAGGCTTTACTGAACGCCTGTCTCCCATATTCAGGCGTCAGAAACTCAGCAGACAAACCCCTCAAATCATATTACAGTCTACAGGCAACCAGCAGAAAACGGGATTGGGGGTATGCTGAGTCAGAGAGAGAGAGAGAGGTGATTGCTTTGTGACCTCAACTAACAGATGAGTACAGGCAGGCGAGAGACATTGCCTTGCTTATTTTATTTCTGGAGTGACCAACAGCTCAGACCCCTAATCCTGAATCAGGAGCAGGGAATGCTCCCCCACCACCCCCGATTCTGATGGAGAGCACCCCAACAATGTCCACTTCACAGATGAGGGACATGAGGCACCGAGATGTGTTAGGTTTTTTTCTAGTCACACAGCCTGTGTGACTCGGTCACTACGGCACGCTGCTCCTCAAAGAAACTGAGGTCCCCCAGTGAATAAGCTGTCTCCCATAGCTCAGAGGGCTCCTATTGCCTTGGTTGTTAAATCATTTTTCCCTTCTCAACAAGCCGCAGAAAGCTCTGTCACTGTGCCCTTCAGGTCTCCAAGGTGAATAATTAAATAATTGTGGCTGCCTAACACCTGCTATGTCTCTGAAAAAGGGTTGTGAAGCAAACAACTTAAATTGCTTAAATGTATTTGCACACACCTGCACACACCCACATGTACGCTCATGCACGTGCACACCCTTACCTGCTGGGTGGATCTCGCCTCTGTTCCAGGTCCTTCACTAAGCCATAACCCCTGCCACATGCTCCATGTTCCTTCACCTTGAGTATTTTTTCAGCCCCTCCCAGGATAACCTACTGAAAGCCTCCTTTGTCTACTCATTGCAGTCTTACCTTGGTGTTTCTCTTGCATCTTGAAGGTCCTTCCAGGTGTCTGCCTTCTGATCGTCTACCTGGTCCCTTGAAGCATCACCTCCTCCGGGAAGCCTTCCTCCTATACTCACAGGAATGATGTGTCTGCCCTGGCCCTCACCCCGTCAGGGCTGGGCCAAACTGAAAACTCCTATTCATTTCTTACAATTGCCTTAGCATTTGTACCAGCCCAGACTTCATAAAGTCCTGTCACCAGTTAGAGGAATGAGGTGTCTCATGTAGCCCTTTCAGCAGGAACTCCGGATTTGTCAAAATCGAACCATTAAAACAAGATCATTAAAAAGAAAAAAAATTTTCAGGTGTTGAAGCAAACCATTTCCGACCACAGAGTCAAATAGCTGCGCAGGTATAAATGATGCCAGATTTGGTTCAAACTCATGGACATTTTTTATTCTACAGGATTTTTAAAAATCCTTTTTTTTTTTTAAACACTGGAGTTTGGGGGTGGAGGGGATGAGAGCAGGAGGAAAAAGCACAGGAAATGTAAAGGATTCTGGAATTTCAAATGTATGGGGAAGACAAGTAACTTCCCCAAATCTATGCAGAAGGTAGTGGCTGGAAGTGAAATTAAATAATTAAGTGGACCACCTGCAGAAAATGGGGACCAGAGGAAAAACACTCCATTGGCACAAATAGAAACCACACATTTCTAAAAGCTTCCATCAGTGGATCGTTAAGCCTACTGAGCCGCTAGTTTCAGGTTTGGATATCTTGGCAACCATTGATGGGAAGCGTGCCAAGGCCCAGGCACCCGGGCTGGAAGCTTACTCTGCAACTCCTGGCAGACACCTTTACTCCTACGCGAGAGATCTGGTGAGTGTTAAGGAAGAAAAGTACTTGTGTCAAAGCTAAGAAAACCAGTTGCACTTCCAAAGCTAAGCCGCATGCAAACGCTGGTTTGTTTTCTGAGAGCCTAGAGCAATTTCCACACCAGTGAAAATATCCTGGAGATGAAGGAGAAATGAGGCCACTCTGCCAGCCACATCCACCCAGTACCAAAAATTACTTGTGCTTTAGAGTTTATTACATGGTTCCCATTTGTATTTACACTTTGGGATGGGTATTACCCGTAATTTACAAGACAGTCACTGGACACTCAGTTTAAATCATTTCCCAGATAATTACGATTAATAATAATAATAATGCCCAGTATTTATCAAACACTTTCTATGCCCCAGACACTATGCTAAGAACTTAATGCACATGATCTCATTGATTAGTCACAAAATCATCCTTGTTAGTCCTACCCTCAAAGTCTGGAATTCCCTTCCTCTGTTTTCTTGCATCACGTGACTCACGTCTTACTTCTTTGGTGGTTTCCTCCTCTGTTTAGATAAAATCCGAAGTCTTCATCATAGCATCCAAGGCTTGCCATAATCAGTTCACGATGTTGTTAAGTTTAGCCTAAAGCTGCCTCCTTACATACTTTAAGTTCAGCCTAAAGATTTCTCCATAAATAGCAAACTGTAACCTAACTGGATGTGTACACAGACCATAAACTACTTTTAAATTGTAATTACTTTTAGAGACAGGCCTTCATTATTTCACCCAGGCTGGAATGCAGTGGCACCATCATGACTCACTGCAACCTCCATCTCCTGGGCTCAGGTGATCATCCCACCTCAGCCTCCCCAGTAGCTGGAACTACAGGCGCTGCCATCGTGCTGGGCTAATTTTTTTGTTCGTTTTTGTAGAGATGAGGTGTCTTATGTTGCCCAGGCTGGTCTTGAACTCCTGGGCTCAAGTTATCCTCCTGCCTAAGCCTCCCAAAATGCTGGGATTCCAGCCGGCAGCCACTGCGCGGGGGGCTGTGTAACCTACTTTTATGATTGTGCCAATCACTGAGTTTGGGCCAATCACATGTGGCCAACTGCTCAAACCATGTTCCAATAAGGCAAATGCGGAGCTGCAGCCAATCCCGCTCTTTCTCTACCTCACTTCCATTTTCTTCAAATCACTTTCCCTTTTCTGTCCAGAAATCTACCACGTGGCTGCACTGGACTCTCTCTCAACCTATTCCCCTTTGTGAGCTGCGTGATTCACCAATGATTCTTTCCCTGGTTAAACTCTGTAAAACTTAATTTGGCTAAGGTTCTTCTTTTAACAATGTCAAGCACTTTCCTGCCTCAGGGACTTTGTATTTATTTGCTCCTCCCTCTCTCCTGAGACACACTCACACACAAACATCACACTAATTACTAATTTTCACTCATTCTTTGTATCTTGGAGTAAATATCACTTCTCCAAAAATCCTTTGCCTGGCCCTTTTATCTGAATCAAGTTCCTGTCTTGTGAGCTCTCCAAACACCCTGTACTTTTCCTTCAGAGCACGTGTCTGTTTGTAATCTTTTACTTACTTGCTTGGTTTTATCTTTCCAATCTGTTCATCTGGGGCAAGGGACTGGGAGTCTTTTGTTCACCACTGTATGTAACCTCATTACTTGGCTGTACTTGGCATATAGTCAGTGTTAAATAATCATTTATCAAACAAATAAGAACGACATTTTGAAGCAGAAGCTGTCATTAACAAACTAATTTTTAACTGCACAAAGAAAATCAGTAAAACTATAGTTCTGCAATGGTATTGGTTTTTATATTGGTTTCTGGGGTGCTGGTGAATGTTTAATAAGATTTTAAAGAAGAAGGAAAAGAGAAAGAAAGAAGCTCCTATGGAGCACTTGCCTATCTCTGTGGTGGAAATACTTCCTCTGTGTTAGGCCCCAGTGTGCTGTCGGCTTGGGAAGAGGTGCATACACATGGCTCTTGAGAGCTGGGACAAGATGGCCCCAGCATATCTCAGGTCTAGAAAACCTGATCAATTACATCATTCACTGGGAGGTAGAGAATTTCATTTAAGAAACTGAGTTCCTGTTTTTCATACATTTGCTTTGAGTTAACTACATTACCATTTCTGCTGCAAGTTAGACCAGAACTTCTCACCTGCAGCCCATGGTGAGGGCTCTGTGTGGGTGAGACATGCATCCCTTCAGCCCATGGGGTGGCGTTAGACTCCAGGCTGGTCCTCTCTGGCCAAAGTGCACTTACCTGAGCACATACACATGTTTTTGTTTTTTATGTGTGTGAGAGCATGGAAGGAGGTTGCAAAGCAAAATAAATGAGGTGGGCAGAGGGGGCAGCAGTATTCCAGGTAACCAGGCTTCCTCCAGCTCTTCTTCTTTTATGCTAGTGGGCAAAGAGAGGGGAGAATGGGCCCACTGTGTTTTAGAGGCTGCTCCCCAGGCCTCTCTTTGCTTGCTGCCTACATGCCTGCAATCATTTCTGTCCCCCCAAACAACCACAACCCTGCTCAAGCTGGCACATAAACTTGCATCGTGGTTCCAAGAAACAGCTGAGAAGGCTTGGAAAGGGCTCCCTCCTCTCTCATGAGGGTTAGGGATAGAGACCATTTCCATTTTACAGACAAGAACGTTAACACATAGAGAGATTAAATTATTCAAGCAAACAAACGTCTTGGTTTAGTGGCAGATCCAGGGGTTGAGTATGTTACTGTGTTACTGTTTCTTAATCTTCTTGCCCAAGGCACAGATCACTAAATATTTCATATAACACTCTCCACCTCACCAAACTAGCAGAATAAAGCAAAATCTTCCAAAGCCTCACAGACTTTTCTTTTTCTACCTTTTGTCCCATATAAAAATCAAGCTAGGCATGGTGGCTTATGTCTGTAATCCCAGCTACTCAGGAGGCTGAGGCAGGAGGATGGCTTGAGCCCAGGAGGTTGGGGCTGCCTTGAGCTGTGATCACACCACTGCACTCCAGCCTGGGTGACAGAGTGAGAACCTGTCTCTAACACACACACGCACACACACACACCCTAGATGCTTTTCTGTTACCTGTAAACTCTCTAGCAAAGAAAATATATCCTGTGCTTCTGCTTATTCCACATCCCCATAGAACAGAAAAGATATTCTAAAATGGTAGGTATTTGTTGATAGACTCATGGAGTCATTAATAAGATAATTTATATTCACATTTACTCACTGAGTCATTAATAAGATAATTTATATTGACATTTATGTATTTATTATCACAATAAAATGACTTTAACGCTACTTAACCCCTCTTTACACTTTGTTAAAAATATTATTTCCACATCAGCCTTTTTTTTGGAATTTTCTTTTTCCCAAAACATGTATTGAATAAACACACACACACACATACACAGAGAGAGAGAAAGCCACAAAAATATAAACACAAATAGCTTAGTGAATTACTAAAAGGTTAACATCCCTGTAAAACATCACCCAAGTCTAAAGACAGATTTGCCAGCCCCCACCCGAACCACCCCCAAGCTACTGCATGAGCACCTTCCACTCCTGGCCCCCTGCCTCCCTATAAAAGAAATCACTATCTTCATCTTATAGAACACATTTCATCACATTTCCTTATGGAAAAGTGTGTCCCGACACTAGAATTTAGTTTTCCCCATTGCAAACACACACACACACCAACCATTGGTCACTTTCTTTTACTTACAATTTATCTGCCGAAGAAGCCCTTTAACCTGAATGTCTCATGGTCTGCACTTTGCTGAGGGCACACTCCTGGTGTGTTTACCACGTTCCTGTACTGCCCGGATCTCCAGCACATCAGTAGCTCCATCCAGAGGTTTGCTGGAACTCAGGCTCCATCTCTTCGGCAGTAGGAAAGTCTCCAGGAAGAAAAGGAATTTGGGAATAGGGCGTATGACTGAGCTATTGTGAAAACTAACGAGGACATGATAAAGGCAAACAAACGGAGAAAAAAGTAGGTGATTAGATCCTCTGGAAAACACAACAAAGAACGCACACACACAAAAACCAAACCGACCAAAAGGCCATGATCCAACAACAGTGAAACAAACTTAAATGTGGTATGATTTTTAAGCAATTGATGGAATCTAAGATAAAAGAGCTCATTGGACTTTAGGAACATTCCATTTTTAGTGGGCCAGGAATTATGACTCTGGGCTTATTGAAATGGAAACACAATCCCATGTGATTTTATATATTTACCTAACTTCTGCCAACTCTGCTTTTACGGTGTCAAGATTGTTAACATTTACCTTCTCTCCTGCAGTCTCCACATGCTTTTGCATAAAGCACGGAAAGCTTCATTGAGGTTGTAGGCGCAAAGGTAAATGTTAACAACCTTGAAACAGTGAGAGTAAAAGTGGAATTGACAGAAAGTGGATAATGGGAGTGTGGGTAAGGAAGGTGGGGGAACTCGCCTCACTTTACTAAGTAGGGTGTTCATGTACACTGTCTAAAGTTGATTTCTTGAGAAATAGAGAAATGTTTGAATATATTATTTTAAAATAGAATGTAGCCCATATGAGAACCAAATATTAAAATTCACATGTCAAATATTGAAGAATGAGGATGGTATTACAAGTGACTAAATATTCATCTCGCATGAGGGAGTCTGTGGATATTGTCAAAATATTTTAATCGACAAACGAGAGATACACGCATTCAATTTGAAGTTGTGAAGACATTAAGAACCGAAGGAGTAAATAAAATTCGTCCCTGCAGAGTAGGACATAGAAGGAGGAATGAGGTCCTTGGCTTCTATCACAGAAGATTCTGTGCTGCTTAACTGTTATTATCTTAGTTTGAGTCCCCCTAGAAGTAAACCTTGAACCAGGATTTGGAGGCACGCTGTCTATTGAGTGGTGCAGGGCACAGCTGCCAGGGAGGAGAGGAAATGATATAATGCAGGATGAGAACCAGAAAGACTCGGTTATTAAACCAGCACACCACAGCAAACAAGGAAAATTCATTCCAAAGAGAAACCGGAAAACATCTTATACATACCCCCCACTGAGAAGCAAGGGAGCTGGGGGCTATTTCTATGCCAATCCCTATCAGCTGTTAGCTGAGGGTGACTCCCAGAGTGTTGTTCATTTCCCAGCAACTGTGGCCCACGATTCTAGGACAGCCTGCAGTGGTTCTAGGAAGAATGTGCTCAGGCACAGAGATGGGGATGGTGCCAGTCAGCAGTGTTGGGGACCACATGGAAATGGTGTGGATGCATGGATATTGGGTGGGGCACGGACAGCATCTGCTACAACTACCCTGTGTGCATATTAATCTTAGGGGGACACAGGGAAAACTTCCCCATCACCCTCTGAAGGTTTGCTGAAAATTACTGATAAAAGGCAGATTAATAGGAGAAAAAGAACACAAATTTATTTATTTATTTATTTATTTATTTAATTTATTTATTTTTGAGAGGGAGTCTCGCTCCGTCACCAGGCTGGAGTGCAGTGGCGCAATCTCGGCTCACTGCAACCTCCGCTTCCCAGGTTCAAGCAATTCTCCTGCCTCAGCCTCCCGAGTAGCTGAGATTACAGGCACGTGCCACCACGCCCAGCTAATTTTTCTATTTTTAGTAGAGACGGGGTTTCACCATGTTGGTCAGGCTGGTCTCGATCTCATGACCTCGTGATCCACCCGCCTCGGCCTCCCAAAGTGCTGGGATTACAGGCATGAGCCACTGCGCCCGGCCTAGCACACGAGCACACGAATTTATTTGATCACAGTTTTATGTGACAGATGGAACTGTCCATTTTTATTCTTAGGCTCAACAAAGTATGGACAGCCGTATAGAAATTGGCCGGGCACGGTGGCTCACGCCTATAATCCCAGCACTTTGAGAGGCCGAGGCGGGCAGATCACCTGAGGTCAGGAGTTTGAGATCAGCCTGGCCAATATGGCGAAACCCTATCTCTACTAAAAATACAAAAATTAGCCGGGCATGGTGGCATGTGCCTGTAGTTCAGCTACTTGGGAGGCTGAGACAGGATAATCACTTGAACCCAGAAGGTGGAGGTTGCAGTGAGCTGAGATTGCGGCATTGCACTCCAGCCTGGGCAACAGAGTGAGACTCCATCTAAAAAAAAAAAAAAGAAAAGAAAAGAAAAGAAAAGAAATAGGATTGGACCAAAAGTTATGATCTAATGCTCATAGATTGAATGGGGAAACCCCACAAGGTCTGTCTGTGTAAATTCTTCTTGGCCTTTCTGAGCATGCCTTCCTTCTGGATACGAGACAGATCCCTCTCTGGAATGGGGGTCTTATGGCCCCTAGTCAAACATGATGGGTCAGATAATTTCTTTATGGCCAGTTTTTACATAGAAAAGCAGATGGAAAGTTAGAATAATAATTTTAGGTTTTATGGCTGTATTTGGGGAAAAAGCATTCTGAACTGTGAGCTGCCTTGGAGAAGAAGGATTCTAGTTTCTACTGTTAACCTCCGGGAAGAATGAAGAGCCACAGACAGGTGGGTAGGAGAAGGTCAGAGAAAAACTTCAGCTTCTGAGGCCTCATTTTAGGTATCATTTCCTGAGCCCAGACCCTTTGATACAAAAACAATTAAAAAGAAGTAACGAAATGTATTGTAAAATTTCTTGTGTATCCATGCAAAGAAGTGAACATTTATTGTGCATTGTTGTTGTTGTTTTATTTTATTATTATTATACTTTAAGTTTTAGGGTACATGTGCACAATGTGCAGGTTAGTTACATATGTATACATGTGCCATGCTTGTGTGCTGCACCCATTAACTCGTCCTTTAGCATTAGGTATATCTCCTAATGCTATCCCTCCCCCTCCCCCCACCCCACAACAGTCCCCAGAATGTGATGTTCCCCTTCCTGTGTCCATGTGTTCTCATTGTTCAGTTCCCACCTATGAGTGAGAACATGCAGTGTTTGGCTTTTTGTCCTTGCGATAGTTTACTGAGAATGATGATTTCCAATTTCATCCATGTCCCTACAAAGGACATGAACTCATCATTTCTTATGGCTGCATAGTATTCCATGGTGTATATGTGCACATTGTTTATGTACCAGAAATCATGCCAAACCAGATCATTTATATTGTCTCGATTCTTATTACAACTATGTTGTGTCTATTGTTATCTATTTCAGATAAGGTAAAGGTGGCTCATAGAATCTTAGTATTACTAGGAACTTCAGTTTCTAAGTTAATTCATCACATGTAAAAATAAACAAATATTGAATTCGAATGACACCAAAATTGACTGTAAATTTCTAATGCAGAAAATCCTAAGAACGATGAAATAGGACAGTGAGACTTACAGGAGGATAAAAAGATGATCGTTTTACTTGGGAAGATGCTGAGTGGGAGGATGGAAGGGTATTCATCAGATGTCCTGCCAGCAGCTGTGAATCGGGAGCCGTGATGGGTGAAGGGTCTTGTCTATAACATCATTCATAGGCTGTTCCCTCTGCCTGGAGTGCTTTACTCCCACATCTTTATTTTCCTGCGTGGCTCATTCTTCACAGCATTCAGACCTGTTTAAAACCCTCCTCCTTGGAAAGATCTTCCATAACCATGTCAACTAGAAGAACACATCCCAGCCCCACATTTCCACACTGTCCCAGGCCCCATTAATACCTGGCATCTACCTCTGGTGGCCAATTTGAGAGGAGCGCTGATCTTCTGTGCATGAAAAAGCCAGCCTGAGGAAACCAGGGAACAAATGCACTATCTTCTTTCTTGCTCCATCCTTCCCTCTCTCCAGTTTCCCACTGGCTGTGCCCATTCAGAAGGCAATGCACAGGGGACTTCATTGATGCAGCCCATACAGGTCAGTCTCTCGGGTAGAAATTAGAGTGGAGAAGGGTAGAGAATAGATGGGAAGGGGTGTGATGGATTGCTTTAAGAATAGTCCTAATTCTCCACCTCTCTCTATATTCATAATCTAGGCAATTTGATTTTATAGCTCCACCCATCACAAAGTTGAATCTATTTTATTATTCCTTGAATCTGAGCTAATCTTTGACTTGCTTTGACCAACAGAAAATGATGGAAGCGATATTGTGCCATTTCCAAGCCCAAGCCTTAATGACACTGTCCACATTCCCACATTCTCTCTTGGAACACTGCCTAGGACTTTGAGAACTAGCCTTGATAATCGACTACCAGATGAGAGACCATGATAAGCAAAGATAAGCTCTCTAATTTGAGGCCATCACAGACTAGCCAGTCCTCAATCAACACAACAACCGACTGTAGTGCATGAGTGAGTCCAGCCATGACTAGAAGAGCTGCCCTGCTGAGCCCAGCTCAAACTGCTGACCCTCAGAATTATGTGCTAAATAAATATTTATTGCTTTAAATCACTGGTTTGAGGGATGAGTTGCTATTCTGCATTATGGTACTAGATGACTAATATGGAGCACTGACACAGTCCTCAAAGAATATTTGTTAAGCAGAATGAATGGCTTTTCTTTATTTCTTTATTTCCTATCTTTACATAATTTGGCAAAATTGGCTTTCACCAAACCAATATACACATATTATGCTTTACAATATCCATAACTGTTTTTGTGGATATTTGGAACCTATATCACATTTCAATTGTTGCAGTGGGCTTCCCCCACTTAGAAGAAGACATTGCTTTGGGGTGTTAGGGCAACTTAAGTTCATTTTTATTCTCCCTCTATACTTATGATTAAGGTGATTCCTGAAGTTCTGAAAATTAACATATTTTCTGAAGATGATAAATAAGAAGAGCTAAAGGTCAGGAAATGAAACTTGAGGCATGTCCATGCTAGCTATGTACAGAGAGCAGAGGAAGGGATAACCAAGAAAGAGAGACTGAAGGCAGTCTTTGACTTACCCGGTGACTGGGCCAAGGTAAAACTGCTTGTGGATGTCATTTGTCTCTATAGTTTCTAGGGGCTCAAAGCATCTAGAGTCATGAATATATTTAGACTGAGAGACCAAAGCAGGACAGTTTGAGGGAAAGCAGGAAACCCATTGCCCCTCTTATCTACACCAAGTCTCTGTATGATAAAGAGCTCCAAGCTCACACTTTTCTCTTGGTCTGGACTTTGGGTCTTCACATCATCATAGGTCAATTTCTTCCAGGTCTGGAGAAAGAGACTGCATCGGAAACAAGACAAAAAGTCTGGGTGAAAAATGAACACATTTAGTCAATCACTAAATTGCTAGGTGTATTAGTCTGTTATTACATTTCTCTAAAGAACTACCTGAGACTGCATAATTTATAAAGAAAAGAAGTTTAAGCGGCTCATGGTTCCTCAGGCTGTTCAGGAAGCATGGCTGCCGGGAGCCTCAGGAAACTTACAATCATGGCGGAAAGTGAAGGGGAAACAGGCACATCCTACGTGGCTGGAGCAGAAAGGAGAGAACTGGGAGGTGCTACGCACTTTTAAATAACCAGATCTCTAGAGAGCTCACTCACTTTCATGAGAACAGCAAGGGGAAAGGGTGCCCCCATGATCCAATCACCTCCTACCTGGCCCCTCCTCCAACATTGGGGATTACAATTTGACATGAGATTTGGGCAGGGGCACAAGTTGAAACCATTTCACCAGGCCTCCATGCCAAACTGCTCAGCGCTGAGGAGCATCTAAGTAATCAATCATTGTACACTTTTCATCTAGAAATGCTGGTAGATGTAGCACTGACCAAAGACATCGAGAGGCTGCAGATCAATTCACCATTACAGCTTTGGGAAGCCCAACTCCATGAGGTCTATGACCACATGAAGTCCATTCTAGAAGGGTAGATTTGAAAAGGAACTCGTATGCAATCTAGGGTAACTCTTTTATTTTGTAGATAAAAAAGCTGAGGTCCAGAGAAGGGGTGTTACTTGGCTAAGTCCACACAGCTACTTGATGACTTACCCTGGTTTAGACACTAGCCCTCTGGACTCCTATATACTTTGTTCCATTTCTCCATTTTCTCCTTTATTTAGAGGCAAAAGAAAACTTTCCAACTTATGCCTCAACCAAAAATAAATGAGTAAAAACCCCTCAAATAGGTAAGGTCATTTGTACAACACTTTATGGCTTAATCTGTGCTTCACCAAATGCTTTTTGGAGCATCGCAATACTTGGAGCAGACAGCAGCTAATTGTATGCTTACTTACAGATGAAATTACATGATGGTCCTGCAATCGGAAAATGACAAACCTGGCATTGGAAACCAGATCTTTTCCTTGCATTTCTTTTTTTCTTTTCTTTTGTATCGCTCATTTTTTAGAGATTGTGTCACTCAGGGTGACTTGCTTGCTCTGTCACCCAAGCTGGAGTGCAGTGGTGCCATCTTAGCTCACTGCAGCCTCTAACTCCTGGGCTCAGGAGATCCTCCTGCCTCAGCTTCCCAAGTAGCTGAGACTACAGGCACACACCACCATACCTGGCTAATTTTTTGTTTTTTTATAGAGACGGGGTCTTGCTATGTCAGCCCAGGCTGGTTTCAAGCAGTCTTCCTGCCTCAGCCTCCCAAAGTGTTGGGATTACAGGCGTGAGCCACTGTGCCTGGCCTGCATTTATTTTTGCAAATATTTATTGAGTGCCCACTTCACACACCCCAGATACTATGCTGGGAGCACATTTGTATCCATATATATTAATGCCAGTTATAGGATAAATTGCCTGTGTATTGGTCAGCTTTGGCTAGATCATGCTGCAATAACAAACAATTTCAGATACCGGTGGCTTATAATACAAAGATTTTATTTTGATTCATGCTACGTGCCCTGGCTCTGCTACCTGTCCTTATCATCTCATTCCAGGATCCAGGCTAATGAAGTAACCAAGAACAATATGTCCTAGCCATTATAACTCTTCTTAGAGGCCTGAGTTTTGGAGGAAGGAGGAAGCAAGAATAAGGAAAGGGTGCCCCAGAGATAGAAAGGGAAGCCATTGTAAGAGCTCTGCAAAGACGATTTCATTAGTTACAATTGTAGGAACAGAAAAATGACTGGTTTGCGTTTCAAACAAGGGGAAAAAGAACCATTGTTTTGTGTGTGAGTGTGAGCCGGCTGGGTATTGGATTCTGAATTCTTTGTTATATCCTCTGGCAAGAATTCAGCTGGCCTCTTACTTCTTCCTGTCAAACCCTGAAATGGACTACAGCCTTTGAACTAAAATGCTGCACACCCAACCCAAAACTCAGAAAGCTCTGAAAGTGTTCACTGCTCAGCAGCCGATTTTAAACCGCTCTTGCCCTTGACGACTTTAAATCATCTCCCCACCATCACCCTGGAACACATTAGACAACTTTATTGCCACATTCCTTGCCAATTTAATTTTTGTAAATCATATTCCAGCACTTTAGATTTCCTCATGTAACAGAGAGGTTTTTCAAGTGAGACTTTGAATCCAAGAGTGGATTCCCGGGTCTGTGGGGATCACCGCACTCCATTCTTAAAAGGGAGCAGGAGTAATTGTTAGCTGACGTCCCTGGCATGTTTTGGTATCTTTGGATACTGCTCTAATTATGACTGTTATGATAACATGACATGGGTGATTCCGTGGAATCTGAAATATTGCATGTCCAATGTCAGCCCAAATGAGAACCAGGAAGCTGGCAGAGAGGGACCCAGTCAGGATGGATTCGCTGACTCTGTTATGGCGTTAACATCACCTGAGTGGATTTATCCAAATTCAGAGTAAATGTTCCATAAAAACCTCTTAAAACTTTTATTTCAAAATGGCTTTTTAAATTAAATTTTAAAAGTAACAATAAATATGATAAGTACAGAATATGGAAAATGATAAATACAGATAAATCACAATAAAAAAGAAAAAAATGAATCTTATTATCCAGTTAACCACTGTGGCCTTTTGGCATAAGTACCTTAAGTCAGTTACTTTATCTGTGTGTATGTGCATTTATATATTTCTTTTTAAAACACAATTAGAATTTTATTCATGCCAATAAGGATCCTTATTCAAAACAACTTTTTATGACTGCCGTATAGATGTATTGATCAATTCTCTATTGTAATGCATTTATGTTCAATCCAGTTTTTCCCTATGATAAGCAACAATGCAATGAATACTTTTGATAAATATTTCCCAATCACCCATCGGAATAGTAAAAGAAATGTTTGCGCACTCCTAGCCCACACTGTAGTGTCTTCTATTTTATTCAGTTTATTAATTTGATCTTTGAAAAAGAATTTTTAAAATTTACTTTCATTTGATGAAGCTGAACCTTTTCACGCTTTTGTTTTTTCTTTTTTTTTTTTTTTTTTTTTTGTAAATTTTCTGTTTGTGTCTGCCCATTTTATTACAGGGGCCACTCCTATTTTCATAGCGATTTTTAAGAACTCTGCAAAAGTTGATGAACAGCACCTTGACTGAGTAGAGAATTCTTGGGGCACATCATATTTCCTTCAAAACTGTTGACCTTGCCTCCCAGGCCTTTGGTGTATAAAGTTGTAAATATTGTAAATAGACTACTTTTTGTCTTATTGGTGACATGCTTACCCTGCTTCAGTTATTTTCAGCCAGGGATGATGTTGCCCTGCAGGGGACATTTTTGGCTGTCACAACTTGGGGATGCTACTGGCATCTAGTGGGTAGAGTTCAGGGATGCTGCTAAGCATCCTACAATGCACAGAACAGGCCCCTCCCACAGCAGGGAATTATCTGCTCCAATGCACAGAACAGGCCCCTCCCACAGCAGGGAATTATCTGCTCCAATGCACAGAACAGGCCCCTCCCACAGCAGGGAATTACCTGCTCCAAAATGTCAACAGTGCTGAGGTTGAGAAACCCTAATCTAAATGCTTGGACAATTCATTCTTAAATAAGTTCACCAAGATATGTCTTGATTTTAGTCATTTTTTAATAATTTGCCTGTTGCATGTTAGGGCCTATCAACAATTTTTCAGAAAAATTCCTGCTATCTAGCTGCCTTTATGTGTTTTTAAAATTTTCCTCTGCCTTCTGGCTAACATCCTCTACATAATTCCATTTGTTATGCCATCTTAATTTATGTTCTCTACTATTTCTTTCCTTTTCATAGGGGCTTTGTCTCCTACCATTGTTTTCTTAGCACTATCAGTTTTCTCTTCACCTTTGTAGAGTGCTTGCCCATTAATTTTAATTATATTGAAAAGTAAAGCATTTACTCTTCTAACCTGTCTTGTAGTTGCAGAAATATGTCTTTTTAGAAGTGTTCTCTTCGTCTTCTTTTTACTGCTTATGTTTATTTTCTTTTTTTTTGTTGTGTTAGAAAATTTTGTACAAATCCTATGTTGTGTTTCCTTTTTTGGTTGTTGTTTTGGTTCACTTATTTTAGAATGGATACTAATCTATCCAGTCTTCCTATTTATCATAAAAAGTGTGGGTAGATTTACTTTGGGTTTCCTTCTTATTTACCTGGGCTCTCTTTGAATATCCTCCATGGAGGACACAGAGTGAAGGCTGGTTCAAGTTTATATAATTAGCCAGAATTTCAGGAGCCTGGAGGTGGGAACAGGGGTCACAGAAGCTAAGTAACTTTGCCATTGAACACTTTTTCTTCTATATTTTATGTAACCATGTTATAAGGTACCATCTCTACCAAGTTGGAGAAGTAGCCTTTCCCTTTGAGAGGATGTCCCAGTGGCACAAGATTGATCATCAGCTTTGAAATGACACAGGCTTATTGCTTACAGAATAATAGAAACCTTACTAGCAATGTGTTATTTGGAAAATGCAGTCATATATTTGTCTGTTTCTTCTGAGGCTGCTGGTCTACAGAAAAGCTACAAGTGAATTGGAAACTCTGTTGATCCAAAAGCCTACTCTTCCTAAGCCAGATTTAAGAGTTTCCAACTAAAATTAATCTGTTAATCCAACTATATTGTTTTTAAAAAGATCCCAATGCACAGCCTCAATGGAAAACAATATGGTGGTTTCTCAAAAATTAAAAATAGAATTATCATATCATCCAGTAATTTTAATCCTGGGTATACACTCCAAATAATTAAAAGCAAAAACTTCAACAGATATTTGCACACTCATGTTCACAAAAGCATTATTCACAATGCAAAAAAGGTGGAAGCAACCCAAGTGTCCATCAATGGATAAACAGCTAAGCAAAATGTGGTTCATCATACAATGGAATGTTACTCAGCCTTAAAAAGGAAGGAAATTGTGGCACATGCTATAACATGGATAAACCTTCAGGACATCATGCTAAGTGAAATAAACCAGTTATAAAAGGATAGCTACTATGTGATTCCACTTACATGAAGTACCTAGAGTGGCCAAATTCATAGAGACTTAAAGTAGAATGGTGGTTGCCAAGGGGACATCAGGAGATTCTTGTCAATAGTTGCTAATAGGTATAGAGTTTCAGCTTGGAAAGATAAAAAAGTGCCAGAGAGAGATGGTGATGATGGTTGCACAATATAAATATACTTAACGCCACTAAACTGTACACTTAAAGTGGTTAAAATGGTAAATTTTGTGTTATGTATATATTATCAAAATTAAAAAAAATTTAAATTTCTAAGCAAAGAAAGAAAGACCCTGAGTGGAAGGATGTATAAGGTTATAAGAGATTGTGTCTCATCTAATAACCTAGACAAGCCAGATAAACTACTGGTCATAGAGGGTTTCTTCCTGGAGCCAATAAAATAGCTGAGAAAGTTAGGTGAACTAAACTTCAGAAAATCTGTTCATAAACTTCAGGCATAAGAGCATGGCTGCTCTTATGCCTGTCAGACCACAGATAGGAGAAGGAATGCACCATGAAAGAGAGTAGGGAGAATCTGACTGAAGAGTGTAAATACTTTTGGCAGGAATATGTAGGACAGCATGATGAATTAGAGCTCTGAGGAGCCCTAGACACAGAGCATATCTGTGCCTACAGGTGAAATCTGTTTCATGTGCTGGGCTATGAAACACATCTCATATGGAGTATATTATCTGATCACAATGGTATTAAATTAGAAATCAGGGCAAGGCACGGTGGCTGACATCTGGAATCCCAACATGTTAGGAGACTGAGGCAGTTGGATCTCTTGAGCCCAGGAGTCTGAGACAAGCCTGGGCAACATGGTGAAACCCATCTCTACAAAAAATTCAAAAACATTAGCCAGGCATGGTGGCATGCATCTGTAGTCCCAGCTACTCAGGCAGCTGAGGTGGGAGGATTGCTTGAGCCCAGGAGGTGGAAGTGGCTGTGAGCTCAGATCATGTCACTGCACTGAAGCCTGGGTGACAGAGTGAGGCCCTGTCTCAAAAAATAAAATAAAATAAATTAGAAATCAATAACAAAAATACCCCCAGTCCAAAATATTTATAAATTAAGCAACACGTTTCTAAATAGCTGAAGAGTCTAAGAAAACATTGCAGAATTATTTGAAAATATTTTACACTGAATGATAATCAAAACACATCATGTTTGTGAAATGCAGCTAAGTTAGTAGTTGCAAGGAAATTTGATAGTTTTAAATACTTGTATTAGAAAAGAAGGTATAAAATAATCTAAGTTTCCATTTCATTAATCTGTACAAAGAGAAAACTAAACCTAAAGTAAAAGGAAGGAAATGATTTTTTTTAAATAATAATGATCAATAAAGCAGAAAATAAGCAGCATAGAAAATAAAGTTAAAAGTTACTTTTTTGAAAAAATAATGAAAAGAATAAATCTTCAGATACATTAATAAATAATAAAAAAATACAAATTACCAAGATCAAGAAGGAATGAGGAGATACTACTACAGACCCTACATACACTAAAAAGAAAATTATGGTACATTATAAACATAGTTATGTCAATGAACTGAACAACTTTGACAAAATTGACAAATTCCCTGGTAAAACATATGGAACTGACATGCAAAGATGCAGAAAACCTAAATAACTCCATATCTATTAAAAAACTGAATTTGTGATAATAGGAAAAAAATCTTCCTACCAAAGAAACTGCAGGTTTAGATATACTCACTGGTGAATGTTATCAAATTCTTAAGGAAGGGATAACACCAACTATATGCAAACTGTTTTGGAAAATGGAGGAGGCGAGTAACTTCAAAATTCACTTTACTAGGGCAGCATTAGCCCAATATAAAAACCTGGCAAAGATGTTGCCAGAAAAGGCAATTAGAGATTAAATCCTTCACACACATAGATTAAACATGCCCCAACAAAATATTAGCCAATATAATTTAGCAACATATCAAAATAGTAAAACATTATATACAATTAGGGATTAATTTCAGGAATGCATAGTGGTTTCAAAGTTTAAAAATTGATCTATGTAATTTACCACATGAACAGAATAAAGAAATAAAACATCATCTCTTTAGACACAGAAATTGCATTTGACAAGATGCAACACTCATTAACAATTTTTAAAAAATAATTTGAGAAAAGTGGGAATAAAATAAAATTTACTCAGTTTGATAAATAACATCAATGAAAAACCTATAGTTAACATAATACTTAATTGTGAAATATTAAGCCCTTTTTTCCTCAGACCAAAAAAAAAAGGTAATAATGTTCATTATCCTTACTATTCACCAGTATAATGGACATTCTAGTCAGTGCAAAAAGGTGGGGGAATTAAAAAGAAAGTTCAGAAAGGTTAGAAAGGAAAACATCAAATGTCTTTTTTACCAGAATAACATTATTATATGTGCTGAAAACACTGTAGAACCTACAAATAAATCTACTATAACTAATAAGTAAATTTAGTAAGGCCAAAGTCTATAAAGCCAATGTATGAAAAATAAATTGTGTATCTTTATTTTAACAACAAAATTGATCTTAAAATGCCATTAAACCAGTGAATACAAGGGAATACATCTTACAATAGAGATCTAATATAACTATAGGTAAAATTACAAAGCATTACTGAAAAGAAAAGTAAAGATACACTAAATCAATGTAAACAGATATTATCTTCACAGACCGGAAGAAAGCAGTGTTAAGATATTTTTTCTCCCAAATGGGGAGAATCTCTACCAAAATCCCATGACTCTAAGCTTTATATGGAAATTCAAGGGATCTAGAATGTCCTAAAAAACTGGAGGATGTACACTACCTGATTTCAAGACTTGAAATTGTCTAAATAAAGTTGTTTATCTTTATGCTCACACCATACTGTCTTGACTTTGAAGGTAAGTAGTCAAAACAGTATGGTATGAGCATAAAGACAGACAACTAAAGCAACAGAACAGATTGAGCCCAGAAAAAGAATCACACATATGGTCAATTGCTTTTTGGCTAAGGGGCTAGGTCAATTCAATGGCAAATGGGACACCTTTTTAAATAAATTATGCTGGAGCAACTAGATAAAGGTATGAGGACAAAAAGCTTAACCATTCCATACACAAAACTTAATTTGAAGTGGACCATAGTCACCTCAACTCAAGCACAAAAGTCAGAAATATAAAACTTCTAGAAGAAAACAGAATACCTTAGTGACCTTGGGGTAGAAAAAAAAATCTCTTGGACAGGATACAAAAGGTACTATCCATAAAGGAATAGAATGGTACATTTAACTTTATCATAATTCAAGATTTCTGCTCATCTGCTTTTATCTTCCTTAGCTTTAGTTCAACTTTTATTGTATTTGGAAAAATGTCCTTGTGGTATATTGTTACCACCCTGCCCTGATTCCCCATCTCTTCACTCCACCCCAACTTTGTTTTTCTTGATCCTTTTGGTCATGATAAGGAGAACTGTACCAGTATTTTTACTTAAATTGTCTTCTGGCTTTTGTGCCCCCTATATTCCTTCAATCACTTAGGGAAATGGCTTGGAGTGTTCAGCCTGAGTCCATTTTGTGCCCTCCTTCTCAGTTCCTGGATCCGATGATAAATTTGTACCAATTCATACCCCAACACAATCAGCTTCATTGGTAAAGGTTTTCCTTGGAGAACCCTATTAAATGCCAGTGGCTATTTCATTTGACACCTCTGAAAGTCCTAAAATGTTTGTTTGGAAAAGCATGTGACAAGTATAGTAAATAGCAAAGAGTGGAAAGAAAAGTAATAAAGATAATTAAGTGACTCTGAGTATTGTTTTATGAAGGATGATTGAAGATATTAATACAAACCACATTTCTTTCTGGAACACCCAGTGAAAGAGGGGGATTGATGAGGCAATAACTGCTAATAGAATAAACAGCCAAAGGAGAAAGACATCTGTGGGTGGTATCAAGGGTATAACTCCAAGTTTCAGGAGGAATTTAAGAAAGAAATGTTTAGGCTGAGAAAGTTCCAGTTAGTGGGAGGCCTGGAGCATGGCAGGCTGCATCTAAAGACACGGGTTCCTGTCACAGGCCTGAGATTGTGGAATCAAATGAAGCCTAAGGATGCTTATAACAGAGCATCACACAGAGACAAAGCATGTGTGATGGGTTCTCTCAGTCTTTCTTTCACTTTGCTTTTTATTCAGTGGCTATGAATACCAAAGACAAGTGGTAATGGCGGTTTTCTGATCCACACAAACAATGGCTGTGTTTCTGTGTTAAAAAAAAAAAATCAGTAGGAGAATCCCTTGAACCTGGGAGGTGGAAGTTGCAGTGAGCAGAGATCGCACCACTGCACTCCAGCTGGGCGACAGTGCGAGACTCCATCTCAAAAACAAAACAAAACAACAACAACAACAAATATATATATATATATATCAGTCATCTAGAAGAAGGAAAATCAATTAGCTTTCTAGTATAAAAAAGACTAAACTGGAAAATAATCATATATATATAAAACAGATATAACAGATTATTATATGTACATAATATGATACTTTATATCAGTAAATAACAGATTCAGGCCTAGTGTCTCTTGCATAAAGAAGATAAGCCTTAAAAAACATTTTAATGAAAAACAGAAGGCTGCGGTTACCTCTATGGGTAAACCAGAATGTTATTCAGACAGAGATGACCAGGCCTTCCTTTGCCCCATGGAAAGGGGCTCAGGTGAACTCTGCCAGTCATGGGACCCACGCGAGGACAGGTTGATGGGAAATCTTGAACTCAAATGGAACCTGTGCTTGAGTCGTGCTCTGGCTTCTGTTGCCTGAATTTCCTGTCTTTCCACTATTTGTCCACTAGGATTGTGAGGTTTGTGAGTGCAAGGTTCATGTCTTTCATTTCTGTATTTCCAGTGCAAGGCATGAAGTCAGCAAGGTGTCTAAAATACATCTGATACATGTGCCCTACTTGACCGCCATGGCCGCCATCCTGGCCAACCACTGCCGTCTCTTCTCTGGGTGGCAATGTCAAATAGTGTGACCAATGATCACTTTTCTATGCCTGCCTTCTATGATATGTTCTTCGCAGGGAAGCCAGAATGAACCAGTCTCTTTGGCCAATTTAATCTACGTATTACTTCCTTTGTATCTTGTATGTTCCTGCCTCTTTGCTTTTCCTCTAGTTTGGAGTACCTTCCCCTGACCCTTCTTTTCTTCAAGCCCCCATGCAGATCCTTCTTTCATCTCTGTAGCTTTTATTAATTTAGGCATCTCATTAATTTAGTCATTCAATAAGTTATTTACCATTTATGAGCATCTACTGCATGCCACACATCGTGTTAGTTTCTGGAGATATGAATATAAATAGGATGAGGCCCTGCCTTCTGGGAACATAACCTAATACTGGGATGTACCAATGGTCCACAAACTTGGCTAATTCATAGCCCCACCTGAATACTTAAAAAAAAATTACAGATACTCAGTGTGTCCATCCTCAGGCTGTTTCGCTCACATTTCCTCTGCTTCGTTCTGTATTGCAGAGAGGTTGTCAGCTGGGATATAGGAAGAGGGAAATTTGGAGGAAGGAGGAAGGGATTAAGCAGGTGTTTCTCCCGTCCCCCTGACTTTGGTGTCACCTCCAGCAGTAACCATGATAGTGGTGAGGTTTCAGCTTCCTCTGAACAGGCCAGAGGGGGATGCCTCTATGGGTAAACCAGAATGTTATTCAGACAGGGATGACCAGCCCTTCCTTTGCCCCGTGGAAAGTCCTTGGATGCCAGTCCTACTACTTCATTGCTGTGTCCCTTCAGCCTCGGATGATAGTGGCTTCCTGTTCTTACTACTGTTTAGGTGACTTTACTGTTTTCTATTTGATTTAGCTCTTCCAACACTTGTGCAACAACCTTCCTATCTTAGATTTCCTTTGTTTTAAATATTCAGAGTGGTTCCCATCTTCCTGGTTGGATACTAGCACAGTTGGATACTACTACAGTTATTGGTACCAGAATTAGCCCCAATAAATCAGATTTTCAGGATGCAGCGCTCACGTCTTTGAGTGTGGTGGTTTCCTTGCAGAATTGTGGGGAACTACGAATGTCCCATAGCATATGGTAGAGTCACAATTATTTAAATGTGTTATCTGCGCTTGCTTGGGATGAAGTGTCTCACCCGTCATGGTGTTCTGTCTTTCCACTCTAACCCTCAAATGCTTCTGCCCAAGGAACACATTCCACTGAGAGAGGAGTGCAGAAAAGGGTTCTTCTTATGCTCACCATCACCCGGAAGCAGCTGGCCGCATCCATTTAGAATTGCTTGCAGGATACTCTCTGTTCCAGTTACAAAGGTGTTGCCTCTCCTCTCCAAATTTACTCTTCATTCCCTGCTTTCTTTTTTGTTGATTTTTTTGGTTGATACATAATAGATGTGCATATTTTGGGGGTACATGTGATAATTTGATACATTCATGTGATGTGTAAAAATCAAATCAGAGTAATTGAGATATCCATCACCTTAAATATTCATCTTTTCTTTATGCTAGGAACATTCGAATTATTTTTTTCTAGCTATTTTGAAAGGTACCCGCTTTTCTTTTTCCTTTGGTAGCTGGCTTGTCAATGGAGTGTACTGGGGAGACAGTGCAGGAAGAAGGGTCTTTGTCGGTTCTAGCGTCTTCTCTTAGCAGTCCCCTGCAGTGCATGCAGCTCGCAGAGCACGCAGCTCCCAGTGCTCGACTTGAACAGTGTGAGCGGCAGCCCGGGAACCAGGTTCCTGCCATGCACAGCGGCAGCCCCGGGGCCAGCAACTTCCTTCAACCTGCCCCTTGAAAAGCGCCCCCTGCTGTCTTAGAAAGAGGATATCTGGCAAATTCTGGAGAGGAGGTTTCCAGCAAGTTCTGCCAGCGCAGCACTACAAACTCTTCTCTGCCATTCAGGGAGCCACGGTCTTTCCTTCCCCAATGTGATCTGAGGCTAAGCTCTAGGGGAGATGCGGGTCTTGTCCTTGGTTGCTCTATCTCATCCCTGGGGGTAGAGGATATTCCTTATATGTTCTATTCCTATTTAGAGTTCTCATCACCTCCTTCCAGACAATCCCTCATTCCTCCAACTCCGCGTCATAGTTAATAATTCTTTGTAGCCAACTTGCTCTGGTCAAATGATTGAATCATTTGTCCCCTGGTGAGATCCTAATTGAGACTCTCTATTATGGTGCCAGCTATTAAACAACAACAGTCTCCAGTCTCCTGAGACACTGGAGCACTGCCCTGCAAGATGTATCATACGTTTACTATTATTTTTTAAATTTTTAAGACTTTATTTTTTAGAGTAGTTTTAGTTTCACAGGAAAATTGAAGACAAGATACAGATTTTACATATATTCCTTATTTTCCCATTTCCAACATCCCCCAGCAGAGGATGCATTTATTACAATCAATAATCCTACATTCACCCATCGTTATCACCCAAAGTCCATAATTTACATGTGGTTCACTCTTGGTGTTGTACATTCTGTGGGTTTAAACAAATGTATGATAACATATACCCACCATAATAGTGTCATGAAGTATTTTCACTGCTCTAAATGTCCTCTCTGCTCTGCCTCTTCATCCCTTGCTCCCCACACTCCCTGGCAACCACTGATCTTTTTACTGTCTCCACAGTTTTGTGGCATACAATTTCAAACAGCAATCAATACATGGTGCCATTTTTCCAGCAGCCAAAATAATGAGTCCAGGAACCAAAAGGTTGAAGTCATGGTTACACTTAGTAACCCACTCATAGGTACTGTACTTTTGATTCCTGTGGACTCTTCCAGTCTAAAGTTCTGATTTCATAATGGAGGACTGCTTCCATTGGTGACATAGAAAGGCCCCCATCAGATTAGCAGCTGAGACGATTTGGGCCTCCTCGTGCCACTGAACTGACAGAAGTGGGTTCTGGGTGCATTGTGTGGATTTCCTTAATGGGGGTAGTAGCTTCCAACTGGTGCTAATTTTTGGATTGCCTCATAGTCTCGTATATGCCTCCTCAGCACTGCTATCAGGATTTGGTAGATAAATCTTCTTTATTGAAACAGGTTGAATGGCTTTTGTTTGCTTGATTGAACCTTGTCAAATAAACAGGCCTCATTAAACTCGTATCTCTCCCTGCTTCTGCCACTCTCTATCCCTCTTCCTTGCTGTATTTCTCCGTATCACTTACTCATTTTCACACTCATAGCTTACTCATGTAAGCTTACTCATTTTCACACTCATTTAGTCATTTATTTATGTTTCACAAAGGCAGGATGTAGGTACATTTTATGTTTTTACTTCTGTATAGCTAATGCCTAGAACCAGGCCTGGTATATGGTAAGCTCTCGGTAAACATTGTTAAGTGAATAGATCAAAACGGGTATAGATTTCGAAGTGCATGTGCGTGGTGACTAACCCTCCAAATTAACCCATCAATTCAATGCAATTCAAATCAAATTTCAAATATAGTCTTTCACTAAAATTAAGAAGCTAAGATTTGTATGGAAGAATAAAGAAACACAACCAGTAAAGCATTTAGAAAATGTGGGGGAGAGGACTTGCGTTTTCATTTATTGAGGTTTATCATAAAACCATATTAATAAAGTATGGTAATAACCTAGGAATAGATAAAACAGTGGGTTAGAATAGAGATCTCCAAAACAGACAAACCCACACATGAAATGTGATAAAAGGTGGAGGTGGTACAGCAAATTGCTGAGGAAACAATAAACTATTCAATAAGCAGCATACCCAAAAAAGGCTATTTCTAAAGAAGAAAATGAAATTAGTTCTCTACTCCACACCACCCAAAAAGTTAAATTACAATTGAATAGATAAGCAAAATATGAAAATCTAAACTATACAACTTTTAGAAAGAAATGCAAGAGAATATCATTATGACTTCAGATAGGGCAGGATTTCTTAACAGTGAAAAATAACACACACCATGAAAGGATACATTTTTATGTTTGATTCAATGTAAATTAAAATCTTTTCATAAGATAATGGGCAAAAAATATAATGTGAACAAATTTATGTTGTTTACAGATTGGGCTAATTTATATTGTTTATAGATTGCCTATCTCATAGAACTATTAGGATTAAATGAGTTTCTGCCTTTTAAGAGCATGTAACGACATCATGGATACTATAGCTGCTATTATTATTACCACTCCGACTTACTATCACATTTGCCAGCTTCATTTAGGCTTCTAAGCATGCTTTAGAGGAAAAAAGTCATAGAATGGAAATAGGGATATTACAAATTCAGGGGACCCAAAATATTATAATAATATTAAAATTTGTATAATAATAGTAAACCCAATAGTTCAACCTACATGGCTGACAAAGATATAGTGTCCAGGAAATATATTTTTTAATTCTACAAATTAATAAAAATGGAAACAATCTAAAAAATAGACATTTAATAGAAGAGGAAACCTATTGACAAATAAACATATGAATCAGATAATAATGTTGCTTTCATGCAGGAGAATGGAAGTGAAAACAAACAAAGGTGATGTAACATTTCACACTCAAAAGAATGACAAAAATTAAAAATTGGAAATTCTAAATGGACAAGAATATGGGAAAACGTAAACTCTAATGTCTTGCTAATGGAAGTACATAAATGTATAAAACTATTTGAAGAACAATTTGACAACATCTATTAAGACTAAAGCTGCCTAATCCCTGAGACTCAGTAATTGTACTAAAAAACTCTAGAGCAGATTCACGTGGAGATAAAAGAATATTCATGGCAGTGTTGCCTGTTAAAGCAAAAAAAAAAAATGTGAAAAGACCTAAATATGCATCAATGGAAGATTTGATAAATTGTGCTATATCCACAGAACACGTTAAAGCGGTTGAAATGAATGAACCAGATCTTGATGTAGCAAGCAGATCAAATCCTGTATAGTGTGGAACAAAGAAACCAATTTGTGGGAGGATATATACAAGATGGCATTCTTCCACCTATTTTAAATTTATACACAACAGTAGAGTCTATTGTTTGTGGAGATTTACATACATGAGAAGAAGAATGGTATTCTGGTGAAGGAGGGATGGGAAATGATACAGGAGAGAAGTACAACGGTGACCTCAACTTTATCACATTTTATTTCTTAAAAGTAATAACATGAAACAAATGTGACAAAATGTTGACACTTGTTAAATTTGAGTATTTGGTATATATGTGCTTGTTATGTTATTCTTTTTTAGAAGTAAATATATGACTTTCCATTTTTTCCTGAAGATGTCAATCTAATACTCATATCTTTATAAAATTTTAAATGCCCTCTAGCACCTCGTTTTTGTCTACGTCTCATTCCTTCTCTATCCTCATTAGGATGCAATATTCATGTAGCTGCCAAGTGAGTCAAGAAAGTTGGGGAAAAAAATCAACAAATGTTAATGTGTCTCTGAAAAAACTTGCAGTGATGTTGTGCTAGCACGCACTTTCCACAAAAGACCGATCATTGTTAAGTACTTTAATCATAATGTAAATGTATAGCCATGCTACTAAACAAAGGTTAAAGGAATACATGCACGTAAATATACATTAGCACCTTCTTTTACGATGCTTTAACTCTTCTTGGATTGTGTTTTATCTAACTATGGTGTTCTCTCTCTCATAAATGTAAAACCAGGACTGTTCTGTTTTGTTTTGTTTGTTCAGTTTTAGGTCACGGGTTTGTTTGATTTTGTGCAGGTTTGTTATATAAGGTAAATTGCATGCCACAGGGTTTTGGTATACAGATTATTTCATCCTTCCACCTTCCACTCTCAAGTAGGCCTGGTGTCTGTTGTTCCCTTCTTTGTGTCCATGTGTGATCAATGTTTAGCTTCCACTTATAAGTGAGAACATGAGGTATTTGGTTTTCTGTTCCCGTGTTAATTTGTTTAGAATTATTGGGAGGCCGAGGCAGGTGGATCACAAGGTCAGGCATTCGAGACCAGCCTGACCAACATGATGAAACCCCGTCTCTACTAAAAATACAAAAATTAGCCAGGCGTGGTGGTGCGTGCCTGTAATCCCAGCTACTCAGGAGGCCGAGGCAGGATAATCACTTGAACCCGGGAGGCAGAGGTTGCAGTGAGTCAAGATCATGCCACTGCACTGCACTCCAGCCTGGGCAATAGAGTGAGACTGTCTCAAAAAAAAAAAAAATTATGGTCTCCAGCTCCATCTATGTTGCTGTGAAGGACATGATCTTGTTCTGTTTTATGGCTGTGTAGTATTCCATGGTGTATATGTACCACTTTTTTTTTATCCAGTCTATCAGTGATGGGCATTTAGGTTGAATCCATGACGTTGCTATTGTGAATAGTGCTGCTATGAACATACAAATGCTTGTGTCTTTATGATAGAACAATTTATATTCCTTTCAGTATATACCCAGTAATGGGATTGCTGGGTCAAATGGTACTTCGGTTTTAAATTCTTTGAGAAATTACCACACTGCTTTCCACAATGGCAGAATTAATTTACACTCCTACCAGCAGTGTATAAGTGTTGCCTCTTCTCTGCAACCTCACCAGCATCTGTTATTTTTTGACTTTTTAATCACAGCCATTCTGACTGGTGTGAGATGGTATCTCATTGTGGTTTTGCATTTCTATTATGATTACTCATGTTGAGCATTTTTTTATATGCTTGTTGGCTGCATGTATATCTTCTTTTGAAAAGCATCTGTTCATGTCCTTTGGCTCACTTTTTAATGGGGTTGTTTTTTGTTTGTAAATTTTTTTAAGTTCCTTATAGATGCTGGATATTAGAAGCATAGTTGGCAAATATTTTCTCTCATTCTGTATGTAGGCTGTCTGTTTACTCTGTGGAAAGTTTCTTTTTGCTGTGCAGAAGCTCTTTAATTAAATCCCATTTGTCAATTTTTGTTTTTGCTGCAATTGCTTTCGGCATCTTTGTCGTTAAATCTTTGCTAGGGCCTACGTGCAGAATAGTATTTCCTATGTTATCTTCCATCGTTTTTATAGTTTTAGGTTTTACATTTCAGTCTTTAATCCATCTTGAGTTGATTTTTGTATATGGTGTAAGGAAGGGCTCCAGTTTCAGTCTTCTGCATATGACTAGCCAGTTATCCCAGCACCATTTATTGAATAGGGAGTCCTTTTCCTATTGCTTGTTTTTGTCAGTTTTGTCATGGGTCAGGTGGTTGGAGGTATACCACCTTATTTCTGGACTCTATTCTATTCCATTGGTCCATGTGTTTGTTTTCGTACCAGTACCATGCTGTTTTGGTTACTGTAGCCTTGCAGCATAGTTTGAAGTCAGTTATCATGATACCTCCAACTATTAATATGTTCTTTTTACTTAAGATTACCTTGGCTATTCAGGGTCTTTTTTGGTTCCATATTAATCTAAACCCTGGTTAGTTTTCTTCCTAAGTATTTATTCTTTTATTTTCTTTGTTTGTTTGTTTGTTTGTTTGTATGTTTGAGGCAGAGTCTCGCTCTGTGGCCCAGACTTAAGTTCAGTGGCACAATCTTGGCTCACTGCAACCTCCACCTCCTGGGTTCAAGCAATTCTCGTGCTTCAGCTTCCTGAGTAGCTGGGATTACAGGCACACACCACTAGGCCTGGCTGATATTTGCATTTTTAGTAGAGACAGGGTTTCTCCATGTTGGCCAGGTGGTCTTGGACTCCTGACTTCAAGTGACCCGCCTGCCTTAGCCTCCCAAAGTGCTGGGATTACAGGTGTGAGTCACCATGCTCAGCTGGTATTTATTCTTTTTGTAGCTATTGTGAATGGTATTCATTCTTGATTTGGCTCTCAGCTTGAATGTTTTTGGTGTAGAGGACTGCTACTCACTTTGGTGCATTGATTTTGTATCCTGAAACTTTGTATTTCAGATAAGGAAGCTTTTGGGTAGAGACTATGGGATTTTCTAGCTATACAATCACATCAACTGCAAACAGAGTTAAAGTGACTTCCTCTCTTCCTATTTGGATGCCTTTCATTTCTTTCTCTTGCCTGAGCACTCTGGCTAGGACTTTCAGTACTATGTTGAACAGGAGTGGAGAGAGAGGGCATCCTTGTCTTGTTCTGGTTCTCAAGGGGAATGCTTTCAGCTTTTGCCCATTCAGTGTGTTGGCTGTGGGTTTGTATCGATGGCTCTTATTATTTTGAGGTACATTTCTTTAATATCTAATTTTTTGAAGGTTTTTAACATGAAGGGATGTTGACTTTTATTAAAAGCCTTTTTTTCGTGCATCTATTGAGATGATTGTGTGGTTTTCGTTTTTAGTTCTGTTTATGTGATGAATCACATTTACTGAATCGTGTGTGTTGAACCAAATTTGCATCCCAGAGATAAAGCCGACTTGATTGTGATAGATTAGTTTCTTGCTGTGCTGCTGGACTCAGTTTGCTAATATTTTGTTGAAGAATTTTGTGTTGTGTTCATTAAGGATATTGGCCTGAAGTTGTTGTTGTTGTTGTTGTTGTTGTGTCCCTGCCAGGTTTTGGTATCAGAATGATGTTGGCCTCACAGAATGGGTTAGGAAGTAGTCTCTCCTCCTCCATTTTTTGGAATAGTTTCAGTCAGAATGGTACCAGCTATTCTTTATACATATGGTAGAATTCGGCTGTGCATCTCGCTGGTCCTGGGCTTCACTTTGGTTTGAAATGGTTACATTTTCTTGCTTTCTCTCATCCACCTCACATCCCTGCTGAGGAGCCGCCCTTTGGGAGGCCCAGGTGGATGGATCACGAGGTCAGGAGTCTGAGACCAGCCTGACCAACATGGTGAAACCCCATCTCTACTAAAAATACAAAAATTAGCCAGGCGTGGTGGCACACGCCTGTAATCCCAGCTACTCAAGAGGCCGAGGCAGGAGAATCGCTTGAACCTGGGAGGCAGAGGTTGCAGTGAGCCGAGATGGCACCACTGCACTCCAGCCTGGTGACACAGTGAGACTCCATCTCAAAAAAAAGATAGAAAAAGATAGATAAGCACCTAACATTTTTTATATGTTTATGCAGTCTTTTTTTTTTTTTTGGCCAAGTGTGACTGTATATGTGTGTGCATGTATGCATTGCTTTGCTAGTTGAGATCATGTTGCATAAACTAATTTCTATGTGTAGATAACAGGAGCAGTTATAGTTCCTAGACAGAGGAGGACATGTAAAGAACATTTTAATAACAGATAATATCTGCCTTTGGGAGGTTTATGTCATTCTCAATTTTCAAAAATCTCAATGACTCATTATTCCATATGGGTTCTTTGATTAACTGCTTTTAATTAAAAATTAACATCGCATTTAGAAAAAACTTCCAGAGCACAAAGTATATAGAACGGGAAGCAAGTCTGTCTTGTTTATAGATTTCCTTAGTCCCGTTCCTCAGAAAAAACTACTGCTGCAACCAACTTAGCCTTCCAGAAATATTTTTTCAGGCAGTAGAATAAATACATGTTACCATCTACTGACAGTCAAACCTACATGCATTATCAGCTTACTATATGAATATATGTTATTGCTTTTAGTAATAATACTCATATCATCACCCATGTTTATACAAACAGGAATATAGTGTATATGCTGTACTATACCTTGATTATTTTGCTTAAATATTTGAAGAACTTAAAAGATACCAGTTCGTAAATATTAACCTCTTTTTTTTTGGCATGGCCATATAGAGGTATAACAATTTATTTGCTGAGTGCCTTAATAATGGACCCACAGATGGTCTCCTACGTTTTGCTAAGAAAAGCAACGTGGCACTGAACATCCTAATATGTGCATGCTAAATTATGAGAAGTAGAATTGCTGGGTCAGCAAGGGTGCCCATTTTAAATTTATATATGCTGCCAAATTGGTCTCCAAACTGGTCACAATTTACTGGCCATGTGAGAGAATGACCTGTGCTTTTGGTGTCATATCTAAGAAATTATTGCTGAGACCAATGCCAAGAAGCATTTCCCCTATGTTTTCTTCTAGGAGTCTTACGGTTGCAGATTTTAAATTGAAATGTTTAATACATTTTGAGTTGATTTGGGGGCATAGTAAAAGATAAGGGTCCAATTTCATTTTGAGGGTGAGGGAAGAGGATATCCAGTTTTCTCAACACTAGTTGTTGAAGAGGCTATCATTTCCATATTGTACCTTCTTGACATCCTTGTTGAAGATCAGTTGACTATATATGCATGGGTTTGTTTCTGGGATAGCTATTCTGTTTCATTGGTCTATATGTCTATTTTTATGCTAGTAGCATACTGAGATTTATCTTTGGGATGCAAGGATTGTTCAATACACACAAATCAATCAATGCTGCTATATCACATTAATGGAAGGACAAAAATCACAATTGTCTCAATAGATGCAGAAGCATTTGACAAAATTCAATATTCTTTCACAATAAAAACTCTCAACAAATTAAGTAAAGTTACATCTCATTGTAGATGACATATTATATGTAAAACCCTTAAAAAAAAAAGCCACAAAAACACTGTTAGAAAAAATTCAGAAAATTTGCAGGGTGCAAAATCAACCTACAAAGATTAGTTGCATTTCTATATACTAATAATGAACTATTCTGAAAGGAAATTAAGAAAACAATACCGTTTACAAATAGCACCAAAAATAATAAAATACTTAGGAATAAACCTAGCTAAGGAGGTGAAACACTTGTTCACCAAAAACTATAAAATGCTGAAGAAATCCAATGCGATAGAAATAAATAGAAAGACATCCCGTGGTCTATTTAGGGATTGGAAGAATTAATATTGTTAAATATCCACTACCAAAAGCCATCTACAAATTCATTGCTATAAATGCAACATAATCCTGATCATAATCCCCAAGATATTGACGGGCATTTTTTTTAAACTCTAAAATTAATATGGAATCATGAAAGAGCTCCACAGACTACAGCAATTTGGAAGAAAAGGAACAAAGCTGGAGGCATCACACTTCCTGACATCAATGTATATTACGAAGTTACAGTAACGCATTCAACTTTACAGAACAATTTTTCTGGAAATGTATTTTTTCATCCTTTTGTTTTTGACACTCTTCATCGTTTTTTGTCTATCATCTATTATATTAATTTATTCTATTTTTACTATTTTATTTCCCCTGCTTTTTGGATGTAGTCTGGTTTTTGTTTTTTATTTTAATTTGGAGGCTTGAGTTACATGCTTTGCTCATCAACTTTCAATAGTATCTTCTATGCATTGAAAGCTGTTTCCCTGTAAAGTACCATTTTAGCTGTATTTCTCAGGCTTAAATACATAGTGTCATCATTGTCATTCAGAGCTAAACACATTCTCTAATTTTATTTTTTTAAAGATATCTTCTTTGACTCTTGAATTATTTATAAGGGTAATTTTAAGGCTCCAAATACATGAAACACTGCTTACCTTTGTTATTGTTCATTTCAATTTTTGTTAAATTGTAATCAAAAACTACATTTTATTATTTTTTGTTTTACATAGTTATCATTTAAAGTGATTAAAAATAAAAATGTTTGTTATAGTGGCCTTTATTTTTACATTTTCAACTTTCATTTCCTTATGAAGATCCAAATTTTCATCTATCATACTTCCTTTTACCTGAAGAACTTTCCTTACCATGTCTTGTTATATAACAAATTATCTTAGCTTTCGTTTGGAAAAAGATCTTTATTTCATCTTAATTTTTGAATGGTGTTTCTGCTAGGTATAGCATTTTGAGTTGATGTTGCTGTTTTATTTTCTTTTGGTAAAGATGTTTCTACTTTGTCATCTTGTTTCCATACTTTGATGAGAAGTCTGCTGGAATTTTCATCTTCATTCCTTTGTATTCTGCTCCACTTCCTCTGCCTACAAGATTTTCTTTCCATCATCAGCTTTCAAAAGTTCGACTATTATGTATCAGGCTATGTTTTTCTTTGTGCTAGATTTTTTTTTATAGTTTTTGGACCTATAATTTGCTTTCATTTATTTTAGAAATTCTTATCTGTCATCTCTTCAAATATTTATTTTGCCACTTTCTCTGTCCCTTTTGGGATACCAATTATACATACACAGTATCACAGCATATCTGTTGGCTGGCAAATTTTAGTGTTTACTTATATATGTACAGATCTAGTTCTTTGTGGCCATTATTTGTGAAAGCATTCGAGCCAGAGAATAAGCTGTTTTAACAGGCTGTTTAATTTTTGCTCTCTTTTCTCATAAATAATTCTCCTAACTGTAACTGCCAGCCTCCAAAATGGCCCTCACTCATCCTCACCTCCTGGTATTCTTGCCACCTGGCATTCATGTCACTGTGTAGTGCCCTCTTGCACTGAATAGTTAAATAGGATTGACATATAGAACCAATGGAAAATTGCAGAAAAGACAGTGTGACTTCTAAGGCAAAAGCTTTGCATCTTCTGTTTTGTTGTATTGGATTACTTGCTCTTGGAGAATTCATATCACATGAGGAAAACCAAGCAGCTATATGGAGAGGACCACATGGCAAGGAATTGAGGCCTGTGCCAACCACAAGCAAAGAACTAAGGCCTACTGCCTACAGGAGGTCCTGTCAATGGTTTGACTGCACTTTATGACAGATTATGATCCAAACCCCTCCAGCAAAGCTGTTTTAGATTCCTGACCCTCAGAAATGATGTGACATAGTGTTTATTGTCTTAATCTGCTAAGTTCATGGATAATTAATTACGCAGCAACAAATAACTAATGCAGATTTCATTTTGTTCCAAGGAGATGCATGCTTCATGTTTGTAGGCTCTCTCCCTGGCTTTCCATGAAGCTGTATGTCTCAGAAGACTTGTCCTTTACTTTTCTTTAATTGATCAAACTTAATAGCTATGGGGAAGCTTTCTATTGTTATGAAGAGACTGTTCTGCTTCACGGTAGCAGAGAGGATTCAAGGAGGCCTATAATATGGTTTGGATACTTGTCCCCTCCAAATTACCTGTTGAAATGTAATCCCCAATGTTGGAGGTGGAGCCTGGTGGGAGGGGTTTGGGTCATGGGCCAGATCCTTCATGAATTCCTTGGTGTCCTCCTCATGGTAATGAATGAGTTTTCACTCTTTTAGTTCACCTGAGAGCTGGTGGTTTAAAGAGTCTGGCACCCCTGCTCTCTCTTTTGCTCCCTCTCTTGTCATGCGATGCACCTGCTCTCCCTTCACTTTCTGCCATGAGTTAAAGCTTCCTGAGGCCTCACCAGAAGCCAAGCAGATACTGGCACCATGCTTGTACAGCCTGCAGAACCATGCGCCAAATAAAACTCCTTTCTTTATAAATTACCCAGCTGCAGGTATTTCTTCACAGCAACACAAAAATGGACTAACACATCCTCTATTCACCTTGTACTCCTCAATCTTGACATTTTCAGCAAGAAATAATCCTGTGCTCTGTCCTCTAGTTCTGGGGCCTCTGACACTTATTCTCTCAGTATACTTAATACCACAACATTTTCAGCTAATACTTAAGAGTGGTGTTATTGCTAGGTCCCCATTCTTTCCACATGTTTGAGAAGGTAAAATCCTTGTACTCTACAGAACTGTTTTAGAGAAGTCCCCTAGAGAAGAGGAGCAAGACGATTGTCGTAGTGTGCTTTATTATGTTCTCATAATAAAAATTAAAATTACTATTTAATGCTTACCATTTATCAGTGTAAGAATTAACTTTACAAGGACTGAGTTGACTGAGAGATTGTGAAAAGTTGTGCTGATGAAGTTGCAGGTCTGGCCCAATTGTCAGGAAAAGGAAATAGATGATTAGCAAATACTGAGTTATTGAAGGAAACATGGAGGAAGTTGTAGAAAGGAATAATGCTAGCATTTTTGGTTTTGTTTTGGGGTGTGTGTGTGTGTGTGTGTGTGTGTGTTGATTTATCTTTTTCAAGAGAGGGTGTGCTTGTAATTGGACTATAAAGATATTTCAGGGTATGTGATGTGTCATTTTCCTCACAATCCACTTGTGCAAGGTGCATGTTGCATGGGCAGGCCTCCATGGCTTACCAGAACCAAAAAGGCCTAAATCAGAGCAGAAAGACTGAGATTTATGTGAGGCTGCACACCTACTACCACTTTGTTTCCTGCTGATGATCATAGCTGGCATGGTAGGTCTCTAGAGGTTAGTATCAGCTCTACCCCTTCAGTGTGAACTTTAAATCTGCTTAATTGTTAACCTTCCCATCAACTCTTGATTGAGTATGGGTTTCACCTTTTTACACAATGAAACTTAAAGGGATAACATAACTCCTTTGAGCTACAGGTTGATAAGTGTTGGAACTCATGTATAAACTCTAGATTTTTTATTCTGAAAACCACAAATTTTCCACTATGTTACCTATAATTTAAGTAGCACTGATTTATATTCTTCCATGCTGTATTTTTAAGTAGCACACATTTCCTGGCAAGTTCAGAGCCAGCTTTCTCCTCCTTGAGGGACACTTCTTTAAGTAGAAACTAAATGATGTGCAATAAATATAGTTGCTCTTGCCATGGACTCCTCACAGATGAAAGCTCTTCTCTGACCCATGAATGTGACCCTGACGGATCATGCTGCCTGTCCTCAGGCCAAAGCTGGGCTGTGAATTGCTCTCTAAAATTCACTCACAGCCACAGCCCTTGTCTAACAGAAGCACACTGCCTGCTTTGAAATTAAGTGCAGCTGCGCTGTGTCCTGCATATGGACTAATTAGCTCAGTCATGTAAGCTTATTGCTCAAAAAGGCCAAGTGCAGGGATTCAATACCTGGGAAGGCCCATCTGCACCAAGAAGAAAATTGGCCCCTACATTTTAGAACAGTGTTTCTACAAATGCGGTCCCTAGACCAGCAGCATCAGCATCAGCACCACCTGGGAACTTGTCAGAAATTTAGATTCTTAGGCTCCAACTCAGATCTGCTAATCAGAAATTCTGGGGGTTGGGACCCCGCAAATCTGAGTGTTAATAAGCCTGCCCTGTGAGTCTGATACATGCTCAAGTTGGAGGACCACTGGCTTTGAGTGTATTTGTAATCGCATTAGAATATTCAGAAGGGACAAAGAGGTGTAGTTGGTTATTTTTATCCCTTTTCTATTACAGAAAAAATGTCACACACAATCATTCAGTCTTCTCATTAAACATCGTTCCTGCACGTACTGCTTTAAATTTTTAAAAATTAGCACTTACTGATCCAAAGAAAAACAAATCAACTCATACTAATAGGGAGACCATTTTAGCCCAACATTGACTTTTTGAAAGCTGAGTAGCTTTATATGGACATAAAATCATTCCAGAATAGAAAACTACTGCCTCAACTTATTACAAAAATTGCTAGAAGGTTACCTTAATTTAGAGGGAAAGAGAACTTGTCACCAGTTGCCTTCTAGAGCACGGACTTAGATATAAGCACAGGTGGAAGGCGTGAGTCTGGGGACTTCCTTTATGGTAGGTACCCTGACTACATCAAGACTAGTAGATTCAGCACCCAGTCCTCTCTGGTTTATCAGCTTCCAGAGAGAGCCAGCCTGCGGGACACCCACATGATTCCGATTCCCCCATTTGGAAGAGACAAAGGAAGAGCAGTCCGCCTGGTTCTTGTCACTGGTGGAGCTGACAGCTTTATATGCTCAATGGAGGGAGGAGCTGAAAGGAGATGCCATGAGAGTGCATCTATGTGACAGGGAGGAAAGATGGATATTTTTATAGAGGAAGAAATGCAGTGAACAAGGGAAATTAGATGGAAAGACCATAAAGGTCTCAGGTTGGCAAAACCAATTAGTAGATGTTTACAAAAGATAACCCCTGAGGTCACATAGAATTTGCTTTGATGTCGATACTCTTGAGTTTGAAAAATGGATCAGCAACCTCCACACCATTGTGACTGGAAAGAGACCCAAGGCTTCCTTCTGCTGGAGCCTCCAGCAAGCTGTGCGCCCTTGGGCAGGTTTCATAAAGTCTCAGACATCCCTTTCCTCTTCTGTTAAAGGAGAGGATTGTATAAGATCACTCTTAAAGTCTCTTGCAGCTCTGACATGTCAGGATGTCCTCTTTAACTTCTAGACATGTGGGAGGGGGTGCATTTCAGGGCTCTATAGTTCATAATGTGGCTCCTGAGGATTTTCTGGGCAGTCTATGAACTTCTGTTACCTACTTGGAGAGAAAGAGCTTCTCATCTCTTTTACTTTGAGTTTATCTTAGCCATTTTGAAACAAGAGTCATTTAAATCGAAATGAGAGCAAACTCCGGGATATGTCCTTTGAGAGGTTCCCAGGTGTCTGGTGAGCTTTGCCTTAATGCGAACCCACCGGTTCAAAAGACAAAACCAGAAACTATGGCACTAGGTCCAAATAGGCCAAGTATATAATTTCTTTTTGAAATTTTGACTGTGCTTTCTTGGATGCTCTTGCTAAAAGTATCATAGGGAAAAATGTCAGGACATCCAGGGAGATAAAAAGGGATTCTGGAGAAAGAGAAGCGTAGGGAATTGTTATCTCACCTCCCTCTGGAAAAAGGTGGAGTCCAAGTAAGTAAAAAGAGAGAAAGTCAACTTGCCCAAACTCAAAAATGGAGCTAGGGCCTGACCCTAAGTCTTCTTATTGTGACTGTTTATTCTATTATTAAAATTAACACCTCCCCTTGATTGGACTCCTGTCATGTCCCAGCCACTATGCCAGTCTGTGGTATTTCAATGAATGCTGTCAACAATTGTGGAGGGATATTCTCAGTGCTGCTAAATGTTTAACAACCAGCTCTTCATATATATTTATATAGAAATATGTAAAGAGAAAAAAGCCCTGCCTTGCAGCTTTTGCCAATTTTAATGGTGTAAATACTCCCACCATGGCCAATTTCAAGCTGCCAACATTACATCGCTGAACACAGAGTTGGGAAAAAGATATGTACCGCTGGCTGTCACAGGCAGGTGAAGGCTGGCTTCAGCACCGCCCTGGTTCTTGTTCCCATGTTAAATATGAAGACTCAGAGACCCAGAGAGAATAACTTGGGTAAGAGACACAGCAAGTAGGTGTTAGAGACGGGTTTTGCACCCAGGCAGCCTGACTCCAATCTTGGGTTCTTCATGATGATGGTTCACTGTCTATCTCTAAAATGTAGCAGTTGAACATTTGGGGGAAATGCCTAATGCAGATGCCTCCACACACTGATTATGAACTTCTATTCTAATCCTGTACGTTATCAATTTGTCCTACCAGGTTTCTACAGATTCTGGGTATATAAAAGAGAACTTACTCTCCTCAGGACCCCCAGTCCCTACTTGAATCACCACCTTGATCGATCCCCAGTACCTCTGTTTGTCCAGAGTCTTTTCATCCTCTCCCATAAGTCCCAAGAAAAGCCAGAAAACATTCTGAATACTTGAAAAACCATATCTGAGACCTATAAAAAGTTCATGAGGTTCCATTTTCTTTAGTAATCTTTGTTGGTCAAAGACCATTTGTTTAATGTTCATGCGTGGGTATGATGGGTTATGCAGAAGCAGCTATTTAGTATCTGAAGCTAATAGCAATCTCAAAAGCATTTCTATTTCTTACTCCTGGCTCTCAATGAATGGATACACTTTTGCAATGGAGTCACTGCCACCTGTCCTGTGAAATTACGTTTCATGAAGCATTAAGGAGCTGCTTCTGGTTTAGATGGAATGTCTTGGTGTAATAAGAATTGTGGGAAGCAGCAAACCCTCTCTGAGTCCCAAGCTCTCACCTGCAGTCCAGCTCTGAAAAAGGGAGTCAGTGTTTTCATCTCAGTTTTCTCAATGGGAGAAAGCAATTGTAATATCTGTCCTGCTTATCTTCCAGGATCGCTCAGTGGATCCAAATGAAAGAGTTTTGAAAACTATAAAACATTACACAAATAGAAAGTAGGATCATTCATCACAGAGTAATACCAACTGAAGGGCTGTATTGTTTTGCCAAAATTCACAGAATCCTTTAGAAACAATGAAACTAAAGCTTTATGCATATAATTCTTCCCTGAACCTCTAAAGAGGTCAGTTTCTTGATACGTGGAAGGTATCCCTCATATTTAAATGTCTAGACCCGTGTTTATAGTATATATTGAGAAACTGTAAAGAGATCCATTGATACAAGCCACAAAACTCAAAAATTTTAACTTATGTCAATTTGGATATTTGTATAAAATATATTAACTAATATGTTTTTTAAAAGAATGGTCACTTTTATTTAAATTTTAGAATTCATTAAGATATTAGTAGAAATATTTTCTTTAATTTTCTTTAAGAGGAAACTAACGCATCATACCAAAACATCGCAGTGAGTACTAAAATTGTAAATCTAAGAACACAGTTTAATAGTTATTACTTTTGGACATTTGCCCTGAGATTTGTCTTTATTTGTCTAAACACACTGTGCATTGTTTATCATTTTTATGATTACTTATTTTAATTTGCTAGGAAAATAGATATTTTTCAGGCAAAAAATATTGAAAGATATGTCAGTGCACATCTCATACCAAGCAAATACATCTCATGCTATTGTTTGTTTTAGTTATCAACTGTTTCCAAGTGTCAATCACATCGGTAAAGTTATGACAGATTATTCTAAAAGCCTTAATCTGACCATAATGGAAACAAATCCATAAAAACATTATGTTGATAAAGCATAATCCCTCAAAAATGGTAAAAATAGCTAAAAGTGGAGGAAGTAAATAAAACACAGAACTTCATAATAGGAAAGAAATGTTGCTATGTTATAAATATACAGCTAAGGCCCTTGGACAGAATTTAGAGAGGCATTGACAATAAATTAACTAGATGTTTCTAAAACATGTCAACCAAATGAATCACTAGCTAATACTTTTTTTTTTTGTTTGAGCCGGAGTCTTGTTCTGTCACCAGACGGAGTCTTGCTCTGTCGCCAGGCTGGAGTACAGTGGCGCGATCTTGGCTCACTGCAACCTCCGCCTCCCGGGTTCAAACAATTCTTCTGCCTCAGCCTCCTGAGTAGCTGGGATTACAGGCATCCACCACCACGCCTGGCTAATTTTTGTATTTTTAGTAGAGACAGGGTTTCACTATGTTGGTCAGGCTGATCTCGAACTCCTGACCTCCTGATCTGCCCTCCTCGGCCTCCCAAAGTGCTGGGATTAGAGGTGTGAGCCACCGCGGCTGGTCCTAACTAATACTTTCAATTAAAATTACAGTTGTTCTGGTTTATACCACAGCTGTGGGGTTTTAAAATATATTTTTAAAGGTTTAAGATATGAATTTGGTGGGAATTGCTGTAGGGAGTTTCTCATTTTAATCTACTGCAAAAACAGAACTGCATAATTTTAAAATTGAAGAAAAGCTTCTAGAGAGTGTTTTACAAATTTTGGCAGCATCAGAGTCAAACACAGACTGCGGTGCCTCAGCTGCAAGTTTCTGATTCTGTAGGTCTGGGGTGGGGCCCCAAATATCCATTTCTAACAACTTTCCAGGGGATGCTGAGGCTGCTGGTCCCAGGACCACACTTTGAGAATTGCTGCACTGAAGTAACTAACATGATTTTTTTTTAAATCAACTTTCCCCAGAGCTCAATCTAGATGCAGGAATTGGATTTCAAGTCCAACATCATCCTGCTACTTCCACCCGTATGAATTCTCTGCAAGGATCAGAGGCTTTGGGACTTAAGCCTTGCTAATGATGAGAAAGCTCTCTATACACTATTGTGCAGAAGAAAAATATACATTTGCTAATTAGCTCTAATTGGACAGACTTCTGAGCAATAAAGTCTGTGCTAGGAGGCTCAAAGAAAAGCTGACATCCTTTTTTTTCTGCTTTAGTAACACAGGCTAAATTCCAGAGCTAGAGGGATGAGGAAAACTAGCCTGAAGAAAGTCATCAAAATTAGAATTAAAAAAAAAAGTTAAACCTAACAAATGTTTTAAATCATTTAATCTAAGTAATTAGCAAAGTACCTTACATTAACAGCACACCTTCCTTATAAATCACATATTATGTTTTACTGTGTGTAAAGTACATTTAATTATCAAAAGCTTGCAAGGTGCTTCTCATGTGCCAGACATTGTTTGAAGTGCTTTACAGATTTAAAAAACCCTCAGTTAATTTTCACCATAGCCCTATGAAGTAGGAACTCTTCTTTTCCCTGTTTCATAAGGTGAAGAAACTGGCACAGAGAAGCTAAGGAAATTGCCGAGGTCACACAGCCAGGAAGGGACAGCCCAAGGATTTGAACCCAATCAGCGTGAGTCCAGCATTTGTGCTCTTGGCCTCCAGGCTCTGATGCTTGCTTACTGGCTCAGGTTGAAACAATCTTGTCAATTTAAAACGTGGCTGCACTTTAGACTCACCTAAGGGGATTCTAAAAAGTGCTAATACCTGGACCATCCCCAAACAAGTTGAATGAAAATCTTTGGGGATGTAGCCCAGGCATTGGTATGTGTTAAAAGTGCCCTCGGTGACTGTAATATGTGGGCAGGATTGAGAACAACTGTGCTAAAATGTCAGGTGACTATGTTGACCCTCCAGATTTGCTTTATTTTCTATTTTTATTTTATTTATTTGTTTGTTTTTTTTTTTTTTGAGACAGAGTCTCGCCCTGTCGCCCAGGCTGGAGTGCAATGGTGCCATCTTGGCTCACTGCAACCTCCACCTCCCAGGTTCAAACCATTCTCCTACCTCAGCCTCCCCAGTAGCTGGGATTACAGGCGCTCGCCAGTGCTCGCCACCATACCTAGCTAATTTTTGTATTTTAGTACAGACAGGGTTTCACCATGTTGACCAGGCTAGTCTCGAACTCCTGACCTCGGGATCTGCCCGCCTCGGCATCCCAAAGTGCTGGGATTACAGACGTGAGCCACCGCGCCCGGCCTGCTTTTTCTTTTAAAGCAACTGAGATGACAGCATCATTATGGCTACATTGTACACGTTTGGGAAGGGAGCACTAAGGAAGGACAAGTACATAAGACATTGCTCCAGGAAAGCCAGAACCAAGAAAGAGGCAGGTGAAATTAAAGCAAGGCATCGATTTAACCAATTAGTGGCTTCTGGATATTGTTGACGAAACTTATCGGCACTTACAGATTTACTCTTCCTATGCTTTATTCTTATTCATTCTCGTTTCACATAGGACCAAACTAATTTTTCACACACGCCTTGATTTTTTGCCTCGGAGCTTCTAGTTTCTGACCTAAACCTAAACCTAAACTAAACTCTTTCCTAAACCTTTTTCTGTTACCTGGCCAGAAAGGCTCAGTCTCCAGGCAGCGGATTTCAGGGGAAATTTACGACATCTAATGGTGCAGCCAGCCAGCCTGGTAAGGATTTGAGACTAACATCAAGAAGGAATTGTGGCTGACACAGTTATGAGGAAGTGGCTGGCCTCAGGGTTACATAGTTTCCCTTTGAACAGTTACTCCTGTTTCCTTTAAGCATCCAATGACGCCTGATCATCTTAAAACAAGAGTAACCACAAGGCTTTAATACCAATTACATGAGATTAAACAGGAAATGATTACTAAGAATTAAATGTGAAAAATAGTAATACTAATAGTGTAGTATTGGCACAAATTGTGCTCAAGAATGGCTGCTAATGGGAGCAGTATCTGCCCGGGTCATATCAGCAGCTGCTTGTCATCACATGCAGCCTCAGAGCCCGGATCTTACACATCCCACCTAGCCTCCCACCAACACCATTAGCCTTATTTAAACCAAAGGAAATCAGATGCATGGAAGCGACGGACCTTTCCCCAGCTCATGACATTCTTGAAAGGAAGAGCCAAGATTTGAACCCTACCTTGACTCTGAACTAGGACTGGATACCATTTGCAGAGACTAATGCAAAATGAAAATGCGGGCTTCCTTGTTAAAAAAAATTAAGAATTTCAAAATGGCAACCACAGAGCACCAAACCAAGCACAGGGCCCTTTTAAGGGTGGGGCCCTGTAGAACTGCACAGGTCACCGGCCCAGAAAGCTGGCCCTGCTCAAAGCCCTTCCTCCTCAAAATACAGTTCAGAGTCAGCAGCATCAGCATCCCCTGGGAGCTAATTAGAAATGCAGAATCTCAGGCTGCACTCCATACCCACCAAACCAGAGTCTACATTTTGACAAAATTCTTTAGGAGACTCCAGTGCACATTAAACCTACAGAGGCCCAGCTATGAAGCCTCAGTCCTCTCATCCTGGGCTTGCCTTCATCAGATTTTCAAAGCACTGGTTTCTGGTCTCACATTCCCCCCCAACCCGTCACCACCTTGGGATACAAATGTGGTCAATCTTTTATTTCTGCACATAGTTGCACACATACCATCTGTACATATTAGCAGAGAGGCTCAAGTCTCACTGAAAGGTGAAGCCGGCTGGGCTTCTGGGTCGGGTGGGGACTTGGAGAACTTTTCTGTGTAGCTAGAGGATTGTAAATGCACCAATCAGCGCTCTGTGTCTAGCTAAAGGTTTGTAAACACACCAATCAACACTCTGCAAAAATGGACCAATCAGCTCTCCATAAAATGGACCAATCAGCTCTCTGTAAAATGGACCAATCAGCTCTCTGTAAAATGGACCAATCAGCAGGATGTGGGTGGGGACTAATAAGGGTATAAAAGCTGGCCACCCGAGCAAGCAGCGGTAACTTGGTTGGGTCGACTTCTCTGCTGTGTGGGCCTTGTTCTTTTGCTCTTTGCAGTAACTCTTGCTGCTGCTGAGTGTTGGGTCCGAGCCGTCTTTAAGAGCTATTACACTCACGGTGAAGGTTTGTGGTTTCACTCCTGAAGTCAAGCGAGTCTACGAACCCACCGGAAGGAAGAAACTCCAGACTCTGAAGCAACAAACTCTGGACATACCAAATGTAAGAATTGTAACACTCACCACGAGGGTCCGTGGCTTCCACCCTCGCAGCTTCCTCCTTGAAGTCTCCGAGACCAAGAGCCCACCGGAAGGAACCAATTCTGAACCCATCAGCTTTGTGAGTTATTTCTTCTTCCCTTTTTCTGCTACTGATCAGTCCCCACCACGAGTTATTTGGTGGCTGCCTCCAAAGAGGCACTGGGGCAGAGAGGTCCATCGTCTTGTAGATCCTGTGGTGCCAAACCCCTATTAATCTCGAGAGACATAGCATCAGGTTCAGGAAGCCAGAACCTTGGAGCTAACAAGTGAGACATGGGGTTTTATGAGTGGGAAATTTACAAATAGAGTGGTCCAGTGGCGGCAAGCTGGATGGAAGAACCACCACCGCTTGCAAAAAGCATAGAATATATGGCATTTTCACTTAGCACCCTCCCGTTAACAACCGCCACCTGGTAAGCCTCATTTAACCCCAAAGGGCCTTGATCCCCTCTACCAGCCCATCTGTGTTTAACAGGGTGAGCTAGGGCCTTAAAAGTTCCTTACAGATAAGAAAGGAATTGGCCAGGTGCAGTGGCTCATGCCTGTAATCCCAGCGCTTTGGGAGGCCGAGGTGGGCAGATCACAAGGTCAGGAGCTCGAGACCAGCCTGGCCAACGTAGTGAAACCCTGTCTCTACTAAAAATACACAAAATTAGCTGGGCGTGCTGGCGGGCACCTGTAATCCCAGCTACTCGGGAGGCTGAGGTAGGAGAATCTCTTGAACCCGGGAGGCGGAGGTTGCAGTGAGCTGAGATTCTGCCATTGCACTCCAGCCTGGGCAACAGAGAGACTCCGTCTCAAAAAAAAAGGATTTTCCAGGTTGGCTACTCCCAATTCCCTTAGCTTGGAACCCTGAACAAACATTCAGGTGCATCTGCCATACAGGGTTGTTCTCAGGGTGTTTTTTTAAATTTTATTTTGTTTGTTTGTTTGTTTTTTCTTTTGAGACGGAGGCTCGCTCTGTCACCCAGGCTGGAGTACAGTGGCGTGATTTCGGCTCACTGCAAACACTGCCTCCCGGATTCACGCCATTCTCCTGCCTCAGCCTCCCGAGTAGCTGGGACTACAGGCGTCCGCCACCCCGCCTGGCTAATTTTTTGTATTTTTAGTAGAGGCGGGGTTTCACTGTGTTAGCCAAGATGGTCTCAATCTCCTGACCTCGTGATCCGCCCACCTCCGCCTCCCAAAGTGCTGGGATTACAGGCGTGAGCCACCGCGCCCGGCCCCGGGTGTTCTTAAGTGGTTGCTGTCAGGTACATCTACCATGCAGATGCAGGTCCTCTGCTACAGCGATGCATTTGATGGTGCAGATCGCCAATGAACTCCCTGAGTTGGGCTCAACTAAGTTGCTCTTTTGTTCCAGGACGTTGTTCCCAAAGCATGGCCCTGTGTCAGAGTGGCGGGGTCTGGAGGTCTCTCATTGTTACTCTGCCTAACGTGCATTGCTAGGCAACCCACATAGACACCCCTTCCTCCACAGGGCAATGCACTGTGGGGACCTTAGCATCGTTTCCTGGCAGGGTACTTACTTGGGACCATCTCAATCCATGAGTGAGACTCTGATAACACTGAATTTCAGAACGCTAGGTGTCCTGATTTATCTCCTCCCCATGTAAGTTCCTCTGGTCAGCAGGGCAGTGGCCCCCTAAAGATGTACATGTCCTAAGACCTCAATCCTATGAATATGTCTTTTTACATGATAAAAGGGATATATCAAATGTGACAAAGTTAAGGATCTTGAGGTGGGGAGACTATTCTGGATTATCTGGTGAGCCGGATGTAATTGCACGGAGCCTTATAAGAGGGAGGCAGGAAGATCAGAGTCAGAGAAGGTGATGTGGTAACAGAAGCAATGGTTGTGTGATGCAGCTGTGAGCCAAGGAATGCAGGAAGCCTCTGTGGAAGCTGGGAAAGGCAAGGAAACGCCTTCTCCCTAGAGCCTTCAGAAGGAATGCAGACCTGCTAACCTGTTTTACGCTTCTGAGTTTCAGAACTGTAAGAAAATAAATGTGTGTTGCTTTAAGATACGAAATTAGTGGTAACTTGTCATAACAGCAATGGGAAGCAAATACAGCTATTAAGCAAATGTGTCTGTCCCTGCCGAAGCAATCATTTCAGTGTAATGGAACGTTGTGGAAAGGGCAGTCCTCAACAGGCTAGCAGGTCTCCATAGACCTGTCTCGTGGTACAACAGGTGCTTATTACATGCCCCAAAGAGACCACTTACATCATTTTTCCCCCTTGAAAATGTGTTCCAATGAGTAATTTGTTGCCCTACTCACAGATGTATTAAGAGAATAGGCTGGCATCACTTTACATTTGAACCCCGTCAGTCATGAGGTTACCCAAAACATTGCAAAAGGAGTGGAGATGCCCACTGAGTCAACTCTCCACTGAATCCAGGGCTTCCTTCCCCTCTGTTTCTTGCCTGTTCTAAACCAGTTGTCTTCCAACTTCGACTCTCCCTTGTCTGTCAGAGCCACTTGACTTGTCCCATCCAAGGACAAATGGAAGCTATCTACTTATTTTGCAAGCTTTCCAAAGCGTTTTATAGTGACCACACCCTCACCTCTCAGATCCAATTTTTGGTCAAAAAGACGGGTGTAGTCCACAAGGGATGGGAAGGAGAGTACAAAGTCACAGGGTGTCCCCTCAGACTCGGGGAGTGGTTCCATCCACCTTAAGGAGTGCCCAGATCCTGGCTGGATGTCTGAATCCCTTGAGGGACTTTAAAAAATACCCCACCACAAACCAGTTAAATCAGAGTCTTTGGTGATAACAGCTTGGACATCTGTATTTTAAACAAATATTCCAGGTGATTCTAAAGTGTAGCCAATCCCTACTTAGATTATGGTCCACTCAGGAGACGAATCCTTCAAAAGTGAAATCCTCCATTACAGGTTAGAAGTTATTCTGGAAAGTCCAGCATAAACCTTTCATACCAAAAACCCATTCTAAGTTGAGGGTTACCAATTTAAAGGACTGTGCAAACTAGTAGGTATTTAGAATCCTTGGGTACTTAGGTGCCTTTGATATTCTCCCTTAAGGGTCTCAATGCTGAACCATTTGTTACCTAGGTCATCTCACCTCAGTCTGTTTCCTCATTTTAGAGTGGAATAATAGTCCTTGGTTCTCTGGATAACCGGGAGAATTGCATTTTCTGAGGCCCACCATAAGCACCCAACCATTATATTTCCATGCTTCTCTGTCCATCCCATGGAGGCTGAGGCTTGAGGGACTGTGCAGTGAGGCAGCAACTCACATCTCCAGCTGTTGGACTGGTCCTGCCAGCGACGTCTGCTCAGTAGAACAAGCAGCACTTCCCCCAGCTCTGCACTGTCTCATTTCTGAGACTGAACACCCCGTGGTCACTCTACATGGATGGGTAGGTTTCCTGAAGGCAGTGCAGTGGATTTTAATACCCAGGGCCTGGTCTCCTATGGCAAGTGGCACTTAAGTTCTCTGCAGAGGCAGACATTTTTTGTTTTGGAGTCTACAAGAATATCCAGCCATCACTTCTTCCCCACAAGAACAATGGGTGATGTACTATGTTGTACCTGGATCTAATAATTGATTAATGAAATGGTTGTAACATTTGGCTTTAGAAGTTGTTTCAAATGCAATAAATCATATCTGGCACACAAGCAGGTTGTTACAAAACAGCTGCTGATGGAACCTGTCAATGACATCTTCTCTTTGAACGCCGCTGCCTTCTCCAGTGGCCAGGGACAGTTTTGTAAGCACTCACTCACCTGAGGCCCACAAAATGGCAGAGTACAGATGAGAGGCGTTTCTCCACGGCAGTAAGCCTCCTTTCTCTGGATCTCAAAGAGTCTGATCTTAGACCTGCTCTGCCCTGGCAAACCATAGGGATGTGCTGATGCCAGACCTGCTGAGCACTGGTCACCTTTGTCTGCAAAAATACTTCTTGCACAGGCATGTTTACAGCATGATGTGAAGCCCTCCCCAAGACCTCTGGAGGATGAGTCAGGAGCCAGGACACAAGGAGAAGGCCCAGACAGAAGATAGGTTTGGGAAGGGGATGGAAAAAAACTGCAGACCAGACAGGTTGGGGAAGGGGCATAGGGCATATCTTACTGCTGAGCTCTGCAAAGCCCAAGTTGTCAGAGGTTCTGCTACTTTCTCTCAAAGACATTGTCTGCTGGAACAGGAAAAATATCCTGAAAGAAAAGAGCAGGACAATCCTATCACTGCAGCAGGGGGAATCATAAGCTTCAGGGCCTGGGGAACTGAGAGGGAAGAAGCCCAAAAAGAGCTTTCTGGAAGTCTGGAAATACAAGATGTTTCCCCGGTCCTTTGGTAAACAACCCCTATCTGGGGGCTGGGTGTGGGTCTCTTGTCACCTTGTAGATCTATAGGTCATGCAGACACAGGGAATGCCTAATTTATGAAAGATAATGAGTCCATGAAATATTTGTGAAGGTCCTAGAAATTAGCCAACTTGAGGGATTTGTTGTCCATATCTAAAAATCTTTTTATTCCTTTTTTCTCCAGGCTTTAAAAAAAGCTTTTTCTTTTTCCCTCATGTTTTGGTCTGCTATGGAACTCAGATATTTTCTAATTTCACTGAGGTCTATTTTAGGAATTAATATGGTTTGGCTGTGTCCCCACCCAAATCTCATCTTGAATTATACTTCCCATAATCCCCACAGGTCATGGGAGGAACCTGGTGGGAGGTAATTGAATCATGGAGGCGGTTACCCTCACAGTGTTCTCATGATAGTGAGTGAGTTCTCATGACATCTGATGGTTTTATAAGGGGCATTTCCCCCTTTGCTCAGCACTTCTCCTTCCTGCCACCACGTGAAGAAGGATGTTCGCTTCCCCTTCTACCATGATTGTAAGTTTCCTGAGGCTTACCCGGGCCTGTGAAACTGAGTCAATTAAACCTCTTTCCTTAATAAATTACCTAGTCTTGCATATTTCTTCGTAGCAGCATGAGAATGAACTAATACAAGGGCTAAAAAATAATTGGTTATGTGGTAAGCTGAAGGATTGTTCCAACTGAGAGTCCTATGCCGTAGGGAAAAATCATTTATTTAAATTAATAATTCCTTTTTTTTAAAAAAAGCATTATATATATTTTTTGAGTCTTATTGAATCTTTTTTTTCTTTTTACAGGTTAATTTCCCTTGGAAAAGTATTGATGGTCAAGTGATGCTAGCAGCAACAGTGTTAAAGGCTTTAATGCTTTTAAAGGTGAGACTTTTGGGAGTTGATTAGGTCATGAGGATGGAGCCTGGTGAATGGGATCAGTGAAAGAGGCCTGATGTGAGGTAAGTGTTGATCAAAAGAAAAAACCAGTTAGGAACAATAGGTTCAAGAGCTCTGTGGTATAATATGGTGACTATAATTAATAGCAATACATTGCATTCCTGAAAATTGCTAAGAGAGTATATTCTAAGAGTTCTTACCACAAAAAAAAGTATGTGAGGTAATGCATTTGTTAATTAGCTTGATTTAGCCATTCCACAGTGTAAGCACATTTCAAAACAAGTATTTGTCAATTTAAAATAATTAGTAAACTAGTTTAGAAACAAAAAAAGGCCCTAGAGAGACACCTTCTACTGCGTAAGGACAGAGAAGTCCGTAGTCTTCAACCCAAAAGAGGGTCCTCACCAGAATTCCACCATGTCAGCACCCTACCCTCAGACTTCAGCTCCCAGAGCTGTGAGAAGTAAATTTCTGTTGTTTATACCCGGTCTACGGTATTTTTGTTATAGCAGCCTGAACAGACTAAGGAAGGAAAGAATTTAGTCAAAAGGCCAAGAGACTGTTACCTAAAGACAATTTAGAGAGACTATTCTGGGACACAATTTTTTTTAACCAGTGTTTTCTTTCAAAACTCCCTTCAGTTTCACTTTTCTTACCACTAACTGACATGAATTCATAAAGATTGTCACATACTTTGTGGTAAATCTGGAATCTTTCTTCAAATTATAGATGCCCCGGTGCTTAGTCATTTTGTTTAAAAATAATATATGTTAAATTCTTGTTTAAATGGAAATTTTTGTATGTGCTCCAAGAGTCAGCCTCCCCTGCTTATTCTGGTATAAACCTAGTTTTTCATCAGAAGTAAGTCATTAAATAAGTTCTTAAGAGGATTGCTACCATTTTGTCAAATCATGTAATTACTGGATAAAGAAGACCTGGAGAAGAAGAGAAAGGAGGCTGTTTCAGTCCTCTTAGGATAATAAATTGTCAGGAAAATGTCTGATTAAGGAAAAAACACAGGATCCTATAGTGATACTTGGTGGGACACTAATACATAAAGAATGCAAAGTTTATGTTTTATGCAGTCGTAACATCCTGATTATGGTATACAAGTAATATATGATTGAGGCTGCTAAGATAAACTTCTAGATGTAAGAGAAAACTGCTGAGAGGATTTTTATTAGAAAGTTTGTTCTGAATTTTTGTGCAGACTTCAAAATACCGATTCAGGGGAAGTCAGAAGCAACATTTAGATCAACTCTTACACCTAAACCTCAAGATTAGATTCAGCACTGATAAATGCAAAGCACCTCAATAATAGCCAAGTGCTTAAACTTACCTCCCAAGGTAGCGTTTAAATGTATCTCTAATTACAGTTGACATACCTGTTGCTCTAAAAGATCTTTTTCCTTTTATTTTTAAAATTGATATAATTGTACATATTCATGGGGTACCTAGTGATGTTTCCACATATATAATGTATAGTGATCTGATTAGCGTAATGAGCATATCCGTCATCTTTTTTTTTTTTTTTTTTTGAGATGGAGTCTCGCTCTATTGCCCAGGCTGGAGTGCAATGGCGCAATCTCAGCTCTCACTGCATGCTCTGCTTCCCAGGTTCATGCCATTCTCCTGCCTCATCCTCCTGAGTAGCTGGGACTACAGGCACCCTCCACCACGCCTAGCTACTTTTTTTGTATTTTTAGTAGAGACAGGGTTTCACCATGTTAGCCAGGATGGTCTCGATCTCCTGACCTTGAGATCTGTTCGCCTTGGCTTCCCAAAGTGCTGGGATTACAGGCGTGAGCCACCGCGCCCGGCCACATATCAGTCATCTTAAGCCTTTAAGATTTCTTTGTGTTCAGAACATTTGATATCCCTCTTCCAGCTACTGGAAACTATGTTAACTATAGTCATTTTACAGTCCAATAGAATGCTAGAACTTATGCCTCCTTTCTGACTGTCATTTTGTATTCTTTAACAAATCTCTATCCACCCCCTTCATCTCCTCCCATTCCCAGCCGTCAATATCCTCTGTTGCACATTTTACTTCTATAATATCAACTTACTTAGCTTCCACATATGAGTGAGAACGTGCAGTGTTTAACTTCCTATGCCTGGGTTATTCACTTAACATAATGTCTTCCAATTCCATGCAGGTTGCCAAAAATGACAGGATTTTATTTTTTAATGGGTGAATAGTATTCCATTCCAAAATATATACTACAATTTCTTTATCCAGTCTTCTGTTGTTGGACACCTAGGTTGATTCCGTTAAAAGATTTTTTTATAAGGAGCCACATGGAAAATCACACAGACCTGGTTGTTGAGACTGGCAGGTGTTCACCTGGCATTCCCAAAGTTCAGGGACACTGTCTAGAAATAAACTCTTGAAGAGGAAACAAGCTGAAATATACAAAGAAGCTCTGTTGTAAGACTTCCTTGTGGCTACACCGATAACCTACACCTTTTTTACCTTCTCTGTCACAAACATTTTCTCACCCCTTGGACAGTTGTCACTACTTGTCCCCATTGCCCTGGTACTTGTTAGCCTACACATTATGTTTCCCACACTTATGTTCCTGAAGTTTTAACTCTTTTACTCCCCTCTGTGCAGTTTTCCTTGGAAGAGCCCCCCCGAACCTCCAACCATTCTCTTTGTTTCTTTGGCTTAGAAATCTCTTTCTCGCAGAAATTTCCTTTGTTTTCCAATTCCAACAGCTTTAAAATGGCTCTATTTGGTTGGATATAGTCAGAACTACCACAAGGTGTTACCCCAACAAAAATTTGAAAATTAGATTAGTTTCATTAGTATTTTGAAATTGCTGTAAAATGGATTCAGCCAGAGAGACCCTAGGGAAGAAAAACCAAAATGATCCCAGGCATTTTACTGTAGCCCCTCGTCTAAAGCGAAATGCGTCACTCTAAAAGGGACATGGAGTGGTTCCTCCAATGAAGTTCAGAGAAAGTGTCTCTAAATGCCTTGGGCACAGTCTAGGGGAGAGAGAGGGAGACAGGTGAGTTGTCTAGTTCGTGCCCATTGAAAGCCCATCTTATCACGGACATATCTGCATCAGGCATTCTAGGCTTGCTAATTAGACAGTCACTTCAGCTGCTTCCCCTTTTGATTTCATGCCCAACAAGATTCATGATTATGAATTGGCTTCATATGTAGGTTTGCCCATAAGGAAGGAATGTGCTGGTCATGCTGAAAGGCATATTCCGGGTGGGTGACACATCTTTTGTTATAAATGGTTAAATTAGAACACTGGTTTTATAGCTCAGTCTTTTGAGTTTGATTAATGTGTTTTCCCCTCAGTCCCAGTACGCCAAAAGGACAAGTTTCTAAACTTGTCAGGCTAAGAACCAAACCCTGGACCAGAGTAAATTCACCCAAAAACTCCATCTGACAAGGCCTTGTGGATGACTGACATTCCTGCATGCTCCTGACAATGCTCCAACCTCACCCAACATTTTCTCCTTTGCGTGTCTACAGATGCCTTATGTTTGCTATGGGTCAGATGTCTGTCATTATGGAAACTCGCAGTAAATTCAAGTTGACTTGAACTTGACTCAACTTGCTAGTAATGGAAGGATTTTCCTATGCCAGTTTCCAAGTTTTCCCATTATTGTCAAGAATACCAGGATTCTCAATAAGACAAGCTTGGCCAGGCACGGTGGCTCATGCCAGTGATCCCAGCACTTTGGGAGGCCGAGGCAGGCAGATCATGAGGTCAGGAGTTCAAGACCATCCTGGCCAACATGGTGAAACTTTATCTCTACTAAAAATACAAAAAAAGCTAGCTGGGCGTGGTGGCATGCACCTGTAGTCCCAATTACCTGGGAGGCTGAGGCACGAGAATCGCTTGAACCCAGGAGGTGGAGGTTGCAGTAAGCCGAGATCGTGCCACTGCACTCCAGCCTGGCAACAGAATGAGACTCCATCTCAAAAAAAACAGCTCAAAGACTCAGCAGTGTTAATCCCAACCTCATAGCTCATTTTTATTCAGAAAATGTGTACTATTGGTAATTTTTAATGTCTCAACTGCCTTATCTGCTTTTTTCTACCATGATAGACCTAATGCTAGACTTTATCAACTCATGCTGGAGTTAATGAGGTGGCCTCTTAACCATAATTCTGGTCTCTTAATGTCATTTCTAACCTCTTCTATCTGGTATACCTCTTATAATTAATATTGCCAAGTAGAACACATCTGATTCCCTCATAAGGGTTATCCATAATTGGGCCCAATACCACTCACCCATCTTATTTTCATTGCTCAAATATATACTTTACACTCACAGTCATGTGGTCCATCAGTTTTGTATTGCTGAGTAGCAAACCATCGCAGATCTTCAGGCTAAGACAACAATTATTTATTTTGCTCACGACACTGCAATTTGGGAAGGACTATGTGAAGACTGCTAGTCCAGTCTACATGCAGCATAAGCTGGAGCAGCTTGACTGGGGGCCAGATGATCCACTGTGAAGATGGCCCACTCTCATAGCTGGCAAATTGGTGCTCAGCCAAGACTGCAGGATGGTGTCTCTTCACGTCCTCAGGCTGCTAGGGCTTCCTCACAGCATGGTAGCTGGGTTCCAAGTGTCAGCATCCTAAGAGAACCAAGAGGAAACTGTATCACATTTTATTACCTACCTTTGGAAGTTAAATAGTAGTCACAAGAGCACCCAAATTCTAGGGGAGAAAATAAAGATCTTTATTCAATTGAATGAATCAAGATCACTCTAGAAGATGAGAGAGAAGAAAGGGAAAGGAGAGGAAAAGGAAAAGGAAGGGAGGAAGGGAGGAATGGAGGGAGGAAGAAAATAGAATGGGAAATATTTTTTGGCAGTCTTTTTAGAAAAATGCAATCTGCTGCACTTTGAATCAGTGGTTGGTTTAGGAGAGTGGTCAAGTAACACTTCCTATCTGGAGGATAATGTATTATCTAATCACATTCATAGATCTTGGAGTTCTGTATCTCATATCACAGTTGAGAAAACTAAGACCCACAAAAGTTGTGACTTACCCAGGTCATGATTAGTGGCAGATCTGGGAATAGAACCTGAGTCTATTTAACTACCCTGGCAGATTTTTATTCAGTACGTTCGGATGAGCATTGGGAAATGCATATTTTTAATACATGTACAAGGTGAGTCTTATAAGCAGACAAATTTGAAGAACACTGCTACAGCTTACTGCACACTGCTGCAGTTACAGACTGGCACATGGGCAGCTTGTTACAGAAATTCAGAAGGGTGTGGTTGCATAGCCTGAATATTTAAAGCCTTCTCCAAATGGAAGACATTATTATTAGTCCATAGCCTGGGTGTGCAAACTAATCTCCCTGGATAATGAGAATGACTAGTCAAGTTCCCCATCCTGCCCTTGAGAAATAGGAATCAGGTACAGACTTGTTGGGGATAATTTAATCCATGCTGGTGTGCTGGCATGCTGCCTTTTTCCCTCAAATGATTCCAGAAGAAAGTAACCTGTTGCCACAAGCAGAAATCGTTCAGGTACCAGCTGCAAATGTGAACTGGCAGAAGCGAGAGAGCCCTTCATTATGCAATTATCCATAATTAGGTGCTCATTACTACTTTATCATCAGGGAGCCAGCTCCCACCTGTGCAGGATTGTCGTGGGGACTGGCAAGCAAAGTGGAACAGAGCTTTGCTTGTTCTCTAGGAACGTGACATCTGAAATCGGCAGTTCCAACCTGTACATGGGGAGAGGCCATACTGACATGCAGACAGATGCAGACACATGGAGGCCAACTATGTAAATTATGAAGATGTCATAATCCTGGCATTCACTTAAGGTTTTGCTTGTGATAGATGCATGATAGAGAATGGGGGTGGAAGGGAAGCGGTCACTGCTACTTTATCCTCAGTTAATTGAGAAATATTTTATATTCAGAATAAAATGTTCTTAAGCCAGAAATAAGAGCTTGAAGTGGTGAAAAGTGGGAGACTCAGAATTTGCTTTACCTTTTCTTTGTTAAAAAAAAAAAAAAGTCCTCATTATTAAGTGCTTCCTGGCCAAATTAAGAGCAAAGACTCTTTGTCATTTTATCTCCTGCCATATATTACCTAGCAAACACCAGACTGTCAGTAAATGTTTCCATAAATGGGGGTGGCTGGACAAACAATGTTAACAGATGAAGGGAAGATGTGCAGAGAGGGCCTTGCTTTAATGCATAGAGAAAAAAACATGTGATTAGCTTGTGAAATACTCATAAGGAAACAGGAAAACACAAGTCCAAGTACTTCAACCAATTATATAAAGAGGGGCCACTTTTCCTGTATTAATAAGCACAAGTGATACAAAGTATTACAGATCTTGAATTCAAACCGGAATCAGTAAGGGATAAGAGGCATACATTCAATGTGGTGAGTTAAGCACCGTCGCAATCTCAGTTTTCATTAAAGTAAAAATATTGGGGTTTCTTGTATCCCATAAATGATAACTGCTCTGCAGAATTATCCATGCTTCCCTGCCTTCCAGAAAGGAAAAAGCATACGAGTAAATTCATTGATTTATGTACATTCTACAGCTTTAGTAGTTAAAAGATTCTGGTGTTACAGGCACCAATAGACACAGGTATCTTTAACTGAATGCAGGTTTAGAATTAGCCTCAAAATATATAGGGGTTCTGGAATTAGACAGTGGTGATAATTGTACAATTTTGTGAATATACTAAAAACCACTTAATTTTAGAATATGATATAAATATGAATTCGGAATATGATAAAGGTGACACTTCTGAAATTTCTAGATAACATTGGTTCAAATGAATTGATAGCGTAGGAAAAAATAGAGCATCCCTTTGCTTAATATACCAAATTTATTGAAAATATACATATTGAATAAAATATTATATTCTACAAAAAACCCAGGCAAACTATTTTTTATCATCCTATTGTGGGAGGGCCTTTTAAAGCATTATAAAAATCTTCCAAACTCAAACTGATAATTTTATTATTTTTTTCTTTCAACTTTTACTTTGGGTTCAGGAGATGTATGTGCAGGTTTGTTACATGGGTAAATTGCCTGTCGCTGGGCTTTGGAGTACAAACGATCCCATCATCCAGGTAGTAAGCATAGTACCCCATAGTTTTTCAGCCCTTACTGCCTCCCTCTTCCTTCCTTCCCCCTCTAGAAGTCCCTACAAAACTGATCAGTTTAATCACGTAATTTAAAACTCATATAATACATAGCAAAATTCTTTTTAAATGCTACATACAAAGTCGAGGCAAACAGTATAAGGGGAAGAAAAACTTACAGCATGTGATGAAAGGCTAATTTTTGTGACATGCAGAACTCATACGGATCAATGAAACATATAACCCGACAGACAAACAAAAACGTGTATACATGAACAGCTCACAGAAATAAATATCAATAGCAAACAAATACATTAACTCTTATTCATAATTAAAGTAGCAAATATGATAACCATGCAATGCCAGTTTTTAACCTATCAGAATTGGTAAATATTAAGATTTATAGGTGGTAAAAAAAAAACATAGCATCTTAAATCAGACTACCCTTGGGTTCCAAGCTTGGTTTCACCACTTACTAGCTGGGTTACCTCAGGTAAATTACTTAGCCTCTCTGCTTGACTCCTCTTCTATAAAATGGAAAAAAAAAAAATACTTACAAAGTTGTGAAGAAGATAGAGTGAGAAAATATACAAAAAGCACTTAGAAAAGAGCCTTTCACATAGGATGCACTAAATAAATGTTAGACTTTCAAGGAGTGTGCAAAAAATAGCTACAATTTTGATTTGTTGGGAACTTAGAACAATCTTTTTGGAGGACAGTTAATGATATCTTTCTTTCTTTTCTTTTCCTTCCTTCCTTCCTGCCTTCCTTTCTTTTCTTTCTCTCTCTCTCTTTCTTTCTTTGATTTTCTTGAGACAGAGTTGTACTCTGTCACCCAGCCTGGAGTGCAATGGTGCCATCTTAGCTCACTATAACCTCCACTCCTGGGCTCAAGTGATCCTCCTGCCTCAGCCTGCTGAGTAGCTGGGACTACAAACAGGCACCATCGCACCTAGCTAATTTTTTGTAGAGATGCGGTTTTGCCATGTTGCCTAGTCTGAAATATCTGACTATATTTAAGTTCACATACCCCAAGCAATGACTCAGCCGTCCCACTGCTAGGATTTAACTATATGGCTATATTCATAAAAGTGCACTGAATTATCTGTGTAGGATTGCTTACTGCAGCATTGTTAGTAATCAATCACAAAATGGGAAACAAGTTTGTCAATATGGAAGCTGCTATTAGAATACAATGCAGCTCTCAAAAAGTACAGGGATTGTTATGCATAAACTGATAAAAGATCTCAGAGGTAATTTTGAGTGAGACCAAACAAGGTACAAGATTTTATATGAGGATGAAATGAACTTGTTTATATAATTAAAAATATATGAATTATTAAGGAAAAAGAACTAAATTATATTTATCTCCTTTTTTTTCTTCTTCTCCCCCATGCAGAGAATTTAGTTTCTCTAAAGGTCTGTGCTTTTTTTAATTCTCCTTCTTGAAAGAGTACGAAAGCTACTAGAGTGTCAGGCTCATGAAGGACACTAATGTGGGGTCCAGGTATGTGGAATTGGAGTCCAGTGCTTGGAGTTAGAAGGGTAGAAGTGACTCATTCTAGAAATTCAGGTGCTTGTAGAGCCCTCAAAGACTGAAAACCTAGGGGAATTAGGTTTTGCAGTTTCCATGAGCGGTAAGGACTTAAGGCTCCTCCCCCAAGAAGGGGGCTTTTTATCAGATGGGACTGGGTAGAGGGTCCCCAGGCAGGCCAGGCAAGGAACAGAGAGGCTATCAGGCTTGGACATTGCCCTTGAGCCTAAAGTGGAGATCAGTTTCTCTTGCTTTGAAGAAAATGTAGAAATCCAGACAATGATCACATCAAAGGTGACCAATATGGACTGAAGACCAGAGGATCCTTCTCTGAGTCATCTGGACAGCAGAAGACTGTAAAGATTCCAATGCAATGTGGGGAGGGAGAAGGGCCCCCCAAAACGTGACTTGGGATTTAATGTCCCTGCTACCAAAAAGATGGCTTTGGTGTCCAAGGATTTGAAAAGACAAATTTTAGTTTTTACCTTTCCATATTCTTTAGAACATTAATATATAATAATAATATAGAAAATGTATATACTTGCAATATAGATAATTTGTAAAGAAAGAAGCTTGGTATGAAGAAATGTTTTATAGGATTTGAAAGTAGAGTAATGTTCCTTTGGGTAGGGGATATCTCTTCCAGGACTCTTGATTCTACCTTCTGTAATGTGGAGACAGCACCTAACTTACTCCTTGGGTGGTTGTGAGATTGAATGAGATCTTTACGCAATCTCTATGAGATCTCTATATCCCTAGCATCTGGAAGATGATAAAGGGCTGCTAGTCATATTCTATGAAGCCACAAACAACTGCCAATAAGGGTGGGGGTCCTATTAGAAGGAGGGGTTAATGCTTCATGTGTCTTTCTTTTAACGTATGGTCCCCAACATCACTATAAGGACAATGGTGGCAGAAAGGGCAGGGGAATGTTAATAAGCTAAGTTGTCTGTTAAGGGGACTTACCATGTGAACATTTGCCTTGGCTATTTCTTCTGCCTGGAAAACTTTTCCCTTAAATATTCACTCAGGTAACTCCTTAGACCTGTAAGTATTCTCTAAAATGTCACTGTAGCCTACCTGGACAATCCTAATTAACACTGTAATCCCCTTGGCACTCCCAATGCCCATGACCTTGTTCTAATTCACCCCTAGCCCCATAGTTTTTAATCATCTAACAAGTTACATATTACATTTGTTTTCTAATTGGTTCACTTCTCTACACACACACACACACACACACACACGCACACACACACGCCCTCAGTCTGCAGGCTGCATGCAGGAAGGGATTTTCTTCTGCTTATGATGAATCAGAAGCATTTAGAAAAGTGTCTAACCCATGATACATGCTCAAAAATTAGTTGAATAAGGAAAATTGTGAATGCCTCTTATTGCTTCTATATGATACCCTTTAATGTTAGAATCTATGTACTGTTGTTACTATTACAAGAATAATTAGTGATCTTGATCTTTAGGATGGAAAAAAAGTCCAGACTAACAGTAGTGATGGAAAGAATTTGACATTTTGTCTACTCTCCTCTCTGCCACGAGCAGTCTTCGTAACCTTGGAAGTCATTTCACCCTTCGGGATTGGCATGAAAATCTAAGACGTCTATCTCTAATATCTCACTTTCAATAACTCACTATAGGAGTGGACATGCCAGATGCTGGCTGCATCCTTTATGTGTAATCTCACTGGGTGATATTAATTGGGATGAATAGGGCAGTAATCCTCTTTTCTTGGGAAAGGAAGAGACTGGGCACCAAAAAACCTGATGAGAAGTGATATCATCAGCAGAGAGGTGGTAATAAACTGAACTAAGGCAGTGAGATTTGAAAACAAAAACACAATCTTAAAGCTGTTAGGCTTTAAAACTCCAGGGTGTTCCATTTGCCCTGTGCCATAAAAATGACAGAGTTGGGTTAAGGATTCTGTACCCCTTATTAGCCATTAGCATTAACAACAAAGATGAAAGACGTTAAGGGCAATTTTTGTCACTGAGATCTGAATTTATTTTCCTTCACTGAATCTTAAATTAGTAGTTAACTGATGGCAAGACCTGTACCAAGAAGGTCATGTTTCCAGCCAACATTTCCTAAACCCATTAGATATCAGTATCCTACAGCCCATAAATTTGGAAGCTGGAGTCTGCCAAGACCAAGACTAACAGAAGGGGGGAATATCATACACATTCAATCACACTATCTTAAGTTTATCTTTTAGAAGCAGATGTTAGCCTATCTCTTGCATCCAACAGGATGCAACATAAGAAGAGCTCATGGATCGGAGCTTTAGTGTAGAAAATCCTTTTAGTTTTTGATCTTTTCCTTTTCCAGAAATACTGTCAGTTCCTGGGAACCATTATCTACTTACTAAGGTTTAAGTGTTACTTAGATGTCCTAGGTTACTATTAAGCTAAAATCCAGTTGAAAAGAACAAAGAAAGTTTGTTTGTTTGTTTGTTTGTTCCAAACAAAGAAATTGGTTGGAGTGGTCCTGAAAGACTTTATATATTCCATTTTGGTCCAGGGAGGTTTTTGATTCTACCTTACGCTTCTAAAAGTCTCAGCACAGATAACAGTTTCCCAAATAATCTTTTTACTTAGGCTGCCTTTTAAATAGCATAACACTTGTTTGGGGGGAACAATAGAGACCAAGGAAAGATATTAGCATTTATTTCATACTAATTGTTTATAGGACGCTGTGCTTTCTCATATACTAGGATTTAATTTTCCCAATAGCGTTTTTTGAGAGAAAGTATTCCCATTTCACAGATGAAACTATTGCCTACAAGCACTGGAACCAGCAGCAACATCATAAGCTGGTCTGGGAACCCCAATTTGAGAACCATATACCTAGACCTTGCTCTCTAGTCTTTGATACTTCTGCTTGGTATGCCGTCATACCTTTGCTTTATTTATTCATTCAACAAATTCTTATTGAATTTCAAGTATATTTCAAGCACTATGCAAGGTTCAGGATGCATAAGTTATCCAGATTGCCATTCCTTGTTTTTATAGAGCATTTGGTCTATTGGGAAATAAATATTAAACATGATTGTGTTTAATCATGTTTAATCATGTAAACACGATTGTGTTTAATCATGTTTAATCATGTAAACATGATTGTGTTTAACATATACAATTTTATAATTGTAATAAGTGCTATGGAGGAAATGTCCAAGGTGCAATGAGATTAAATGAGAAAAAAAAGTTTAATCTGGTTCTTAAAGGTTAAGAAGAGGGATGTGAAGTGGGATAATAGGAGAACAAGGGACCTAGCAGGAAAATTACCCATGGAAAGAGCACATGTGAAGAACAGAGAAGGTCAGGGTGGCTGGAAATTATTACCGGACAGAGTTTGGGAGATAAGCCTACAGAGGTAAGAAAAAGACAAATCATGGAGAGTGTAGTGCATCATGGAAATAATTTTTGACATTATCATTAAATCATTGTAGAGCTTCAGGGGGAGTTTAAGAGGGACATGACAATCAATTTGCACTATTTAAGAAGCTGGAGAGAAATCTGTGTGTGCATATGTGTATGTGTGTGAGTGTGTGTATTTCCAGGCCTTGTTAGCTGGATAAATGATGATAGAAGATGTCATTAATGAATCCAAATTGGAACAACTGGAAGAACAGGGTGTGTATTAGTTCTTATATTACTTTAAAGAAATACCTGAGGCTGGGTAGTTTATGAAGAAAAGAGGTTTAATTGGCTTACAATTCTGCAAGCTGTGCTCAAGTGCTGGCATCTGCTTCTGGTGAGGGCTTCAGGAAGCTTACCATCATGGTGGGAGGTGAAGCGGGAGCCAGTGCCTCACATGATGAGAGCAGGAGCAAGTGGAGGAGGGGGGACAAGGAGAGCTACACACTTTTAAACAACCAGATCTCCTGTGAACTCACTCATTGCCATGGGGATTGGCTAAGCCATTCGTGAAGGATCCACTCTGATGATCCAGATACCTCCCAGCAGGCCCCATCTTCAACACTAGAGGTTACATTTCATCATGAGATTTGGAAGGGACAAATATTCACACCATATCAGGGTGTTATCTACTGAGATGGGGAATTCAAGGCAAAAGCAGATTAGGAAGAGATCTGGGGGAGGAAGGCGTTCAGAGTTCAGTTCTGAGCATGTTGAACTGAAGCAGGTGGTAGGTACACTGGCACTTGACTGTCTGATCCTGAAGTTCCAAAAAAGTGCCTGGACTGGAGATAGGAACTTGAAATCCTATCAGTAGGATTGTTAGGAGTACAATGATGAAGAATAAGGTTTTGAAGTCAAGTAGCCTGGGACTTGACTAGCGACAACAGGGTCTACAATTTACTGTGCAACCTTAGGCAAATCTTACCCTACTGAGCCAGTTCCTGTTTTTTTATGTAATATGCTTATTGTTTGTATAGGGTTTTTGTGATAAGTTACTGATAAGCTAAGATGTGCAAATAACTTGATAAATTTTATTAGTTTTGTAAATAGTAGTAATAACATTATTTATAGAGACATTATTTAAATGTAAAAGACTGATAAACTTGCCTAAGGAAAGTACAGAGCAAGAAGGTGGGCAAGCCCCAATTTCTAAGGAGTTAGTAGAAGAGGGTGAGTCAGAAAAGTTAGCTGAGAGGTAAATGCCAGAGAAATAGAAGAAAGGAGAGAGAGGTGTCATGGAAACTAAGAGAAAGTTCTAGAAGGAGGAAGGAGTCCATTGAAAGCACAAATGAAGATTAAACTGTCTCTTATTTAGCCACATGGAGTGAAATGCTGACCTTTCCTGAGGCAATTTCAATAGAATGGTAGGGTGCGAGATTGAATGGAGGAGGAAGAGAAGATGGTATGTATCTACAACTGTTTAGAACAGCTCAAGATGCAGGATGCAGTGAGAGTTCATTCAGATGGGAGAACCTGGAACATGTTTGATTTTTGAAGGCAGTGATCTGGGAGAAGAGAGTAAGAGAGAGAGAAGAAAATTGAAAATGCATGTGGGTGAGGAAATGAGGTCAGTGAGGAGGCAAAATGGATGGAGTTGGTCTTAGAATGCAGGAGAGGAATGTCCTGCACTCTAATTGGAGAGAGAAGACAATGAGTGCAGAGGCGGGGGCGGGGGTTGTAGTTGTGGTGATGGAAATTGGTCTTTGTTTGGTATGGGCGGAAGTCAAAGGTGAAAAGGAGTGGCAAAGGAGGTATGACAACAGTCACTACAGAAAGCAGAACACACCAGGAGATGCATTCTGATTCTGGGTAGATTCACTTCAAATCTTTGCTTATCCATCTGCTCTGTTGTGAGTCTTTTTCCTAGCGGGACTTAGTTGTGCAGGGCTGCCCTCGGGAGGCTTTTGTTAGACTCTCCCAGGTTTGGGATTTTCTTGGTTGAGTGTAGTGCAAGAACAAAAGCACAAGGAAATGCTTGGAATTTGCAAGATTTGGTGAAACAATGGTTCCTCCACTTCTGAGCTGTGGCCAGGTAGGAAAGGTTGGAGAAATGTTCTGTGAAGAGACAGAATTTATTTATTATGGGACAAAGTTGCAGAAGGCACAGTGGAAATATTTGGAAGAAAATGAAGCCATGGAAGTCTAAGACAGAAACAGCCCAAGACAGCACAGGAAGAAAGGAGATGGGGATGTGGCCACGCCTTGCTCAGAATGTGACCTGTGTGAGGTTAATCCCCTTCAGAATTCCTATAGGTGGATTTGGCTATAACTGTGTGTTTGTTTGTTAATGCGTGTTGCGATCCAGGCAATTCAGAAGCCACAAGTGAAATGAGAGGCTAAATTTATAGGTAAAGAGATGGTGCAGAAAAGAAGCATGTGCTCATTTTCCCAGACCAAAATATTTGCTACATGGAATGAGAAAGAAAACACACGAATTTCTATGAGAACAGGACTTTGTTCCTGGCATATGCATCACTCTTTCTCCCAGAGTGCATTGCCTGGCCAGCAGGTGCCCAATGAGCTATTGTGAGTAGGAAAAATAGAACCCCCCCATTGTCACCATAGCTCCTAATTGCTGTGCATTCTGATTCTGGGTAGATTCACTTTAAATCCTTGCTCATCCTTCTACTATTGCTGCTGCCTCCGACCTACCCTCCAGATTGTGCAGCCATGGGGCTAGATGGGGTTGAATCTGGAGGATTGTTGGGAGAGGAGCGGTCTTCACTACAAACCACTCTTTGAATACCCTTCCCCTCCTCTCCTCTCATCTACCTGGCCAAATCCGAACAATCGGTTAAGGCCCCTCCTAGTTCTTATCCCTTTGAAGGAGGGTTTCTGTGACAGCCTCTACTTTTAGTGTTCCATTTCATAGAGAGTCTGTATTTAAACTATTTCTTATTTATGCAAATATAGATTTCCTCTCTTTTTTCCTATTAGTGTTGCTTGTAGTAAACATTCTTGTACATACATTTGTAGGACCGTACAAAGTTCTGTCAATAAGAAAAACCCCAATAGAAAGTTGCTAAGTCGAAGGATATATGGATATTTCATTTGATACCTAGTCAAATTGCTGTCCAAAAATTTCTACTCCGATTATAAGAATATGTTTTCTTGCATCCTTGATAACACTGGATATTAATTAGTAAGCTTATGAATTTGTGCCACGCTGATAGGAGAAATATGGTAGCAGCTTGTTGTTTAATATTTTATTTGTTCAATTGAATGGGAAACTTTTCTTTGGCCACTTCTTTTGTTGTTGTTGGCTGCTGCTTTTTTAATATATTGCTCATTTTTCCATAGGGTAACTACTCCTTATTTTATTGAGTTACACCAGTATTTTATGCATTAAGGAAATTAGTCTTCTGTCATGTATGTTTTTCCAGTTTGCTACTCTTCTTGCATCAAGCAACCTGCAGGACGGTATGATCCCATTTGTATGTGTTCCTTTTTCAAAGGTGGTTGTGTGCTTACAAGTGCTTAGAAATTTTCATGAAGCATACATAAGAAACTTAACATTAGTTATCAAAATGTAGGCAGAGAGGGTGATTAACTTTTCACTCTACACCAGTCAGTACTATCATTTATACATACTCAAACTGTATTGTTTTTGTAATTACAAAGGCCTTGTCTCATTCTCTCTCTCTCTGGATATTTTAAAAGAATGAACCAGGACCACACAATTTGGAAACAGAGATATACAGTGGCCTTCTCTGCTTCTTCACCACCTCTCTTCTTGTTGCTTTAAGCTCCCAAGTTGCTGGTTGGGAGCTCTTTTGAGACGGGAGAACCATAGTAAAATTCTTCTGTGGGCCACGCTAATGTTAATGGGTAACATTTGGGGCAAAGGTCTCCTCCGTCTCCACATCTGCAGCTTTGTACAGGCCTCACCTCTGAAATGCCTGAAAGTGTGAAGCCAGGCAAGGCCTAATGTGTATTAGCAAGACAAAGAGCCCACGAAGGGAGGAGCGGGGGATGAGCTTTAATTTACTGAAGATTTATTAGACCTCATGAAATCTGCCCTAACCACCCATTTTCTATCTCATCTGCCCACGTCTAAATAGGATGGCTTTGTTAGTATGCGATGGTCATTTAGAATTATCCAGCAACAAATCTTGCTGCTTAAAAAGGCAGACCGATGGGAGCAGAACGTTTGAGAGAGTTCATGCTCTGAACACAGAACCCCAAATCTGGAAATATGGAAATGTGGGAATGTGTTGGCCGCGCTTTCTGGGCCTTCCCCTTGACTTTTGTTTTTGGTCTGAGTCCTTCAGCTTCAGCGTGGCTTGTTTACTTGAGCATATGAAGAAAGCTTGAGAGGAGAAAAGGCAAAGGTGCTTTCACAGAGCAGCCTGGATATTTTAAACCAGGGTGATTTTCAGAGAAATATGTTGAAGTTTTGCCTTTTGGATAAATGCTGCTCAAACCTGAAGACTCAATGGAGCATATGCAATAATACTTTAAAGCTCAGCTCACGAGCAGGAGATCTCTCTGGGGCTGTACAAATGTCAAAATACTGTCTCCTTAATTTGAAGGAAAGGTGAAAATTATTGGGGCTTGGTTTTCCGTTTAGCCTTAGGCTTGCAGCTCATTCATAGGGTGTTAGAAAATTCACCTGGATTGTATTACCAGAAACTTCCCCTCGGGTTGCCTAACTTTGCAGGTCTCACAAGTCTCTATTTGCTCATCTATGGAATGGGTCGATATGGAAAGCTTCATGAAAAAGTAAGACACCTGAAAGAAATGTGAGGGCTTACTAATTTCTTTTATTATTATTATTATTATACTTTAAGTTCTAGGATACAGGTGCAGAACATGCAGGTTTGTTACATAGGTACACACGTGCCATGGTAGTTTGCTGCACCCATCAACGTCATCAACATTAGGTACTTCTCCTAATGCTATCCCTCCCCTAGTCCCCCACCCCCTGACTGGCCCTGGTGTGTGATGTTCCCCTCCCTGTGCCCATGTGTTCTCATTGTTCAACTCCCACTTACGAGTGAGAACGTGTGGTGTTTGGTTTTCTTCTTCCTGTGTTAGTTTGCTGAGAATGATGGTTTACAGCTTCATCCATGTCCCTGCAAAGGACATGAACTTGTCCTTTTTTATGGCTGCATAGTATTCCATGGTGTATATGTGCCACATTTTCTTAATCCAGTCTATCATTGATGGGCATTTGGGTTGGTTCCAAGTCTTTGCTGTTGTGAATAGTGCTGCAAGAAACATAGCTGTGCATGTGTCTTTATAGTAGAATGACTCATAATCCTTTGGGTTTATACCCAGCAATGGGATTGCTGGGCCAAATGGTATTTCTGGTTCTAGATCCTTGAGGAATCGCCACACTGTTTTTCACAATGGTTGAACTAACTTACACTCCCACCAACAGTGTAAAAGCGTTCTTGTTTCTCCACATCCTTTCCAGCATCTGTTGTTTGCTGACTTTTTAATGATCATCATTCTAACTGGCATGAGATGGTATCTCATTGTGGTTTTGATTTGCATTTCTCTAATGACCAATGATAAGCTTTTTTTCATATGTTTGTCGGCCACATAAATGTCTTCTTTTGAGAAGTGTCTGTTCATATCCTTCACCCACTTTTTGATGGGGTTGTTTTTTTTCTTGTAAATTTGTTCAACTTCCTTGTAGATTCTGGATATTAGACCTTTATCAAATGGATAGATTGCAAACACTTTTTCCCATTCTGTAGGTTGCCTGTTCACTCTGATAATAGTTTCTTTTGCTGTGCGAAGCTCTTTAGTTTAATTAGATCCCATTTGTTGATTTTGGCTTTTGTTGCCATTGCTTTTTGTGTTTTTGTCATGAAGCCTTGTCCATGCCTATGTCCTGAATGGTATTGCCTAGGTTTTCTTCTAGGATTTTTATATTTTTAGGTCTTATCGAATCCAGCAGCACGTCAAAAACTTATCCATCATGATCAAGTTGGCTTCATCCCTGGGATGCAAGGCTGGTTCAACATATGCAAATCAATAAACATAATCCATCACATAAACTTAACCAGTGACAAAACTCACATGATTTTCTCAATAGATGCAGAAAAGGCATTTGATAAAATTCAATACCCCTTCACGCTAAAAACTCCCGATAAACTAGGTATTGATGGAATATGTCTCAAGAATAAGAGCTATTTATAACAAACCCACAGCCAATATCATACTGAATGGGCAAAAGCTGGAAGCATTCCCTTTCAAAACTGGCACAAAACAAGGATGCCCTCTCTCCACTCCTATTCAACACAGTATTGGAAGTTCTGGCCAGGGCAATCAGGCAAGAGAAAGAAATAAAGGGTATTCAAATAGGAAGAGAGGAAGTCAAATTGTCCCTGTTTGTAGATGACATGATTGTATATTTAGAAAACCTCATTGTCTCAGCCCAAAATCTCCTTAGGCTGATGAGCAACTTCAGCAAAGTCTCAAGATTCAAAATCAATATGCAAAAATCACAAGCATTCCTATACACCAGTAATAGACCAACAGAGAGCCAAATCATGAGTGAACTCCCATTCACAATTGCTTCTAAGAGAATAAATACCTAGGAATCCAACTTAAAAGGGATGTGAAGGACCTCTTCAAGGAGAACTACAAACCACTGCTCAAAGAAATAAGAGAAGACACAAACAAATGGAAAAACATTCCATGCTCATGGGTAGGAAGAATCAATATGAAAATGGCCATACTGCCCAAAGTAGTCTATAGATTCGATGTTATCCCCATCAAGCTACCATTGACTTTCTGCACGGAATTAGAAAAAATTACTTTAAATTTCGTATGGAACCAAAAAGAGCATGAATAGCCAAGACAATCCTAAGCAAAAAGAACAAAACTGGAGGCATCAGGCCACCTGACTTCAAACTATATTACAAGGCTACAGTAACCAAAACAGCATGGTTACTGGTACCAAAACAGATATATAGACCAACGGAACAGAACAGAGGCCTCAGAAATAATGCCACACATCTACAACTGTCTGATCTTTGACAAACCTGACAAAAACAAGCAATGGGGAAATGATTCCCTATTTAATAAATGGTGTTGGGAAAACTGGCTAGCCATATGCAGAAAACTGAAACTGGACCCCTTCCTTACACCTTATACAAAAATTAACTCGATGAATTAAGGGCTTAATAGTTTTCCCTGAGGGGGATGATCTCACTCCACTTAACTGAACGTTGGAATTTAAAGGAAGTTAAGGGAGGGCTTTGTCCACCTTAATAAAATTCTCTTCTGTGGCCATTGCTGCTGTAATGTGAAAAGAACACATTCCTAAATTTAACAAGGAGAGGGATGAATCATTCCTTCTGCTGGTCTTAAAAGTAGTAAGTAGGACTAATGAAATATAGTCAGACAAGAGGGTGGACACAGTAGGAATATCCACAGTTGGGCCCTTAAAATGAACACTAGGTCAGTGGCTGAAAAGGAACACATGCAGACATGATAATATGCCAAGGGCACTGCATTCTTGACCTTTGATAAGGAATTTGGAGAAAGCAGGAAGACGGCAAAGACTCTGCTTTAAGCCACGCTTGGAAATTCTGGTGACTTTTTAGGGCCAAAAGTGAATAGCTTTAAAGCAACATTCAAGCTATTTGTTTTCCCCTCAATGTAATAATCTGTTTGACTGTCGGTTATAGATGTACATCAGTCTTAATCTGTCATTGCCAAAATCTCCTTGTACACAATGGGACAGTTCTCAATTAATGCAAATTAAACCACAGTTGTCTTGTCTGTAATTGTCTAAACTAGCAATGTGCCTTTCTTTGTTGAAAAGAGCCATCCAAAACTCCTTGCTCTGTCTACCCCGAGGGCCCCGTGCATGTTCCATGCTTTATCTCTTTCTTGTGGCTTTTATCCACACAACATTAAAGGGACTCTCTTTCCTTTATGCAGGCAAATAAAAAGTAGAGAACAAAGATGAAAAGAATTCATTCCACTGATGATGTACTTCAGAATCCAGCAGCCTGGTTTTCAGACATTGGCCAAGTTAAAAGTTGCACTGGGTTCCTTTACATCAGAAGTTCAGATGAAAAAATGAAATCAAGCATGTGCCCGTAAGGACTTGTAGTACATTAAAATGAAGTTATGTCATTGGCAGCTCTTGAAAAGGGATTTCCAAGGCCTGCCTTTTAGCCTTGGTTAATGGGGAAGAAGAGCTCAAGAGCCACAGGTTTGCCATTTGCCCTCTCAATCTGTTTCCATTTAAAGAATATTTTCTCTGAAGCTTAAAGCAGGTAATAGAGCCTGAACTGCATCATTACCTCTAAAAGATCAACTTCCCCACAAGCTAAGCATTTCTCACTAGTCATGTTCCATGGGAAACTTTTCAGGGGCTTGAGCCATTTTTCCCAAGCAGATAATCATCAGACAAGTCATAGTTAAAATCCACTTAGCTCTCCAAATGAGAAACATCAGAAGGGAGAGAAGCTAAATTATTTCCAAAACATGCCCAATTTCAGAAGAGAACTACCTGGAAGAGAGATCATGGGTCTGTTTCAAGGTTGTTTCAGGCAACTAGCTTTGTGTCAGAGGGGCCCTTTGGAGCATAATCATCGTGTACTCTCACACTCTAAACAGAACTGGAGCTGCTCCTTTGTTACCAAGTAAGTTGACACACCTGGATTCAGATGACATCTCTACCCTAGCCTCATTTTTGTCTTACACACAATTTGATCGAAACTATCTTCCTCATTATTATCCCCATAACCACAGGCCCTACATTCCCTTAAAGTGATTGTTAGACAATGCAAATCACTCTAGGCTTTGTTCTAATGCACATGCTCTTCTGCTCTACTCCTGGTCACCTCTCCTGCCCATTCAACCTGTAGTTCATTCCAGAGCCAATCTGCTCCATGTCCTCCCTTCATACATTCCATGTGGTCTCAAGCTACAAATTAAACTCAACTATCCTTGGTTGTGAACCCCTACTCAGGCACTTACTAACCCTGGAAAGCCATGATGCCTTGAGACTACTACTGCCTCAGGCTCCTCCTCCAGAATCCCAGGTGACAGAGACACAGCCACCTGCTCTGAAGCCCACTGCAGTGGGTAGAGCATGGATTTAGGTGCCAGAGAATTCTGGGTTTAAATCCTACGTCTGTCACTTACCAGTTTCTGTGCTTTATTTTTTCCATGTGTTACACAAAATGGATAGGAATAAAAAGAAATAAAAGAGGATCTGACGTATTTTGGTAGCCATCTCCCAAGATAGCTCTCAATAATCACCACCTGGTGTTCACGTTCTTGTGAGGTGTCCTTCTACACTCAATCACAGCTAGTCTTGTGAGGCCAAGACTAGCCTTCTCTTATCAGAGTAGATTATGAAGGGCATTGCAGTTTCTGCCTTGTTGTCTTGGATACAGGCCATGTCATGAAAACACTCAAGCAGCCCTATGAAAACATTCAAATGGGGAGGACCCTGAAGCCTCCCACCAAAATCCTTTACCAAAGTGTCAGCTTTGTAAGTGAGTTGCCTTGGAAAAGAATCCTCCAGCCCCAGTTAAGCCTTTGGATGACTGTAACCCTAGCTGACATCAAACTGCAATAACAAAAGAGATCCCAAGCCAGAACTACCCAGCCAAGCTGCTCCTGAACTCATTATTGCATGTTACAATAAATGTTTCTCATTGTTTTAAGCCACTAAGTTTTGGGATCATTTATTATACAGCAATAAATAACTAATACACAAGTGGTGGATGCTCAGATGTTTGTTTCATTTCTTCTCGAATTAGAAAGTTGAAATCTGCCCTTTACCTTCCCAAACATGCTATTTCTTACATTAGCCCACTACCTCAAGGTTTAAAAAAATTATTCCTAGCTATATGTTGTACAATCTCTCCTGTATAAGAATCCTTTCAAAAGGTGTGGCACATGAATCACTTTTTAAAATCTGCCTTACCTGTGTTCCCATAACCTAAGGGCCATGATACAATATCTATTTATGCAGTGAGAATCTTCTATAAAAGTAAACCATTACACAGGAAGTGGGAGAAGAGGCCCAGAGACCATTTGTGGATAGAAGATACATGTTAACAGTTGTTGCACTTCAGTTATTCTCTGCTTTTGTTTCAAAAATAACTATGAAGGTCATTGAATTCTCCACTAAGTATGCCTGAAAACTTTGAAGAAGTGGTATTAATTATAAGACAGAAAGAAGTGGATTAAGAAAAGTTCTACTCAGACTTCAGCTCATGGTTGAACTTTGAATCATGAAAACAAGAGGTCATGGAAAATGGTAGAAGGTACCTTGAATCAGGGGACAGGTGATGAGTGAGTATTGACCAAAACATGGGGCAACTGGCCTCCTCTGTTTTCTGATGCTGCTCCCTGGGACTATCAAAATACAGTAGTTTTCTGCCTCTCTTCCCTCTTCTCCCCTGACCTGCTACTCCCACCTTCTAGCCCTGATGCACTTCTACAACCAGACAGAGATTGAGGATCCCACAAAACATTTAGGAATAAAGCAGAAGCTGCAGAATAGGCAACTCCCAGTGCCTACAGAGAAGAAAAGAGCTTCAAGTCAAGTGGTAGGGGAAGAGATAGGAAGGACTGTGGTGGAGATGCCTGCTGATAATTGGCCTATGTCAGATCAGAGAAGAAGAGGACCAGGTAATGAGAAAAGAGGAAGATGTGTTCTCCTGAAGGTGCAGGGATACACTAGATCCTGTTATAAACTGGGGCCTGGACTTGAAGCCATGCACAACAACCTGCGTTCCTACCTCTGACTTTGAGAAGCAGTTTGTCACTGGGCAAGTGAAGGTAAGAAGGGTTGCAGGGCCAAGTGCAAGCCACTTATTCTGACTGGTTAGCAGAGTTCACATAACAGTTTGGACAAAGATGAAGAAAAGAGAAAATCACACCACAGATAGAAAATGGAATGGCATTTGAGGTTTTAAAGCAATGGTATGCCAAGGAAGATAATATATCTTAGATTTCAAAGCACAGGGAACCATGGCCTCTCTGAAACAAGAACTGAGAGTCATGAGGAGAGGAAAGGCTGACATCAGAAGGTCAACTGGCTGAAACATAAATGTCAGATTTGGGAAAGCATTGGCTACACATGGCAAGGGGCTGATAATCTCTTATAGGAAGAGTTCACACCAATATAAAAAGAGGTCACAGGAATAATTATATAAAGGGTATAAATAGTAGGCCATTTGCCAGTCATCAGAGAAAAGAAAATCTGAATATGAAGGCTATTACTTTGGCTAATGAGATTGGCAAATATTTGAGAAGTCCACTGCAGGCTAAGGTTTGAGTAACCAAAGCTCTTACATGTACTGCTGTTGAGAATGTAAAATATAATTTTTCTGCAGGACAACTGGCAACATGTACTTTAAAAGTATTTATAATGTTTGTAAATTTTGACCCAAAAGTTCTAGTGCTAGAAAATTATGCTAATAAGTATAAGAGAATGGATAAATTATGGTACATCTATACAGTAGAAAAATTGAAGCCTCATATTAAGAATATGTTTTTGCCTACATGCTAATCTAATGGTGAAATTTAAAGAACTAAATAGAGTACAGGCCTTTTCACGTATTGATTTGTGCACGCATAAATAGGTTCTAGAATTATATATATTAAAATTCTAACAGTGGGATTCTGGGGTAACAGCAATACAGGTGATTTTAGTCTTGTTCTTTCAATCCAATATTATCTAACTTTTTCTATAATCAGCATTTATTGCTTTTGCAACTCAACAAGTATTTTATATTTAGGTTTTCACTGCCTGCAATTATCTATCTTCATTCTTCATATCTATCTATCTTAGTGAAAATTACCTTTATGCATTGATGTAATAAGTTCTATGGAAAATAGTGCCATCAGTCAAAATGTGAAGACATAACTATGACAATTACTACTGTAAACTATGTGCAGACATCCAGTGTGAGGATCATTTCACTGATAGAAACATCTATGAGAGATTGCTAGGAATCTCTGTTTATGGAAACTGTAATTGGCTTTATGAAAAAAACTGTCATACAACCATTGACAAGACCTCATTCACCAGTAAAGCATAGTAGATGCATTATTGTACCTGCACTCTACATTTGAGATTCTTTGTAATTTATAGTACAGGTAAAAATCTCTTTCAATAGAAGTTTTTCTAGTCAGCAGTGGTTTTCAATTTATACTCAGAAATAAGATTTTTAGCATTTAAAATATATCTCTGGATAAAGAAGAATTAGTCAGTAGTAATATGAAAGAGATATCATTTTATATTATTGAAATGGAATGTTTTGAGATGATTTTTGAAAGCCATTCCATCTTCCAGACATGCTTGTATGCACATACTTGAAAGCTCCATCCCAATTTTCAGCACATTATAGGTGATCAATACATAGCAGTTGAAAAAATGAGGGAGCAGGCCTGGGCATGGTAGCTTACACCTGTAATCCCAGCACTTCGGGAGGCTGAGGCAGGTGGATCACTTGAGCCTAGGAGTTTGAGACAACCTGGGCAACATAGTGAGACCAAAAAAATAAATAAAAATTAGCTAGGTATTATGACATATGCCTATAGTCTTAGCTACTGGGGAGGCTGAGGTAGGAGGATCACTTGAGCCTGGGAAGTTGAGGCTACAGTGAGCCGTGATCACACCACTGCACTCCAGCTTGGGCAACAGAGCGAGACCCCATCTCAAACAAACAAACAAAAAATAGGGAGCAGAGTCAAGCAAGCCACATCATGCTGACATGCTCATTTATTCCTCCCCAAATAGAATGCAACTCATTTTTCTCTCTGTACCCCTTCCCCTGCCACTTTCTTACTCTGACATTCAAAGCTTCTTCACACAAATTTTTTTTGTTACTGTGTGAATTCAAAATAATAGGTGGAAACAACCCTATTCTGCGATTTTAGAAAACTTTCTTTTGATACCCAGAAGCCCTATCTGACCTTGAACAAATCATTTAAAATTCTAACTTTCTACATCAGAAGAATAGAAAAAATTCCTGCTCTTTTTTTCCTCACCGTATTATTGTGAGAATTTAAGATAACACAAGTAAAACGCTTTGTGTTATAAAGCCCAGGTAACTTTTATTGGTTCCAGGAATTTGTGCCATTTACGATGTTCTTTTTGCCTGATCAGATCTGTTAACAACCTTGCCAGTGTGTCCACCTATAGTGCTATAGTGCTCTTGTAATCCCATTGCACAGAATGAGGTGAGTCAGGGCTAGCATTCACACTGAAATCTGCAAGGATTATAGACTCCACATTTTACCCTGGGCTACCTACCCAAGAACCTTTAAACTCTTCCTCTTCTCCCCTGTCCCTTATAGATGTCTTTAGCTATGTCAAAGAGGCAGACAGTGCAAAGCCCATCACTCAAGAAACCTCTCCACAACCAGAGCTGCTGCACCTCCTTGTTTTGTTTGGTTGGATGCATCGTTAAAGGTTGATTTGTTTGCAGTTCAGACAATGGGTACCACCATCAAAAGCAGCAGATTCAAGTCAGCAGATGTTTGAGCAAGCAGGGCATTATCCAATCAGCCTTACCTATTTGGGATTCAAGCTTGAAAGTCCACTCAGAAAGAGAATAAACAGTTTCCTTGACACATTGAATGATGTCCAAACCAAACAAATTACTCGCTAGGCAAGATCTGGAGTCTGACACTTTTTCTTTGATTGGGACATACAAAAAAAAGTGTCCTCATGATTGGTACCGAAAAAATAACGGATTCCTTTCTCATTGGGCCCACCTTTTCCTAAATGTCATTTAGTTCGTTTTTATCCATTTATGAGCTTTTATTCCTTTTGCTGTTACAAATGAACAACAAAGTAATAATGCACCATCAAGAGGAAAAACTAAGTTCGCACTCTGGCTTCTCATACGTGTGCAAGTGTATAAAACCATGTTTTCAGTTGGATTTTAAAATGGTCATGAAGCTCTTCTTTGAATATCAATATTCACGTGCTGTGTTTTCATAGTTCCTTGGTATTTATATGACAGCTCTCTAATGTTTTAAAGCAATTCATTTTGTCAGGAATGTAAGTGGTTTCCAAATTTCCACTCTCCAAACCGCAGTGCACGGCAGTGAACATTCCTATAACTAAATCTATGCTTATGTCCTTACAGTTAAATTTCCTGCACTGGAATTACTGGGTTAGGATAAGAACATTTTCAAGACTTTTGAAATATTTGCCACACTTTCCTCTAGATAAGTTGTTCCGATTTTTGCCCCATTGGCAATATGTACTCTTTGAAGTATTATACTATTGAAAATATGTGTCAAATAAATGAATTCTCAATGTTTACGTTTAAATATTTTTATTACTAATGAAGGGGAGCGTCTTGGCACATACTGGCATACTGGTCTTTCTGTGTTTGGGTTGATGTGAGTTTACTGCTCATCCATCCCGGCCCGTTTTTACTGGGTGATCTTTTAATTCATTTGCAGGGGTCTTTGCATACTAATAATATTAGCACTGCATCTAATTGTGTTGCAAATATATTCATGTTATTTTGAATTGCTTTTGAATTGTCATGGTTGTTGTGGTTTTAATGTTGTCAAATGAATGTCTTTTTCCTCATGAGTTTCCTCAACTGAGAGTCAAAGCCCCTGTTTTGGAGAAAGCGCCAGATGTGCAGGGAAGTGGTTGGCCACTTGGAGACTGTCCCAGCATTGACATGGCGGCCCCATAACCTTTGCTCTCAGGTCTGTGGTGCAGCTGTCTTTGCATGGATTGATCTGTAGCAGGAAGAGGGTCTCCAGACAGGGTTATTCCTACTCCTGCTCTTGCTGCCAGAACACTAGTGCCTCCAAATTAGAAGGTGTTGGTGGCCTTCTGCCAAGATTTTCTTTACTTATTTCCCTAGGTACTACACTTTTTTCTCACAAAAAAGAATTATTACTTAGTTCTAGTGAATTCATTAAATTTGTTGTTATCTGCACTGTGTTTTATAGAAAATTCCTCAAAGTTTGAGGCATGTCTATGACACATCTCTCTAGTTTTAGTGCGATTCTGGTTTCATGCTATTTAACTCACCTTTGACCACGTCAAACAGGTGCCACTTCTCATGGCTCCATCTTTCCCTGGACATCATATTATAATTACGCTATCCATTATAAGTGCGTTTTCCCCATTGTTTCCTCTCTTTATATATGGCTGATATATTGATTGGATAGATATTGGCATTTCATTTTTTCACAGGCAATCTTACTGAAATCTTACTTTGGCACTTTCCTACTTGGCCCTTAGATTACCTGGGTGGACAATGAGAGCATCTGAAAATAATACTTTGTTGATTTTTCCAGTATTTACAAGTTTTTGTTTTCATGTATAATTGCATTTGTTGAGATTTTCACAATATTGAATAATGGCTATAATAGGAAAGATAATGAGCACCCAATTTTTAATAGAAATGCCTCTAGTGCTAAGTAAAATGCTTATTTTACATTTTCTATGTCAACCTTGAGGTGCTACTGGTACTAGTGAGCAGGGGCCAGAAATGCATTAGATACTGCAATGTTTTTAACTACTGTAAATGGAAATTTTGCCAAATGTTTTTTTATCATCAAGGGATGATCGTTAAGTCTTCAGACATTTCTCTTCTGCTTATAAAAGATAATACTAATAGATCATATATTGAGCTCTCCTAGCATTCCTACTCATGATGTATTATTCTTTTAAAACACTACTCAATGTAATTTTTCAGCTGGTTTGTGAAAATTTTTCATACTGTGCCACATACAAATTTAGTTGCACTCTTTATACACCTTCAGATCTTAACCCTACCAGTAGCCTGCGTATCTCTGTATTGAGGTCATCATGTCATTTAAACAAGTCTCTCAAACTGGGTTCAAAGGAAACTCAATGATAAAACAAATATTGAATTAAAAATTTTTTAACACATTTCAGTCAACACAAAAAAATTTGACTCAGTACTACTTCATGATAAAAATACTCAACAAACTGGGAATAGAAGGAAAGTTCTTCAACCTGATAAAGAGAATCTATAAAAGATTCACAGCTAACCTCACACTGAAAAATCAGGAAAGGAGAATGTCCATTCTCACCACTTCTATTTAACATTGTATTGGATAGGCTAATGAGAGCATATTAGGCAAGAAAAATGAAATAGAAGACATCCAGATTGGAAGAGAGGAAATAAAACTATCTCTATTTGCAGATGAAATGATTTTCTATATAAAAATCCCTAAAGAATCCATTTAAAAATTGATTAGAACTAATATATGCGCTCAGCAAGGTTGCAGAATGCGAGATCAATATGTAAAAAGTAACTGTATTTCTATACAGTAGCAATGAATAAACTGAAATTGAAATTAAGAAAGTGATTCAGGCTGGGTGTTGTGGCTCACACCTGCAATCCTACCACTTTTGGAGCCAGAGACAGGTGGATCACATGAGGTCAAGAGTTCGAGACAAGCCTATCCAACATGGCGAAACCCCATGTCTACTAAAAAAAAAAATAATAAATCAGCCAGGCATGGTGGTGCATGCCTGTAATTCGTGCTACTGGTGGGGCTGGGGCACAAGAGTCGCTTAAACCAAGGAGATGGAGGTCGCAGTGAGCCAAGATCATTCCGCTGCACTCCAGCCTGGGCGACAGAGTGAGACCCTGTTCCCCCACCCAAACGCCAAAAAAAAAAAAAAAAGATTAAGAAAGTGATTCAATGTATGCATAAAATAATACAATACCTAGAAATATAACAAAAGAAGTGCAAAACATTGTTGAAATCTATAAAAAATGTCAAAACATTGAAAACTAAGTAAATAGACACCCCATCCTCATAAATCAGATTTGTCATTGTTAAGATGACAGTACTTCTGAAATTGACCCACGGATTCAACATAATCCTTATCAAAATCCCAGTTGGCTTGCTTACAGAAATTGACGAACTGGTCCAAAAATTCATTTGGAAATTCAAGAGACCCAGAATAGTCAGACATCTTTAAGAAAGAAAAAAGTTACGGTACTCACACTTCCCAACTTTAAAACTTAACTACAAAGCTAAAGTAATCAGGATAGTGGGTACTGACATAAGGACATAGATCAATGAAATAGAATGGAGAATCAAGAAACTAACTATCACATTTCTGGTTAATTGATTTTTGACAATGGCACCAAGGCAATTTAACGGGGGAAAGAAGAGTCTCTTTATCCAATGCAGCTGGGATAACTGAATATGTAAAACTATGAAGTTGGACCCATACCTCATACCACATACAATAATAAACCCAAAATGAATCAAAGACCTATATGTAAGAGAAGAAACTACAAAACATGTAGAAGAAACAGATGTGAATCTTCAGTCATTGAATTAGGCGATTAAAAAAAAAAAAACCCAAAGCAAAAGCAACAAAAGAAAAAAAAAATAAACTGGGCCAGGCGTGCTGGCTTATGCCTGTAATCCCAACACTTTAGGAGGCTGAGGCGGGCAGATCACCTGAGGTCAGGAGTTCGAGAACAGCCTGGCCAACATAGTGAAACCCTGTCTCTACTGAAAATACAAAAAAAATTAGCCAGAAGTGGTGGTGGGCACCTGTAATCCCAGCTACTCGGGAGGCTGAGGCAGGAGAATCACTTGAACCCGGGAGGCGGAGGTTGCAGCGAACCGAGATCGCACCACTGCCCTCCAGCCTGGGCAACAGAGTGAGACTCCATCTAAAAAGTAAATAAATAAATAAACTAGACATCATCAAAATTAAGAACTTTCACGCTTCAAAGGACATCATGAAGAAAGTGAAAAGACAACAGAATGACAGAAAATTGCAAATCATATACGGCTGACTTCTGAGCAACAAAAGGGTTAGGGGTACCAACCCTCAGCACAGTTGAAAATCCACATTCAACTCTGAATCTCCAAAAACTTAACTTCCCATAGCCTACTGTTGGCCTGAAGACTTACTAATAACATGAACAGTTGATTAACACACATTTTGTATGTTGTATGTATTATATACTGCATTCTTATAATACAGTAAGCTAGAAAAAAGAAAATGTTATTTAAAAATCATGAGGAAGAGAAAATATAGTTACTATTAAGGGGAAATGGATCATCATAAAGGTCTTCATCCTTGTGTTCATGTAGAGTAGGCTAAGGGGGAGGGAGGGGGAAGAGGAGGAGTTGGTCGTGCAGTCCCAAGGAGGACAGAGATGGAAGGAAATCCACATGTAAGTGGACCTACATAGTTCAAACGTGGGTTGTTCAAGGGTCAACTGTATATAATAAGGAACTTGTCTCTAGAATATATAAATAATTCCTACAACACAAGGATAATAACAGATCTCCAAAAATAGAAAAAGATCTGAATAGAGATTTCTCAAAAAAGATATATGAATGGTCAATAAGCACATGAAAAGATGCTCAACCTCATTAGTAATCAGGGAAATGCAAATCTAAATCACAGTCTAATACGCACTAGCATGACTTTAATAAAAAAGATATTAACAAGTGTTGGTGAGGATGTGAAGAAATTTAAAGAAACTCTTGCATTCATTGCTGATGGTGATGTAACATCTTGCACCTGCTTTGGAAAAGAGTCTAGTAGTTCTTTAAAAGGCTAAATGTAAAGTCTCCATATGACCCAGCAATTGCACTGCTAGCTCTATATACAAGAGAAATAATACCACATCTGCTATTTTATTGGCTAAAGCAAGTCAGACATAGCCAAACTCAACCTTGAGAGGGCAGGGAAAGGCATACTGCCTCACAGCAAGAAGAAAAAACGGATATTTCGTGGACCACACTGATACCTACTATTATCTGCTCTTCTTCCCACAAAATATTCTTTCACAAACAGAACACACCTTCTCTTCATTCACAGGAAACAAAATTCACTGCATCCACCATGGTGTCTGGTGTCTGGAATCTCTAAGTGATATTCACAATCTCTCTATTAGGACTGAAGGTGATTCCTCTTGGTCTAGAGCCCTTTGAAATTAAAAGACAAATTATCTCCACACATACTCAATATAAAATAGTGAAATAGGGAGAATGAGAAAAAAAAAAGAGCAATCACCACTCGATGGCAATTCTGAAATCTCCCTGGGAAATCATTGTGGAGACCTCTCCCCTGAGGTTATAGAATATTTCTGCATTTCTCACTGAGCTGTCTACTGGTTTGGAGCCCTTAGAACCCTTGGAACAATTCTCTTCTTCTGAGAAGTTCTCCCTTTTCTTGTCCCACTGTGACCACTTCTAAACAGGACATCAGAATACCACCTGTTGATCATAGTTGGGGTCCCAAGCTTGTTTGAAATCACTGTCTTATTCAGTGATGCAATTCTCTTCAAAACTTAGCCAGCATTTCCATTTGATTAAAGTTGATAGCACCTGCCAATACTCCTTCTCAACATACTCTTGGATTTGCTATATTGCCTTGCTTTTTTGCTCTCTGTTCTTCTTTCTTCATCTTCTTTTTAATCCTCTCTTTTTGACTGTGTCCCTGTTTTTTTCCCTCCTTCTCTCTCTCCCTTCCTCCCTCCCCCAGCCTTCTTTCTTGCTCGCTTGCTGGCTTCCTTTTCTTCTTTTCCTCCCTTCTTTCTTTCTTTGTAGTTAAGTGCAGTGAATTTGTATAGATTTCCAAGTTCTTAACAATCTGGGTCACAGGCCTAACCATTCCCCAGAACTTACAAAACTCTACGCAGGTTTGTCAACCATTACTAAAATTCAGGACCAAATATACTAAAAAAGATTGGGAACATTCCAAATAAAAAAAAAATCTATGAAATAGAAGTTGTAATGATGTGTCCATTTAGGGAAGAGTGACTCATAGCTTATGCAATATATTTTTAAGTAATTTTCCCTTTGCTATCTTACCAACTGGAATTCATAAAACTTAGAGTAGATTTAATAAATAAAGTTAAGTCCTATGCTGCTTTGAATTTGGTGAAATTTAAAATTAACTTTATTCCTTGGATTTTATTCCCATTAAACGACTCTAAACATATTTAAGCTTCTCCCAGGCTTTAGTTGAAGGCAAGAAATCTTAATGTAATCCATAAAACCTTCCTTGGCTGAACTCACCTTTCTTGTCTTATCTCAATCCACACTTTCTTACATGCTATTTCTGTAATCTAGCCACAGTGTCTTTTTTGTAGTTGCACAAGCATGACATGTTCCATCTGAACTCAGGATGTATATGTGACAGTCCCTCTACCTGAACCTATCTTCCTCCTTCAAATCCTTTCCTTAGCTGACTTGAGTTCTTCTTCTTTGAGCTCCCTGTGTTAAGTAGCACATTTCGAAGCTGTCTTTTCTGACCTGCCTGTTACGGCCCACTCCTCCCTTCTATGCCATCACTAATACCTTCCGCTACTCTTTCAGATTACTCATGGGCGTTCTAAGTTCTTATTTATTTGTGGGCTCTTTTGCTCAGCATTATCTCTACAACCAGATTCTAAGCTTTGCAAAGGAAGAGATCATACCTTATTCTGTATCCCAGATACTTAGAAAGTTTATGGTCCACAATAGACACTTAAAGATTTGTTGAAACAAAGCAGAAACCTAGGTAATTTCACAACATAAGAACAGAATCAATGATTTTCATTTTTCTAAATTTTAGTGTCTGGCATTGTGGAAATAAAACAGATTTGATTATTTTCAGTTAATAATTTAGCCATTTGGGGCTTTATTTTGTTTTTATTGCTTTAGCCTATACAAAGATAAATATCTAGCATGATAAATATTTTCTTGAATTTAGTAATAAAATATCTTCTTGATATTTTGCTTGTGAATCTTTTACTCATTGAACAGGTATTGTGATGTCTTATTGACTCAAATTATTATTTTTCAAAAATTTGTATCATTTAAAGAGTTTTATAAGGTAGTAAAAGATAAATTTTTCATTTTGACTTGAATTCTCATAAATATTTAGTCCTATTCTTGATTTTGCTTCTTTACAAATGTATACTTATTCATAAAAAATATACATATAACTGTCCTTCACTTCAGAAACAAAACTGCTTGTTGGTAGAACCCTAATGAAAAGAAAAGGGAAAGGGAAATATTTAAAGGAAAGTTCAGATGCAGCTGGAATAGCCATAAATTGGCAGCCAAAATCCTTACAGCTGATTCTTGAAAAATGGTATCTAATCTATGAGACTTAAATTATTACATGTAGCATTTTTTTTTAATTTTGTCAACACTTTTTGGACACTTATCTACTCATTTTATGGTAGATAGTCATCATAAGATTTGGTGAGAAGAATAGTTTTTTTTTAAAAAGTCTGTTCCTCTTTGCCTGCTCTACGTAAGTATTAATATGCCAGCCAAAGCCACCAGATAGCAGAAAACCATAAACTGTTACTCCGGGTTCATATGCCACAAATGAGAAAATGCATGTGACAGTGTGTGCCTGGTGTTGACACATAATTGGCATTCTGATTTGTACATTCGCTTCTACCCTCAGTTGGGGATGGGAGTGGAAGCAAATTCACCTCCATTCATAGAGCTACAAACAAATTCTCTCCAGGATTTATGTCTGTGTACCAACCCTTTCCCCAACCATGTTCTGCCCCATGTCTACCTTCGCAGCCTTGCATGCTTTACCTACTCATCATTCCCATTGAATGCATTTTGGTGCCATAATATAGTCTCATTAATTATCCCTAAATCAAATATGAACCTTTAGCTTTAAGAGTCACATTGCCATAAGGTAAATTTTGGGAAAAGTGCTGTTTAAGAAAACTCTTATGCTCAACTGTCAGCATAAACCTTGACCGAGGTCACTAGCTGTTCTGACCAGATGGCAGTGAGGACGTGAGACCCGACTATTTCAGTCCTCCAATAAAAAGGATAATAAAGTGAATGTGTAGTGAGAAAAATGCTTTTATGGAAACTTGTGTAATTCAAACTTTTTGGTGGTGGTTTAACATCAGATTTTACAACAGGGTAGTTAAATAGTTGGCTGAATTTTTTAAAGGTCTGGGGAATTTAATGGCAGAATGTATACTCTTTGTAGTTTTGTCAGTTCAGAGAAGTAGGCAGGCAGATATGATATTTCGGATTCAAGTTGCTCGGCTGTGGGATCTATGGCTTTCTTTCTCTGTATAATCTTCAAGTTTGTGATCTGCTGTGCCTTAAAGAGTGAGATGAGTAGCACATTGTTAGGATGTGCTGCTGGTTTTCTGAGAGAGGAATTCGTCCTGAGTCCTCCATACACTGGCTGCATCATTTGCAGTAATAAGTTTGGACAGGCTTATGCTATCATCTGCAAATGAGATTGTCTGTGAACAGAATGAAGCTCAAATCCACGATCCTCATTGTTCAGTGTCAAAACCAACGGAGATTTTTTTTTTTTTTTTTTGAGACAGAGTTTCGCTCTTATTGCCCAGGCTGGAGTGCAATGGCTTGATCTCAGCTCACCACAACCTCCGCTTCCTGGGTTCAGGTGATTCTCCTGCCTCAGCCTCCCGAGTAGCTGAGATTACAGGCATGTGCCACCACGCCCAGCTAATTTTTGTATTTTTAGCAGAGATGAGGTTTCTCCATGTTGGTCAGGCTGGTCTCAAACTCCCAACCTCAGGTGATCCGTCCGCCTCGGTCTCCCAAAGTGCTGGGATTACAGGCATGAGCCACCGCACCCGGCCCAAAACAAGTTGAGCTTCTTAAAGACAACCTTTATTAATGATTAGCTCAGAGGGCCTCTTCATTGGTCCCTCCGAGAGTCCTTAGTCCCTTTGGACCTTCTGGACAATAAAAAGGAGAGCATGATAGGATGTTTTACTATACCTTTCTCAGAAAAGGGCAACCATTTAGCAATCCAGATAAAAATATCCATGAGATAAAGACCACATTTATACCCTGTGATTATCATTACTAGAACATCACTTCTGGGTTAAAGAGAAAAAAGAAATAGAATAATGGTCTGGCTAAAGAGAAAAAAAAAATAGGGTAATGGTCCTTAAAATAAATGAGGTAATTTTGTTTATGTCTAGCATTCTACAACAAACATTTTTCATTGCACTGTATTTCTGTGTTCTTTCTTGCTTCAGTAACTTGGTGCAACTACAAGATTACTGTTTGTAGTTCTGTGAACTAGGTAATTCCAGTTTAGAAAACAAAGAATGACACATCATATTTAGAGACAATGCTACTGTCTACTTTTAGAGAAGTAGAATTTATGCTCTAAGTTAATTATTCTGAAGTGGAGAGATTGATCTCTTGTTTCTTTGTAGTCTCATAATTTTTTGTTAAAAAATGAACATTTTTAATAATATCATGTGAAAACTCGAAATCAGATTCTACCCCTTCTACAGAGTTTGCTGTTTATGCTGTTTATTGTTCCTGCTGCTTATTGGTTTAGTGACCTCTCTGAACTAACTCTTCAAAGTCTGTATTCTTTGTTGTGTGTGGCCATTCAAATCTGTGTTTGGTTAGCTTAGTAGTCAGTCAATGATTGGACTGACATTTTTTTTTAATGCCAGTAACAAGTAAGTCTCCCAGTCTTTGTTGAGAAACTGTGTGTTGGGGCACGCCTTTAACACTCAGCCATGCAATTTTGACAGCCCTGCCTTAGTCTTCACTTTTTGCTAATGCAGAGCCTCAAAGTCAGCCAGAGGTGAGGATTTAAGGCCTTCTTGGGCCTTTCTAAGCATGTGTACAGTCCTGGGTTTACACACAGCCCTGCATGTGCACATGGCCTTCCAGAGTCCCAGAATATGTTGGAGCTTTTCAAAGCCCCCTGGGTGTCTCATACCCCAGCTTTTCCTTTTAAGTTTTCTGCCAACCCATTGTTTGTCCAAACAGTATCCATTTCTTCAGGCAGCTGTGATGTTTAACAATTAACTCTGATTGATTTTGGCAAACGCCCTAAGTCTGTTCACATTAAGTGACCTTGAGGTTAGTGCAAGAAAGATAAACCTGGTAGGTGAGGTCTTCCAGGAAACCATCCGACAGGTCAAATAACAATTCTCAAACTGCAACTCGGAAGGAGTTCCTACTGCATTCTACTCCTTCCTGGGGCTGTGATTGCGGAGGGTTGATTTTGTCCTATGTGAAACTACGGGCAATCTCAAGAGGAGAGGAGGGAATGGGACTACATATTATTAAAATAAAATAACACAAACCTCATTGTTTTTACCAAGACGTGTGTGTGTGTGTGTGTGTGTGTGAGTGAGACTCTTTGGATTGCTGCAAACAAGCCTTTGGTTAATTTCCAGAGTTTTGAAAAAACTGATTCTGAGCATTTTTGCCAGTTTTCTTATTGCTTTTATGAGTGAGATGGTTTTCAGAGGTCCTTACTTCTCCATTCCCATTGACTTTACTTAGTATTTCGATCATTTTTAGGTTTTCTTATTATTGCTGAGTTGTAAGAATTCTCTATAAATTCTGGGTCAAAGCCCTTTGCCAGATATATGAGTTGCAAATATTTTCTCTAAGAGTATGGCTTGCTTTTTAATTCTCTTGGGTGTATCATTTAAACAACAAAAGTTTTCTCATTTATGGTCAATATTTTTTGTATCCTAGAAAATCCTTTCTTGTCCCAGGTTTGCAAGAGTTCCTCCCATCTGTGTTTCTGGGAATGTTACAGTTTTGGTTTTTACATTAGGTCTGTGATTCACTTCAAGTAATTTTGTAAGATGTGAGGTAGAAGGCATGGCTTATCCGTTTTAAAATAGATATCCAGTTGTTCTAACACCATTTTTAAAACCCCAAAATCAGTAACATTGAGAATAAAATACCTGGGAATAAATTTAACCAAAACGGTAAAAGACTTGTACATTGACAAATAAAAAACTTTGCTGAAAAAAATTAAATAAGACCAAAATAAATGGAAAGATACCCCAATGTTGACAGACAGGAAGACTTAACACAGTTAAGATGTCAGTATTACTCAAAGCAACCTATAGATTAATGCAATCTCTTTATTTATTTATTTATTTATTTATTTTATTTTATTTTGAGATGGGGTTTCACTGTGTTGCCCAGGCTGGAGTGCAGTGGCTCGATCTCAGCTCACTGCAGCCTCCACCTCCTGGGTTCAAGTGATTCTCCTGCCTCAGCCTCCCGGATAACTGAGATTACAGGCACCCGCCACTGCGCCCAGCTAATTTTTGTATTTTTAGTAGAGATGGGGTTTCACCATCTTGGCCAGGCTGGTCTCGAGCTCCTGACCTTGTTATCCACCCGCCTCGGCCTCCCAAAGTGCCGGGATTACAGGCATGAGCCACCCCACCCAGCCCTTAATGCAATCTCTAGCAACAGTTTTTTTGCAGAGGTGGAAAAGACAATCCTCATATACATAAAGAATTACAAGGGGTGCTCTATAGCCAAACAGTCTTGAAAAGGAACAAAATTAAAGTACTTACACTTTTCAACATCAAAGCTTATTAAAAGCTTTACATTCATCAAAACAGTGTGGACAAGGAGAAAAATGGAATAGATTAAAAATCCAGAAATAACACACATATCAATGGACGACCGATTTTTCAACAAGGGTGCCAGGACCAACAAATGGGAAAAGAATAGTATCTTCAAAAGTCGGTGCTAATACATTTGGATTTCTATGTGCAAAAATAAAATAAAATAAAATTAGATTCCTACCTCAACATCATATATAAAAATTAACTCAAAATGGATGAATGGCCTAAATTTAAAAAGCTAAAATCATAAAATTCTTGGAAGACAGCATAGAAGTAATCTTTATGATCTTGGATTTGGTGATGGATTCTTGGATATGACATCAAAAGCACAGACGACAAAAGAAATATGGGTAAATTTACCCTCATCAAAGTTAAAAACTTCTGTGTATCAAAAGTCATTATCAAGAAAGTGATAAGACAAACTACAGAATGGAAGAGTATATTTTCAAGTCATTCATATAAGGAAATTATGTCTAAAATATATAAATGACACAACTCAATAATAAAGAGGTAAATAACCCAAATAAAAAATAAGCAACACATAGAAATAAAAATTTCTTCAAAGAAGATTCTCGAATGACCAAAAAAAGACAAGAAAAAGTGTTCAACATCATAGGTCATCAGAGAAATGCATATCAAAACCACAATGAGATAGCCCTTCACTCTTATAAAAATGTCTATAATTGAAAAGTCAGATGATAACACGTGTGGGTGAGAATGTGGAGAAATTGAAACCTTCATACAATGCTGGTGGGAATATAAAATGGTCCAGCCACTGTGGAAAACAGTTCTGCAGTTCCTGAAAAGGCGAAACACATAATGTCATATGACCTAGCAAATCAACTCCTAGGTGTATATACCCAGTGTTTTTGAAAGGAGGGACTTGAATGGATGCATGTATGTCCATGTTAATTGCAGCATTATTCACAATAGCCAAAAGGTAGAAACAACCCAGGTGATAAACACGTGAATGGATAAACAAAATGTTATCTCTACATATAACGGAAGATTACTATATTTTATAAAAAGAAATAAAGTTCTGAAACATGCTACAACATGCATAAACTTTGACAGCATTATGCCAAGTGAAATAAAACACAAAAGGAAAATTATTGTACGGTTCTACTTACATGAACTATCTAGCATAGTAGATTAGAGGCTGTGAAGGAACTAGGGATGAAGGGGAGTGAGGCGTTATTGCTTGATTGTGACAGACTTATTGTGTGTGGATGATTAAAAAGTTTTTATGTAGATAGTGATGAAGACTACACAAGATTGTGAATATAATTAATGCCACTAAATTGTACACTTAAGAATGGTTAAAATGGCAAATCTTGTTATATATTACTATAATTTTTAAAGGTTAATAATGCGATATAGCACAATCGTTGAATTGTATACTTTAAGTGGGTGGATTTTATGGTATGTGAATTATATTTCAATAAAGCTGTTAACAAATTATAAAATACGGATTTTTGTCTTGTCAAAGATGAAAACAAATTACATTGAAACGTGTCAAGTTATTCTATAAGTGAAAATCTGTTTCTGGATTCTAGTTCCAATTTTCTGTATTTCTATTACTCCAACATTTTTTGTTGAATATTATTGCTAAAGATTTTTATTTTACCAATATTTGTAATAAATCAACTTTTGCCTTTGTTTTCTTCATTTTTTTATTTTTATTTTTATTTATTTTTTTTTTTTGAGATAGAGTTTCACTCTTGTCACCCAGGCTGGAGTGCAGTGGCGTGATCTCAGCTTATTTCAACGTCTGCCTCCCGGGTTCAAGCAATCCTCCTGCCTCAGCCTCCCGAGTAGCTGGGATTACAGGCACCCATCACCACGCCCAGCTAATTTTTGCATTTTTAGTAGAAACAGTGTTTCACCATGTTGGCCAGGCTGGCCTTGAACTCCTGACCTCAGGTGATCCACCTGCCTTGGCCTCCCAAAGTGCTGGGATTACAGGCATGAGCCACCGCACCTGGCTGTTTTCTTTATTTTTTGTCTGAGATTATTTGGGTTTTGCTTGCTCAGTTGTTTAAGTTACTTATAGATTCTGGATATTAGGATTATGTCAGGTACATAGTTTGTGAATACTTTCTCCCATTCTATGGTTGTCTGTTTACTCTATTGGCAGATTTTTTTTTTCCTGTGCTCCAACTCATCAATTTTTGTTTCCATTGCTATTGCTTTTGAGGATTTAGTCATAAATTCTTTCCCAAGACTGATATCCAGAATGATGTTTCCTAAGCTTTCTTCTAGGATTATGATAGTTTGAGGTCTTACATTTAAATCTTTAATCCATCTTGCATTAATTTTTATATATGGTGAAAGGTAGGATCTAGTTTAATTCTTCCGTATATGGCTAGCCAGCTGTCACAGCACCATTTATTGAGTAGAAAGTCTTTTCCTTGTTTTCCATTTTTTTTATTTTGTCAAAGATCAGATGGCTATAGATGTGTGTGTGGCTTTATGTCCGGGTTCTCTATTCTCTTCCATTTGTCTGTCTGTCTGTCTTTATACCAATACAATGCTATTTTGGTTACTGTAGCCCAATAGTTTAGTTTGAAGTTGGGTAATGGTTTGAAGTCAGGTAATGTGATGTCTCCAGCTTTGTTCTCTTTGCTTAGCATTTCTTTGGCTATTCAGGCCCTTTTTGGCTCCATATGAATTTTAAGATAGAATTTTCTAGTTCTTTGAAAAATCACATTGGTAGTTTGGTAGGAATAGCATTAAATCTGTAGATTGCTTTGGGCAGTATGGCCATTTTAACAATATTAGTTCTTCCAATTCAGAAGCATGAAATGTTTTCCCATTTTTTGTGTCATCTATGATTTTTTCATCAGTGTTTCATAGTTCTCCTTGCAGAGATCTTTTACCTCCTGGGTTGGATGTATTTCTAGGTATTTTATTTTTTGTGGCTATTATAAATGGGATTGCATTCTTGATTTGGCTCTCAGCTTGAATGTTGTTGGTGTATAGAAATGCTACTGATTTTTGTACATTAATTTTGTAACCTGAAACTTTACTGAAGTCAGTTATCAGATTCAGGAGCCCTTTGGTGGAGTCTTTAGGTTCCTTTTAGGTATAGAATCATATTGTCTGTGCAGAGAGATAGTTTGACTTCTTCCTTTCCTATTTGTATGTCTTTTATTTCTTTGTCTTGCCTGATGGCTCTGGATAGCACTTCCAGTACTATGTTGAGTAGGAATGGTGAGAGTGGCATTCTTGTCTTATTCCAATTCTCAAGGGGAATGCTTCCAGCTTTTGCCTATTCAATATGATTTTGGCTGTGGGTTTGTCATAGATGGCTCTTATTATTTAGGTACTTTCAATGCCTGGTTTCTTGAGTTTTTGTTGTGAAGAGATGCTGGATTTTATCAAAAACTTTTCGTTATCTTTTGAGATAATCACGTTTTTTGTTTTTAATTCTATTTATGTAATGAATCACATATATTGATATGCATATGTTGAATCAATCTTGTATCCCAGGAATGAAGTTTACTTGATCATGGTGAATTAACTTTTTGATGTTTTGTTGAATTTGGTTTGCTAGTATTTTGTGTAGGATTCGTATGTCTACTTCATGAGGGAATATTGGCCTGTAGTTTTCTTTTTTCATTGTATCTTTGCCAGGTTTTGGTATTAGGGTGATGCTGACCTTGTAAAATGAGTTAGGGAGGAGTCCCTCCTCCTCTTCCTTGAGTTTTTGGAATAATTTCAGTAGAATTGGTACCAGCTCATCTTTGTGTGTCTGGTAGAATGCAGCTGTGAATCCATCTGGTCCGGGTCTTTTTTTTTGGTTGGGAGATTTTTTTTTTTTTATTACTGATTGAATTTCAGAACTTGATATTGGCCAGTTCAGAGTTACAATTTCTTCCTGATTCAATCTTGGGAGATTTTGTGGTTCTAGGAATTTGTCAAATTCCTCTAGATTTCATAGTTTGTGTGGCATAGAGGTGTTTATAATAGTCTCTGAGGATCATTTGTATTTCTGTAGGATCAGTTGTAATGTCACCTTTGTTGTTTCTGATGGTGCTTATTTGAATCTTCTGTCTCTCTCTCCCTCTGTCTTTGGTTAATTAACTAGCAGTATGTTGATCTTGTTTTCACTTTCAAATAACCAATTTTTTGTTTCCTTGATTCTTTGTGTGGATTTTTAGATCTCAATTTTATTCAGATCTGCTCTGATTTTAGTTATTTATTTTCTTCTGCTAGCTTTGGGGTTAGTATTGTCTTATTTTTCTAGTTCTTCTAAATGTAATGTTAGATCATTAATCTGAGATTTTTCTAACTTTTTGAGGTAGACATTTAGTACTACAAACTTTGCTCTTAACACTGTTTTTCCTGTATCTCAGATATTTTGATATGTTGTGTCTCTGTTTTCATTTATTTCAAAGAATTTTTGGTATCTGCCTTAATTTTGTTGTTTACCCAAAAGTCATTCAGGAGCAAGTTGTTTAATTTCCATGTCATTGTGTGGTTTTGTGACATCTTCTTGGCATTTATTTCTATTTTTATTCTACTGTGGTCTGAAAATATGGTTGGTATGATTTCAATTATTTGTGTTTATTGAGACTTGCTTTATGGATAAGCATGTGGTCAATCTTGGACTATGTTCCATGTGCAGATGAGAAGAATGTATACTCTGCAATTGATGGATGGAGTATTTGGTAGATGTTTATTAGGTCCACTTGGTCAAGCATTGAACTTATGTCTGGAATTTTTTTGTTAGTTTTCTGCTTCAGTGATCCATCTGATGCTGTCAATGGGGTGTTGAAGTCCCCCTCTATTCTTGTGTGGCTGTCTAAGTCTTTTTCTAGGTCTAAAAGTACTTGTTTTATGAACCTGGGTGCTCCAATGTTGGGTATGTTATTTAGAAGTGTTAAGTGTTCTTGTTGAATTGGACCCTTTATCATTATGTAATGTCCTTCTTTGTCATTTTTTTTACTGTTGTTGGTTTAAAATGTGTTTTATTTGATATATGAGTAGTGACCTCTGCTTTTTTTCGTTGTTGTTTTCCATTTGTGTGATAGATCTTTCTCCAACCCTTTCTATGAGCTAATGGGAGTCATTATGTGTGAGATGAGTCTCTTGGAAGACAGAAAATGGATGAATCTTGTTTTTTAATTCAACTTGCCATTCTGTGCCTTATAAGCAGGGGCATTCAGGCCATTTATATTCAAGGTTAATATTGATCTGTGAGGTTTTGATCTTATTTCACAATAGGATCTATTCTGGGGTTGCTTTATAGGGTCTATGGGCTATGTACTTAAGTGTGTTTCTGTAGCAGGTGTATTAGTATGTTCTCATGCTGCAATGAAGAAACATCTGAGACTGGGTAATTTACAAAGGAAAGAGGTTTAATTGACTCACAATTCCACAGGGCTGGGGAGGCCTCAGGAAACTTAGAATCAGAATGGAAGGGGAAGCAACACATCCTTCTTCACATGGCGGTAAGAGAAAGAAATGACAAGCAAAGGGGGAAAGGCCCCTTATAAAACCGTCAGATCTTGTGAGATCTCACTCACTATCCTAAGAACACCAGCAGGGGGTAACTGCACCCGTGATTCAATTATTTCCCACTGCATCCCTCCCACTACATGTGGGGATTATGGGAACTACAATTCAAGATGAGATCTGGGTGGGAACACAGCCAAACCGTATCATTTCACCCCAGACCCTCCAAAATTTCATGTCCTCACATTTCAAAACACAATCATGCCTTTCCAACAGTTCCCCAAAGTCTTAACTCATTCCAGCATTAACCTAAAACTCCAAGTCCAAGGTCACATCTGACATGAGGCAAGTCCCTTCCACCTATGAGCCTTAAAGTTCCAAAATGAATCTCCTTTGTCTTCGTGTCTCACATCCAGGTCACGCTGATGCAAGAGGTGGGGCCCCATGGCTTTGGGCAACTCCACTCCTGTGGCTTTGCAGTGTATAGCCCCACTCCCAGCTGCTTTCATGAGCTAGCTTTGAGTGCCTGCTGCTTTTCCAGGTACACAGTGCAAGCTGTTGGTGGATCTACCATTCTGGGGTCTGGGGGATGATGGCCTTCTTCTCAAAGCTCCAGTAGGCAATGCCCTAGTGGGGACTCTGTGTGGGGGCTCCAATCCCACATTTCCCTTCCACACTGCCCTAGCAGATGTTCTCCATGAGGGCTCTGCCCCTGCAGCAAACTTCTGCCTGGAGATCCCAGCATTTCCATACATCCTCTAAAATTGAGGCAGAGGTTCCCAAACCTCAATTCTTGATTTCTGTGCACCCCTGGGTTCAACATCACTTGGAAGTGGCCAAGGGTTGGAGGCAGGGCACAACATCCCAAGGCAGCACAAAGCAGGCGGGGTCCTGGACCCAGCCCAAGAAACCATTTTTCCTCCTAGGCCTCTGGGCCTCTGATGGAAGGGGCTGCCATGAAGGTCTCTGATGTGCCCTGGAGACATTTTCCCCATTGCCTTGGTGATTAACATTCAGCTTCTCATTACCTAAGCAAATTTCTGCAGCCAGATTGAATTACTCCCCAGAAAATGGGTTTTTCTTTTCAATTGCATTGTCAGGCTGCAAATTTTCCAAACTTTTATGCTTTGCTTCCTCTTGAATGCTTTGCTGCTTAGAAATTTCTTCCACCAGATACTCTAAATCATCTCTCTCAAATTCAAGCTCCACAGATCTCTAGGGCAGAGACAAAATGGCACCAGTCTCTTTGCTAAAGCATAATAAGAATCACCTTTATTCCAGTTCCAAACAAGTTCCTCTTCTCTATCTGAGACAATCTAGGTCTGGACTTCATTGTCCACATTACTATCAGCATTTGGTAAAAGCCATTCAAAAAGTCTCTAGGAAGTTCCAAACTTTCCCACATCTTCCTGTCTTCTGAGCCCTCCAAGTCTCTAGGAAGTTCCAAACTTTCCCACATTTTCCTGTCTTCTTCTGAGCCCTCCAAACTGTTCCAACCTCTGCCTGTTACCAAAGTTGTTTCCACATTTTTGGGTATCCTTATAGCAGCACCCCACTCTACCAGTACCAATTTACTGTATTAGTCCATTCTCATGCTGCTATGAAGAAATATCTGAAACTGGGTAACTTATAAAGGAAAGAGGATTAATTGACTCACAGTTCCACAGGGCTGGGGAGGTCTCAGGAAACTTACAATCATGGTAGAAAGGGAAGCAACACATCCTTCTTCACATGGTGGCAAGAGAGAGAAGTGCCAATCAAAGCGGGGAAAGCCCCTTATAAAACCATAGGATCTCGTGAGAACTCACGAGAACAGCAGCATGAGGGTAATTGCCCCAAGATTCAATTACCTCCAACCAGGTCCCTCCCACAACATGTGGAGATTATGGGAACTACAATTCAAGATGAGATTTGGGTGGGGACACGGCCAAACCATATCAGCAGATATTGTTTTTTCTTTTCCATGTTTAGAACTCCCTTAAGGATTTCTTGTAAAGCTGGTCTGGTAATGAATCCCCTTTGCTCTTGCTTGTCTGGAAAAGATATTCTTTCTCCTTCACTGATGAAGCTTATTTTGGCAGGATATGAAATCCTTGGTTAGAATTTCTTGTCTTTAAAAATGATGAAAATAGGTCCCCAGTCTCTTCTAGCTTGTAAGTTTTCTGCTGAGAAGTCTGCTGTTAGCCTAATGGAATTCCCTTAGTAAATGATCTGATCTTTTTCTCTAGCTACCGGTATTATTTTTTTCTTTAGCATTGACTTTGGACACTCTGGTGAATATAGGCCTTGGTGGTGTTCATTTCGTGTAGTATTTCACAGGTATTCTCTAGATTTCTTATATCTGGATATCTACCTCTCTATCAAGATTAGGAAAAATTTCTTGAAATATTTACTTAAGTGTGATTTCCAGATTGTATAATTTTTCTCCTTCTCTCTTAGGAATGCCAATAATTCATAGGTTTGGTCACTTTCCATAGTTCTATATTTCTCAATGACTTTGTTAATTTTTTTTAATTTGTTTTTCTTTATTTTTGTCTAACTGGGTTAATTCAAAAGACCAGTCTTGAAGCTCTGAAATTCTTTCTTCTAATTGATCCAGTCTATTAATACAGCTTTCAATTGTATTTTAAAATTCCTTAAGTAAGTTTTTCAATTCCAGAAGCTCTGATTAATTTTGATTGAAGATGTTTATCTCTTTCTTCATTTCTTGGGTTGCTTCAGAAGTTCCTTTGTGTTAATTTTTAACCTTGACTTGCACCTTGTTGAGCTTCCTGGCAATCCATGCTTTGAGTTCTTTATTTGTTATTTCTGAGTTTCGTTTTTGGTTAGGAACTATTGCTGGAGAGCTAGTGTGATCCTTTGGTCGTATCACCACTTTCAGATTTTTCATGGTGCCGGAATTCGTATGTTGGTTCCTTCTCATCAGGAGAAGCTGGCAATTCTGATTTTTGTAATTATTTTCGTGTGGGTAGATTTTTTTCTTTTTCTTTCTTTCCCTATAATATTATTGCTTTTTTCTTTCCTTTTTCTTCTCCTCCTTTCCTAAAGAATGTGATTGTAGAGCTTGCTGGGTAGGTATTTTGCCTTTGCTTCTGTAGCCCTATGCACTCAGGTCAGCAGGTTTTATATTGGGCTGTGCAGTTCAACATAAAAGCCAGTAGATGGCACTTATAGGTAAGAGCTGGTTGCAGTCAACACTGCTGGGTATATACTTGATCTTTGTTTACTGGGAGAAGCTTTCTGTTGCCCCAGGCACAGAGCTGATTCAAGGAGTGCACAGTGGTATGAGCTCACTGCTCAGCCCCTGGCTGGTGGGGACCAATATGGACAGGGCTGGACCTGTAGGTTGGCCTACCGGTCTGCTGATGGCAAGCACAAACGGAGGATCTGGTGGGTGGCCACCAAGCACCAAAAGTTATCCGTGGGTGTGGAGTTGGGAAAACTCCTTGGTCCCAAGTTCTCTGCACGGGGATGGGGTGTAGACTAAACTTTAAATCCAGGGGAGTGGGTCCTCCAAATGCTTGGAGATCTGCCTGAGTATGGAATGGAGAGGGCCCTTCTGCACCAAAATCTATGCAAAGGAGGGGTGGGGCAATTCAGGCTGATGATTCAGATGAGCAGCTTCTCTGAATGATTGGAAATCTGCCTTGGCATCAAGCAGAGAGGGCCTTACTGCATCACGATCTAAGAGAAGCAGACAGGGGCACCCAGTATGGCATACACAGACCAGTTCCAGGTTGCCAACCTAACTCTGCAAGTCTCATTGCCCAGGAGAAACCTATAGCTATAGCAGCTTTCTTCCTGCCCCTGTGATGAGGGAGAGCACAATCCAGTGCTTACTGGTGAGATGCTTTCCATTGTTCTGGCTGAGGAGGACCTTACCTAGGACCCTACCTAGCTTCAGAGCATTCACTCCCAGTCTCTGGGCTGAGACCAAATTGTCTGCATGGCCATGTTACCAGGTCATCAAAGGGAATGGGTGACTTTGTTTGCACCCAGATTAACAAGGGCATTCTGCTGTCTGTTTCAGGCCTGGGAAAATGTCTGCAGCTTTTTTCCCCAATGTCTTTCCCTCACGGCATTTCCAAGCCTCTCCCCAGGTTCACTTCAGGGCATTGGAGAAGCAGAGTGCTCTCCTTCAGTCTGGGTTGCTCGGATGCCCAGTGAAAAGGTCGGGGAGTGGAATGAGGGAGGCTCTCTGCCTCTCTCACATACTGGGGATGCATTCCCTTTTATTAGCCAGATGCCATCATGAGACTGTCTGCCCGCATTCTCCTTCCTGGATTCTGGAGTGACCTTCCTGATTCCTGTGGACTCTCATTTTCCTTCTGGAATTGAAGCTCACAGAACTGATCTTTATGCACTTTCTTGCCATTTCCAAGTGGCTGAGGCATGCTAAAAGCCTCTAATTCACCATTTTGGAAAAAAGATCACTTTTTTCCTAATGCAGGAATTTAAAGCTATATGTTTTTCTCTTAGCATTGCTAAGTGCCATTCCACAAATTTTGATATGTTGTATTCTCATTATCATTTGGTTAAAAATGTGTTTAATTTCATTTTTCTAATATTATAATTTCCTTTTTAGTCTATGAATTATTTAGAAGAGTTTTTTATCTAATGCTCAATATTGTGGATTTTGAAATACTTTATTATTGATTTCTAATTTAATTCTATCAGGATCAGATAATCTGAAATATTTCAATTTCTTGACATTTATTGAGACATTTTATAGTCCAGTATGTGGCATATCTTGATGAATATTCCACGTTTGCTGAAAATAGTGTTTTTCACTGTAGTTTTGCTATGTAGGATACTGTAAGTACCAATTTAGGCTCCTGAATTCTCATTTTGCTACTTGTTCTTAATAAATTACTGAGAAAGTGGTGTAAAACTATGATTATAGATATGATTATTTTCCCTTTAGTCACGTCACTTTGCTTCATGAATTTTTGTTCTCTGTCATTAGTTGCATATATATATATACACACACACACCCACACACACACACATATATACACACATATTTAGGAGTATTCTAAATATGTATGTTCATATTTGGTATTATTCCTATATATAGGTTTATATTTAGGATTATTCTAAATATGTACATATTTGTAATTATGCTAAATATATATACTTTGCATAATTATAAATATATATTTAGCATAATTCTAAATGTATATTTCATTTTTCTAATTATATATGATATATTTAGAATTATTGGGCTTAATTATTTCAAAGCATATCTTTTACATGCCTTTTCTTTTCAGTTTATCTGTATCTTTATAACTAAAATCTGCAGTTTCTAGTTTGTAGACAGATTCTAGTTTGGTGTTTCCTTTTTATCCACTTAGTATCTGCCTTTTAACTATGGGCATTTAGTACATTTATACTTAATGTAGTAACTGATGTGGTTAGGTTTAAGTCTGTTATCTTGCTATGTATTTTTTTGTATCTTCTGTTGTAATTTCTTGTTTTTGTTGGTTTTCTCTTTTCCCGTTTTCTGTTGAATTTATTGAATAAGTGTTAGTGTTAAATTACAATTCCTTTATTGCCTCCTAGGCAAGCCTCTTTGTTGTCTTTTAGCTAGGCATTGTTATCTTACAGTCTACTTAGAATGAATATTGTATGTTTTCACACTTTATTCCTGATTCTTCACACCTCCTGCTTTATTCTTTTTTATTCTCAGTTCAGACCAGATACTCCCTACTTTTTGCTTTTCATTGTTACTTTACAAATGTAATATATTTACAACAGTACAATTCCATTTACTCATTCCCTCATCCTTTATGCAATTGTTATCTTTTATTTTTATGTATATTGTAACCCTTACCTCAGTGTATTTACTTCTAATTTAATCAGTTGGTTATTTAAGAAAATTTATGAAAAAATGATATTTTATATTTTTCTAACTATGAATATTTACTAGTGCGTTCCATTCTGGATAGATCCAGGTTGCAATTTAATATCATTTTCCTTCAGCCTGAAAGACATAGTTTAGCATCTCTTAGAAAGCAAGTTTGCTTACAATACGTTCTGTTTTCACTTACCTAAAAAATCTTCATTTTGCTTGCATATTTTCTGGATATAAAATTCTAGGTTGATAATTATTTTCTTTCAGTATGGTAAATATGTTACGCCATTATCTCCCAGTTTCATTACTTATAGTAAGAAGTCAACGATTATTCTTATTGCAGGATTATTGTACATAAAGTGTTCTATAAACTCCTTTATTCCCCTACTACTTTCAACATTTTTTCTTAATTTGGTTTCCAACAGTCTGACTAGGATGAGTCTAGATACCATTCTTTTTATACTTATTGCAGTTGGATTTTGCTGAATTTTTTCAATCTGTTGATTAGTGTTTTTCATCAAATTTTGACATTGTTAGCTATTATTCCTCAAATATTTTTATTCAATATTTTTCAGTTTTGTTTTCCATCCAAATATAACTCTCCTCTTCAGGATCTCCAATTACATTTATATCAAACCATTAGATACTGTTTCCCTTGTTGAGGCTCGTCCATTTAATTTTTTCTCTCTTTTTCAGATTGGATAATTTCTATTGGTCTGTCTTCAGGGTTAGTATTTATTTTGCCATCTCTAATGTGCTCCTAAGTCTATCCAGTAGTTTAAATTTTTTTTGTCCTTTTCAGTTCTAGAATTTCCATTTTTAATACTTTTTTTCCTGCTTGGATTCCCTATATTTTCATTATCTGAGATCATATTTTTATTTAATTCTTTAACAAATTTGTCTTTATTAAAATATATTTTCTTGTTTTTGTTTTTATGTGAATCATTATTTTTAAATAAAATAATTGCCATAATGGATAATACAAGTACTCTAAAAATATGTAATAGAGATTCTGGGTTCTGTTAATGATCTCTAGAGAGTATTCATTCTTGTCCTGCTAAGCAGGTAAATTACTGGCTGATTACTTTATGCTTGTAGGCTTTCAAGGAACCTCTAACTTGGCAGGACCTGACATCAGATTCTGTCTGTTTGGGCTTGATTGTATGCTTTTAGCTAGGGTGGCTCTAGACCAAGTTTTATTCTAAAGCTTGGTTTTCACTCTGAAGATACAGTTTTTCTGGTGTTTCAGTGGGATGCCAAGATGTTGATGAATTATGAAAATCTCTCTACTCTGTAGGACCATAGCTCTCACATCCCTGGGCAGTACTCTTCCCCTAGCATAGCTTGACCTCTAGTATCTGTTATATCTCAGCCCCAAATCAACTGATCTCTGTTGAATGAAGTCGCTCTCTTATGTGTAGCTACAGACTCACAGGAGACTCCTCTAAACAGACTTTAGGGGCTGCCCCTCTATAGAGCTCCCTCAGCTCTGCTGCCCTCACAGATCCTAGACACTTCAGCTGCTCTGAATTTTTAATTATTTCTTATCAACTACCTACCAGGTTAAAAAACTACTGGGTTCTGCTCAGAATCCAGCTCCCTCTTTACTCGGAAAATTGTCTCAAGGAAAAGAACAAAGCAATTATAGGGTTTCTAACGAGTTTCCCTTTTCCGAATGATTGCAGTCTTATACTGCCTGTTTTTCACTGCCTGAAAGCCATTTCCTCATTATATATAGTAACACTTTTATAGTTATAAATGGTAGGAGGACTAGTCCAAGAATAAATTATGTCTAGAAACAGAAAGCTTCCCACAAAATTTTACTATTAGATGAAGGATAATGAGAAGCCAAATAATATCCCCGCAGATAATTAAAGCATCCCATAAGCATGCCTTTGAACATATCAAAACCATAACATTTCATTTCAAAACAAGATGAAAGACTTTAAGTGTGTCATACAATATCATAAAAGAACAACATAAATTAGAATTTGCAATATTCAGCAATGAGGTGCCAAAACTCAGAAAAAAAAATGTAAAAAATTAGAATCAAAATACAAACTCATGGAAACACAGAAAAAATGAATAAAACAAAGAGTGCCCTAAGAGAAATAGAAGGTGAAAATAAGGAATTTTTTTAATTGAAAAAATAGAACAAATATCAGAAATAGTAAATATTTGAGCAAATATAGACTGGACTTCACCTCTTAGGTTGTTTAAAATATGCTTTACAGCTAATAGCAAAAATCACAGCATTGTCTTGTGAAATTTTCAGTGAATGATACACAAGGCAACTAAAACATAAAATAGGGAAAGTAAAGGGATCTATGGGGTGGTGAAATTTCTACATAAAACATTAATTCAAATAGACTGAGAACTCTGTTATTATTATGCATATTTTAATCCCTACAGCAATTGGTAAAACAGCTATATATATATTATATATGTATATATAGAGAGATATTCTAAACTATACAGTTGATAACTTAGAAGGGAAGGTTTTTAAATGTTCACATATCACAGAAGAAACGAAAGAGAAAAGGGGGAAAAACAAGTAAAAAGAAAGCAAACGGTGAAAGGGTACACCTATATCCAAATATGTCAATCATTATATTACGTGTATATGATCTAGAGACAATAATTAAAGACAGAGATTGTCAGAATTAATTTGAAAATGACACAGCTACGTTATGAGTGTACAAGAAGCTCACTTTAATATAACATTGTAGGAACATTAAAAATTAAAAAATTAAAAGCATGGATAAATATAGGCTTTGCAAATATAAATCAGAAGAAGGCTGGAGTGGCTGTGTTAATATTAGACAAAGTATATCTTAGAGCAAAAATCATTAGCAGGGTTAAAGAGGGACATTCCATGTTAATAAAAGAGATTAATTCACCAAGAAAACATAACAAAGTTAAATGTTTATGCATGTAACAACAGAACTTTAAAAATACATGAAGCAAAAACAAAGAACTAAAAAAAGAAATAAATCCACAATTACTGTTGGAAGCATCAACACTCCTCTCTCACTAATATGTAGAACTAGTAGAAAATCAGCAAGAAAATAGAAGAAATAAACAACACTGTCATAAAATGAGATCTAATTTACACATATAGAACTTTCTAATTCATAACCACAGAATACACATTATTTTCAGGGCACACAGAACATTCAGCCAGATAGATCATATCTGGGTTATTAAACAAACCTCAACAAATTTTAAATAATTAAAATTATACATAGTATGGTCTCTAAATATAATGGAATGAAATCAGAAATTAACAGCAGAAAGATAAAGGAAAAATCTCTAAATACTTGAAAATTAAACAGCACATTTGGACATAATCTATGGATCAAAGAAGACATTTCAGGAGAACAATAGAAAATGTTTTTAGCTGAGAAAATATGAAATCTAACACATCAAAATTTGTAGGATGCAGGTAAAACTGCTTCCTTGGAAGTAATGCGTATATTAGAATAAAAAAATGGCCTCAAATCAAGAATTTAAGCTTTCACTTTAAGAAACTAGAAAAAGAGTAAAATACACACCAAGAAGGTAGAAGTTAGGAAAGAGTAAAAATAATAATGGAAAAGATAAAAATGAATTTAAGAGAAAGGGACAATGGTAAAGATAGTGTTCAATAAACAGATGAGAGTTCCCAAAGAAAAAAATCAAAATGCAAAACAAAAACCATAAATCAAAAAAACTTTTTTATAAAGTTAAAAAAATTCGACAGCATGTATTGCAAGAACACACCACGTGTTTAAGAGTTGATCCATTGGAAGCCATTATTCTTAGCAAACTAACACAGGAACATTAAACCAAATACCTCATGTTCTCCCTTACAAGTGGGAGCTAAATAATGAGAACACATGGATACGTAGGGGGAAAAACAGACACTGGGGCCTATCGGAGGGCGGAGGGTGGTAGGATGGAGTGGATCAGGAAAAATAACTAATAAGCACTAGGGTTAATACCTGAGTGACGAAATAACCTGTACAACACACTTCCATGACACAGGTTTACCTGTATAACAGACCTGGATATGTACCCCATAACTTAAAAGTTAAAAAAAATATATTGACCTAGAATGACAATAAAGGCATATTCTAATAAAATTACCACATCTTAAAAAACAGTCACTTTTCTTCAAAGTGCTAAACATAGAATTACCATATGCTTTGTAGGAGTACAAAACAACAGTAAGGCAAAGAATAGATGATCTGACTGTTAACAGCAATAATTTATGCCAGAATAAAATGGAATAATAACACGTGAGGATCTCAAAAAAATGTGAGCTAAAGATTTTATATCTAGCAAATATGACTTTTAAGTATAAAGGGCATAGCTCATCGGCTGTCAAATTGCAAGAACTCAAGGAATTTTGTTCCCATGATTTCTTCTTGAGGAGTAATCAAGAAACCAGCTTTATTTTTTTCCTTATATTTATGTATTTATTTATTTGAGACTGAGTCTCACTCTGTCGTCCAGACTGGAGTGCAGTGGTGAGATCTCGGCTAACTACAACCTCTGCCTCCCGGGTTCAAGCAATCCTCCTGCCTCTGCCTCCAGAGTAGCTGGCATTACAGGCACACACCACCACGCCCAGCTAAGTTTTGTATTTTTAGTAGAGAGGGGGTTCACCATGTTTGACCTCAAGTGATCCACCCGCCTCAGCCTCACAAAGTGCTGGGATTACAGGCATGAGCCACTGTACCTGGCCAGAAAACCAGCTTTAGACAACCAAAATGATTCAGGTCACATGGGAATAGGGACTGGGGCATAAACATATAGTTACTAGTAGAACTAAGAGTTAAAGGGGTTACATTATAGAATGTATAGTATATAATAGATTCATTAAGAATAAAATTAATTTTTTAAATTTATCAAATATTTATAAATTGTTTCAAATTTTATTCAATTCTTTTCAAAAACTGGGAAAGAATATTGAGATTATGGACAAAACCAACTTTTTAAGCTATTCTCAAAAACTATAATGGATGGCTATAATATATTGTTAAACTGAGGCTTTTGTCTATGTAATGTGTAATAAGGTAAATTAATCATTAGGATATTCCAATTCTATGATCCCCTGTGTCCTTAAGAACCATGATTCTCAGTGTTGAAGAAAGAAGGTAGCCACACAATACAAACAAAAATCTTGTTTAAAAAGCCTGTACTTATAAATTTGTATTGTAAATATTTGTATGAATTTGTGGGATGTTTTATTTTACAGGTGCTATATACATATTTTCTAGTTTTATTTACTGAAGAGATCTAGAAACAATGAGCAATCAAGTAATAGAGAACATCCCTAGAGTCCACACAGAGATCTTGAAATATTATTTTCTATTAAAAGAAATCAAGGTTTTTTGTTTGGTTGGTTTTTATCTTTCGAGAAACAGCTGATCCACATCTGTGGCAGGAATTGTACAGGATTACCCTGGAATATCTTTCACACCAAATGTGTGGGTACTATCCCAAACTACAAGACTCATGTAGAAAAGAAAGCAGAAGCTAATTTGAAGACATTTTCACAGGTCAAAAGTGAACAATTTGAGCTTTGATAACAATTGCAATGGCTTGAAACCCATCAAAAATTTAAATCCTTGAACTCATAACAACATATTTTTAAAAACCTAAACCTAATAAGTCACCTGTGGAGATGAGTAGGGAACATATTATTTAAAACTGGTAAATCAAGAAAAAGAACCTAGCATTTATTTTGTCTTTTCTGTATGAACTTTCACTTAAGGCATCCAGTAGTAGATGAGGGGTAGTACCTATTTGTAAATGTTTTCCACTAATAAATGACAAATAAATAATAGAATATTACTATTTTGCAATCCCATTGAATTAATGAATCTAAGTTGTAAGCATCAAGAGTTGCTCAACATCATAAAAAAGAGACTGAGATATCATGTCCCTCCTGATGAAAGAGCCCAGCTCCACTTACAGTCTTACCATTGGGATCAGGCTGATCCAGTCTCAGTCTAATGGACAACATGCAGGAACTCCAGAGGGTAGAGGGCATGGTGAACTGCCCCACAGGTGCAAAATCAGAAAAATCCAGACTGCAGGAAATTGCACAGGTCCAACAGCCTGGGTTCTTCAACAATAAATCATAAGGGAAGAAGGGAATGAAAAGAAAATCTATGTAGTAAAAGAGATTTAGAAGACATATCCTTTTTTTTAATGGGCAATACTAAACTCTTGTGTCGAGTTGAGCACGTGGGTGATAAAACTGTGAAGTAACACAAGGAAGGAAATAATGATATAGAAATGAGGATAGGAGTTACTTTGTGGGGAAAAAGAAGGGGCTTAAGATTAAGATGGGGCATACCGAGGGGCTTCTGGTATGGGCGGCAAAGTTAAATTTCTATATGTGGATGGTGGTTAAAAGGGTATTCACCTTACAAGCTTTATATTCAGCTTGGTTTTTTTGGTATTTTTGTTTTATTTTACTGTAAAAATGGGTTGGAAATATCATTATTTTTCTTGTGGACCTTGCCAATTGTGGCTCACTTTGAAGATCTCCCTGAATACAAGAATTAATAAGTATTTACTTTTATATTCTTCAGCACAGTTTAAATGAGTAATTTCATATTTAAACTATTTAATATATGTTTTACTTTTTAAATTTTTATTCTTACAGATTTAGGGGTACACATGTAGTTTTGTTATGGATCTATTGCATACTGGTGAAGTCTGGAATTTTCAGGTATCCATCACCCCAACATTGAACATTGTACCCAATAGATAGTATTACATCTCTCACTCCCCTCCCACCCTCCTCCAATGTCTATTATTCCACTCTATATGTCACTTACAAGCTGAAGCCACCCATTGTTTAGCTCCAACTAGTAGGTGAGAACATGCTATATTTGCCTTTCTGTCTCTGAGTTATTTCTCTTAGGATAATGATCTCCAGTTCCATCCATGTTGCTGCAAAAGACACAATTTCCTTCTCTTTTATGGCCAAGTAGTATTACCACATTTTTAAAAATCTAATCATGCATTGTAGGACACTCACATTGACTCCATATCTTTGCTTTTGTAAAGCGTGATGTGATATACATATGAGCACAGAAGTCTTTCTGATAAAATGATTTATTTTCCTTTGCGTAAATACCAGCAGTGGGATTACTAGAGGGTAGTTCTATTTTTAGTTGTTTGAGAAAGTTCCATACAGTTTTCCATAGAGGTCTCCATACAGATTGTGCTAATTTACATTATCATCAACAGTGTATAAGCATCCTCACCAACATCTGTTATTTTTTGACTCTTTAATATTAACAAGGCTGACTGGTATAAGATGGCATCTCACTGAGGTTTTAGTTTGCATTTATATGAAGACTAGTGATGTTGAACTTCTTTTTTTCTATATGTTTCTTGGCCATTTGTATGCCTTCTTTTGAAAAAATATTGTTTTGTCTGTTCGTGTCCTTCACCCACTTTTTAATGAGATTTTTTTTTCTTGTTGTTTCAGTTCCTTATAGATTCTGGATATTAGCCTATTGTCAGATGCACTGTTTGCAAATATTTTCTCTTTCTGTAGGTTGTCTGGTTACTCTGTCAATTATTTTTCTGTGCAAAGCTTTTTAGTTTAATTAAGTCCCATTTTTCTATTTTTGCTTTTGTTGCATTTCCTTTTGAGGACTTAGTTATAAATTCTTTGCCTAGGTGAATGTCCAGTAGAGATTTTTCTAGATTTTCTTCTAGGATTTTTATCTTTTCAGGTCTTACTTTTTCAACCCATCTTGAGTTAATTTTTCTGTATGGTGAGAGATAGGGGTCCAGATTCATTCTTTTGCACATGGCTATTCATTTGTCTCAGCACCATTTACTGAAGAGGCTGTCTTTTTCCCCGGTGTATATTTTTGTTGATGTTGTCAAAGGTCAGTTGGTTGTAGGTATATGACTTTATTTCTGGGTTATCCATTCCGTTTTATTGATCTATATGTCTATTTTTATATTAGTATCATGCTGTTTTGGTTATTATAGCCTTGTAGTATAATTTGAAGCTAGGTAATGTGACACTTTCAGTTTATTCTTTTTGCTTAGGATTGCTTTGGCTATTTGGGCTTTTTTGTTGGTTCCATATTAATTTTAGGATTGTTTTTTATAATTATGTGAAGATTGACATTGGTAATTTGATAGGAATTGTGTTGAATCTGCAGATTGCTTTGGATAGTATAAATTATTTATCTAGAATGTATGCTTAGTATATGGTGTGATGTAGGGATTTTATTTTACCATTATTTCACTCTCCATAAATATTTTCAAGTTGTTTTTTACTACTGAAAAAATAATGTATGCACATGGAGGAAAACCATAAATGAAGCACAAGAGAAAAGAAACCCTTCCTTCCATTTATAGCTTTATCTCTCTTACCAAAGACAACCAGTCTTCCTATTTTTTGTTATTGTTGCTGTTGTTTTGCACTGCAGTAAATAATTGTTTTCCCTGCAGCGTCTTTAATAATTTAGCTTTGCATAAAGCATCCCTTCCCACTTTAACTCAGTTCATATATTTTTGTGGATTTGATTTTAACCCAAAGTTGATGAGGTTCCCTAGTCACAGAAATTCCATCAGGAAAGGGAATATGATACAAGTCAGGCCAACAAGAGCCAACAAGACTCAATTTTAGGAGGTTTATCTCAACTACTGAGGAAGAAAAAAAAAAAACACTTTAAATTTGGTATAGTCAAGATGTCATCTGGAGCTGTTAGAAATCACACCACGTAGAGCCCAAGAATAAAACCAACAAACAGAATGCAGAGCCAAGATATGGAGGAAATCAGAGACTGATAGTATGGTTTTGAACCCTGCCCAGTTATATGTGAAGTCTAATTTTATACTTTTGAGTTTATAAGAGATAAGGAATTCCCTGGTTGCAAACTTGGATTGAATTTTTTTCCCTTGTAATCAGAATCTAGCTGATAGTATATTCTCCTGAGAATTAATTCTATCTACATAAACACATACACTTATGTGTATACACACAAGACTGTCGTGGTCAGAACTTGGAATCCAAATAGATCTAACAAGTTGTGTTTTATAAACCCTCTGATTTTCCTCTCACTATCTGAAACTCAGAAATAAAATAGATTTGAGTAATATAGAATCTCATTATATGTGTTCTCTGAACTCTTACTATTTGAAGTGTGTGTGTGTGTGAGAGAGAGAGAGACAGAGGCAGAGAGAGAGAAAGGAGAGAGAGAGAGAAAAGAGGGGGGCATTTTATATACTGTCTTGGAGATCTTTCACATCAGTTCGTAGACATTACTTCCATGCATTTGGTATTTTCGTCTGGGGGGTGTGCACGCGATAGCATTGCGAAACGCTGGCCCCGGAGAAGTGGCTGTAAATTTTTTTCTATGTAGCATGTGCTTAACCAGCGTGTATCCCACTGAAAGACATGTTTGTGTACAATTCCTTGCTATTCCAAACATATATATTTTATCACGAATGTATATGAATATATCAAACAATAAGGTCTTAAGAGTAGAATCGTTGATCCAAAGGATATGAACAACTTAGCTTTTTATAAGAGAAAAATAAGAGTTTGGTTTGGACTTGTTAAGAGTACTGAAATAGGAGCAGGTCTTGGGGAAAACATCTTTATTATATTAAAGGTGTATCCCAATGTTTATTTATAAATGTCTTATTTTACCAAAAAACAGCCTTTAAAATTTTTATGAAGTCCTCAACTTTTTAACCTATTTGAATGATTAATTATATTAGAAGTTTTCCAGATATTGAACCATCTTTGCATTACTAGAAAAAGCCTATCTTGGGCTTGATGTGCTATACTTTTGAAATACTCTGAGATATTTAATTATACTTTTGAGGATTTTTACAATTTTTAAAATATGTATCTACTTTTCTGTTGCATCTTTTTCAGGTTTCTGCAGACATCTTAAGTAGGATGATAATAGCTTTTGATATCAAGTGAAACAATTTATATAGCATGAGAATTATTTATGATGTAAACATTTGCCCATAAATTTTTTTGAGCCAGGGATCTCATTTGCAGATAGTTCTTTAGAATAAATTAAATAAACTGTCATTGTCACTAATTTAGTATAGTTTTTCACTTTTTGAGTCAGTTTTGGTCACTAATCTGCAAAATATCTATTTCAAACAGAATTTTTATTAGTATATATAAATTTTTCAAAATTTTATATTGTACTTTTTTTGTTAAATATTTCTTATGTTCATATCATTTATTATACTTTATTATATATGACATTTTTGTCACTTTTTCATGATACATCAAAGAATAAGTTCTGAATTGATCAATTCTATTGCTCTGTCTTCTAATTCATTACTTTTCTTTTCACTTTTCTTCTTTACTTCATTGACCTAGTTTTGGTAATGAATATGTTTACTTTTTTTCTTTTTATTTTAATAAAATTACAAGGCAATGAAATTGCCTCTGACTAAATCTTTGGTTGTTTTATGAAATATTTTTTCAAGTAGTGTTCTTTGCTATTTTTTTCTGAGTGGCTCATTATTTCTAATTTAATTTCCTTTTATCCAGGATAAATTTGAGACATATTTGTTTCTTTTCACGTAGTTTGAAATTACAAGCAAATTTATACACATTTAAAAATGTGACAAGTAGTATAAGTTTTTGTTGTTGTTGTTTTGAGATGGAGCCTCGCTCTGTCATCCAAGCGGGAGTGCAGTAGCATGATCTCGGCTCACTGCAAGCTCCGCCTTCTGGGTTCACGCCATTCTCCTGCCTCAGCCTCCCAAGTAAGTGAGGCTACAGGCACCCGCCACCATGCTCAGCTAATTTTTTGTATTTTTAATAGAGATGGGGTTTCACTGTGTTAGCCAAGATGGTCTTGATCTCCTGACTTCATGATCTGCCCACCTCGGCCTCTCAAAGTGCTAGGATTACAGGCGTGAGCCACCGCACCTGGCCATAAGTTTTGAGTTACGTTATACTCTGTCAGCTAATAGTCTAGACAAATTTTATTATTTAAAAAATTAATGGATTAATATACATTCATATTTTATAACTATTTTATTAAAAACCAATCAAGAATAAACTGTGAATATGGTGCAACATTCCCTGCTGTGAGATGCTTGGTTAAGGAATTTTGTTTCTCCTGTGTGGCATCCATTTGAGAAAATATTCTGCCCATGAGATTCAAGTGGGCTACAACCCATACATGCTCCTTTACTTTCCTTTCTCCCTTTAGGGTGACACAGGCTTAAACTGAGACAATCCAGCATGGAACTCTTGCAGGAAGTACTAGGAAAGTGCATTTTCTTTCCATGAGGGTTGCCAAACTGGAAGCATGTTAGCTAAAGCTACCTGTAGTCATTTTGTGGCCACATTGGGTGAGATTGTCTGAGAAAGCAAACCAACTGAAGCAGAGCAGAGAAGATACTCTACCAACCTAGTTGGAGCCCTGGTTCCAGCCTTGCCTAAAGCTAAATGCACCTCTTTGCTTCCTTTTTACTGACCCAATAAATTTCCCTATTTGTTTAAACAAGCTTGATATGAATTTTTTTCACCCAGAGACTCTTGATTCATTTTTTTATTAATTATGTGGCCTCCCACAAAGATGAATACCGATGAAGTATACTGCCAGCCAAGAAGCTCAGGGCTCTGATTTGTAGTCTGAAGACACATGTGGCATACATCAAAGAGTAAAGATCTCCACTGGAAGCTTTGCTCTGTTAGCTTGTTGAGCTTTTGTTGCTTAAAGGGAGAAGAAGCTTGCTGAGTTTTCTAGAATAGCACAGTGTATTGTTTGAGTACATATCTTTGACATGGCACATATTGCAACATGATCCCAATTCACAGCAAAATCAATGGTGCCAAGGTTATCATTGTCTCAATATCATTGGACCTCAGAAATTTCACAGGGGCCCCAGAGCTTTCAGAGTAAAAACATCAATCATCCATGCAGTGATGCAGGATTAATTCACATGTTCAAAAGCATCTGGTCATAACAAAGTTGTGTCTTCAGAGGAAGACTTGTTGTTTGAAGCTCATCCTCCAGCAAGATCAATAAATGTCCCAAAGCGCTGAGGACTCATTCTTCCCCTTTTATGTTTTCCTTTGCATAATGACAAAAACAAATCTAGGGACATTTGGAGCAGTTGTCTCTACTTAGAAATAGTCCTTTGGGGCTCCATGGGTAAATGCCTTAAATAATAAGCTTTAAATATAATGGATAGTTCTTGTTCAGAAGAAGAAATAATGTTCTTTTTAAGAATCAGCTGCAAAAAGGGGGAATCAAAGAAAGAAATCTTCATTGAACTTGAAAGAAAACATTGGGAGAAAAAAATCACCAACTATGGAACCACTATAACTTCTAACAATGCGGCATGAATATGTCTAAGTTTTCACAAAATAACACATTTAAGAATTTTAACTAGTCAAAATACAAAATCAGTCAACTTATTGTTTGAAATGCCTTGTTATTTAACTTAACTGACCATATAATTCAACCAGACACATACTTACTATGTGTACATGTGCCTGCACACCTGCATGTGTTTGCAGATCAATAATCTGAAGATAGTTTGCAAAACCTTGAAAAGTTTACAGAATCCCTTTGAAGCGCTGAGTAAATCTTTCTTTAGTTTTGGAGTCATTTGGAGGCATGGTTCCCTTTACTCACATCAGACTTTTGCTTTAGCAACAACAAAAAATGGACAATTTTCTACCAAAAGAAAAAAATAAATAATTTTTTTGAAAAATGTGGCTTTATTTGCTCATGGTAGTTCACCAGGAGCAGAAATATGAACTCCTTGAAAGTAAGTCTATCTGTAAAGTATTAAGTAACCACTTCTTAACCTTCAATTCTATGCTGTAAACTTTACTTTTTGTAATAAGGTTAAAAGAGTGACACTAATGGAAGTCTCTGAAAATAACCTACAGCCTCTGCAAAGACTGGGTGTGTTTGCATAATCTAAACTGAGCAAACCTTGGAAGAAATATATGAGCACACATTCTAACACCTTCAATTAAGTTCTGTTAAACTTCCAGAGACTATGTATCTTCTATAAATGGCGAGGAAAGTAGTTGATTCAGACAGGCTACAGTGTTGGAAATGGACTAGTCGCTGTATTTCATCTTTTGAGGGTTGTATTGTTTCAAGCTAGTTAGATTTTGAGCTCGAGCCTCTAAACTCTTCAAGAAGTATATAGAAAGAAGTATCTGAACTCTTACATAAGATATATTCTATATGCAAAATACCAGACAGCTATCAACAACTTTCTCCAAAATCAGAGAAAACTGGAAATAAAGGAGAGGGTGTTTTTGTTTGTTTGGTTTGGGTTTATTTTTTGCAAGGTGCTGTGTTGGTGGTGGTGTTTGGATCTCTGAGTTTTCTGAAACCCCAACCCTCTGCCTGACCCATGACTGGCAGTGTGTCTCAGAGACTTGCTCATTACGCACCATGAATAGCAACGTCCCCTGGTTATTGCAATCAGTGTCCATCAGTTGGAGAACCATGCAGATGTAATGGCTGATGAATCACATTTTATGATGCAAATGGCCCTGGGAGGAATTGTGTTCCCTGTATCCCAGATCCTTTCTCCTTTTAAAAATCTCATTTTCAATGTCTTGCATGTAACATTTTAAAAGTTATTTTTATTGTTTTTGTTTCCATAGAGAAAAGCCTTATTGTAGAAGTTACAAAGCTTGCATGACCAAATCACAAAAGAAATTTAGTTCTAAAAAGTAACAAAAGAAAATGAGGGAATCTTTTAATTTTTTTTTTTAAGTTTACCGTTGGCTTTGGGGAGAAAAATCACAAAAGATTAGGCTACATGGTCTGCAAGCCTTCAAAGAGAAAAAACAGTTCATTTAATACAGGTCTGGTAACTAATTAATATTTTGAAATTTTATAATGTGTATAATCTCCAGCTATTACAAGAAATAATTTATTGTGAGCCTCTCAGATGTGAAGGGAAATTGATGACCTGACAATCTAGTGGAGAATGTTAGAGCAAAATGACTTTTCTTTCCACTTAAAATAACATGAAGACTATTTCTTTTCTATTTTGTCAAATTATCTTGATGCTATAGATTCTTGAAAAGAATCAGGATCCTGATTCTGATCAGGATCATCTCTGCACCTCCTCTCAGAATTTGCATATCTCAAGGCACAATTTAGGGTAAGCATCCTTGGGCACCAAGCATTTTACATTGTCCCAAAAGTCTCAGCAAGTCCTCTGCAAAGTCCTCTTGTCTCTGTCTGTCTAGCTGCCTCTTCCTACACCCCAACTCTCCTGCCCTTGATTCTCTGTTCCATTTCATCTCTCCTCCTCTTTTTCTCATGTTCCCAGTAGATTGGAACGTTTGGAGGTTTCTTTTCCTACACCCTCATTCTCCTGTCTTTGTTGTCTTACAAACATATATGTGAACCCCTCATTGTTATTAAACTTTTTTCCTCCCTAACCTCACTTTCTCATGAGATAAACCATCCTGTCATCAGTTTTAAGTACCTTCTGTCTGTCATAAAATAGACCACTCTAAAATTTTTTTAAAATGCCCATTTGTCTTCTGACTACATGACCAACAAAGGTTCAACATCTATCCCTACATTCTTCCAGAATTTCTTACACTATATTTATTTCCATCCATTCTTTCTCTTTACATATAAATAACAGAGATTGGTCTGTTTGTAGTATCTGAGGTTTTCTATGTAAGATACAGATGTCCTGTCCATTTCAGGACTCTCCTGTTTCTTGCCTGATGTTTGACTGAAACACCTAGCACCTCCCAGGACTAGGTGCACATCCTCTTAGGATATAGTGTTCTTAATAGGGGACTGAGCTCTGATAATGTCCACCACTGTTGTAACTAGAAATCCTTTTCTCTGATTTCACTGTCAATGCTATGAGCTCATTCAATTCCAAGTGTCCCATAATTTGGATTGTTTATAATCTAGTCAGGAATGAGCCTTGCCACACCCACTCCACTTATCAGCAACTGGAGGAGCAAATGCGTATCTCAGAACTGTGAAGTCATTTGATGCCAGACTTTCTTTGGTGTCACCAAGTTGAGGTTTTATGTGCATTTTTTATCTAAACTATGGAGTCTGACTGCAGCTGCCCTCATTAGCTTTGTTCTGGAGGACAGGGCCTGTCTTCTGCATTGACTCTTAGTCAGTGTGCATCTAAGTCATCTATTTGTTTTTAGTTTTTTCTTTCAAAGAATTCAACTGTTTACATTTTCCTTGAGCTGCTTCCATTATTTCATAAAGTAGACCTTACCTTTTTAGTCCTACAAATTCTAATTATTAGATCATCATAATCATGGGATTGGATGTCTAAAATTTTTTCTCCATAAATACCTCCTCAATTCAGTGTGCATATCCTAAACGGAGATAGCTGATGTTACACAGCTTTTTGTAGGCTTTTAGTCCCTAGCACAACTCTTCGGACACAGGCAGTGATACTGCTTTAATTTTAAATGGGGGCATTCTTTTTTATTCATTACGGGTTTCTACTAGCTTCAGGCCAAAACCCAAGGGCCTATTTTGTCTAAGCAAAAATAGCCACTGTCATTTCCTGAATGCTGAGTCAAAACTACTCTGTACGCAAGAGATGGAGGGCATCACTTGTAAGGGGAGGGGAACTTGAATGCTTTTCTTCCACTCTATTTTTTTCCACTATCCTGCTATGCTTTGCTTTCCCACAAGATACGCTTTCATGAAGCCCCTCCTGAAATGCACTTGTGAACTAGAAACAGAAGAAAATCCTTGGTACTTGCCTTCTACCATTTACAAAATCAGCCATCATCAAGATCTGCATAGTCTGGGTATTACTGTGGGTAACAGAGAAAAGCTATGTTATTTCAAACAAAAATTTGTATTGGGTCATCCTATAGGTGGACAAAATGACACTAAATGATGATAAATACTGTGGATTCTATCCAGGGCAAAGTGAATGTAAGGAGGCTGAGGAGAAGGACAAGACAAGAGAAGCACCAGGAAGGTGGGAAAAGAAGATCCCAAAGAAGACAGGCTTATAAAATTTGAGCCAGGAGGGAAGAGGACAGAGGAGACACAAGTTCAAGACTAGAACCCATCTGATGTGTGTGATAGAGATCAGTGGGGCCAAGAATCTTGCAAGCCTCAAGTGATCCAAGGTGAGAAGACTTAAAAGGATGAAGTCTCAGATGGCCTCAGAGAATCCATTTTTAAATTAAATTCAGTGTATCTCAGTCCAATCATAAAGTTTCTCATCCCTCCCTCCTGAGGACTATAAGCTGACAAAAAGACTAGATTGTATAGGGTTGAAGGAATGAAGCAAATTCTGATTGAGGAAAAATCATAGGTATTGAGCTGAGCAAAGAAAGACAATTTCTCCAAGTCGAGTCTCTAATTTTTCCACCTGGATGTGAATTATAACCTGAGTTGAGGCGCCATAAAAATAATACAATACTCTATGCATTCTAACTGGTGAATGAAGTGCAAAATGGATGAATGAACAGGTTTTCAAGAGTATGAAAATCCAGGCCATCATTTCACTGTCTAAAAAATTATTCTTTTTATGTCTTCAGTTTCACAATAAAAACTGTGGAGACTTTTTGGCCAACATGGATTAGGTGATGAGGTTAGCTGTTTTTCACCTGAAGATCAATCATGAGGCACAGACACACCTTGATATGTGTTAAGGATGAGAATGAAAAGGCTATACAAGTAAACAAGCTGAAGAAAGAAGGCTCAGGTGGGTCTCCACTGGGCATCAGGTGAGCCTTTAACACAAAGACAAGTTCAGGGGAAGATGGCCTTAGACGAAAGATCCCTGAAGTCACTGTCACAAGAACTAGGTTACATTCTGGTTACACATCCATGGATTCTGTCCATGGTTTTATTTTGTGAACACAATGCTTTTTATCTGTGGCACATTTTTTAGAAGACAAACTTTGATTGCTATTAAACACAGAGCTAAAACCAAGTAAGAGGCAATTCTCCAAAAGCACTTCCTCAGCAAACAGCATGTCTATTGTGTGTGGGTTCTTTAATTGGCTGAGAACTGAATTTCACCTTTGGCATTAAAGAGAAGTGTTTATTTTTACTGTCTTCACTGTTTTAATGTTTAAACGAAATCTAAATACTGAGGTGAACTCTATCATAAAACAAGTGAAACGGCAACATAGGTTGATCCAGAAAGAAGCAAATTCCAGCATGTTTCAGCATTACATGTTTCAGCTCATCAGTTATCTGAATCTTATGGCTCTAAAGATGGATGGATGAGAATACATAGGCAGAAGCTTCCTGGTGAGGCTGGTATGATTCTGTTGTCATATCTTCAACACTATCCTTCTACCTTCAGGGTTGCTGTTGTAGGTTTTATTTCTTTGGCTTCTGTTGCCAGTAATGGAAAAGGACCACATGGAAGACTGTATTTATGTACATCATGTCCAAACAGAATATCCTATAATAGTGAATCTTGGAAGAAAGCTTGAGAGATGTGGCCGGGCGCGGTGGCTCACACCTGTAATCCCAGCACTTTGGGAGACTGAGGTGGGCTGATCACGAGGTCAGGAGTTCGAGACCAGTGTGACCAACATGGTGAAACCCCATCTCTACTAAAAAGACAAAAATTATCCGGGCCTGGTGGTGTTGCACCCGTAATCCCAGCTACCCAGGAGGCTGAGGCAGGAGAATTGCTTGAACCCAGGAGGCGGAGGTTGCAGTGAGCCAAGATCGTACCACTGCACTCCAGCCCTCCAGCCTGCACAACAGAGCAAGACTGTGTCTCAAAAAAAAAAAATACCAGTTTGAGAGATGTATGTGAGGACTGATTACCAAAAGCGAAAGGGTTTAGTACATCTCATGAGAACAGAGCAGTCACAAGTGATATAAACCAAACTCCCTTGGAAATTTGAAATCTATCAACTTCTTTATTTAAAGAGAATAGGAGGTTTACTGTGAAACAGTCATAAGACAGATTTCCAGAAAACATAACAATTCAGAACATATATTTAATTCCTCCTCAATCCAGATCCTTGTTGAAACAATGAAAGAGTACAATATACTGCCATGAAAAGTACTGAGAAAAGTCTACAGGTAGTGACATGGAAGAAAAGAAAAAATATTAAATAGATCAAACTAGTTATATAATTTGTATCTCATTTCTGTAAAATAAATTTAACATTTATAAGTGTATTAGTTTGTTCTCACATTGCTATAATAAAATACCTGAGACTGGGTAATTAAAAAAAAAACAGATTTAATTGGCACACAGTTCTATAGGCTGTACAGAGAAAACAGTGGCTTCTGCTTCTGGGAAGGTTTCAGGAAACTTCCAATCATGATGGAAGCCGAAGGGGAAGCAGACACATCTTACGTGGCCAGAGCAGGAGCACGAGTGTGAAGGGAAGTGTCTGTTCATAGTCTTCGCTCACTTTTTAATGGGGTTGTTTGTTTTTTTCTTAGAAATTTAAGTTCCTTGTAGATTCTGGATATTAGGCCTTTGTCAGATAGATTGCAAAAATGTTCTCCCATTCTGCAGGTTGCCTGTTCACTCTGATGATAGTTTCTTTTGCTGAGCAGAAGCTCTTTAGTTTAATTTTGCAGTGACATGGATGAAGCTGGAAACCATTATCTTCAGTAGACTGTTAACAGGAACAGAAAACCAAAAACAAACAAAAGCATGAAGAGGGAAGTGTCACCCACATGAGAACTCACTATTGTGATGACAACACCAAGGGGAATGGTGTTAAACCATGAGAACCGGCCCCCATGATCCAATCACTTCCCACCAGGCCCCACGTCCAATACTGGATATTACAATTCAACAAGAGATTTGGGCAGGAATACAGATCCAAACCATATCAGTAAATATAATAAATATATATTAATATGTAAATATATGTATGCAAGTTAACAAATGAACCAGTTGGTATGTAAGTATGTATATAAAGGACCATAGCAGTTACATTGGAAATTAAGACTTTCATTAAATTTTGCATGTGTATATTTTCAGTTTCACAAGTATAAAGATTTTATAAAATTTAAGCAATGTAAGGTCACACAATAAACATTTAAGTCTTTATCTCTGACCCTTTCAACTCGACATCCATTTTCTAGGTTACACATTTTGGAAATGTTTGGATTGTTTGCAACAACCATTTTACTCTTTTTTTCTGATTTTTTCTAATCAGAAAAATAAATATTAAAAATAATATATAAGCCAAGAAATATAAGTTTTCTATCAGAATTAGAAACTATGGAAGAGTTCTATCCATATGTAGAAATTCAAAAGTATTTCTGCTCTCTATATTATGAATAAGACCAAGCCAAGGAAAGATTTGGCCAACTGGCGATTCACCACATATGAAGAAAAAACTCTCCTGGGAAGTAAGGGGGGAAAAAAAAAACACTGGACAAGTTCTCCTTAACATTTCCTAAGAGCAGTGGCTGGTAGTGAGGGCTCTGGGGGAGGCAGACAGTGAGTGATGACCAGTGACCTAGGAAATGGACCTGACATTGGGATTCATACATCCTGCTGGTGGATTTTCTCCTGCCATTTAGTTCTGCCAGCTCTCCTGGACAAAACGGCCAGTTAGAGACAAAGTAGCCACCCAGGTGAAAGTGGGGTAGAAACGATTTTTAATGTGTGTGTTGATCGTGAGCGTTTCTTCTGTGAATTTTCTGGAGATAATTGAATCTCCCTATTGCAGTTAGCTTGGACATTGGCATCTTTCATATTTGGGCTATTCACCCCTGGAAAGCTGCTGAACTCTGACCTAGTTGAAGAAAACAGAAATCAAACTAGAGGCTTCACTTCCCTCTTCATTCAGACCTGAAAAACTCATATGGGGCCTATATGATCCATGAGAGAACCCATCTCAGCTTCCAACATTGGACAAGCATAGACTTCTCTCCCCAAATCTGAACATTTGGGACATAGGAAGCAACTGAAATGGGGACAAATCTAAAACATCTGATCAAATTCCCCCTTGATAGAACCTCTCATTTATCAAAAGGTTGTAACACTTCTGAAAGTAAAACAAGTCATCTGGATGTAGGGATGACCTCATGAGGTGCTCATTCAATATTCCATGTGCTCCCCAGGTTGGAGCTCAGGACTAGCTCTGACCAGCCAGCTGAAGTCATGTGCTTCAGGACTGAAGAAGCAGCAGAAAGTCTCTGGATTCTCACTTCATCCTCTACAGCCACCATAGAAGTCACACGTTAAGATAGTAGAAATACAAAATAGAAGCAATCTTAGATCTCTCGATCTTTGCTATGAAGGGAATCACCCTGAAAGATCTGAATACACCAGACTTCACTTGTGCAAGAAGTAAAACTTAAGCCACTAAATGTTGAAGTTTGTATAACTGCAACATGGCTTAGCTATAACAGTAAAACTGATCTGAGATTATTTATATATTTTATAGCATATATTTATCAAAATAGAGAAAATACCAGAAGAAGTAATAGAGAATGAATTAAAGAAAATTATTTTAAGTTCAGAGAATTCACTAATTCCCAGGTAGAAGCAACAGACCCTAATTCAGCCACATTCTCATTCAAATATTTTTCTAATTCCAAAGATAAAACAAATAATGATTGTGTGTGTGTGTGTGTATTGAGGAGAGACAACAGCAATAAAATTCAAATAAAATCAGATTGCCTAAAAGAGGAAAAAATTGGCTTGACATGAAAGCTCTCTTTTATAATGCTAAGTGGAATAATGTCCCATATTTTGAGAAGAAGAAAATATGACAGAACTTTATAATCAGTCAAACTATAATTTGTAGGAGAACAACAGAAATACAGTCTTGGACATATAACAAGTTAAAGAAAAAGCTTTAAACAAATTTGTTAACAGACTTTCTTTGAGCAAAGAAAGATTGATGAATGGGCATCACTCAGAACTGGAAGAGGTTCCAAGAGTTCTGCTGCAATAGCATACGCAGTGAGCTTTTACAGGTTGATGTAGAAGTAAGAGAAAGAAAGCCTATTTGATTGGTTAAAGTGAAAAGACCCTAGTTAAGAGGCTAGTTGCTGTTTTCTGATTGGTAAAGTCCTGTGTTTCATTTTACTGTTTACATTGAGCTTCAGTTTGCTTACTTAAAGCACTGGAGCTACCCAGCCTAATGACCTCCTAAATTAAAAATAATAATAATAATGAATAGAACATACAACACATAGTTCTTACCATTCCTGAAAATTTCATTCCATATGTAAGAATGCTAAAGTTCAAATACGATACCCATTCATTTAATGTATAATAACCATTGTATGTATGGAAATTAATCCTCTCCATTACTATAACCCCAGAGCCTGCCTCAATACTTGGCTCATATTAAATTCTTAATAGATATTTGCTTAATCAAATGTTAAAATTATTGAAAATATACTGAACTAAGAAATTAACAGATAAAACAGGATACAAAAGAAGTGATGGTGAGCAATAAAATAGGTGAAATAATTAAATCTTTGAAAGGAGGTGTAACATAATTATAAAACTGAATGTATCTGGGATTTGTGTAATATGGATTTTATTTGAAAATTTTCTTGATCGGAACATTCCAGAATTATTTATTGAAACTAGGAAGTGATAGAATAATGAGTGAGAGGTAATGAGTAAGGTATTTTACATCTCATCTCTTATAAGGTGAAGTAAGTAGTTACCGTCTCTGTCTTTATATTGGTATGTAGGAGGAAATTGATTTTGTTATGAATAACAATAAAATAAAATCATAAGGTAAAATTTTAAGACCACTAAAGAAACATGATCAAGTAAATTTGGTCCTTATAACAAAACCAGGGGAAGCTACTTCAAGAAAACATAAATAAATAAATGAATAAGTAAGTAAATAAAACCAAATTCAAAACAAGATGAATGAGGATCTAAAAATTTGTTGTAGCAAATGAGAATGAATTAAACACTTTTTAAAATACAGCTTTATTGATGTATAGTCTACATAACATAAAAATACAATTCAAAGATTTTTTAAAAATTTACAGAGTTATGTAATTTTAGGACATTTGCATCATTCACACAAGACTTGTCACGCCCATTCCAGTTACTCACTACCCATTCCCATCCTAGCCCCAGGCAACAAAGAGTCTACTTTCTCTCTATATGTATTTGCCTTTTCTGAACATTTTAGTTAAATTCTTTAATAAGATAATCTGATTTTTCTAAAAAAGAAACATGGCTCTAGTTGAAAATAAAGGTACCATGATACCAGGAAAATGTAAACTGAAAAGAAATCAGATGTAGACAAACATAGTGCAAAACATGGAATTCAAGGCCATTGAATGGTTTAGGAGTGAAATATGATGCAGTTCCCACTTGAAGCAAATACTCTTGAAGATCTAGACATTTTTTTCTTCATGGATAAAAAGATACAGGGAAATAATATGGATTTCATGTTTCCTTTCTCTGTCATGTCGTGTTCAATTCATATGTGGTACTTGGAACTGTGAACAGCTATATTAAGAATACGGGGGGGATTTTAGTAAAGAAGGCAAAATGAAGAAAACAGAGAATCTTAATCTGTGGTTAATTGTTAAATTATTGAATTAATCTTGGAGCCAAGGTACTTATTTAAAGGTATATTTTCAATATTATTTCATCCATTTGAGTCAAGATTTTCTGATAGGTACAATCAAAATAATCCCAACTAAAGTATGAACTTAAGCAGAGTACTCTTTCCTATTATTTGCTTGGATTCTGTATATTTCTTTTTTCTGTGTTTGCATGGCTGACCAACTTTTCTTATGGTCATGTTCTGTCTATAAATATGTTATGCAATATTTCCCTGCTGGAGCACCACTGAACATGCGGTGCCAGCTCTCCGTCCCATTACCAGCACTATAGACGCCACCCCAGGAGCATCTTCTGACCATTGACCCTCACAATAGTAACCACCACCTGATGTCTTGCACCGTAGAATAGTTTTGTCTGCTTTTGAAATGTGTATAAGTTAGATAATAAGTGTGTATGCTTTTCTGTTCATCTTATTTCTGTCAATGTTAGCTTTGTGAGATTCATCCACACTATTGTATGCAGTTGAAGTTAATTTGTTTTTGGGCAGGAGCTCATGAAGAGATCAAACATTATTTGAAGAGCACTAACTTGTCATTTTCGCAAGAGCGTCCTTTGTTCTGGCAGCATGTCTGAGAGCAAGCAGTCCTTTTTGCATTTGTGTAATTTATACCTCCTTAACAAAATATATATTTTTGATTATAGTGGGCTTTGAAGGTATGCAAGAGAAAGAGATTAACTACAGCTTCTCTTAGAAGGAAGTCCTAAATTGAGTTTCACATTTTTGCTCCTCTTCCACAACCCCTCTCTCCTACTATACCTCTCTTTTTATATGCCCTCCCCCACCATACACACACATTGTTCAATAGGTTTGCCATTTCCTCTGGGAGCCCACAAAATAAGAAAGATGAAAGCAGATTAGGGAGGTACATCAGGGAAGATGGCAAAGTAGGGTGCTCAAAGAATGGTCCCTCCACTGAAATGGCCATAGTTGGCAAAAAAAAAAATGACAGAATCAACTTCTTCTAGAATTCTGGATTCTAATAAAAGAATCGCAACAACCAGGAGAGTCCTTGGCAAAATACAAAAAATAAAAAAGTAAGTGAATTTTAACGAAGAGTACTGTGGCATTGTTGCTTGCCTGCCTACCATTCTTAGTTCCCTAGTACTGTAGCAGCAGTCATGATTATTACAACTCACATTCCTGGTATGTCTTGCTGGTGTGAAGAAGATAATATTGACCTACTCTTTAAATTTCAGTGGTTATGCACTTTTACCTGTTTGGCAGTCCTGTTTTGACACACTTCCTCAGGCTGGATCTGGCTTTTGGGAGGCATCAGCAATGGTCTCTGCAGAAAGATTTAAAACATACACTACCAATGCCCACCTGGATCAATGGATGACAAAGCAAGCAGCAGGCAAATGCAAGAGCACAGGAAAGAGAAGGCTAGTGAGGGAGGTTCTTGAGCGAACACAGGTTTAGAAAAGCCTTTGAATGTACTGAGGAAGATAGAGCACATCATGTAAGGCCAGGACTGGATTCATACTCAGATAAAATCTGAGAAGATCTCGACTTGCACTTCTGACAAATTATGAGCTTCCTGCAAGCAGGAGGTGAAGGGTAAGGTAGAGTTGTAGGAAGCCTGACTTAACAGTGAAGGAGTGCCTCAGCTAAGAGTCAAAATATAAAGATTGAGAGAGGAATAACTTTTTTTTTCTTTTTGGCTCTAGATAGTTAATCAAATTTCTATAAAGTCATTTCTTGATTGCTGGGATAATTTAACAGCGACCTCAGTGAACACATGTGACAAGAATTACAGTCTTCATAAAAAATGGTTTGAAAAACATGACCAAACAGATGGCCATAGCCCTTAACAATCAACATCAGAAAACCATGGGGAAAATGGATAATTTGAATCACAGGGTCACTAAATTATAATATTAAACATTTCCATTTTTCAACAAAAACAAATTACAAGGCACACAAAGAAGCAAGAAAATACGGTGCTTTCCCTGAGGAAGCCCAGACATTGAACTTATTAGACAAAGACTCATTGATCAAATTGTCTTAAATATATTCAAAGTACTACAGGAAAGCATGGACAAACAAATAAAACCAGGAAAATGATGTATTAAAAAATACAGAGTATCCATAAATAGATAAAGAAGAAAGATAAAGAAATAAAGGTAAATAAGGATTATGGAGAGATACAGAGTATAAGAATGAATCTGTAACTGAAAGTCACAGTAACTAAAATGAAAAATTCACTAGAAGGGTTTTATAGCAGATTTGAGAAAACAGGAAAGAATGCAAAAACTAGGAAAAAAAGACAACTGGATTTATTCGTGTTCAAAAGCAGAAAGAAAAACTAATTTAAAAAATGAACAGAATGTAAGGGGCCAATGGAACACTTATCAAGCATACTAAGATATGCACTATGAAAGTCCCAGAGAGAGAAGAAAGATACAAAGGTGAAGAAAAAAAATGGCAGAAATAATGGCAGGAAACCTTCTCAAATTTGGTGAAATACATAAAGCAACACATTCAAAAAGCTCAATGAACTCTAAGTAAAATCAACTCAAATCTATACCAGAACACATTATAATTAAACTGTCAAAGCCAAACACAAAAAGACAATCTTAAAAGAGAAGTGAATTGTCACATATAAAGGATCCTCAATACAATCAATAGACAATTTTACAGTAGAAGCCATGGAGGCAAGATGGCAGTGGATAAAATATTGAAAGTACTGAAAGAAAAAAATTAACCAAGGATTCTATACTGGCAAAACTGTCCTTTTAAAAATGATGGAGAAATTAAGACATTCCTAGATAAACGGAAGCTGAGGAAGTTAGTCACTAGCAGACCTGCCTTATTAAAAAATGCTGAAGGAAGTTCTTCAGGTTGAACTGAAAAGACTCTAGTAACTTGAACTCATCTAAAGAAATAAGGAACTCCTCTGGTAAAGATAACTACATAGGTAAATGTAAAAATTAATACTATTATTAGCTTGTAACTCCTCTCTTTGTTTCCTATGTGTTTTAAAAGAAAAATGCATTCAACAGAATATTAAGAGGATTCTATGCCGTGACCAAGAAGAGTGTACATCAGGAAAACAAGAGTAGTTCAAAAAGGAAATTAGTCAATACACCACATTAATAGAACAAAAATTAATTAGTCTCAACTGATGTAGCAAGAGCGTTTAATTAAAACCAATGCCCTCTATAATTAAAAAAGCAATCAGAAAACTACAGATAGAAGGGACCTTGTTTAATATGATAAAGAGTATTTATCAAAACTTGCTGGTAACTTCATATCCAATGATGAAAGACTGAAATTTCCACCTAAGATCAAGAACAAGAAAAAGATTCCCACTTTCACCACTGTCATTCAACATGCACTAGAAGTTCTAGCCAGAACAATTAAGCAATAAAAATAATGAGTTATTCAAATTAGAAAGTGAGAAGTGAAACTATCTCTATTCTCAAATGACATGATTTATATAAAGAAAATACAAATTCACACACACACACACGAACTACAAGAACTAACAAGCAAATTCAGCAAAAAGCTTCAGGCTACAGGATCAACACACAAAATCAATTGTGTTTCTATACACCAGCAATGAATAATGGAAAAGTAGAATTCTTTAAAATCTAATTACAACGTCACCCAAAAGAATAAAATTCCCTTGAATAAATTAACCAAAGGTGTAAAAGACTTGTATGATAAATACTACAAACTTTTGCCAATAGAAAGTAAAGAAGATCTAACTAATGGAAAAATGTCATGTGTTCATGGATTAGAAAAGTAAATACTCTCAAAATGAGAGTTATTACCCAAAGTAATCTAGATTTACCAGAATCATCATCTTTTTTTTTTTTTTTTTTTTGAAATGTAGTCTTGCTCTGTCACCCAGGCTGGAGTGCAATGGCACAATCTTGACTCACTGCAACCTCTGCTTCCTGGGTTCAAGCGATTCTCCTGCCTCGGCCTCCCAAGTAGCTGGAATTACAGGCACACACCACCACATCCAGCTAATTTTTGCATTTTTAGTAGAGATGGGGTTTCACAATGTTGGCCAGGCTGGTCTCGAACTCCTGACCTCAGGTGATCCACCAGCCTTGGCCTCCCAAGGTGCTGGGATTACAGGTGTGAGCCACCACCCCCAGCCTTTTTTTGAGACATGGTCTTGCTCTGTTGCCCAAGCTGGGGGGTAGTGGTGCAATCTGGGCTCAGGTGGTCCACCTGCCTTGGCCTCATAAAGTGCTGAGATTACAGACATGAGCCACTGCACACAGCCGATTTACCAGAATCTTTATCAAAATTCCAGTGGTCTTTTTTTCAGAAATGGAAAACCTAATCCTCAAATTTATAAGCAATTGAAAAGCATCTCAAATAGTCAAAACAATCTTGACAAAGAAAAACAAATTTGGAGGACTCATACTTCTCAATTTCAAAACTTACTACAAAGCTATAGCAATCAAACAATGAAATAGTATACAGCCTTTGCAAAGAAGGAAATTCTGTCACTCACGAAAACTGGATGAAACTGGAAGACATCATGCTAAGTGAAATAAGCCAGGCATAGAAAGACAAACTGTGTAATCCCCTTATATGTAGAATCCAAAAAAGTCAGTCTCATAGAAACATAATAAAAAGGTGGTTACCAGAGGCTGGGGATACAGTGGCAGAGCGGGGGTGACTAAGGAAAAAAGAGATGCTGAACAAAGGGTGCAAAGTTTTAGTTAGACTGAGGAGTAAGTTTTAGTGATCTATTGCTCTGCACGGTGACCACAGTTAATAATGACGTATTATCTATTTCAAATTGCTGAAAGAATAGATTTTTAATGTCCTCACCACAAAAAAACTTATAAGTTGAGGAGGTGATAGATATGTTAATTAGCTTGATTGAATCTTTTCACAATGTATGCATAGATCAAAACATCACATTGTATCCCATAAATATGCACAACTATTATTTGTAAATTGAAAATAAATTACAAAAAACAGTGTGCTGCTTGCGTAAGAATAGACATATAAACCAATGGAATATAATTCAGATTCCAGAAATAGACTCATATGACTATGGCCAATTGATGTTTTACAAGAATGCTAAGACCATTGACTGAGAAAAGAACAGTCCCTTCAGCAAATGGTGCTCGGACAATTGGACATCCACATGCAAAAGAATAAAGTTAGACTCCACTCTTGGATTGTTTCATAACATACAAAAATTCACTCAAAATGGAACAATGACCTAAATACAAAGACTAAAACCATCAAACCCTTAGGGCAACATAAGGATAAATCTTCATAGCATTGGGTTTAGCCATGGATTCTTATATATGACACCAAAAGTACAAGCAATGAAAGAAAAAAATAGATAAATTTGACTTTATCAAATTAAAAAATATTTGCTTGATAAGGGTCTAGTATCCAGAATTCATAAGGAATTTTTTATAGCTCAACAATGTAAAAACAAACAGCTTAATTTAAAAATGGGCCAATGACTTAAATAAGCATTCTCCAAAGAAGGTGTACAAATGGCCAGAAATCACATGAAAAGATGCTCAATACTACTAGTAGGTAAAAAGATGAATATCAGAACTATACTGAGATGCCACTAGGATGTACAATACATTTAGGTGCCATACCCATGAGGATGGCTATAACAAAACAAAAAAAAAAATAGGAAAATAACAAATGTTGGCAAAGATGCAGAAAAATAGGAACCCTCATACATTGCAGTGGGAAGGTAAAATGGTTCAGCAACTGTGGGAAATAATTTGGCAATTCCTCAAAAAGTTAAACATAGAATTACTATATGACCCAGCAATTCCATTCCTTGATAAATTACCAAAAGAACTAAAGACAGGGGCCGGGTGTGGTGGCTCACACCTATAATCCCAGCACTTTGGGAGGCTGAGGCGGGCAGATCTCTTGAAGCCAGGAGTTTGAGACCAGCCTGGGCAATATGGCAAAAGCCCATCTCTACTAAAAATACAAAAAAATAATAATGTAGCTGGGCATGGTGGTGCACACCTGTGATCCCAGCTACTCAGGAGGCTGACTCATGAGAGTCTTTTGAACCTGGGAGGTAGAGGTTGCAGTGAGCCGAGATCACACAACTGCACTCCAGCCTGGGTGACAAACCAAGACTCCATCTCAAAATAAATAAATAAACCCAAATAAATACTTACACAGGAATGTTCATAGTGTCACTGTTCACAGTAGTGGAAAACAATAGCCAAAAGTTGAAGACAATCTAAATGCCCATCAAGAAAAGAATGAATATATAAACTATGGTATATACAATGGAATATTATTTGGCCATATAAATAAATGAAATGCAGATACATTCTACAACATGGGTGAAACTCAAAAACACTGTCTTGTGTGACAGAAGCCAGATACAGAAGGTCACAAGTTTTATAACTTTATTTATAGGAAATATCCAGAATAGGTAAATACATTCTAGAAATCAGATTGGTGATTGCCAAGATCTTAGAGTGAGGAAGCAGTGGAGATAAACTCCTTCATGGGTATGAGACTTTATCTGGGGGTGATGAAAATATTTTAGGATTAGATTGAGGTGATGGTTGCACAATATTGTAAAAGTACTAATTGTCACTGACTCGTTCTCTTTAAAATGGTTAAATTTATGTTACATGAATTTCCCCTAGGTTAAACAACAACAACAAAATAATCTCCGTTCATCAGGATGTCAAATATCACAAGGGTTCTCACCATTGTTCCCCATCTTCAGAGGCGATTCCTAGGGTCAAAGGGCTGTGGGAGCCGATGCATGATGGGAAATTAAAGTGAGTCTTCCCCGGCTCAAGTGTGAATGCTAATGAAATAAAGTGTATATTGGCCTATTTTTTTCCCCTCATGGAGACGTGGAAAAACGCAAATGTACCCTCAGAGTTCTTTATCCGCTTTACTTGTACTCAAGGGAGCGTTCTCATTACATTGGGTTTGAAGAGATAAAACTAATAACAAAGAAAAATGAGAAGAGGCTGGCTAGGAAAGACTCTTCTTTGAAGTAAGCCAGTCCATCCTAAGTTCATAGGCAGTTTCCATTCCTGGTGGGTGAGTGGCAAAGAAGAATTTGATAATTAAACGATGAGGAAAAACATAAAATATTTTTTCACAGCCAATGATGTCATTCTTCCTTGAAATACTGCCTCCACAGATCAAAGATAAACAAACAGGCCAGGGGTGGGAAGGAGGCATGGGCAGAAACCGGGAATAAAATGCACCCTTAAAGCCAAAAGTATCTTTTCTCTCCTCCTTCTAAAAGCCAGAGCCTTCCATTTGGAATATAAATGTTTTTTAAAACTCTTGATAATTACAAATGTAAAGGAGAGAAAAGAGCTTTCTTCGCAGTGGGGTTTCTTATCTACACTGACCTCTAGTTCCTTCAGATGGGGATGTGGGCCCCAATTCTCAGGATTTTAGAAAAGAATGTGTTAAAACGGGGGTGGGTGTGGGTGAGAGGAAGCTGAAATGTGTGCGGATGGTTTAACATGCAAATGTCCTCACTTTCTTTTAGGTGGAGGATCAAGGTTTGGCTATTTTCAACTTCTTTTCCACTCCCCCTCTCTTCCCATCCCAGTTTAGTTGCAAGAGAACTGTGAATGTGACAAGGGCTTTGTGTAGGGAATTCAGGCGAATGAAAGGACCAAGGAGACCCAGTTGAGGGAACAAACTTTTGAGGGTCAGTGGGGTCAGCTTAGAATAAATGTGTGGCATTGTTGGTATTAAGGACATACTCTCAGCAGGGTGTCCTGAGCCGGGCACACAACGTGCAGGCCTGTTTATTCAACACTGAAATACCTACGGATGGGTCTTGGGGAGAAAAGGGAAACTTCAGCAGCAAAAGCCTGCACCTTTCAGTATCAGAGCATTCCCCAGAAGCACAAAGTCCTGCTTTTTTTCCCCTTCTAATCACAGAGAAGAAAGTGCCTGTGCATAACCCAAAATTAATTGATTAATTAACCAATGCATTAAAAGAAGAGCTTCCCTTAGCAATTTTTTTCTTTCTTTCTTTCTCTTACTTTTTTTCCCTCTTCCACACATGGACAATCCAGGTCATTGAAAGCCTAAGATAGAAACAGTTTCTTAACAGTGTTTGAAAACAGCCTTTGTTTCCATGGAAGTGGCACAGGCCCTCTGTGGTTTCTTTCCAGAAAACATTTACCTACCTCAGAGGGGTTTTTTGTGAGGATTAAATGAGAGAAAGTGCTTAACACAGTCTGAGTACATCGTTAGAGCTAAATAAATATTAGTTGTTGTTCGTATGTATTGCTCTTACGCGGCTCAGTCATGAAGAGGTCAGGGAGGAAGATGGGAGGATGCAAGTTGAGCTGTCCCAGCTGAGGTGGAATCAGAATCAGATTAGAGAGGATGCGGAGGGGGAGAGGCTGGGCTCACTGGTGAGGATGCAATTCTTAGGCAATTCAAAGGTGGAGAGGGGAGTTGTCCAAAACCAGAGTTAAAGAGTGACTCAGAAGATTAAGGAATAAATTCACCTAAAGACTCTCTCTCAGGAATTTTTTAAAAGGCATATGAATTTGCCTAGATCTGGCTTGGGGCAACAAGACTAAAATACGTGAAATATTAAAGAAGTGAATGCTAAATTATTTTTTGCAGACCTCCTGAATTTTAGGATACCAGAGGAGAAGATGGACAAGATTAACACATGAAAATAATTTCAAAGCTATTAAGAGTGAAAGAAAGACACGATGTTGACAGGAGTTTAATGAAAGGAGAAATTAACATTGGCAGACATGGACAGAAGTAGCACCTGAGAGGAGGTGGTTTGTGATGGAGGCAGTCTCACGGGCAGGAAGAGATGGGCTAACACCATGGGAGACATTAAGTATTGACTTTGAATTACAGAAAGTAAGATTTCAGGAAGTTGAATTTGGGGGTAGAGCACAGGATGCTTTAGCATTTCAAGAGTGTGCTAGCAGGGAGATCAGCTAAAAATCTATGGCCATGGTCTGTATGTAAGGCAGTGTGGTGGTAGTGGTCAGGTGTGTGCATTTGCATGAGTGTTTATGGACTGAAGAGATTACAGTAGTGTTGGAGAAAGAGGTTAGAGAAAGAATGTTCAAGAAAATATTCAACAGAGGTGACGGGAAAAAGAAACAAGATAACTCCAAGTTTTCTGTCATAGGAAACTATAGAATAGGGACATCATTGGAATAATGTGAAATTTGGAGAAAGTTCCTGTATTAAAGGTGAAGTTCATTTTAATTTAACTCATGGAATTAGAGGTGATAAATATTGGATAGGTAGTATTGGGAAGAGGAGGAATCCATTATACTGCAGGAGGGAAAAAATACCCAGGTTTGGGAAGTGGGAATGAAATGTATTATTGGTAAATTGAAGGAAGATGGTACAGGTTATTAATAAGACCTCTTGGAAAAACCAGAGGAGGAAGCTGCAAAATGTTTCTATTCTTAAAACTTTGGTGTGAATGCAGTGACTCAAGAAAGGAGACAAAATGCAAATATTTGTTACCAAGAGCCCACCTTGCATGCATTATCTTGGGTACCTTCAGCACAGCCCCTTCTAATGATGGGAAGAGCCCCATGCAAATGATATAAAGACTCATGAAAGAAATTACAGTCCAGCTAATTCCACCTTGGGGAGACATTATGTGGGGATTAGAGATTGTACCACATACTAAAAATGAGACTATGAGGAGAATTTGAACTTTGTGTACAGAAGGAAAAATTGGTCCTGTTTATTTAGATATATGATAGGTTTTACTGGCCTATTATATTCCTATTGACCTTGGCTATGGCCACTCCAAATAAATAAACTCATGTACATTTTTATATCTATATTGCCTCATCAGATGCCATCATTACAATGAAAAAAGACCTAGAAAGGAAGATGAGCAAGTCAACCCAAAGGCATTAGGTTATTAGAAGTGCTACTAGAGGGCATGAGTCAATAGTTAGGTTTAATGCCTCCTGAGGGCAGATAACTGAGTCTGAGGCATTTTAGTGCTCAGAACAGTGCCTGGCAAAAAGAATGTGCTCATTAAATAAGTGAGTGGAAGTTTAAAATCTGGGCACTGGCTCCAAAATGAGCAATACAAGAGAGAAGCATGCTGCCAGGCCATCATTTCTACTATAACTGGTGCAGTCACACAAGCAATAGTCTACAGTATCCGTGTGGCTAAATAAGAACCTAGTGTCAAATGGTTTCTAGTCCATAGAAAGATGATGGACAGTGGACTACGTTCATCACCTTGGCTGTTGGGGCTAAGGTAGGGTAAAGAAGTATGGAGGTATAAGATAGAAGGATACCTAGGACCTGATGTTGAGTGTGTCCGTTGTAGACACTCTTTCCAGTGTGCTGGGTCAAACAAATGAATTACTTGTGCCAATGAATCAATAAACCCTGTGTTACCTACATTGCTTACCATCAACTCTCCCCCTGTGATTCCCTTGCCTTGGCATCCATTAGTTCAGCTATTTAGCAAATATTAATGGCACTCCTATGTAGCAGGAATGTGCTGTTAGTGATGCACTACAAATAAAATGCAGAATTGTGCCTGTTGAGAGATACAACAAGTAGATACTGTGGCAAGTGCTCTAATCTAAAGAATCACAGGATGTCATGGGCACCCATAGAACAGGCAGTTATGCCAGGCGTCAGCCTTCCTGTCCCTCCTCTCACCATTTTAATCTCTGTATCTGTTGCTGTAGAGAAGGCAGTGACAGCTGTTTTATTGTCAGTGTGGTAAGAAAACTCGAGAGACACAGATCTCACAAGTGTCCCCATCAGAGGAAAGGTGAAAGCAAAGAACTGTAGAGCTAAAAAGTCCTCTCTTTGAATGTCCTCCCTAAAACCTTGCCAGTAAACGAAGCTTTTGCTGCAAACCCAGGAAGAAAAGCAGCATCACAATTTTCAGGGCAACCTTCTGCTAACAATACAGCTGCTGGGGCTCAGCCAAGTCCCAGAGTGGCTGCCCAGCCAAGTCCATGATTAATGATGTCATAGCAAGCAAGATGAGGCCTCAATTGAATGAGCCTTGGCTTTTAACAAAAGCCTTGACTAAGCAGTAAACTGACCAGAGGGATAACCAACTGTGGAATGCCCCAAATATCACTGACATGGAGTGTAAACAGGAATCAAAAAAGAATACCAATCCAGGGTTGTAGGCAGATGCAGAATTTGATGGGAGAGAAATGGCACCATTATTTGGGGATGTCTAAATTTGTGTCTTTCATTGTATATGGAGAGTACATAGCTAGGGTAGTCTCATTTTTCAGATGCAGAAAACTAAGGCTCAGGTGTTAAGAGAAATATTCTTGAACACAGTAAGTTGGTGATAAAACCAAGATTGGATCCCGGGCTCTCTCTACTATCCCACACAGTTTTCATAAAGCTCAGCAAGATCTTATATCCAAGCAACACTTTTGCTTCCTAAGTCTGGAAACTCCTCAGAGGCATGAGTAACTAGCTTTTCCATTCATCATTGGTTGCTAAATTTCATCAAGTAAAATTTGTTTTGTTTTTTTCAAGGAGAAGTCATGGGTACAATACTTTCTAAGTTGTTTTGTGTTTGAGAATGACTGCATGCTACCTACACTCCTGAACAACTTAGCTGGGTATAATAGTGTTGGGTCGTGCTTCCTTCTCCTAGACATGTAGACACCACTCCATTTTCTTACAGTGTTGAAATGGTCTTTGTGGAGAAACCTGAGACCTACATGATAATTTTCTGCTTTAAAGAAGGCATAAGTTTTTTTCTAGTTTTTCTTTAGCCTTGACTTTCATTAGCATAACCTGAATATATCTACTGTTGGTAGAATTTGTCACTACTTTCCTGAAAGTGATTTATTCAATCTGGAGATTCAGTTCTTCATTTTAATTAAATTTCCCTTTTTAAATTTTGACCTGTATTTTCTATTCTATTACTGGGGCTCTTAAAGAATAGCAATGACCTCTTCCAGCTCTGGGGCCCTGTGAAGAATAGAATCAATGGGGGCCTGGTCATTAGTCTTTGTAAAGCGTGGCCAGTAGGGCTGGGTAAGTAATCCACCTGCCTTCCTTTCTGTCAGAGGCCACCCCATAGTGGAACCTTTTATTATAAATACACATCTTGTGAGTGATATCAGAAACAAGTTGAAGAGAAGGGCCAGAACCAATGTGACAACAGAAGTCATTTCTTAGTAACTTTTGCTAAGGATGAAACAATTTTCTGGCAAGTTAAAGGAAATTTAGACAATGTGAGTTATGATTTTTATTTTCCTTCAATGAGAATTTTAAACTAAGTTATTTCAGAGAATGAAGCAATGTTGACCTTGTCTACTACCCTATAACCAGTGCTCAACACTGGTCTTGACAGTTTAAGCACCTAATATTTGCTAAATAAATAACCAAAAGTAGTAAACTTGAACTGATGAGTGTTCAAGCTTGAAAATAAAGAAATGCAATATCTTCTATCACCATGAAGTCTCTATTGCCAACAGTGTAACCAACATGCACACTTCAGTCTGAATGACTCATGTGTTTTTAGTTTGTTTAACTGTGAGATCACTAGTGACCCCTTAAAATTTTTTGGCTTCCGTAAATCCCTAAAGAGTCAGTGCTTGTAGAAAGAGACATTCTGGTGGCTCACAGCATTGTAGTATGGGGAAACGCTGTGAAGTAGTGGAGGGCACTAGGACCACATTTGAATCATGACTTCACCATCTAAGTGGCCTGAGATAGTAGCCCTAAATTTCGTTGAGCCTTGGTGTTCTTATCTGCAAAATGGAAAACTAATTCCTCATAAGACTGTTGTAAGAATTAGATAAAACCAGTTATAGGAAGCATCTAGAATGGCACCTAGCACAGAACAAGTATTCAGTCAATGGTGTCTATTAGTCCTAATTATTAGGAATAATAATAATATTAGACACCATTGATACCCAAGTCCAATAATATTATTCACCTTACTGAGTATTCAGTTGTACCTCTGCTCCTTGACGTGGGTTGAAGAGAGAGAGGGCAGAAATCGTGATGGCTGTACAGTTACGTGCAGTGGAATTCCTTCCTTTTTGACCCTCCCAAACTCCTCTTAACGCCTAATTTCGCCCCACCAATTGTAGCACAAGTCTGAGATACGGAGCAGAGAGAAGGGCCTTGCTCGTTCTTCCAAAAGAAACAACATTAGGTTTTATTTTAAGAGACACGAAGGAAATTTATTAAACTTGTCCTCCCAGAGGATCTAATAACTTTAATGAGTGGGCAGACCTCATCACATACCTTGGATATCCCAAGATGTTTCACAGTCCCATGAGACTAACTGATTAAGTTGCTTTTGCTCATTCCCTTAAAGTCAATTTCCAGATAATATCCTAACTCATCAGCCACAACTCGTCTATGCCCTCCATGTGACTCTGCTCCACAGAGTTTTATGGCGGAAATAACCTTAGTGAGGGACTTCCGGAGTCCCAAGGGAGAGTCAGCAAAGGCAGGTGATTTGTGCTTATTACGCAGCCAGACCAGATTTGTCTACATGTTGAGGAGGAGGCGGGTACACCCCAAAGCCATTCAAACCTTAGAGTTAGCAACAACTGCAGCCTGCAGCTCACTCAAAGAAAAGAAACCTCCAAAGGCCGTGAAGACATTGAACTCCCTCTGAAGAGAAAGTGGCTTGTGGATGCTGTATGACAACAGGCTTAAGGAAAGGTTCCCTACGCACAGCTCAGAGGAACATTTCTCAGTAGCCTCACTTGAGTACCTGTTCAGAGGGTTGGAGAGAAAATAGTGAAAAAGGAAGATGAGGTCCCTGCTTTCATGAAATACACATTCTAGTCATGGGAGTGGGTTGAAAGACAAAAGTAAACACAAAATTGAAAAAATTACCAGTGAGTTACAAGGCGACATAAATAACACAAGTTGATGGAGTAAAGCATCAGTGGGTGACCACCTAGTTCCACTGGTCAGGGATGGCTTCATGGTGGAAGAGCTGATATTTGGAGGGGAAACACCCAGCCATGAGAAGATCTGAGGCAAGAAAACTGCAGGCAAAGGGAACAGCTTATGTAAAGGTTTTACGGCAGGGATGAGTTTACAGTGTCAATGAAGGGCACTAGTTCAGGGGGTCAAAGTACAGGCAAATTTTGGTGCAGATCAGTCAGTAGCTAGGGGCTAGATCATGCAGGATTTTGTGTATCATGGTAACAGGTATGACTTTCCCTTTAAAGCCTTGTCTCCTAGAGGTGGCCTAGGGTAGAAAAAAGTGGAAAATATTAGCTCAGAAGGACAAAGGCATGCATGAGAAGTTAAGAAGGCAAAATGGGCTACATGAGCGAGAGCCAATCTAAACCCCAGTACTAAAACCAATCCACATGTATGCATTTGAGTTAAACTCTCTGAAAAATCTTCATAAATTAATCACATTGCTCCAGTGGCTCTGACATTATGACCTGGGTTCCCGCAGGTACTGGTTACAGGGGATTTCCTACTCAGAAGTGTTAAATGCGTTTCCCATCCAAAGGATTAAATAAGTGGTTTTGGGTGCGTGGTCAGCAGTGGGTTTTGGTACCCACTGTTCTTTTAACTAACTGGGGATTCCTGGCGAAGACCTTTGCATCCTCTGGCATCAGTCTACTCATCTGTATACTGACCAGTGTCTACTAATGATCACCGTTGTCTCTGCTAACAGTCTGAGGTTGTATAATTCATTAACATCTGGCATAAGTTTATAGGGATGAGTTAAAAAAACACATTTGGCATAATCATATACAAGGCCTTATAAATAGCTGAGAAAGCCGCATGCCAGTCGCCAAGTTGCGATGGATGAACCAGGTAAACACAGTGCCAGAATTAATAACATCTTGTCTATAATTTATTCCAATTTTCTATGTGAAGGGAAAGCTGTGTTTTCCTCTCTTACACAGTCCCCCAAATCCCCACCACCCCGCAGGCAGGCATTTTCATTTACACAATGCGAGACAATTGCAAAATGAAGAGAAAATGGGTTTGCCCATTCTGTTAATTGGCAACTTGAAAAAGTACAAGATAAATTTGGTGCCTGAGCGCATGGAGGGAAGTTTCTGAGAAGATTGCTGATGGTTAGGCGCCCTCTACTGGTAGACTCGACAGAAAACCACCAAATGCTGAAAGATTTTTTTTACAATTCTGGGATCCTCGTTCTTCCTGAAATGACCTAGAATGCAGGTGTTTGTCTTCAGGGATTTACAAATGGAAAACAAGCTCAAACCAGGCCATACCTCATTGAAGAAAACTCTTTTCATGTCTTTACAAATCCTGGAAGGTGTCTGTGCTCACTTCTATTACAATTTTTTAAAGAGTACCCTGGGCTCAGAGATGGCAAACACTGGTTTTAGAAGCTTTTCAGATGGAATGTTCGCATCCACTAAAAATGAAATCTTTTTAGAATTTAAGGATATTCATGTTTAAAATTACAGACTTTGAGGTTATATGGAACAAAAAAAGGTTAGCACCACCATGATAAAAATGGGAAACATCTTAGAGACCCGAGCAACATGCTAATGTATAGCCACCTATTTTTGGGCCTTGACCTGAGCCTGGAATGTGGTGGATGAGGGCACAGGATTTACAGTTGGCTTCGAACCCTAGTTCTTCCACTTACTGGAGAAGCTACTTAAAACCACTAACTTTCCTTTATATAACTCTCTGTTAAGTATTTCAACACAGCATATGGATTAAGTTCATGAAATTCAATCTCCCTCCATCAGCATCATTGTACCTATTCAACATGAACACAGAAAAAATGTAAAAATATTAGAGTGAATTGCAGAGTTTATTTATTCTCTCTGTATTTATGGGGTGGCCTCTCATAAGAACACTGGATTGGGAACTTGGGAAAATGAATTCGACATAGATCCTGCCCTCAAAGAGCAAAAACAGTCTAGTGGAAAAGATAAGATGCATAGACAAATAGCTATGATAAGTCAGAAAGGTTCAGGACCGTGAGAGATACAGTCAATGGGAATTCTCAAAGGAGAAATTATTTCCAGTTCTGAGAAATCAGGAAAGGCGTTCTTTCCAGTATTATGCCATTCCAATGACTTCTGAGCTTTCCCTAGCATCAATTCTTGACCACGAGGAAAAATAAAAATTAGTAGTTTAATAATTGCATTACATATTTGGGGAAGTATTAGTAGTAATGATAAAAAACAAAAAAAGTTAAGACAATTACAAATTTGCAAGGGGAAAAACATTACATAAGAAGACAAATATGGCCAGGCGCAGTGGCTGGCGCCTGTAATCCCAGCACTTTGGGAGGCCAAGGCCGGCGGATCACGAGGTCAGGAGATGGAGACCATCCTGGCTAACACGGTGAAACCCCGTCTCTACTAAAAATACAAAAAATTAGCCGGGCATGGTGGCAGGCACCTGTAGTCCCTGCTACTCGGGAGGCTGAGGCAGGAGAATGGCGTGAATCTGGGAGGCGGAGCTGGCAGTGAGCCGAGATCGAGCCGCTGCACTCTGGCCTGGGCGACAGAGCGAGATTCCATCTCAAAAACAAAAAAAGACAAATATTTTTATTTACAGTATACCACATGGCTTAGTAATGAATAATACTTACACTATCACAATATTAATAACATAAGGACAAACTTCTGAATTTGCCAATAAGCATGATTTAGCTATACTGAGAGTAGAGAAAGGACAATAAGCGTATGTGAGTATGTGAAAGAATTGGATGTTCACTTTCAATTAAAAATTTAATAATGTCTACAATTATGATATTAAGAAATATAGCAGTGCCAATATAGTATTTGGTAATATGGAGGTTTAGACTAGAAAAATTGGCTAAAAGATGAAAGCAGTTGTCTTGGGGGCAGGGTACAGGGAAGGAATAAGACTTGGGACTACTGATTTTCATTATCACTACTGTAATGCTGTAAGTTTTTAAAGCATGTATGTATGTATCATTAAATAAATTTTTAATGAACAAGAACAGAAGATGATGTAGTGGACACTTTTTTTTATTCAGTTATTTGGTCGTTGGTTGTTTGATTGTTTTTTCTGTCCATTTTCTCCCCATGATTATTCTGAAAATGCAAACTTTTCTTTCTCAGCAAATTTTATTCCTCCACTTTAAACACATGGTTTCTATGGAGGGTTACATTTTTTAAGATAAGCTTATTCCTTGGCTACAATAGATTGATCCAGAATTGGGACGGAGAGAGGAAGAGAGAGAGACAGAGAGAGAGAATGAAATGTCACATAAATATAGGTAATGATGAAGAAGAATTGTAGCAGTGTTGAAGTCCCTGGTTCCATTTATTCCTGAGGACCAACATCACCCTTATCTTTCCAGTAACTTGGTTTTTAAGTTTTGCTTCCTATGGGATACCTCCTACATCCTTCATACTTTTCTTCACAGCTAGTTTGATATTGTTTGTTCATTTTTTTCTGTAAAGAAGAGTAACCACACTCTACTCTAAAAGGGCATCTGAGCAGCAGCCCCTGGTGCAGTTTCTCAAAGATTCTCGGGAGATACCGGAGATGGCAGAGTGGATGGTTTTAAAAGGTGGACTTGCCTGTGACTAGCAGGCAACTGCATGCCTGAGTCTGGGAGGAAAACTTGAGTGATGAGGCAGGTGAAGATGGATTGAGAAAAACCTTCCTCTGGTGAGAAGGAGACCCCGAAGGGAGAGGGAGATACGCCATCAGCAATCCAGGACTGGGCTGGGTGCAGTGGCTCATGCCTGTAATCCCAGCACTCTGGGAGGCCAAGGCGGGCAGATCGCCTGAGGTCAGGAGTTTGAGACCAGCCTGGCCAACATGGTGAAACCCTGTCTCCATTAAAAATACAAAAATTAGCCGGGCATGGTAGTGCATACCTGTAGTCCCAGGTACTTGGGAAGCTGAAGCAGGAAAATTGCTTGAACCCGGGAGGTGGAGGTCACAGTGAGCTGAGATCATGCCACTGCATTCCAGCCTGGGTAACAGAGTGAGACTTTGTCTCAAAAGAAAAAGAAAAAAAGCAATCCAGGACTGGTGCAAACCAGAACTCTGAGGACCCCAATGGAGAGTACCCGAGAAACTTCTTTTGAGACACCAAGAGTGCAGTTGTTCCCTTCTCTCTCTCTTCACTCCACCTCCTGTCTTTCTAAAATCTATTTGGAGGTTAAATCTCCATGAACAGTGGGTGTACAGTGGTGACAAGTGGCCATGGTGCAATACATCCTAAGAGGAAGAGCCTGGCTAAGGAAAGGAAGGACAAGGACACAGGAGTGGGCAGAGCACAGATGGGACCCCAAAGCCAATTCTATTTCTCCACAAGGCTGGAAGATCAGGAGGATCAGGGGAACGGTGGAGGACAAAGATGTCAGACTTGTAGAATGGAGCTTCTATGGATGAAAACCTCCTCGAATTATCATTGGAAAAGTTAAAAAAAAAAAACGGAGAAGACAGTTGGTGCTGCAAAACAAATTAAATCCATGCTTAAGGATACAGAGGGAAAGGTCTGAAAGGAAATACTAAGAAAGGAAATAACAGAGATGAAAGACCAGGAGTAAAGATCAAGGGGAGAAATAAAGCATAAGCAATTATCAAAGAAAAAATACAAATCAACCCTTCACTGGCCAAGATTAAAAAAAAAAAATGATCTCTGTGTATGGATTGCAATTCCCGTGCTGTCTTAGGCAAAATAGTATGAACATGTTCATTTAATTTTGGAATACTGTTTAAATTAAAAGGATCAATACATCTAAAAAATACTTCAGCAAAAAGAAAGGGCTATGTAGAGGCTGGGCGCAGTGGCTCACGCCTGTAATCCCAGCACTTTGGGAGGCCGATGTGGGTGGATCACGAGGTCAGGCGATCGAGACCATCCTGGTTAACATGGTGAAACCCCGTCTCTACTAAAAACACAAAACATTAGCCAGGCGTGGTGGCGGGCGCCTATATTCCCAGCTACTGGGGAGGCTGAGGCAGGAGAATGGCGTGAACCCAGGAGGCGGAGCTTGCAGTGAGCCAAGATCGCGACACTGCCCTCCAGCCTGGGTGACAGAGCGAGACTCCGTCTCAAAAAAAAAAAGAAAGGGTTATGTAGAAAAGGAAAAGCAAATTAGAGGCTATCTTCTAACTTCTCATCTGCAGTATCAATCCCACAAGGTAGTGGAGCAACAGTCACAGTTTGGAGCAAAAACTGTTGAGATACAAGTCGTCTTTTATCAATGGAAGTGATAAAAAAAAGATGTAGGTATTAAACAAGAACTCCAAAAAATCCATAGGAAACAATTATTTAAAGATTATCTCCAACTCACTGAGAGATACTAAAATATTACAAACTGAAAAATGGAGACTTTGCATTAAATTTGACAGGATTCAGCTCTAAAACTAGATAAACATGCTTCATATTTATCTTGTTCTCTCCAGGATAAATGTAAATCTAGTTGTAAAATGAATCTAAAATCAAAACATCTGCTCCTTTTAAAATAATGTAAAATTCATGATTCTATGAAAAAAATCTGAGTTTAAAACGTCAGCTAATATTAACAAAGCCTGAGAAATGTGGAGAGAGGAGAACATGGAGGATTGTGTACTCAAAAGATCCTTTCCTTCTTGACTCTGAGAATTAGTCAAGGTGCAGCCAGAGGCTTTTGAAACATTAAAAGATAAACATCAAAGAAAGTAAAAGCAAAGAAAACATGGTTTATAGAGCAAATAGGAGTCACAAATGAAACAGCATAAAACAATATTTAAAAAGTATAAAACTATATGTTAGAACATGAAATAGGCCTTTTGTGGTAGTCAGAGCTGATGTTAAACGGCTCTTAAAAGGCAAAGACTCTTGAGTTGTTTTTTTTTTTTCAAAATTTAGCCAATTACTATCCACAAGAGAACATCTAAAACAAAGGTGTTCAGAACGTGAAGAGAAAAATATTAGACAAAGATACATCAATCAAAATCAAACAAAAGGAGAAGTACAAGCAAGAATATCAAACACCAACTTCAAGACAAAAATATTGAAGGGAGCAAAAGTTCACTTCTTTTGATGAGTGGTACAAACATGTATGAGATGAATAAAACAGCAAGGCAGATTTAACAAAACCTCTGAAAAATGGTCATGCAGTAATAGTTGAGGATATTAAGATATATCACTATTCATGATAGGTCAAACAAGCAATGATGAAGTGTGTATATAGAAACTACAAAATCTACTCAATAAGTAGCATGGATACCTCTTACAAATGAGCAATAAACCTCAACATTCACCATCTATAGAATACATTTTTTTAAATTGAGCATTTTAGGTTACAAAAAAAATCTCAAATTAAAAAACCAAAAACGATAAATGAACGGTACAGCCTTTCCTGTCGTCCTTTTTTCTTACCAGAATAAAATAAAACTAAAAATGATCAAATTATTAAGCCACAGAAATAAAAACCTTGAAGTAACCTTCTAAATAACTTACACACAAAAATAATTCACACTGCAATTACAAAATATAAATAATATAAATTATCTCCTTGAGATTTTTGAAAACGCATCCATTCTGATGTGCATCTTCTGAGCAAACATTACTGGTGGGAAATATATCAACGTGTTAAGAGTAATTAGCTTTGGGTAGTGTTTGTTTTCTTTGGTGTAACAATTTGTCTATACACATGCATTGATCTTTAAATGGAACAGGTACTTGATAGAGGCTGTATCTTTATGTTTTCAAAGTTAGAAAACTGTCCTTGGGGCCATTGCAAGTTCTCGCCTCATTTTTAAGATGGAAGATAGAAGTTACCTTTAGGGAAGACAAACCCTCTTGTGGCATAGCTGTGAAACAAACATGTAACCAATGCTGTCTAGAATCGGTGAACTAATTTAAATGTAGATAATTTCAGATTGAGCAATATTAACTTTCAGTTCAACTACGTGAACTAGGTAAAACATTTTTAGGGACAAGATTAACACAGAATTAGAGACTTGCTTTCTTTAAATTAGATTTAAATTGCTCTGTGCCTTAAATGTATAGCTTGTTCTTGAGAGAGATATTTATGTTTATAGCCAGACTTTGATTGGAAAGCCACATTACGACTGGGAGGACAGGCTCCTCTTGCTAGAGCAAGATTTCTCAGCCTCTGGGCTGGGACACAGGCAGAAGGATATGCCCCTGCTTGTGCACTTTCTCTGGGAGTGGAGCAGCATGGGGGAAATGGTAATTATAAGAACTGAGGAACTGGGTGGCTGAACACCACTGAGGCTTTGAAGAGAGAAAATGAGAGGTTTAGGGTGATCATCAAAAATTCAAAGTAAAATGTAAACACCAGAGGACCTATTTGGCATCCTTTAAAGAAATGCTTCTCTCTTATATTTGGAGGGCTGGTCATTCTGAGAACCAGGCTCACGATCTATCTGTAAGAGCACCAGAACTTGAGAAAAGGTTGACGAATCAGCCCCAGCAAGTCTCCTAAACTAAAGTCTAGGTCTTTATAGGGTGGGATACTGAGACTCTGGAGAGGACATCTGGGTGGGCGCCCTGGAGAGCCTTGAATTGTCTGGACCTGTAGAAGTGGACTGCTCCTCCTTGTTAAAGGATAGGGCCCCCAACCAGTTTGTTTGAGAGCCATGCAGAAGCTTTAAGTGAGACAGTAAGGACCACTGTGCTAGAGGATAGACTTGCAGGGATTGAACTGAATTTGATGCTGGAGTACCTGGATTAACAGTGTTGCTGAGAGGCTGACCATGCCACACCTTATCAGGACACTGTTGAAGTTTGGGAGTGAGTTTTCTATGCTGTGGAATGTAGACCATATCCAGTGAGTGAGGAAGAACATCTTCCCTGAATTAAACTGAAATTTAGTTAGTAGTAGTAGTGAAATTCAGTTACTACTGTGATTGTGATTGAGCAGTCAGGGAGACCAGGGTCTCTTCCCAGATGCTAGGGAATAGTTAGAAGTAGGGGTCAGCAGTAGAGGAAAGTGACTCTCCTTAAAGTTGCAACACATTAGGGTCAACAGCAGCATAAGCAGCTACACAGTAGTAGCAAAAGAAAGAGGATAGGGACAGTTACAGGTGTGAACCATTAGCCACGGTACTTGCAGGGGCTGAGGGGTGGGTTTGCTGGGTAGTAAGGGGAATGTGGCATAAGTACCAATAGCAACTACTACAGTCCACTCCTTTAGCTCTCAGCCCTATGGGTGCTTCTGGCGCTAAGTTCTCCCCCATCTGGATACAGCTTCTCCATGATCCTGCTGGGTCGTAAATTCTGGGGAAACTGATAAGAACAGCATAAATCATACCCCTGCTGCTGTACTTGATCTCAAGGCTTTACTTGATTTTATCGTTTTCCTTCTCTATACCTGTTTGTAGTTATAATTGGGCATGAGAGTGCCCAGAGGTACCCCAGTGGATCACTTCCCTGCCTGCCTTGTTTAATCACAATTCTACCTCTTCGTGATGATTAGGCTATAGCCCCTCACAAGACACATGGTAACTACTTTCTTTAATTGCTGGTCTATTGGCATGAGAAACCCAAAGTGACCATGTGGTAAATGCAATTTAAAGTTCAGCATGATGTTTACTGGGTCCTTTGATGGAAGCACAGGCCTTCTGAGAACCAGAACTTGAGACTCACACTCAGGGGCAGGAAGCACAAGTTCCTTAAGAGGGCCTCTTGGAATGAAAGTCATAGGAGGCTCTCCTAAGTCTACTGCTTGGTTCCTGGACCCATGTGTTCGCTAGAATAATACTGCTTCCAATAGCTATATTGGAGACGCACTCCAAACATTTTTAAATCTCCATCCTTAGAGGGTGTCATCTCAAAGCTGAGGCCTCAGCTGCACTTTCCAAAGGACATTCTACTGTTCTACCAGGCTGGTAGCTTCTACATGGTATAATATGTGGTAAGACCAGCAAATACCATGCCCACGTGCCCACTGCTGTGCCACTCTTTGCCAGTCTCTTGGACTGAGGACGTACTATGCAAGATTACATGTTGGAAGATCAAGCCCTCCGTGAGCCTTTGGAATAATGGTACTGGCAGAGCGACTTCAGGCAGAAAAGGTAAACTGGTATCCAGAATACATACCAATTGTGATTAAGATGAATTGCTATTTCCAGAGAAGAAGGGATCTGGTGTAACTGAATGGCCAACAGTAGTAGCTGGTTGGTGTTACTGATGTCATGGTACCATGTAGTTGCTCAATTTGATTTCTTTTACTGGCAGGTTGGATGTTAAACAGTTGAAGTCCAACCTGGCAAGTCTCGGTCTTGGTGAGAGGAAGCCAGTGTTGCTAGACAGATGTATAGCCTCTATTTCTACTGTAATGGCAACCCCACTCACTAAACAATGGAGTGGTCAGGGAATGAGGTTGGCTGCCATTAACTGGTTGCATCAACCTTTCCAGTTGGGTGTTGGTGCCTCTTCTTCAGTGGATATTCTATAGTGGGCATAAAATGCAGTACAAGGATGATCACACTTGATGTCCATTCCCACATGTCCATCTGCATAACTCTTCCTCAGATCTCCTTGTCTTCTCTTCCAATCTTGCTTTTCCCACTTCCTTAACCAACCAGCTAAGCCATTTGCATTGGTCCTGAGTCCATATATATTCTAATCTCAGGTCAATTCTCCCTCCATACAAAGCAGATGGCAATGAGCATGACCTGAAGCTCTGCCCACTGATAAGTTTTCTTCTCATTTGTTTTTCACGGCCACCTCTAAGTGGGGCTAGAATGAAGAAGTTCATCTCCAGTTCATACAAACCTACCGATCTGAGTCCATTTATGTATTAAGTACAGGAGATTTTCTCCTCTGCCTTCTGAACATAGAGAATGATTCTTGAGATGAAAGGTGTGAGCTGTGCGAGAGGCATTGATATAATAGAGGAAACTGACATGAGGTCTGATGTCTAGGCCACCTGTACTCTCTGAACCTTGTCCAGCTCAATCCAGAATATACCACTCCTATCTTGCAGTGGCCGCCCCAATTTTATGACTTGATGAGTCTGACAGTCTCCAGTTCATTATGTGCAATTCTGACTCCACGGCCATTTGATGTCTTATGGTAATTCATGGTGTCTCTGTCAGGGCTCAGTAGCAGATGAGTTTGAGCATGTGTGTGCACACATGCGTGTGGTTTTAATAGCATGTATGTCTAAGTTGCAGATAGTATTCTTTTGCTCTCAAGAACCTAGGAAATCATAGGAAACCTTATGAATTCTCTATAGGGACTTGCTAGAAACTCCATAAAGCATCCCAAGTGGCAGGGTTGCTCACAGTGCAGGCTGGACCTGCCTCAGAGCCCTTTTTTGCTTTAGGTCCCCTTAAAACATCAGCATTACCAAATAAATGGGTCAGAGTAGTATTCTCAAGAGTGTAGTATGCTGTGTCTAAAACCCAAAGAGGCCACCTAAGCCCTGTGCTGCTTTCTCAGTGGTAAGAGGTACATGGTGCAATAGCCTGTCATTTACATTAGAAACGATGACCCATTTTGTGCCAGAATACAGGGTCCATAAATATTTAACTGATGTATCAGGACTCTAAATATTTTTAGAGTTTCTCTCTCTCCTTCTGGAGTGCATGTGTTTTACCACTTCTTGCATATCAGGGCCAACTTACATGATGTCAGCAATATGGATGAATGTGGTCATCTATAGAATGTCCAGATGGCCCAGATCCTTTCAGACAATATAGGGACAGAGAGAAAGATAATTAACATATCTCTGGGGCAAGACCATGAATGTATACTGCTATTCATCCCATATGAATGCAAATTGCTTCTGTCTTCCTATTTGATGAGTATTGAAAAGAATGCATTTGCCAGATCAATAGCTTCATGCCACTTGCCAGAGTCTCTAATAAAGACACCATTTCCAGAACAGCAGGTGCAATTGGCTGTACTAATTGGTTAAGTTTGCTGTGGCACACTGTTATTCTCCATGATGAACCTAGTTTTTGCAGGACGATTGCCCCTGCATCCTTTAAATCTTTATCTACCATTTCCCCAAAGATATAATGATTACTTTACATTTGCTATCTTGGCTGGACATGAAGGGAGTTTCAGTTGCTTGCACTGAACCTTTCTTATTAAATAGCTCTAAGTGTATAGGTCAATGAACCAGTGTAAGGATTTTGCCAACAACTCAATGTGTCCCTTTCCATTACGTATTCAGGAACTGAGGAAACAACCACTGGGTGGTATCTGGATCCAGTGGACATTGTGAGATAGACCTGGGTCAGGACTTCATTTATTACATGACTCCCCTGTACTTTTACTCTATTGGAGGCCCAGATGGAGCTTTGGGTCCCTGTGCGTCAGTGTCAACTTGAACTTTGTATCTACAGCCCTCAAATGGTATGGGTATTCCATTTTTCTCATTGTGCTGTTACTTGAGTAAATGACCAATGTTCCCTTTAGAGAAGAACTGGGGGAATCAATACTGTATGTATTTACCATGTGTCCCACCCAGTTCACTACAGGTGAGAGTCTTCTTAACTGAGCTGCTACAGCAGCCAGGGACTATCACTCTGCACCTACCACCAGTGATGATAACCTCCTTTAGCAGAAGGTTCGAAGTGATCCAACTTCAGAATTTCATCCTTAAAGTCAGCTTCCTAGGACTACTCCTGGTACCAATGGTCTCAGCTCAGGTTTCCCAGAAGTAGAGTCTGAGATGGAGATTCACATACTCTTAATATACTGAATGCTCTTTAGAAGAAAAAAAAAATGTTAGTAAGTGAGGGAAGCAGGCTAGAGCAGCAGAAGGAATCGAGAAGAACGTGATCTCAAGTCAAGTCTAGTGCTGATTTAGTCCATGAGAATTCCAGAGTGTTTTGCATATCACAGTTGTCCAGCCTTGAGGCAAGTGATTGGATTTGGTAGGTTATTTTCTGAAGACCACTGATGTGAAGAGGAAATCTTTTCCTTTGCATACGACAGAAGGCAAATCTTGCCAAGGAGAAAGTCCTTGGTACAGCCCATGCCTTCTGTACGTAGGCTGAAGGGGTTAACAGATGAAGACCAGAATCACAGGCATCACGTCAGCCCTTTCTAGTGCAGACACCGACAAAGCCCAGCACAGAGTTTGTGGTGTCAAGCTGTGAATTCCAATTCCACTACTTGCTAGCTGTGTGACCTTAGACAAATAATTTAACTTCTCTGAGCCTTAGTGTCATCAGCTGAAAAGCTATGTAGTAGAAACATACCTATGTCATGTAATTGCTATGAAATTTTATAATATAACATGTGAAGTGTTTGCCAATAAGCTCTCAGTAAGCTAGTTGTTTTATCTTCATTCTTATCATAAATTTTCAAGTCAATTTGGAAGTGAAAGATGTTTTCTCTAAGAAGGCAAGAAAAAAGAGGCCATAGAGATTAACTCCTTTCTTCCATAATCCTTTGTAAACAAGGAAAAATTCCTAAAGAAGATAGACAAAGGAGATGGATTTGTGGAATCAGAATCATCTAGTTCAGCTGGTGACCTCTTTTTGACTGGCTCATTCCTGGGAAAACCAAGATTCTAAGACTCTCAAATCCTTCTGGAAGCTTGGTTACAGAATCCTGTAGAAATGAGTTTCTGAGCCCTGGCTATAAATTTTGATTGACTTGACTTTTGCCTAATGTTCGAACGAAAGAAAGCTAGCTTCATATTCTCTGGGACAGCCTATCCAGAAGTTCAGTGAAAGGGGAAAATTGCTGTTGATTCTCACTCCAGTAAGTCAAGAGCTAGAAAGAAAGTGGATATTGATATGGTGGAGCCAGAAAATCATTAGGCAGGAATCCAGGAGACCTAAGGTCTATATTCCAACTCAGCCGCATCGAGGCCATATGATCTATAAAATACATTGGCAGAAGGAGAGAGGAATTTGAAGTTAGAAGTACCTGGGATTGAATCCCAGCCCCACAAATTTTCAGCTGCAACTTTACAAAAGTATTTAACTTTTCTGGTATTCGGTAACCGCATCTTGAAAATAAAGAACATGGAATGATTTTCAATTTTGACTATACATTAGAATCACCAAGGACATTTTTCAGAAATGCTGGTGCTACCCTAGACCAGTTGAATCAGAATCTCTGGGGTGGGGCCTGGACATCTGTATATTTTAATTTTCCCTCACGTGATTCTGCCCAGATGATTCACATGCACGGTGAAGGTTGAGAACCACTGGTTAGATCATCTCTCAGTGCTGACATTGATGTACTCCAACATGGCAAGTAATCCAAACACCTCCATTGCAGGCTTTTAAATGTGCACTTGTACTGTGAGCTCCATCCCAAAAATAAGGTCAGGAAAAGTTCACACTCTTTAGTTTTTTTTTTTTTTTTTTTAATGCTTTCAATGGTATCTTTGCAGCCTGAGTCCACAGTTGAGTGAAATAAAGAAGTCTTTGCAGCTGGTCGAAGAACAGGACTACTTTGTCTTGGGGTGAAGGCTGATGGGACCAGTGGAATTTTCTTATAATCTTAGCCATGTGGTACTTCATAGAAAGATGCTTTGTTGAGGGTTGGGTGCGGTGGCTCATTCCTGTAGTCCCAGTGTTTTGGAAGGCTGAGGCAGGGAGGTTGCTTGAGGCCAGGAGTTCACTTCACATAGCAAGACCCCATCTCTACAAAAAGTAATAATAATAATGAAACAAAAAAATTAGAATGGCTTGGTGGCACATGCCTGTAGTTTTAGCTACTCTGGAGGCCGAAGTGGGAGAATTGCTTGAGCCCAAGAGTTCAAAGTTACGGTGAGCTATAACAGCACCACTGCACTCCAGCCTGGGTGACAGATGGAAACCTAGTCTTAAAAAATGAAGAAGGGAAAGAAAGAGAGAAAGAGAAAGAAAGAGAGAAAGAAAAGAAGGAAAGAGAGAAAGAAAGAAAAGAAAGAAAAAGGCAGGCGGGGGAGAGAGGGAGGGAGAGGGGAGCGACGGAGGGAAGGAGGGAGGAAGGAAGGAAAAGAAAAGTGCTCTGTTGGCATCAGAGTAGAAAATTCACTTGAAATCAGATTTCAGAATGATAACCAGTGACTGCTTGTTTTTTACGGTACTGGAATTTTTTCTTTTTTTTTTTTTTTCTCCCTGATACTGATTTTCCTCAAAACCACTCACTGTCATTTGTCTGACTGGCCTTAAAAAAAGCCAGAGCCATATGCTGTTTTTGCATCTTCCTGACCTCCCATCAGTCCAGTAATTTGGACCATTTCCTGGGTAAAAAGGGAATCTCCAACTCTGCCCAAGAAAACTGGGGTTCAGCCAGCCCCCTTGTGCTTATTGCCTGTGAAGTCAGCGTTCTACCTGGCTTAGCTAAAGAGATCAGGGTCTCAAGCTAACACCACTAACTGACACAGCCAATTAAGGCAAAGCATGGCTTAAAACAGCAGAATTAGAAATCTTAATCGATTCATCCTCTGGAACACCTGCTTTGGGAGAAAACAATATGAGTACTAAGGCTATTTTCACTAACAAAATAATCTCAAATTCTTTTCTTTTTGTCAAAATATAAAGACTTAACAGCTTAAGAACTCCAATGCTCCTGAGGGGTCATAGTTTGTAGGAAAGCCCCAAGATGGCTTATAGTGCCAATATTTTTACTTGGATCCATCAACTTGCCTAAATGTCTTGGTTTTACATCCAGGTTGCTCCATCTGTACTGACCTGGCTTTTCTCCAGGCAAAAAGTTTCTTACAAGGGGCCGGTAGGCAGGCAAAGTGCTTTAGGAAGAGAAAGCTTAAGCAGAACAGAAAGCTAAAAATAGCCCAATTTAGTTAATATTTAACACTTTGTATTTTCATGAAGCAGGTTGAAAATTTAAGCTCCACCGTTGGCTAGGAAAACCAAAAATATTTCTTTAATATTTTAGTACCTGAAACCACTTAGCAGTAGGGGAAAGGCTGCCTGTTATGAAATGTGTTTAGTCATGGAGGACAAGGCCAAATTTCCACTGTTCGGAGAACTAGCCACCCATTGGCTGTTCACAGACACAAGCCAAAACCACCAGGCTCAGAATGTAGTTGTGAAGCCTACGATAGTAAGAATGCCTGTTTTTCCTTTTTCACTTTCCTAATCTGATTCTCAGTAAAGGAACATCCCAGTTCCTACAGATTGTTCCTCAATGATGCCTGGATCTCACTTCAGGGGCCCTGATGGCTGTGAATGGGTTTTCAGGAGTCCAAGGAATGGTGTTCAGCTGGCGTCTCTGGGTCCTTGTCTTGTGGCTACAGGGATCTCTATCACAGCCCACCTCTCCCACTTCTGGCACCTGCTCTGCTTCCTCCCTACCTTCCACCTCACACCTAATCCATGCCTATGTGTACTTGGATACATGGGTGCAGCTGAATTACTTAGCTCTTAAACCCTCCCAAGAGGTGAACTCTAAGCCAAAAATCCTGGGACTTTCAAACTCATTCTGCCTCATCCTGTCTTCCTTCAACACATGTTAATGAATTTTTACCAGCTGTGGTACAATAAATAAATAAGTGAGTAATGAATCAATCTCTTCCTAAAGCACTTTGCCTGCCTACCAGTCATTGCAAGAGAGTTTTTGCCTGGAGAAAAGCCAGGTCAGTACAGATGGAGCAACCTGGATGTAAAACCAATACATTTAGGCAACTTGATGGATCCAAAGACCAAAGATGGTCTTTGTCTCTGGTTCCTGGCACAGAGCATCCAAAACCCCTGGAATTTTGTGAGTGACAGAAGTATAATTTGTGATTTGTAAAGGGGCCCCTTTTGACCATAGCCATGTTTACGCTAATGAGGTAACTCTTGGCAGGGTGGAGGGTCTAATAGCTTCAGGATAGGGGTTGGTCACCAGAAAAAAACAACCACTTGGCTAGAGGGTTAAAATATCAGCCCCACCAGCTGGGCATAGTGGCTCACGCCTGTAATCCCAGCACTTTGGGAGGCCAAGGTGGGTGGATCACCTGAGGTCAGGAGTTCAAGACCAGCCTGGCCAACATGATGAAACCCCATCTCTACTAAAAATACACAAATTGGCCAGGCGTGGTGGTGGGCGCCTGTAATCCCAGCTACTCAGGAGGCTGAGACAGGAGAATCACTTGAACCCTGGAGGCGGAGGTTGCAGTAAGCTGAGATCACACCACTGTACTTCAGCTTGGGGGAGACAGAGCAAGACTCCATCTCAAAAAAAAAAAATACATATATATATATATATACACACATATGTGTGTGTATGTCAGCCCCACCTTGAGGGAGAGGACAGGGGCAGGAGATTGAAGTCAGCCACCAAGGGCCAATGATTTCATCAATCATGTCTATGTAATTAAACCTTAATAAGAAACTCAGAATGAGGAGGTTTGGGGGAGCTTTTTGGTTGGTAACACATCAAAGTGCTGGGAGGATTGTGAGCCCGGGAAGGGCATGGAAGCTCTGCACCACCTCCCTCCCCATACCTTGCCCTGTGCACCTCTTCCATTTCCTGAGCTCATCCTTAATAATAAAACAGTAACAGGAAATAACTCCCATTCCTGAGTTCTGTGATTGTTGTAGCAAATTATGGAGCCTGGTGAGAGCAGTTGCAGAAAACTCCAATTTGTAGTCAGCTAGTGCAGCAGTACAGGTAGCCTAGGGATGTCACTTGTGGCTGGCATCTGAAGTGGGGGCCATCTTGTGGGGCTGAGCACTTAACCTGTGGGGTCTGTACTAATTCTGGGTAGCGTCAGAATAGAACTGAATGCCAGGACACCCAGTTGATATCAGAGAATCAGAGAATTGTTTGTGGAAGCACACATTTAATGGTTAGGAAAAAAACACACATCAGCTGAAAAGGAATTCCTATCTCTGCCTATGGAGTATAAAGGCTAAGACGGTTTCCCCACTCACTGCCTCTGAAGGCTGTGTCACTGCTGCATCAGGGGAGGGAAAAATAGGGTTATCAGCTTAACAACGCGAGCTGTTTTGGCCATCTGGGGGAAGCACACTTAAGATTCGTTACTGGACCAAGACACTGCCTTGGAGCACCTACTTTGTGGGAAACCAGTGTGAGTACCCAGTCACTGCCACTGTGCCACATTCTTGGCTGTGGTACAAAGAAAAATTATGTCTTGGAACATCATCTGGCATGTTGGGGCTGAGGTTCACTGAGGCTTGGTTATGCCTGGAGGGCCCTGGTGCTGCTTTGATGCTGTGATTCATTCACTGATCTTAGTCAGTTCCACAGTTTACATGCTGGTGTCAAAGTCTCACCCAGCATAACCACAGAGGCTTTCTGCCTTCATCCATAAAACAGGCTGGGAGATCAGGTGAGACTTTCTGGAGTTTTGATACAGGGAGACAAAGATATGGGACATTCAAGGACTTTATTGGTGTGATTCATCCATCAGATGGGTCCGTTTATCCCTCAAAGAGGATATTATGGAGCCTGGTGGGCAGGGAGTTGTAGGAAACTCTAATTTGTAATCAGCTGTGGCAGAAGGAGGGTGTGATTGGCCTGGAATGCCACAGATTCTGTGGCCTACAAAAGCTGATCATTCTCCACAGTTCTGATTCCCAGGGACTTACATGTTCATAGTATCCTTGCTTCTAGCTTCTGCTCCCACACGTTCTGTGTAGCTCTATACCTCCAGACCCAGAACTCAACCTCCGCTTCTTTACTGGTGGTGGGAGGGAAGTAAAAGTGAAGAGAAAAATATTTTTAAAAAATTTTTTTTCTGAAGTTTATTATGGGAAGGTATTACATTGACATTGACATTATTCCTCTTCTGTCTGTTTGATCCTCCTGTCCTCTCCTCTCCCTCCACTGCCATGTCTCTTCCATGCTCCTTCCTTTCCAATTCAACCTCAGAGACTTATCTGTTGACATTACTATATGTAATCTCAAAGAAATATTTAGTGAAAGGCCGGGTGCGGTGGCTCACGCCTGTAATTCCAGCACTTTGGGAGATTGAGACGGGTGGATCATCTGAGGTCAGGAGTTCGAGACTAGCCTCACCAACATGCTGAAACCCTGTCTCTACTAAAAATACAAAAAATTAGCTGAGTGTGGTGGTGGGCACCTGTAATCCCAGCTACTTGGGAGGCTGAGGCAGGAGAATTGCTTGAACCTGGGAGGCGGAGGTTGCAGTGAGCCAAGATCGTGCCATTGCACTCCAGCCTGGACAACAAGAGTGAAACTCCGTCTCAACAACAACAACAAAAGAAATATTCAGTGAAAAAAATTAAGAGGTAAAGAAAAGTGTGTGTGTGTGTGTGTGTGTGTATCTACCTATATATACATATATATAAAATCCTGTAGTTTATCTCTTTTAAAATATAAAAGAACATTTGCTTATTTAAAAAAATGAAAAGGCAAACCATAACTTAAAAAAAAAAAGGTTACTTAGAAGGAGAAAATAGCGTGGAGGGGATAAGGCTTAGTTGAAAATACCTTGTTTTGTAGATGTGACTTTAGAACCATATAAATATTTTATAAGATTATAAAATGAAGTAAAAAAGTAATCTTTAAATATCGAAAGTAAAATTAGGTAAATGAGCCTTCCTATGTATTAACATACAGTGGGTGGTGAAACCACTCAGTAAGAAATTAATCTAAGTAAGAAATTACTTTAAAAGATAGTAATTTGAATGTAAAATTTTTGTGTGAGATAGCCTAAGGACTAAAAGAACTGGGGAAGAAACTTTTTCAGAATCATACTGTTGGTGGTGAAGTTTGTATCATTATGCTGAGGCTGATACAGTGAGAGATACATGTGTTACTTAATGTGTTGCTGTCATTGGCAACTGAGAGAATTAGTATAGTTGAAAGGATAGACAGATGTAAGATTGATCAGGTTAAGTAAAATTTCTATAGTTTTTAATTAAAATGGGAAGTATGATTCTGAACTCATGATATCTTATAACTTAATGAATATGTGTTTCCTAGTGCCATCCACGGAAAAGGCCTATAAACAATGACCAACCCATTAATAGTGAGCACCCAGATTAAGAGCTCTAAATACCATTTCCCACATAGAAACCTCAGAGAAATGGCTAATTTCAGGACTGAGGCAGGAAAAATACAAGGTGAGTCTGGAAATAGTTGTTATTTCAAAAATCAAGAAAACTATCCAACACTGCTAGGTTTCTGTCACAAGGACTCCATCTGTGGCTTAGGCACCCAATGGCCAACGAGGGAACAATTGGAATATCAATAAGAATAATAATAACTGAGACAATCTGAAGTTCATCAGATATGTTTAAATTCATGAATTTATAACAATTCTCAAACAAATCAAACCAAACAAAATCTAGACTATTGGACTTCTTTGGAGGATGCTAAGTAACAGTCTTATTATTATTATTATTATTTTTGAGATGAAGTCTCACTCTGTCGCCCAGGCTGGAGTGCAATGGTGCAATCTCGGCTCACTGCAATCTCCACCTCCCAAGTTCAAGGGATTCTCCAGCCTCAGCCTCCTGAGTAGCTGGGACTACAGACGCATTCCACCTCATCCAGCTAATTTTTGTATTTTTAGTAGAGATAGGGATTCACCATGTTGGCCAGGCTGGTCTTGAAGTCCTGACCTCAGGTGATCCACCCACCTCAGCCTCCCAAAGTGCTAGGATTACAGGCGTGAGCCACTGCACGTGGCCAGCAGCTTTATGTTTTAAAACAAGCTAAAAAATGGTTGAAAAGAAGGTTGAAAGAATCAAACATATTCTGTCTTTCTTATAGAACCTGTAGTAATCAACAGTTGACAATGGAAGTTTTTAAAAATAAAAGTATTGTAGCTAATAAGTGAAAAATGAATGACAAATTTTGAATGCCATCATTTTTTGTCCTCTAATAATTTAATGTATCTAGATCGGGGTCAATACACATTTTCTGCCAAGAACCAGAAAGTAAATATTTTAGGCATTGTGGGACATATAGTGTCTGTCACAAAGGCTCAACTCTACCATTAGGGTGCAAAAGCAGCCAAAGATAATATGTAAACCGATGGGCTGCATTCCAATAAAACTTTATTTACAAAAACAAGCAGTGGGCCAGATTTGCCTTTTAGGTTTGCCTACCCTTGATCTAGGTAATGATTATCAATGGCTGCTAACATCATCAAAAGGGGGACATTGTGTACCTCCAGATGGAAGTACGTACTACCACCTATGAGGCAGACTTGATGGGGAAAAAAGCAAACCAGGCTCTGACCAGCCTATAATTCTAAATTCTACATTTCAGGGAATTCAATAGATACCTAACACCACGAGAGTGCAACCAGCAAAATACAGATTTTTGGAAGTTCTGTAGGATGAAGGCCCTTGTGTCCTCAATACGCAACTGCAAGGAAAAAAGAAGATAGAAGGATAATGTATTGATTAAAAGACACTTAAGAGACATAATAGCCATTTAAAATATAAATAAAAATAATTGCCCTCACAAGTCTAAATTCTTGACTTAACTCTTATGTAGAGCAGTTTAACTAACATAGCTCTTCTCCAGTGTTCAATTCCCAGGGCCATCAAGATTCTTCCTCAGAAAGTCTCCATCCTCCCTAGAAGGGAATTGGAAGCAATATTTTATCCAGTTTCTCTGGGAAAGAAAAATTATCCAGGAGACAGCAAAGAGGGCAATCCCAAGACACTAAGGAGAATAAAACTCCCCTTCCACTTTTTCAGTAATATTCCACTGTTTGTTTTATCTAACACACATTTCTCTAGTAGGATGTACAAAAAATAGCTTTATGTTTAGACAAAATGTAAATATTTTAACAATCTGTCATTTAACAAGTGAGGACACTGGAAATCATCTAAAAATGCTTTATTTTGTATATAGCATTTTGTAAATTGATTACTTTTACTTTCTCTTTGGCTTTATTTTCTCACAAAGTAATCATTGCCGTGTGGAATGCACAGTCATTTTTACGTAGGATGCACAACTCAGAGGACTATTAACTCCCTGAAAACAACGGGCTGCTAATATACACATTTTTTTCTTGTTTGGATTTATTTCTCACCGGAGAACTATAATGTATCCCGATTAACTATGAATCTCAGACTGTGGTAAACTGCAATAGCCACAGCCCTTGTCAAGCCTGAAACATATGTGAGTTCTCTGCAGGTTAGAACTAAATTACTGTCTCAGTAATGAAAATAAATTTGCCAATTAATTCACGTAATCAAATCTGACTGAATTTTGTTCTGAAGCAGCGCACACCTGAGAGTCTTAAGACATTTGATTCTTCGAGCTCATTACCTGCGGGCAATTTTTTTCACTTTTCGTCAGAGAACAGGCTCTGTTCAGGCTCCTCCTCAAGCCTTAAAAGGAATTCTCTATGTAGTCAGCAGTAATACACTATAATACAAGAAATTAGAATAACCACTACAAGCCCCTATTGGGCTGGATACTGGGCTGGGTATAGCAACTGGATGAGAAGTTAGCAAAGTAAAAGATCATGGAAAAGAAATAAGTAGACATGAACTTCCATGCTTCACCTTCCATGTATGAAAAATAGAACCGTAAAGAATTGTTTGATCTGAGCACAAAGTGAGCTAAACTCTTTCACACATTCCCCAGCTTGTGACAGATGGCAGCAATTCCATCAGTCTCTGATTTTAGTACATGTCCCTTTTCTCTAATTGCACACTGCCCAAATCAAGCTTTTGCTAATTAATTGGGTTTCCATTCCTATGCCTACTGCTGGGATCTCCCCATATATCTGCTCTTCACCTGGTGTCTCCTCTCCACATGTGCAATGACCAGCTTTGAGTTTCAGATTCCCTGGCTCCCAACACTCTGAAGCAAAATATAACCATGGGCAGGAAGGCTTGAGAGAAGCCATGCATTAGAAATCAGTTGCCTCAGGATTCCATCTCCAGTGTTGTTACACAGAGACTGGGTCTCTGGCTAAAACTCTGTATTCTTGTTGTTCATAATTTGATCTGAGTTTGTTATTTGCATTATCCAGAACCTCTGCCCAATGTCCTCCTCTGTCTTCCCCTGGTTTCTTAGCCTTGTTTCCTGAGCTCCCAATACCTGAATTCTATGAACCACTGAACTTTTACTTACCTAGAACATGTCTTTCTCCTTTCCTAAGCCTATTTTACAGAACATGATTTTTTTTTAATGGTGAAACAATGTATGTTTAGAATTAGTCAGTTGGACTCAGTTTAGATGATCCCAATCTTGTTGGCAATATCCAAAGCATGATAAACAGTGGAATGTATGCCTTCTTCTCTCCACCAGGCCCTGATTAGGTTATTGACATTGGCCACATCAGTGTCACAGAGTTTCTTCACAGCCTGTTTGATCTGGCACTTGTTGGCTTTGGCATCCACAGTGAACACAGGCATGTGGTTGTCTTCTGTCTTCATGGTGGACTCGGCAGTTGGGAGCCTGACGATGGATGGCATGATGGTCAAGCTTGTTTCTCCTGGGGGTGCTCTTCTGAAGACATTTGAGCTGCCTCTGGAACCACAGTGTCTTGGGTCCCAGAAGGTGGGTGACTTGTGGATCTTTTTTTGTGTCTGTGGATGCCTCTCATCTCTGCCTTCTTGGCTTTCAAAACCTTTGCTTTTGCTTCAGCTTTGGGAGGGGCAGGAACTTCCTTCTTCACCTTCAGTGCCATCTTGTGAAAATGGCCCTTGATATTTCTTGCCTGCCTGGCGTTCTGGTCTTACCTGACCTTATCTGATTTAATTAACCTCTCCAGTTCTTTCCTTTAACTGACCTTGTCTGTCTTTCTGTGATGAAATACCTGGACAAAGGTACAGAAAGAGGATGACTAGACTCAGCTATTGTCCCAAGAATGCATTCTATTATAAATTAAGCTAACAAATCAACATGTTGGAGTTCTTATTTTAAATTAGCTCCTGCTAAATATATATAGATTTTATAATAAAACACAAAAGTTAAAAGAAAAACGTAGATGTTCTCTGTCACCTAATAAGAGGAAGTCTTTGACAGTAACTCTGGCAGAAGAACTATGGCGAAGTGGTTAGGCAGATGAGCTACTGAATTCAACAGATGGGAATTAAACCCTTGTCTTGTAGATTTTGTTGTGTATCAGCTCAGAGACTTTGGGTAAGGTTACCTAGCCTCTCTCACTCTCAGTTTCCTCAGCTATAAAATGGTACTCACCTGTATTATCATGGGAAGATATTTCGTCTTTCTCCCCAGTTCCTGGCACAAAGCTCCTAAAACCCTTGGAATTTCCTGGGTGATAGGAGTATCTTTTGTTCTAATGAGGTGATTCTCTCCAAAACCCAAGATAGCTTCAGAATGGAGGCTGGTCACCAGAAAGACCAAGACTTTATTAGAAGCTTGAAACCTTCAGCGCCACTCCCCAACCTCCAAGGAGGAGAGACTAGAGATTGAATTAATCAACAATAGCTAGCTCATTAAGCAATCATGTCTACCTAGTGAGAGTTCCATTAAACTCCCTGAACAACAGAGTTCAGAGAGCTTCCAGGTTGGTGAACATATGGAGGTGCTGGAAGAGTGGCAGGACCGGAGAGGGCATGGAAGCTCTGTGTCCCTTCTCCACACTTTGCCCAATGCATCTCTTCCATTTGACAGTTCCTGAGTTGTATCCATAGTAATAAACAAGTAGTAGTATGTAAAACACTTTCCTGAGCTCTGTGAGCTATTCTAGCGAATTGTGGAAACTGGGGAGGGGCCTAAAGAAACCCCCTGAATTTATAGCCAGTTGGTCAGAAGTACAGGTGACAACCTGGGACTTGGTGACTGGTGTCTGAAGTGGGGGCAGTCTTGTGGGAAGGATTGAACCCTTAATTTGTGAAATCTGATGCTAACTGCAGGAAGACAGTGTTGGAATTGACATGGATTGTAGGATACCCAGCCGGTGCTGGAGAGTCGGAGAAGTGGTGTTGAAAAGGATGCCACACATTTGGGGTCAGAAATGTCGTGAGTAAAAACAGTTCATTTCCACCTCATAGGGTCATTAAGGAAATACAATCAGATAATGTCCATAAAATGCTTTCAGCAGTGCCTGGGTCTTGATAATGACTCTATAAAGGGTTATTGTTGCTGTGGTTGTTACTATTATTGAATAAGGTTGACACGCTACACAAAGATGAAAGAGCCTGGCCTGAACAGAGATGCGAATGCTTAGCCACCCATATCTGCACTAAGATTTTCTGTAGGACTTTGGGGTCTTGTTTAATCACTTGAAAGCAGCCTGTTTTCTAAATCATATGCTTGATTTTTATTAAAAATACCATTAAGCCACGCTGTAAGACAGCAGTCAATGAAATGAAATAAAATGTTTTCTTGGCCGGGCACCTGGCTCACGCCTGTAATCCCAGCACTTTGGGAGGCGGAAGCGGGCAGATCACTTGAGGCCAGAAGTTTGAGACCAGCCTGGCCAACATGGTGAAACACGGTCTTTACTAAAATTACAAAAATTAGCTAGGCGTGATGGCACATGACTGTAATCCCAGCTGCTCGGGTGGCTGAGGCAGGAGAATCACTTGAACCTGGGAGGCAGAGGTTGCAGTAAGCCAAGATTGTGCCACTGCACTTCAGCTTGGGTGACAGAGTGAGACTGTTCCAAGACAAAAAAATATATATATATTATTAAGCTGGAACCTCTAGTGCATATATTTTTGTTCACAAATCATGTACACATACCATGTCAATCACAATATTATATAGTGGCAATCCCTTTCTAAATTATTTAGATACAAGATAAAAAGAGATTCTACTTGTTTCTTCTCTCACTCAAATGGATTGTCAGGCATTTGCTCTGGAGGGAGTGCATCCCATTTGGAGGTCACTACTGCAAGGGCTTGGGCCAAACCACAGTTCTCCAGACAGTACTGGGGTGGGGGGTTTCCTGGATGAGCCTGAACTGGAATTCAAAGGCCAGTACTGTTTGCAGGCCTGGGCCACGAACAGCTCTCAGCCATATGTTTTAAGAAGCTGATTTGCATGGGAAGAGGTGACCTGCAAGGAAGAAATTTATGTTTGCCTGGAAATAAGACAGGAAAATGGAGAGAACAATGTGATGTCTATTTACTAATATTACTCCAAGGAGAAAATCTCAGCCCCACAGAGAGAGTATTGACAGGCAGCAGCCAAGGGAGATTTCCAATCTCCAGTGAGACCTAGGGAACCTGAGACAGCTGAATGTTGGGGACCTTCTCTCTGCTTATGCTCTCTCTGCTTGGCATCAAGGAAGAATGCGGGGAATTCTTTGGTACCTCAAGACTTGGAAGTTTGGATAGTCTTGAAAAACAGCCCCAACAGAGATTTCACATTCTCCAAGAAAATACCAGGGTTGGACCACCCCACCAGGTGGCTCCAGAGGCAGTTTGCTTCTACAAACAACCTGGAACAAAACTTCCTGTGAATACACTCCCAGGGTACGTTCCAAGGCATTCCCTAAGTGACTAGGTTGGAGGTGGCCTGAATTCCCATGTCGGGTAAATGAAATACAAAGTGCTAGTCCAATTTACATCGTCACCAACAGCCCACCACCTCCTTCATTTTATATTCCTGTTCTCCAGCCTGGGTCCTAGGGCAAAGTCCTCAGGGTACAGTAGATGGTCTACAGCCTGGATGAATGTGGAAGAAAGTGTCTGGCATTATAAGGTCATGGTGTCAAATCCTCCAGCTTGCAAAGGGCAAGTTCAAGTTCCACAAAGTCACAAAGTCAAATGAAAGCACCATTTCCTTTGTTAAGGAGAAATATCAGCAGTAATAAGTTTCTTATGTGGCCATAGCAGAGGTCACCGAGTGGTCATATGTAGCCTGCCATGGGTTGTACATGTCCAACACAGCGTTTTACAATTTTGAGCAGGAATACCTTTAGATAGAACACGTGCCCTGCCCTTCAACACAGCCCAAACCACTCCTTTTATATTCAATTTCTTTCACTCAAGTGGTTTGCCAGGCTCCTGAAGTTCCTTGATCTCTCAATGCCTTCTTTATTCCAGTTCTCATTGCACCATCGCGAGAATGCCAACATATTGATGACAAGAAAGGTTGAAGATGCCCAGTTAGGAGAACGGGTGGCAGGCTGGGAATTCTCAACATACATTTAAAGTGTGAGTTCTTCTATCTGGAGCAGTTCGTTCAAGTGTAAAGTGAGCTTGCTGTTCTTCTAAAAAGCCCCTCCTCCTTTTTGTTCCTAATGTGCTGTAATCTCAGAGTTCTTCACGGTAGATCAGTGGGCTGACTAGCAAAATGAGAATATGTTAGGCCTGGCATCAGGACCTTTGCATTCCAGTTTCTGCTTTGCAACTAGTTCATGCTGTAGCCTCACACCAAATGCTTTGCCTCTTCAAATCATAAAGAAAATGAAGGGGTTGTGTTGGATGATCTTCAAAGACCCTCCAGGCTCTTTCCTTCAAGTGATTCCATTTTTCTACATAGGAAGGGGAGCATATTTTGCTGGTGAGAACCATTGTGTCTGAAGAGAATTACTGTTCCATGGCCCTGGTCTGGAATTTATACTGCTTACAGATTTTGAAATGCTTCAGCCAGATTTATGCTATTTTTTTCTGGCCCAAGACTTTCTATGAAAAGTAATTGCCTGCAAGATATTATACAGTTTATTCAGCATGTCCCAGAAAGCTATGGAAATCTGGATCTTCCATACACTTAGGGTAGAATTCTTCTTTGAGATGGAATCTGTAATGGCCCAAAAAGGTATGGCAGCAGCAAACAGGGATTCCTCTAGAATTACCACCACAGGAAGCTTGGGGATATCAGTCCTTCTCCCTTGACAAAATATCTTGTCCCTGAGGAAGCTCAGTACAATATAGGAAGCCCTGCTATCATGTCACAAGGTATAAGTATGCCATATGGTGGCCCAGGAAACCTGACTCTATAGTGAAAGTAATGAAAGGAAAGAGACTTCCGTGTCACATGTGAAATGAAGGTTGGGTTAGAGGTTTATTGTGAGGACAAAGAGCAGCTATTATAAGATTATAGTGCCACGATGCCAATACACTCACCCGCAGGCTTCTCGCTCTGATCATAAAAGGATGTTGGTCCCCAAGGGCACACTTCTCTGTATTTTAGGAAGAAGAGCTAGGATGTCTGGGGTCCTCTCCCTGGGGTCTAATGTGGCCCATGCCACCCCTTCCCTTTCACAAATGCTATTATGGAGAAACTTGACCATGCAGAACATAAGACAGCATAGAAAAATAGAGAAACTGTACCATATACGCCAGCATTGCCAAAGCTTGGTATCGTGCTGGGGGTGGAACTGAGAATAAGAGAGAGAGAAAGAAAAGAGAAAAAGAAAGAATGGCAGAGATGGATTCTGAATTCCTATTTGTCACTGTTATTTACTTATTTATTTATTTTGGTTTTTTGTTTGTTTGTTTTTTTGAGACGGAGTCTTGCTCTTTTGCCCAGGCTGGAGTGCAATGGCGTGATCTCGGCTCACTGCAACCTCTGCCTCCCGGGTTCAAGTGATTCTCCTTCCCCAGCCTCCTGAGTAGCTAGGACTATAGGTGTGCACCACCATGCCCAGCTAATTTTTGTATTTTTAGTAGAGATGGGGTTTCACCATATTGGCCAGGCTGGTTTCCAACTCCTGACCTCATAATCTGCCCACCTCGGCCTCCCAAAGTGCTGGGATTACAGGCATGAGCCACTATACCTGGCCACTGTTACATTTGAAGAAAGCAGTAAACTGTCCTCCCGCAGGATTCAGCAGCATGTATTCTCAGTAATGCAGAAATCACCATTGAAGTTGGAGTCTTATATGAAGGGAAGTGAGGCTTCATTGGTGGAACAAGCCACCAGAAGTGCATACAAGAAATGCCAGCGATGGGAAAAGGGACTTGCCCAAGAGTCAAATCTGAGGAATAACCACCTTCAGGCAGGTGGGGTCATTTCTATGGCTTGGAGTCATTGCAGACAGGACCTACTTATCAGACCCATTAGTCAGATGGACAATCAAACCCAAGCCGTATGCTTCATTCAACGACTATTTACTGAGTGCATTTAATGTACGAGACTCTGCTCTAGCCTTTGGGAATAAAGAAGTGAGCAAGATAAGCAACACACCTGGCCTCAAGGACTTTGTATTTGGCTGGGGATGTGATACAATGTAGAAAAAAAATGAATGCAGAGGATGGTTTCAAACCTCTCCTATTACAAAGACATCAAAATGAAGTAGTGTGATGGGAAAGGAGGCGGGGAGGGGGCTTCCCTCTTGAGCAGTGATGCCATTTACCAACTACATAACCTTGATGAATTACTTAACTCTGTGAGTCCATGGCCCCATCTGTAAAATCATGTTAATAAATAGTACCCATCTCAAAGCGTTGCTATAAAAGAATAACGGAGATAATGCATGTGCATAGCACGATGCCCGACTGAGTGTCTTTAGCCCCATATTACTGCAGTTCCAGGCACGCCTGACAGCAGGCATGTGAGCAACCTGAAGCCAAACTGTCCATCTGAATCCTGCAGATTCCTGACCCACAGAAACCATGAGAGGTAGTAAAATAATCATTGTGGTTTTCAGCCACTAAGTCTTTGGGTAGTTTGTCATGCAGCAACAAATAATTAGAAAAACGCTATTTTATCTGGAAAGGTAGAGACTTTCTTTTATTATTTTTCCCTGGAAGAGAAAAACTCTTCCAGAAGGTTTTGTTATCAGGAAAACCTGTTCTAAAATATAATGTATTAACGAAAAATCTGAGGTTCAGTAAGGCTGACTGATCAGGAAAAAACTGCCATTGAAAAGATAGTTTGTTACTCACAGTTCCCAAGAGGAGTGGGCAAACCATGCAAGAGGCTCCACACAGGGAAGCTCCAGGGTTGATTGAGTCACAAGAATAAGAGTGAGTTTTGGGCAAGAGTCTTTATTGTGATTTCTCCAGGAAGGAACAGGCAAGACAAGGCAAGCAGGCTTAGGATTAGCAAGTTTGAATAATTTCAGTGAGGTCTGGCACATAGGAGCTATTTCCTAGTGTGATTAGGGCAGATAGAGAGGGGTCCAGAGTATTACAGCCTCATAAAGGATGTGGTTAAAAATGTGTGGGCTCTGAATCGGTGGGTTTATATTTGAGAAGTCGGAGAGTTGTCTCCAAGAATTGGCTAACCCTAGGAAGGGCAATCCCTCCAGGGTCAGCAAGGCCCCAGATATTAAAGCATCAGAATATAGGAAATAAAAGACATGGTTAGTACAGAACCTACCAAGCAGTATAGAAGAAGACAATGTCTGAATCTCATGTTCCTGGGATCCCTTGTGGCCAGGGCACTGATTTATGATCCATTCGTAGCTTCTGGGACCTAAGGAGGGACATATGCTAGAAGAAAAAGATTCTGATTCTGAGAATGATTTTCTTCCTTGATAAAAGAGAGACTTGCACAAGAAGAAGCCCTGTCCTCCTTTCCCATTTTGAACATTGATATATGAGGACTCCAAGCTTACAGCTACCACCCACATTAGCTTGTGGCCAGGAGGAGATGACCAAGAGGATCACAGAGAAGGCAACCTGAGGTCCCATACCAGTGAGCCCCAGTTCAACTCTGCCACCCTATTTTTATTTAAATAATATGGTTTTTGTTTTTCGGGGTTTTTTTTTTTTGGATATTTGGTTACTTGCAGCCAGAGTGTAACTGACATACGATGTTGGCCAGCAATGAGTAACACCATGAGACAATCACTTGCTTCTAATTCCCGGACCTCCTATAACCACCATACTTGGAAGAGAGAGAGAGAGGGGGAAGTTTAGTTACCTTTCCACAATAGTAAAAATATTACTTGAGAACTCATGGTTGACAACTGCCAATTTGTAAAACATGAGAAGGAAGAGCTTGGTTAAGTTGGGGGTTCACTTGCATGAGAAGAGAGACAGATGGGGAACAAAAGTGAATGCTGGAAGCCCTGAAGACCAGAATCCACTTCCACATGTTGCCTTGGGCAGGGGCTGCCTGCTGAGGGCCATGCCTGATGTTCACTGCACTGAGACATGTGGAAGCTGTGAGGAGTGTTTCATATGGTCCATGGATGCCCTTCATTCCAGCATAGTTGGAAAATACAGGATTCAGATGGCTGTGATTCTGAGCATCCCAGCAGTATCTGCTAGTAGAATAGGGAAGAATCCCTGTAATACAAAATCAGAGGAAAAAAAGGATGATGAGTACTCTGAAATTTTAATTGGTGAAATAAGGATGTGGGATGTACTATTTTGGTCTACTGGAAAGGGGTGGGTGCATGTTGCCTCAACCTACTGAACTTCATTGAGTGTTTCTTTTTTTTTTAGACAGAGTCTTGCTCTGTCACCCAGGCTGGAGTGCAGTGATACGATCTCAGCTCACTGCAACCTCTGTCTCCCAGGTTCAAGCAATTCTCCTGGCTCAGCCTCCCAAGTAGCTGGGACTACAGGCACGTGTCACCACACCCGGCTAATTTTTGTATTTTTAATAGAGAACAGGTTTCACCACGTTGGCCAAGCTGGTCTTGAACTCCTGACCTTGTGATCCACCCGCCTCAGCCTCCCAAAGTGCTGGGATTACAGGTGTGAGCCACCGCACCCGGCCAAGTGTATTTTTTTGTTTGTTTGTTTGTTTGTTTTTTGTTTAATAGAACATCCCTAATCACAGGGATTGATTTAAAGATGTTATTTTATGTTAAGTGAAATATAGTTATCTTGAAGTTGCAATCTGTTGGTCACGGGGAAGAAAATATTGCTGAAGAAGGGGAAATAAAAGCAGAATTGGTAAAATAAGGAAAAATAAAAATCCATTATGATTAGGATACCCACGTCTAAACCATCATCCGAATTCTGCCTCGACTAGTCTATTGACTGTCTTGAGTGAAAATGGTTGTGGCGATGGGATGTATTTTCCTTCCATGCTGGAGGATTTTCTTTTCATCTGCACTGTTAAAGCTGTTGGGTTATTTCACCCACTTCCACGTCTGCTGGGCTCTCTCTCTCTCTCCATGTTTGCTGCATTCCACACAATTATTGGTAGTGTGTGCCAGATACAAGCACTGGGGATATAGTAACAGATCAAACAGGCATCATTCCCAATGTGAAACTATGTTTTTGGACCCGCACAGCCAGTTTTTTGTTTGTTTGTTTGTTTGTTTGTTTTTGAGACGGAGTCTCGCACTGTCGCCCAGGCTGGAGTGCAGTGGCGTGATCTTGGTTCACTGCAACCTCTGCTTCCCATGTTCAAGTGATTCTCCTGCCTCAGCCTCGAGAGGCTGGTCTCAAATGCATGACCTTGTGATCTACCCGCCTCGGCCTCCCAAAGTGCTGGGATTACAGGCGTGAGCCACTGTGCCCAACCACAGCCAGCTGATTTTTTGCTGCTGTGTAGGTAAACACAAATACAAAATGCCTACTATAATCACTATTTCCAACTCTACTTGCTGAGGTAGTGATCACGTAACCCCCAACCCGCAGCCCTCTCCATTTGATAGGCACTGGTGTTTTCTGTTTCTACTTTGGCAGGAAACTCCAAGGAACAGAGGAGCTCAGAGAAGACTAGAACTCTGTATTCCGTACCCGTAAACAATTTGTATAAGCAAAATAAAACTTTTTAACTTTCCTCATCCCAATCTGCATTATATTTCCCTCTGGCCATTTTGCCACATGGCCTAGGAGTTGGGGCTGAGTAAATGCCAGCTCAGGAATGTGTCCTAGACTTCCCATGAGGGGAGGGCAGTAAAGACATGATGCCAGTGCTGTTGGTTTCCTTCCCTCCTGGGATAGAGCTTGAGGGAAGAGACAAGCAAGGTGGAAGAAATACTGCCATAAGCAGCGTGAGCATTTGGTCATAGAGGGAAGAGCCAAGGGACAGTCACAGACCCCAAAGGACACCCCATGCTCTGCCTATTGCCACCCCAACAGAGCATGGCCATGGCCGTAATAAAGAGGAGGCTGAGTGTGGGACGTTAAGAAGAGAGAGGGCCTGAGGTGGTACTTGTGTGTCTCTTTAGAGCCCATGAACTAGTTATCCAGAAGATCTTTATGCAGCCAAACAACAACAACATGGAAATCAGAGGTCCCAGAGGGCGTCCCAAGGGGGCAGAGAGGAGCAAAGCAGGAAACCAGCGGAAAACCTACCACGGGGCCATCTAGGCATGGGGCACGGTGCCCTGATGCTGGGGTGAGTGAAGTAAACCAAGACATGGACAGAGGATGGCAGGGGGCTACCAGGACCGCTGGCCTCAGGAGAACCAAGGTGGGACTAAGTCACCCAGAAAGGACATGGGGCCTGCAGATAGACTGGGTGTGTACCGACTGCCGCAGACACAAAGAGGAAGCTACGGTGGTGGTCCACCGTAGCAATGGAGGAACCACGGAGAGCTCCAGGACATGGATGTACGTGGGAACTAAGCCTTCTTCCCACTGCTGTCACAAGGCCACTGGGGCTACCAAGGATGCCTAGATGCCATCTGGAAAAAGAATAGGAGGAAGGAGAATAAATAGACTGGGCAAGCAAGTGGGATACTGCAAGGACTATTTAGTTCAGAAGGAACTAAAATGCCATTAAGAGGTAAGTGGTGAGTTTAAGTCTTATCTCCTCTCCCTTACCCTCTACTTTTATTCAGCAGAGTGATTTTTTCTTATCTGAGTAGAATGTATAAATTTCAACCGTGCTACATACGTAATCACCGAATATCTACTAGAGCAAAGTCACTTCAAGTGTGACCACCTGACCAGCTCCCAAGACAACACTGCTTGTCAGGGGACCATACATTGAAGGTCACTGTCAGGAAGCATGCAGCTGAGCCTGTCTCTAGAGATGAGCAGGTCTGCATCAGGCAGCTTCAGAGTAAAGCAGACCCACCCATCACTTATGATTTATTTCTTCTGTTAATCATCTGGATTATCTGGAAATCATCTTGTCTATTAATGTGGGCTCAACTGCACAACTGAGGCATGAACAATGACCCTTGAAGATTTCAGCCTAGTTTCATTGTTACTGAAAATGATAGCAATGACAAATTTCTTCATTCCTACATCCCCCTATTTATTCTGCATCCTCTGTGTCCTGCTAGTGTTGAAAAAATAACCCAGTCCTATGCCTGTCCTGTAAACAGAATACAAGGGTCACCTGGTCTCCCGAAGTTCACCTGTTCACTGACATTAGGTCAGTACAGTCGTCTGCACAAGGAATTAGTTCCAGGATCCCTACCTGCAAGGATACCAAAATCCCAGCATACTCAAGTCCTCTGTATCCATGGGTTCCAAGGATATGGAGAGTCAACTGTATGGTTCCCCCATGAAAATAATTAGAAATGTAGTTGGTTACATCAGGGTAGGGTAAAGGCGTATGATTCGCCTTAAATACCTCAAAGATATTATGCCCTCTAGGGTCACTGGGATGCCAGACTTTTTGGTAAGAAAAAGACACTGCTCACATCTTGGAATGGGCAAGGAGAAGAGAGAGCAACTGCAGGAATCTGTGTGGGAGTTTGGGATGATTCTGATTGGAGCAATGGGGCTGCAGCTGTGTGGGTTCAGCCAACCTCTTCATTCTAAAGGGAGACCCAGAAAACCACAGAGCAGGGACACAGTGGGCAATCAGCCTAGCTATGTATGAGAAGAGGCTTTAAAGCTTCCCATTAGATTACACTCTGTTTCTCAGTGATGCTTGGAAAAAAGCCAAGCCTCTCAAAAGATGCATGTCAATTCACTAAAGCAGCATGGAGGTGGGAGTGGAGGGAGTCTGTTAATCATCTACATAGATCCTTGCTACTCAAACTATGGCTGGGAGACCAGTAGCATCAGCCACATATTCAAGGATCTTCTTAACATTGCAGAATCTCAAGCTGCATTCCAGACTACTGCATCAGCATCTGCATATTAACAAGATCCCAAGTAATTAGCACATGAAAAGTTGAGAGGTACTGCTGTTCTCATACCCTAGCTGCGCACTGTAACCACCTGGGCAATTTTTAAAAGGCATGCCTAGGAGTGAAGCCCAGGTCTTATGATTTTTTAATTCCATGATTTTAATGTGTAGCCAGGAAGGATCAGTGGTTCTCAAACATTAGCAAGCATCAGCATCAGCTGGAGGATTTGTTGCAGGTACTGAATCAGAAACTCTGGAATAGGGCTGTTAGGCTTTGGAGTTTCTGGTTCAGTAGGTTTGGCGGGAGCAGAGAATTTGCATGTCTAACAATTTCTCAATGATGCTGAAGATCCTGGCCCCCAGACCACACTTTGAGTACCTTGACCTTAATGGAGATAAGAAATGCCAACTGTGGTTCCAAAGTTCCCACGCTAGCAGTATCAACATCACCTGGGAACTTATTACAAATGCTATTCGCTACTGAATGCTCCTGAATTAGAAATTCTGGGGGTGGGGCTTTTCAATCACTTTTAACAAGCCTTCCAGGTGATTCTTATGCAGCCTTAAGTTTGAGAACCTCCAGTGGCAGTGGCTCATGCGTGTAATCCCAGCACTTTGGGAGGCTAAGGCTGGTGGATTGCTTGAGTTCAGGAGTTCAAGACCAGCCTGACCAACATGGTGAAACCACATCTCTACAAAAATTACACACAAAAAATTAGCTGGGTGTGGTGGTGTGCACCTGTAGTCCCAGCTACCTGGGAGGCCAAGGTGGAAGGATCACCTGAGCCCAGGAGGTCAAGGCTGCTGTGAGCCATGATGACGCCACTGCACTCCAGCCTGGATGACAGCAAGACCCTGTCTAAAAAAAAAAAAAAAGTGTGAGAATTACTGGTCTGGGTGTTTACTCACAAGGTGCTGAATAGTCAGTAATTGGAAATAGATTTTTTTAAAAAACTGCCCTATGTTTGCCTACCTTTTTCCATGTGTTTGATCTTTGTAAACCAAGTAACCTTTTGTAACCTGACTTGGCTAAATGGTAGAGAGCCTTGAACTCTGGCCAGACCTCCTGGACATTTGTCCACTTAGGGCACAAGAGCAATAAGAATAATCATTCATATATGTATATATGTATATTTGTATATCTGAATGTATATATAAATATATATATCTGACTTAAAATTTCACAGTGAGCCACATCAACCCTGGCAGATGAGTACGACAGGTACTGGCTTCCATTTCACAGGCGTGCCTCTGAGAAATGAAGGAAAGCAGATAATGGTTCCCTAGCCATCATCTTTTTCCTCATTCATTCTGCCCATCAGTAACCCGATACTGTTCAAGAATCTACTGTCTTCCTTATAATTTAAGAGAAACTGATGAGTAGATTCTAATTACTCTTAGCCAGTGGTTCTCAACATCAGCAGCCTGAGGAATTTTATAAAATATTGATACCAGATTCTGCCCCCAGAGGTTGATTTTATTGGTCTGGGGTATGCTCTGGGCATTGTGATAATTAAAAGATTCCCCAGTGGATTCTAATATGCAGCCAAGGGTTCAAACCACTGGTCTAAGCCAATTGTGGTAACCTCATGCTTTTCACCAATAATTGGCTTAAGGGAGACTTGTGATGTGGTCTGGCCAGTTGGTCATGCTCAAGAGCTGTTAGGAAAAGGGCTGCTTGTTCTTAAAGAGAAGATGACAGTCACTGTACTGCCTCGGGATGTTGTTGAATCTAAATGTGATGGCTGGAGTTGCTGCAGCCATTTTGTTGCCATCCTATAGATGAACCCAATACACAAAAAAGGACAAAGCCAAGGAAAACTATAGATCCAGAGCCTAGGGCCAGCACTCCTAAACCTGCCCATTTCACATTACTTATAGTGCATCAGATGATAAATCTTATTATTTACATTCTGGTGACTTAGGGTTGTCTGTTCCTGGCTGCCAAAGTTGTACTAGCAGAAACATTAGGTGATGCAGCTGAAGTCACACACTTAAGATAAATGTGGATTTGGGTCTTCTGATTCCAGCTCCAGGGCTCTTTTCCCTAAATTATACTGTTTCTTTGTAGAACCCTGGGCAGGATATTTTGCCATGAAAACTGCCCAGGAACTCACTTTGGGCCAGCAGCTACAAAAGAGAATTACCACCATTGCATCTTAAGGATTGAATTTCCTTGCTCTTACAAAAGTGTTTGGAGGTTGTTTGCCAGCAACTTTCAAGTTAAGCACATTAAACTAACGGCAGGGTGGAGGTGACAGAAATCCCGTATTTTATTTGTCCTGACTAGAAATTGGGCATGTCTCTATTTAAATTGAAGAATAACTAAATCACTTACAGGATTAATGAGGAGAGAAGACCTTTGGGAGCCAGATGATAATGATGTACATAGTTTTCTGGATATACACAAAGGGATGGTTTACCCTGGAAAAACCAAGTAATTAAAAAAAGGCTATGTTAATTTCAGGCTTCCTTAGGAACACGGGGGTGAAGTACATCAGTGGATAAAGTTAGTAGAAAATGAACACATTGGTGGAGAGAATGAGCGACACAGAGGAATGTAATTAATCTTATATAGGGGCAGGCAGAAAGGGGAAAGTCTCAAACAGTGAGGCAATTTGTCAGAGGGTGAAGCCAACAGAGATGGATGACATTTTTGTTTCTTATGTGAATAAACTATTGTGTCCCTGGAGGCACAAATTGAAGGTGGAATTATTTTCAAGGATGATACTGTGATCATTTCAAAATATGCAAAGCACCAAGTACTGCACTGCATCTGTCATCATGGGTGTACCATCAAGATAAAATAAAAGTAGGTTGTGCATATACAATGAGGAGAATGAAGTAACCATCCAGGTGATGTGCTTTTGTGTTTTGCGTTAAGTGAGAGTATGGTTAAATATGAAGGCAACAGAGCAAATTGTTGATCAGCTGACTTACTCTAATCAATTAAGACAGTTGTAATACACTAGTCATTAGCCATTTGGTATACTCATCATCTTGCCATCTAATTGGGTCAATTGTTCACTAATGTAATTCACTGTTCAGGATTCTACCAATTAATAACCAAATGTGTACCTCATCTCCCTCTACACTCCAATCATCATCTCTCGAAGGGAATGGGAGTCTAACAAAATCAATAGAGCTGCGGAATATACATGAGGAATATTTGGTAAAGATGATTACATGCACCGGGAGTATGGTGTCAAATGTCCAGACATAATTGTTATTATTAGCCCATAAAATTAATTTCAAGGTTAGGACTGTCCATTAGTGAAAAGACCTCATCTAAGGAGCCCGTACGTGTAAGCAAGCCCCGGCACCTAGGAGCTGGCTGGACTCTGTGGGGATGTTATGAGGACCCTGCACGGTAACAAGCAATGATCTAACTTATTCATCTATAGGTGTGTTCCTGGTGGTCTTTGGCTGGAAGCTATTGACATTGGCTAGATAGAAAATACACGAAAATTTGGTTCCAAATATTTCTAACTGTTTAGGACCTTATTAGGAAAAAAAATCTGCATTTGTGAGAGAGTGTTTACTTCAGTGCCAGGTTAATGAGAACTGGCTATTCTTACTCCCTCTTTCAGATTTTCCAGCTGTCTTTGTAGAAACCTCTGCTTCTGACCGTATTTCCATGGTTTGTTCACAAAAGCTCAGCAGTTCAACCAAAACAGTTTGTTTGTGGATCTTTCTTAATGGTGACTCACCAAACACCCTACTGAACAGCTCTCTCAGTTGCTCAGACTCCAAATCTTGGAGACATCCTTGACAAATGTATATAAATAAATATGTATATATACATGCAGATATCTATATATGTATTACACACACACACTTGGCATCCAGACTTTTAGCAAACTGAGTCAGCTCAATATTAAGAATGTTGGCCAGGTGCAGTGACTCACACCTGTAATCCTAGCACTTTGGGAGGCCAAGGCGGGCAGATTGCCTGAGTTCAGGAGTTCGAGACCAGCCTGGGCAACACGGTGAAACCCCGTATCTACTAAAATACAAAAAAATTAGCCAGGCATGGCGGCGTGTGCCTGTAGTCCCAGCTACTCAGGAGGCTGAGGCAGGAGAATTGCTTGAACCCAGGAGGTGGAGCTTGCAGTTAGCTGAGATAGTGCCACTGCACTCCTCTAGCCTGGGCAACAGAGCGAGACTCTGTCTCAAAAAAAAAAAAAAAAAAAAAAGTTAACGAAAAAACCGTTTATTCTGAGCCAATGTGTGTGAGCATGACCCAGGGAACAATCTCAAGAAGTCCTCAGAAAATGCGCCCATGGCAGTCTCATTAGTTTGGTGTTATACATTTTAGGGAGACAGGAGTTACAGCAAGGACATAACTCAATACATGAAAGATAACATTGGTTTAGCCCCCAAAGGGAGGACATGTTGAAGTTTGGACTTACAGGTTATAGTTGGATTTAGAGATTCTTTAATTTGTAATTCATTGAAGGAGTAAGGCTTTGTCTAAAATTTTGGAATCAGCAGGAAAAAAAATGTTTTCAGATAAGGATTTCTGTTAACCAATACATTGGGTCAGAGTGACCTCTAAAGGGATGTGACTCAACCTTTGCCTTGCATGACCTTAGGCCCTATTTATAATTTGGTATCTTTTGTTACAGAGTCCGCTCTAGTAGTCTTTTGATTTCTATTTTAACGTTAATGCTAGTCACTTGTGGCTAAACTCCAAAAGGGAGAGGGTATAATGAGTTGTGTCTGACTTCCCATCTCTTCATGGCTGGGAATTCAGTTTTTAGGGTTTTTCTGGGGTCACCTTGGCCAAGAGGGGATCCATTCAGTCAGTGGGGGACTCAGAATTCTGTCTTTAGTTTGCGAGAGAATATCCCAAATATGGTCACCTCTCACCACCCCCACCATTACCGTATGGGTGGGTCTCACCTGAACTATTTCAATGGTCTTCCAAATGTCCCCTCCCCTTCTAGCCTAGTCTTTGTACAGAAGGCAGAGTGTTGATATTCACTAGATAATATCACTCTGTGCTTGAAAAACACTTCCCATGTCATCTTGATTAAGTTCTAAATCTCTCACCATTGTTACAAAGTCCTACATAAGCTTTCTGCTGGCTACCTCTGTGACCTAACGTCCCACAGATCTCTGCCTGGCTCACTCTGTTCTAGGCACATCACCCCCCAGGACTGTTCCTTGATCACTGTGGGTGCTGTCCCACCTCGGGAACATTCACTTGCTGTTTCCTCAGCCTGCAACCGTCTTCTCTCAAATATCTGCAGAGCTGGCCTTACTCACCATCCTGACAGAATTTATCTTCCAGCGTTTGGTGGTGGTGGTGGGGCAAAATTTGTTGGGTAGTGCAATCAACAAATACTGATTCTTTGATCACAGCATCTTTATTTTTTTCTATTATACTTTAAGTTCTAGGGTACATGTGCACAACGTGCAGGTTTGTTACATATGTATACATGTGCCATGTTGGTGTGCTGCACCCATTAACTCGTCATTTGCATTAGGTATATCTCCTAATGCTATCCCTCCCCGCTCCCCCCACCCCATGACAGGCCCTGGTGTGTGATGTTCCCCTTCCTGTGTCCAAGTGTTCTCATTGTTCAGTTCCCACCTATGAGTGAGAACATGCGGTATTTGGTTTTTTGTCCTTGTGATAGTTTGCTGAGAATGATGGTTTCCTGCTTCATCCATGTCCCTGCAAAGGACATGAACTCATCCTTTTTATGGCTGCATAGTATTCCATGGGATCACAGCATCTTTAAAGAACCTAAAGATTATCTTAAAAATCATCTCATTCAACCATTTTATTCTACAAGATAGAATAAAAGGAAGTTCATAGGTCAAATGTATCATCTGAAGTCACCCAACCAGTTAGTTGCAGATCAGGGTCTACAACCCAGTTAAGTGATCTTTGCATGAATCATTCAGCCAGTCAAATCTGTTAAATTATGAAGTAGTATTTTTATTTGTTGGGACAAGTTGATTTGATCAGCATTACTTGATACAGTAATGCTATATTACTAAATTTCAGAGAGTTCTAGGTTGAGAATTTTCATTTATATTCCAAACATATTACATATTCATGTGATCAAGAAACTTTCTCAATTACTTTCTATGCTTTCTATTTCCTCCAAAACTTTTTGACCTCCTATATACTTATTCAGTAAATATTAAAGACCTAGCAGTCTAGAATGGAGCTCGGATGTGTACATAAATAATGATTTTAAATAAAAATTTTAGGAAGTCAGCTAGTATTTTTAGGTGGTTTATAATGGGAACAGCATGAGAGCTGGAGACAGGTGAGAGAGGAAAGGTTTCTGCCAGCTGTGAAAACAAGGGAAACCTCAAATGGAAGAGATGGCATTTGGACTGAGGGATGACCAGGATTTGGACACTAAGGGGAGGAAAAAGCAAATCGGCTAGAGCGAAGAGTACAAGTAAAAGCAAAGTATCTACACCAGCCTGGGCACCATGGCAAGACAACATTTCTATGAAACAAACAAAAATTGGCTGGGCATGGTGGTGCATACCTGTAGTCCTAGCTACTCAGGAGGCTGAGGTGGGAGGATTGCTTAAGCCCGGGAGGTCAAGGCTACATTGAGTTGTGATCGTGCCACTGCACTCCAGCCTCAGCAACAGGGTGAGACCCTGTCTCAAAAAAAAAAAAAAAAAAGAAAGTGTTCTACAACAGAGGATTCGCTGCTGTTCCAACTGTTTATAAACACGCTGGAAACAGAACATGGTGAAGAATCCTCCCGTTTGCTCTGTGACTCCCTCCCCCACCCACCTCAGTGAACTCCAGCAGGTATTTAGTTTCACAAGATATTCCTGGTCCACAAAGTGCTCTTTTCTTAAACTCTTGGGAATAGTTAAAATACTTGCCTCAGGATTGTTATTCACTTTAATTTGCATAAAGTGTCAAATGAAACATTTAAGTGGTACAATTACAGAAATACTGAGAATTCCTGGTCAATCGCAATCTGAAGAATACAAATCAAGTCAACCCACTCACCTCACTTGGAGGCACTGACATGTTATCCCCTCCCTGGATGGTGGCTGGGGGCCATTGAGAAAGAGAAGTGCCCTCCTTTCTTCCTTCAGGCCAGGTGGATGTCCATCTTCGCAGAATGCCACCTGAGTTTTATCCTGAAAAGGCCCACACCACATGGAGGCACCCTCTGTGAGCCAGGATCCTCTGTACCTCAAGCTGACCCTCACTCGGCACAGCCTGAGTCCCAGGCACTGGCAGGAAGCCTCAGGCTCTAACCACCTGACCTGGCCCCAGCATTTACCTGCCAGATGCCTGTCTGTCTGTGCAGGGGAAAGAAAATTCTTTCTTTTCCATCTTAGGTTCATGGATGAGGTGCTTAATAACAAAAGACAGATTAACAAGAGAAGAGCATACATATTTATTTAACATAAATTTCATGTGACATGGGAGTCTTCAGAAATGAAGATTTCAAGAATCAGGAAACCTGTGTATTTTTGTGCTTAGGTTTGATAAAGAGTGGACAGTCATGCAGGAAGTATGACTGGACAAAGGGGGTGTGAGCTAATGGTAGTAGAGTAGAGGGACTTAGCAGGGCCTGTTTAGATTTATTGCCATCTGTGAATCCTTAAGGGTCTTGCCTCCTCAGAGGAAAAATTCAGCTAAGGGGCAGAAGTAGGTTTAAGGCAGAGGAAGAGACCAAGGCACATTTTAGAGCAGGAATGAAAGTTTACTAAAAAGTTTTAAAGCAGGAATGAAAGGAAGCAAAGTACACTTTTTAAATTATTATTATATTTTTCTGTAAGTTATTGGGGTACAGGTGGTATTTGGTTACATGGGTAAGTTCTTTAGTAGTAATTTGTGAGATCCTGGTGCACCCATCACCCGAGCAGTATACACTGCACCATATATGTTGTCTTTTATCCCTCGCCCCCTCCCTCTTTCCCCCCAAGTCCCCGAAGTCCATTGTATCATTCTTATGCCTTTGCGTCCTCATAGCTTAGCTCTCACCTATCAGTGAGAACATACAAAGTTTGGTTTCTCATTCCTGAGTTACTTCACTTAGAATCGTAGTCTCTAATCTCACCCAGGTCATTGCAAACGCTGTTAAATCATTCCTTTTTATGGCTCAGTAGTATTCCATTGTGTATATACATACTATATATATATATTATATATACTGTATATTGTATATATATAGTATAGTATGTATATACACATTATATATATAATATATATTATATAGTATATATATTTATATATATACCGCAGTTTATCCACTCGTTGATTGATGGGCATGTGGGTTGGTTGCACGATTTTGTGATTGTGAATTGTGCTGCTATAAATATGCATGTGCAAGTATCTTTTTCAAATAATGATTTCTTTTCCTCTGGGTAGATACCCAGTAGTGGGATTGCTGGATCAAATGGTAGTTCTACTTTTAGTTCTTTAAGGAATTTCCACACTGTTTTCCATAGCGGCTATACTAGTTTACATTCCCACCAGCAGTGTAGAAGTGTTCCCTGTTCACCGCATCCATGCCAACATCTACTATTATTTGATTTTGTAGCCATTCTTGCAGGAGTGAGGTGGTATCACATTGTGGTTTTGATTTGCATTTCCCTGATCATTAGTGATGTTGAGCATTTTCTTATATGTTTATTGGCCATTTTTTATATCTTTTTTTTGAGAATTGTCTATTCATGTCCTTAGCCCACTTTCTGATGGGATTGTTTTTTTTCTTACTGATTTGAGTTCCTCGTAGATTCTGCATATTAGTCCTTTGTCAGCTGTATAGATTGTGAAGATTTTTCTCCCAATCTGTGGGTTGTCTGTTTACTCTGCTGACTGTTCCTTTTGCCATGCAAAAATGTAGTTTAATTAGGTCCCAGCTATTTATCTGTGTCTTTATGGGATTCTTTTGGGGTTTTTGGTCGTGAAATCCTTGCCTAAGCCAATGTCTAGAAGGGTTTTTCCAATGTTATCTTCCAGAATTTTTATAGTTTCAGGTCTTAGGTTTAAGTCCTTAATCCATCTTGAGCTGATTTTTGCATAAGGTGAGAGATGAGGATACAGTTTCATTCTCCTACATATGGCTAGCCAATTATTCCAGCACCATTTGTTGAAAAGGTGTCCTTTCCCACTTTATGTTTTTGTTAGCTTTGTCAGAGATCAGTTAGCTCTAAGTATTTGGGTTTATTTCTGGGTTCTGTGTTCTGTTCCATTGGTCTATGTGCCTATTTTTATACGAGTACCACACTGTTTTGGTGACTATGGCCTTAAAGTATAGTTTGAAATCAGGTGGTGTGATGCTTCCAGATTTGTTCTTTTTGCTTAGTCTTGCTTTGGCTGTGTGGGCCCTTTTTTGGTTCCATATGAATTTTAGAATTGTTTTTTCTAACTCTCTGAAGAATGATGGTGGTATTTTGATGAAGATTGCATTGAATCTGTAGATTGCTTTTGGCAGTATCGTCACTTTCACAATATTGATTCTACCTATCCATGCACATGGGATGTGTTTCCATTTGTTTGTGTCATCTATGTTTTTTTTTTGTTTGTTTGTTTGTTTTTGAGACAGAGTTTCGCTCTTTTGCTCAGGCTGGAGTGCAGTGGCATGATCTCGGCTCACTGCAACTTCCACCTTCTGGTTTCAAGCGATTCTCCTGCCTCAGCCTCCCAGGTAGCTGGGATTACAGGCACCTGCCACCATGCCTGGCTAATTTTTGTATTTCTGGCAGAGACAGGGTTTCACCATGTTGGCCAGGCTGGTCTCAAACTCCTGACATCGTGATCCACCCACCTCAGCCTCCCAACGTGCTGAGATTACAGGTATGAGCCACCACACCCTATCTGTCTATGATTTCTTTCAACAGTGTTTTGTAGTTTTCCTTGTAGAGGTCTTTTGACTCCTTTGTTAGGCATATTCCTAAGTATTTTATGTTTTTTGCGGCTATTTTAAAAGGGGTTGAGTTCTTGATTTGATTCTCCAACTCACCGTTGGAGTATAAAAGAGCTACTGACTTGTGTACATTAATCTTGTATCTGGACACTGCTGAATTATCAGTTCTAGGAGCTTTCTGGAGGAGTGCTTAGGGTTTTCAAGGTAAATGATCATATCATCAGCAAACAGGGACAGTTTGACTTACTCCTTACCAGTTTGGATGCCCTTTATTTCTTTCTCTTGTCGATGGCTCTGGCTAGGACTTCCAGTACTATGTTGAAGAGGAGTGGTGAGAGTGGGCCTCCTTGTCTTGTTCCCGTCCTGAGAGGGAAAGCTTTCAACTCTTCCCCATTTGGTATTAACGCTGGCTGTGGGTTTGTCATAGATGGCTTTTATTATGTTAAGGTATGTCCTTTGTTTGTGGATTTTGCTGAGGGTTTTAATCATAAGGGGATGCTGGATTTTGTCAAATGCTTTTTCTGCATCTATTGAGATGATCATGTGGTTTTTGTTTTTAATTCTGTTTATGTGGTGTATCACATTTATTGACTTGTGTATGTTAAACCATCCTTGCATCTCTGGTATGAAAGAAACCCACTTGATCATGGTGGAGTATCTTTTTGATATGTTGTTGGATTCGGTTAGCTAGTATTTTGTTAAGGATTTTAGCTTCTATGTTCATCAAGGATATTAGTCTGTAGTTTTCTTTTTTGATTGTGTCCTTTCCTGGTTTGGGTATTACGGTGATGCTGGCTTCATAGAATGAATTAGGGAGGGTTCTTTCTTCCTCTATCTTGTGGAATGGTGTCAAAATGATTGGTACCAATTCTTCTTTGAATGTCTGGTAGAATTCTGCTGTGAATTCATCTGGTCCTGGATTTTTTTTTGTTGTTGGTAATTTTTTAATTACCATTTCAATATCACTGCTTGTTATTGGTCTGTTCAGGGTATCTAATTCTTCCTGATTTAAGCTAGGAGGGTTGTATTTTTCCAGGAATTTATCCATCTCTTCTAGGTTTTCTAGTTTATGTGTATAAAGGTGTTCATAGTAGCCTTGAATGATCTTTTGTATTTCAGTGGTGTCAGTTGTAATATCTCCTGTTTCATTTCTCATTGAGGTTATTTGGATTTTCTCTCTTCTTTTCTTGGTTAATCTTGCTAATGGTCTATCAATTTTATTTATCTTTTCAAAGAACCAGCTTTCTGTTTCATTTCTCTTTTGAATTTTTTTTGTTTCAATTTCATTTCATTCTGCTCTGATCTTGGTTATTTCCTTTCTTCTTCTGGGTTTGGGTTTGGTTTGTTCTTGTTTCTCTAGTTCCTTGAAGTGTGACTTTAGATTGTCTTTTTGTGCTCTTTCAGACTTTTTGATGCACCTAACACTGGAGCTCCCAAATTTATAAAACAATTACTAATAGACCTAAGAAATGAGATAGACAGCAACACCATAATAGTGGAGGACTTCAGTACTCCACTGACAGCATTAGACAGGTCATCTAGACAGAAAGTCAACAAAGAAGCAATGGGTTTAAACTATGTTCAGGAACAAACGGACTTAACAGATACATACAGAACATTTCATCCAACAACTGCAGAATACACATTCTATTCAACAATGCATGGAACTTTCTCCAAGATAGACCATACGATAGGCCATAAAATGAGCCTCAATAAATTTAAGAAAATTGAAATTATATTAAGCACTCTCTCAGAGCACAGTGGAATAAAACTGGAAATGAACGCCAAAAGGAACCTTCAAAACCACACAAATACATGGAAATTAAATAACCTGCTCCTGAATCAGCATTGAGTCAAAAAATGAAATAAAGATGGAAATTTAAAAATTCTTCAAACTGAATGAAAATAATGACACCTATCAGAACCTCTGGGATACAGCTAAGGCAGTGCTAAGAGGAAAATTCATAGCCCTAAACACCTACATCAAAAAGTCAGCAGCAAAGTACCCTTGAAGAGGGTCTAGCAGGCAACTGGAGAGATCCAAGTGCCTTATTCATCCCTTGACTTGGGGTTTTATATATTGACATGATTTGGGTGGTTTGTGTTTCTTCTCCCCAATTCTTCTCTTGGGGATGGCTATCTGCATGCACAGCAGCCTGCCAGCACTTGAGAATGTGCAGTTTGCATGTGCAGTGTATTTACTGAAGCTGTACACATGCTAACTTGAGGCATTTTTCCCTTACCAGTTGAACATCACCAGAGGAAGATCATATACTGGTTAAACTCTGCCATTTTGCCTCTCAGTGAGCATGCTTGAGCCTGCTCACCCAACTTCTGAGATCTTATCCGGAAGCTGCTGATCGCCAGCTTCAGGTGTTTTCTATCCACTGGGAGACTGTTTCCCTGGTGCCAGCTGTGACCTATTGTCATTTTAGACAGTTTAACAACCGCCTGACCATCACTTGATGGTCACTTGACCCTCCTGGGCAGGGGCCCTCTCCTACCCTGCTCATGTCTGCCTAACCACCTACTCTAATAGATTCTTCTCTGTGTCCCCTGTGTCTTCAGAGAGAAGGAAGCCCCTTTGCTCTGGGTATAGGGAGGTCACTTCTCACATGAGGATCTTGTGATCTGCTTCAGGACAGAAGGGTAGAAAAGGAAAGTCAGAGAGACCTTCCTGCTTCTGCTGTTTTCTCAAATGCCATGGTGCCATATTTTGGGATAGTGTGTCCTGAACTCCATCAGCTGCTTCCTTCCAACCCTGATAATTACTCAATTACATGTTTCTGGAATCCCCTCCAGTCTCACCAAGAGAGGAACAAGACTAGTAGTTGCCAGTTTGTTTTTCCTGGGCCCTGTGGTCACATCTGTTGCAGGTCACCATTGTCTTCCCCTGTTGACTTGGAGCTCTGGTAAACATCCTTCCTCGAACCCAGTCTCCCTCTTCAGCCCTCTATTAGGTTGCTGTTACAACAGCCTAGTTGCCTTGATATGCAGCAGCCTCTGCTGTCTCGATGTGACTGTTGATACAAAGTAGCTTTCATTTCTAGTTCTTATCAGTTTGCTCCTCAATCTTAAGAGTGTTTTTCCTGGGAGGAAACCAAGTCTCCTTCCAGCCTTGGAAGGAGGATATGAAGGTTGAGAGTTTGAGTTTACCATACAGAAATGTGCAGGGAGGCTCTGTGCAGGCCCACCCCTAGATGGCTTGCCTGGTGGGCCCCTAAATGTTATATCTGCATCACAGAAGGACTCTGCAAATGAGCTTCTCTTTCTGATTATTTAACCTACCTTTTCAGTGATCTTAGCAATTACTTATGAGCTCTTTTACTTTTTTCAGTTTTGTCTGTTTTATTAAATTAAAAAAATGTGTGATCTTTTACACTGATCATAGGCCTAGACCAAATCTAGATGGAAGAAAGATTTTTAAAGCCTTTGGATATTTAGGAGTATAATTTTCCAACTTAATTGGAGTTGATATCTCAGTGCCATATGCAACAGGGAAATTACTAAGGAAAGTGTTGAGATTATTCCTCTTAAAATTATTTCTGTGTTAGCATCTACACTTTGCAGATATATATTGAGATTTTTATATTTAGCTCCTTTCTCTTCCTGGTTTTATAAGGTAATGCACATAAGCAACTGAAATAGTGTCTGACATGTGCTAAGTGGGCAATAAATGTTAGCTATTAAAGCATTCTGCACTGCTGTTTAGATGAGAAGGCAGAGGCGAGAAGACTTAGGAACAGTTCCTTTCTTGTGTTTACATTGTTCCTAGAAGAAATTAAACATGTGTGCAAATCACCCAGCCAGGGATGAGTATGTGTCCCAGGGAGGCTGGTGTCTGCTGTTTGTTCATTTTCAGGATCCTTGTACTCAGGAAGCAATGTGGAGTCTCCCCTGGGTTGGCAGTCACAGCCTCTCTCTGAAGTGTGAAAGGCCACATGATTCATCTCTACGACCCTCAGTGGTCAATGATAAGGAAATGTTAATGCCAGTTCTTAAAGAGCTTAAGAGTTTTGTTGTTGTTGTTGTTGTTGTTGTTGTTGTTGTTGTTGTTTTGAGATAGAGTTTCACTCTTGTTGCCCAGGCTGGAGTGCAATGGCGCACCATCTTGGCTCACTGCAACCTCCGCCTCCCGGGTTCAGGCTATTCTCCTCCTGCCTCAGCATCCTGAATAGCTGGAATTACAGGTGTGAGCCACCATGGCAGGCTAATTTTGTATTTTTAGTAGAGACAGGGTTTCACCATGTTGGCCAGGCTGGTCTTGAACTCCTGACCTCACGTAATCCACCCATCTCGGCCTCCCAAAGTGCTGGAATTACAAGTGTGAGCCACCTCACCTGGCCTTAAAGAGCTTTCCATGTCAAAGTCTATCTTGGGAACTGACCAGCTGCCTCCTACCCATAAGAAGATGCCTTCGAAACCTCATTTTTTCATCTAGCACTGCCAATTTTTTGAGCGTGAGAAAGTCTCTAATTGAATAATGCAGACTAAATACCATTATCTAATTGTTAATGTGTTTAATATCAGCAGGGTTATTTACACCAGCATTTTTTAGAGGAGTTGGTCACTTGATCACATTTCTTAATTTGGAAGACTATTGTTCCCCCTACCCCATCTTCTCCCTGCCCCTAGTAAGCGAAAAGAGATGCATGTGGACATGTGTTCCAGGGGCAGGTACATCCTGCTTAGTAGGAAGAGGCCATCTGGAAACACTGGGCCAGATGTTGGAATCTGCATGGTTAAAACACAACTAAATGAATGATAGTATACTAGACATTTAATACCACCCAGTTCCATTTTCTTTCTTATTTGTAGTAATAAGCATGGAGTACTGTGCACCCAAAGAGATGAAGGTAGATTTCATTTATACACTCTGGTGTGGAATGGCTCTGTCCAGACCCAGGGCCCCTGGGTGCCCACCTTGGGTTCTTCTCAGAATAGCCCTTTTATCTTAGACCACAATGTGTGCACCTCCCTAGAGGTAAGAATTTCCCATCACATGTGTTAGATGTTACAGAACACGTCCCGGGAGGCTGGCAGTGGTTTCTTCTCCCATTCACAGCTAAGGGGTTTCCAGAAGGGGGATGCAAGCAGCTGATGTTCTCCAAAATTCTAGCAACTGTAAACTGAGCATACTCAGGGGGACGGGTTGCCAGTCATATTTCCTTTTGCCCGGTACTTTGCCACCGTCAGATTCTAAAATGCTGCATTTCCAGCCACATCCCAGAACACTTTTGGCTCAGTTTCACAATTCCTTTAAAAAAAAAAAATCACTAAGTTCTTATGCCCCTGCCCCCTCTTCCCTTTGGGCTCGAGGTTCTTTCCCCCAGCTGCTGCTGCACTGAGATAAGGCTGTGGTATTTTCCCTGCCATTCCACAATCATACATTATCATAAGAAAGTGCCAGGCATCCATCAGCCCACAGCCCCTGATTTATGCTCAAAGTTGGGATTATCTATTCTGTGCCAAATCCCTTCAAACGACCAACCTGATCAAAGAGAATCACATCCACCAGATAAAATTCGAATATAGCTCCATGCAATAGAATGACAGGCAGGATTTTTTTTTAATCTCCAAACTGCTTCAACCTCCTCATTTTGTCAGGAATTGTTCTTTATCCACAGTGCAGAACACGCTGAGCAACCTTATTGTCCTTCCTGCATCCTTCCCGCTGGGTTCTGAGTGGGGAGCCATTTATGGAGTTTGCTCTTGGGGTAGGAGTCATTGTCCACCAATAATTCCCTGCCTGCAGCTTGCAGCAACCAAGTCTAGCTCAGCCCAGAGCCAGGTAGAGGAGAAACATTACAGTACGTGGATCAGTCTGACTTAACAACCAGTTGCTAACTATGACAGTGTGTAACCGGGAGAAAGCCAAGATTAGAAAGCAGTGTCTTTAATGCTGGGGACCATCTCAGTGACTAAATTAAATTGAATATCTTCTAAATCCAATCATTCAGTTCATTCACTCAGCAAATATTTATTGAATGCCTTATATGCAAGGCTTTGTTGAACCCAAGAAGTATAGCATCAAGGAACTTGATATCTAGAAAGAAAAGACGTACCCGGGTTATAAAATAAATAAAGCATAGCAGAGATCTCTAGTTCGAAAGAGGAATCTGAGCCCCATGAACTCAACTACACCTTCCTCCCACCTTCCACCCCAAATTCCTAGTGAATTGACCAAAGAATCTAGCGTAGAATTTAGAGGGAAATCCACATCACTACTGGAAACTAAGAAAGGATTGTATCCACTGCCAGAAACCTTGAGGGATTTCTAGAAAATTTAAAGCAGGTAAGTCTAGATGAAGGTAAGAGCTTATTAACACGCAGGTCACCACATTTGGAGGGCAAATGTACTAAAAGATTAAAGAAAAGAGGAAACCTCACAAGGCAAAATAAACCACAGAGTAATTGGCTGGAAGTAAGAAGGGAGAGTAGACAACCCAGCACACTCCGAGTCCATCCATCTCCCAATACCAAATAGGACCTATGAAGCCTGGAGAAAAATCACCAAACAGGAAGCATGCGGTTCTATTTCAAAAGCTAGAAGGCGATCCAAAGGCACAAGAGTCTAGTGTTCTTTTTGCGACAGATTTCCTGGGAGAAATACAATAAAAATTCACAATTTTGAAAACTTATACCTCCAATAATAGAATTTTATAGGAAGTTATATCTCTGAAAAAGTAGCAAGCATACAAATTCTCTCATTCTCCATACTGGAGACAATAGAGTATTACTTTATTCTTGACACTGATACAGAAATATAAGTTCAGTGTTTTGGGTTCTTTGTATTTAAAGGTTACCAAGGTAAGACTAAAAACGTTCTCTAAAATTGTGTTGCCTTCAGGCTGCTAAATTCTAAGACACTGCCTTCCAAATCACCAGCTTGATTCAGAATGGCAGTCCAAGTCTGCATATTTGACCACTAATCTCACAGTTCCCGCTGACGTTGACCAATCCGATGATGTAAGGAAAACTGTGTACCACCACTAGAATGTAAGGAATAATTCTCCCATTAGCGGGAATTTCATGGTGTTTCAGTGGGAAAAAGTAAAGGTGACAGATCACTGAGGGGAAAAGCCAAACCAACCGCTCTTCAAGAAAAATGAACAACTAGCCCATAGAGGGAAATAATGAGACTCCATTTCCCACTGGTAGCATCCAATGACTTCAAATCTAGGGCTGATGTTGGCTGCTTGAAGCTCTAGGCCAGGTACACAAAGCAAAAGGGTGCAGAGGCACTATAGCCCCCACTACTACCTGAACCCAGTGGGATTGACGCTGGGCTAGCCACTGGGCAGTGGGGTCTCCACGGAGGTGGTGCTCACACAATGAGGAACTCTGTCCTCACCGGCTTTGGGTTGCCCATGGGACAGATTGCCCCTGAATAAAAAATTATGGAGAGAGTCACCTGCAAGTGCCACCTGTAGCGAGCAGGGACCACCTCCTCTACGAAGGAACAGCCAGAGAAATAGCAGCAGATATGAGAAGAGAAGACAATTGTAAGGTTTACTTGAACTTTTAGAGCAAATGTCCCCTACTGTCACCCCCTCCCCTGATAAAACAGTTGCTGTAAGAAACAAGAGAAGAAATATTTTTAATAAACTTTTCATTTGGAATAAGTTTAGATTTACAGAATGGTTGCAAAGATAACACAGAAAGTTCCTTTATATACCTCACCCAATTTCCCCTATGGTAACATTTTATATAATTATGGTACATTTGTCAGAACTTAAGAGTCAACACTGGTATGTTACTAACTGAACTCCATTCATTATTTGGCTTTGACCTGTTTGTCCACTAAATTCCCTTTTTTGTTCCAAGATCCAATGCAAGGGACCACATTGACTTTAGTCCTCACCTCCCCTGAGTCTCCCTTAGTCAGTCAGTTTCTCAGTCTTTTTCCTTGTCTTCGAAGACCTTGCAGTTTTTGAGGAGTACTTGGTGTTTTGAATGACCTTCAATTTGGGCTTTTCTCATGTTTTCCTTGTGATGAGATTAGGGCTATTGGGTTTTGATGGAGAATACTGCAGAGGTGGAATGAGGGACATTTTCATCCCATTGCATCAGGCAGTGCATGATATCAACATGATTTCCCACTGGTGATATTAACCTTGATCTCCTGGTTAAAGTATTGGTTATCAGGTTTCTCCGCCATGAAGTTAGTTGTTTTTTCTTTCCATACTCTGTTCTTTCGAAGAGAGTCTGTAAGTCCAGCATACACTTAAGGGAGGGGGAACGGCAGTAAGCTCCACTTCCCAGAGGGGCTTTGTCTAAATATACCATTCGGAATTTTTCTGTAAGAAAATTTCTTTTCTGTTTTCTCTGTCCGAACCCAAGAAAAATTTACTTCCCCAAGGATCCCATGTTCCTTTTATTAAAGAATGGTATTTAGAAACCGAGATCTATACATGGAGTGTGATGTTGCTACTGGAGTATCGTTTCTAGAACCTCTCGGTAGACAGAGCTAGGATGTATGTATATGTCTACTAACCACTGTATACACACGTCAATAGTTATTTCTGTAGCTGTTCTCTGTGTGTGTAAGCTAAACACGAGTTCATATTGGTATCCTCCCCCCAGTCCAGTGTCATATGGCTCATTCTAGACTTTGCTCCTTGCTGATTTGTAATGTCTCTCTCCAGCAGTGAGAAACCTGGTTCTCACTATCCACCATCCATTTACTTCCTTGTTCAACCCCCAGTATATAAGTAAAGCAATCTCATAATTGTTAACCTGTATCTCCACAAAGAACAATGTTACCAACAAGAGTACAGAGTTTATATACAGTTCCTTTCGTCTTCAGCCCTACAGTACCCAGTCAAAATATTGTTTTTCCAAAGTTACCTAGATCAGTTTCTTGTTTTCCTCCAGCCCCTCAGTGATTCCAACTAACATATGTAATACAGTTAAATTCACTCATCAGTCTACCTTCCATCTTGGATCTCTTGTCACATAGGTTTATTTTCTGAATATGCATACACTGAAGTCACTTTTATGATGTTTAGTTCTTTGGGTTTAGACAAACGCATAAAATCATGCATTCACCACCGTAGTTCATAGAAAAATGGTTTCATCACCCTAAAATTTTTTGTGCACCCTGTTTGTAGTCAAAGTTACTGCTACCATTGATCTGTTTTCCAATTTGATGGTTTTGTCTTTTCCAGAATGTATATAAGTGGAATCAAATACTGTGTGGGCTTTTGGGTCTGGCTTCTTTCTCTTAGCTAAATGCATTTAAGATTCATCCATGTTGTTGTGTGCATCGATCACTCAGTCTTTTTCATTGCTGGATAGTATCCCTTTGTACGGATGTATCACAATTTAGCCACTGGCCTTTTCCAGTTTTTGGTGATTATAGGATAAAGCTGCTATAAGTATTTTTATGCAGGTTTTTGCATGGATGGAAGCTCTTAAATACACTAAGGAAAATACCTAAGAGTGGGATTGCTGGGCTGTATAGTAACTATATATAGTTTATAAGGAATTGTCAAACTGTTTTCCAAAATGAAGATATAATTTTTCACCAGTTCATCCACTAAATTTCCTTTTTTGTTCCAAGATCCAATGCAGAGGACCACATCGAATTTAGTCTTTTCTTTTTTATTTCTAATCTCAGCAAAATTCAATGTTGACAAAACAGAATCAGACCATGATGAATAAAGAAAATAAATTGGAGAATGGAAAAGAGCAAAACAACTTAAATTAGTGCATTTGGTTATCAGTTCATAAAACCCCTCCAGAGAATAGATGAAGATAACAGATAAATGTTATGAGAGAGAAATAATCAACTTCATGGATAGATCCAATTAATCTAATACATATTCTTACATAAAACAGTGTCTCCCAAAGGAAGAAGCAGACACAAGCAATACAAACAATCATAAAGTCCCTTAACTGAAGTAGAGAAGAGAAGACCAGGAGAATTTATCAACTGACTTAAGAACTGTTTCCGAAAATAACTAAGCAGTGGAAGCATACATTCTATTCTAATCAGGAAATAAAAAAGAACATACGAATGCACAAATTAATAAAAATAAAATAAAAATGAAGGAAACACAAATACACAAAATTAGAAAAGACATGCAGAGAAAATTTAATAAAATAGTATATAGTTTGTACAAATCTATTTTGATATATTTTAAAATGTAGATAAAATAGGCAAAATTTTTAAAAATACATGTTTTTAAAATTTACTCATAATTAAATTAAAACTCTAAATGTAGCTGTAATCATAAAAGGAATCTTAAAAATGTATTAAAGTGCTTCCTTTCAGAACAGCACCAGCCCAAAGGAATTTATGGGTACTTTCTATTTCAAAACTTCGAGCTCCAGATAACTCATATGCCATTTAAATTGTACCCAGAACATATTATAAGAAAGAAGATTCTTGGTTCTCTTCCAGATCTAATATGACTAATTCAGTAGTTTGTCAAAACAGAGAAAGAGAAGTTGATCCTCCATCTTATTTGTGAATACAGATGTAAACATTCTAAGTTAAACACTAACAAGTTGACTCCAGAAGTGGATTAATAGAGATATACATCATCACCATAATCAGGCAAAACCAACTCCAGGATTCTAAGGTGCTATGGTCTGAGTGTGTCCCCAAAAATTCATATGTTGAAACTTAATCACCAATGTGATAGCTTTAAGAGGTGAAGCGCATAGGAGGTGATTAGATTATGAGGGTGGAGCTTTCACGAATGGGATTAATGCCCTTATAAAAGGGCCAAGGGGAAACTAGCTAGGCTCTTTCTACCCTTCTGCCAGAGAGGACCCAGCAACAAGGCACCATCTTGCAAGCAGAGAGAACTGCCTCACCAGACACCAAATACAGGTGCCTTGATCTTGGACTTCCCAGCCTCCAGAACTGTAATAAAATAATTTTCTGTTCTTTATAAGTTACCCAATCTCAGATATTTTGTTATAGAAGACCAAACAAACTAAGACGTATGGAAATTAGAGCTTGTGGTAATATGACTCATCCTACTATTAGATAAAGAAGAGTATATTCCATCTCTACAAAGGCTGAAGTGCATTGGATAGAATGAAAAATCTATTTAAAATAGAACAAAAAAACTCTTAATAAACGTGATATGATTGAGAATATATGAAATGATATGCCAAGATTGTACTTGCAGGTGAAACATTGAATGTATTTCTACTAAATCAAAACATGACATGCCTTCTATCTCCTGTATTTTATTATTTTAGAAGTGATATAAAATATAATAAAAAAATAAAATTTTGAGTCAAAAAATTATATTGTATGTTAATGTTCATTAATTAATACACATAATTAATCTTTATACTTAAGAGAAGGGCTCAGTGTCACAAATACTTGGGGCATTAACTTGTGTATTATTTCCTCAAAGGTTCAGTAATTTTAGAGAGATTGGCAAATGTACCAGATTTAAAATTGAGAGGAAGACTACTGAAAGTGTAGAAATGTCCGTGCTCTTGTATTTATTCAGTGACTCTGTCACTTGTGAATCCATCAAATAGAAACTACTTTTTTCTCACTTCTTTAAGGCTGTCATTCAACTGTCACCTTACTGGACAGGCCTCCCCTAATTATCCCATCCAAAACACCACCCCACATCTCCAGCACTTTCTACCTCCTTGTCCTGTGTTATTACTTTTCTGCATAAGGACTATGATTACTTGACACCAAATACATTTCTTTTTATTTATTGATTGCATTGCCTAACAAATCCTGTGTGACCATCACCATCAAACACTAGAAAGTAAATGCTATCAGGATAGTGAGTAAGCCAGCTCTGCAGACATCTCAGAGAAGACTCTTATGGACCAAGGAAACAGCAATGATGTCCCTGAGGTGGGACAGCACCCACAATGATCAAGAAAAAGGCTGGGGGACAACGTGCCTAGCGTGAGCCAGATAGAAATTTGTGGAACATGAGGTCAGGGAAGAGCCAACAGCATGTTTATGTAGGACCTTGTAAGCAATGCTGAGGGATTTAGAACAATCTAGATAAGATGGGAAGTGTGTTCATTTGCTTGTGTTTTCATTTGAGGAAAAGTAGGCAGAAATCAAGAGTGAAGTTTAATCAGATAATTCTTGACATGTCTGTTTTTCATCTACATGGAGACGTTCAAAAGACAATTGGATACAGCAGTCTCAAGTGGAGGAAAGAGGATGGGATTGAGAGAGAAACTTTGGAGTTATCAGCTTTTAGATATAAAACCACAAGAATAGATTAAGTCAAGAGGAATGAATGTGACCAGAGAAGAGGTCCCAGGACTGAGCCATAAGTCACTTCTCCCTTTTGATAGGGATGAGAAAGTGGCATCATCAAGGGAAGCAGAAAAGGAGGGAACCCAGGAGCACGTGGTGCCTGGAAGTATCTCAGGGGAAGAGAGAGTGATTAACTGCACTGAAGCCTGTGAACACATTTAGTGAGATGAAAACAAGCAAATGACCTGGGATTTGGCCACGCAGAGGTTATTGGCAGCCTAACGAGAAATTTCGGTGAAGTGGTCTGATTGGAGTTGATTCCAGAGAGAATGCAAGGAGGCTGTAGATAGAGCCACTACACAAAACTCTCCCAGAGAAACTTGGCTATAGGAGTTTGTAGAGAAACAGGACGGTAGCTGAGAAGTCTGCATGGTCTATGGAGGTTCTTGTAAGATGGAAGATATGGTGTTCTTATATGCTGAAGGGAATGAGCCAGCAGATGGGAAAATGATCATCTAAGAGAGGGAAGGGAAGCAGTTGTAGAAGCAATCCTCCTAAGTAGGCAAGAAGACCTGAGATTCAGGGCACAAATGGAGGTGGACACCTGGGATTGGCAAACAGACAGTTCACCTCTCACATCAGAAAAAAAAGTGGGATGTATGGGTAGAGGTGCAGGTTGGCTGGCAGATTAGGAGGTAGAATATGTGGGCATCTTGCTTCTCTTCTTTGAGGAAAAAAAAAAAGGAGAGAGGAAAAGTGAAATCGCTCTTAGGGAGCTTGAATTGACTAAAGAAACATAGGATCATTCACCCATTTGATATTTACAATTCTTTGTTTAAAACGAACTGAGTTGGCATTGTTCTGAGCTCTTCTCTAGCCGTGCTGCTTTGCATACAGACAGGCATGACGTTTGTTCTTAAATGTAAGTTTAGTAGGTGATGTTGTCTCCATTTCACAAATGTCATTACCAAGCGGAGAGAGGTGAATGAGCCTGTCCAAGTCCCATTCATACTAGTAAAACTTGGTTTTCGACTCCTATTCAGATTGTACTTTGTATAACCAAATACCATAGGAGTGTTGTCCATATATACTTTTGATTTTTGTGTCATTTATTGTTTTAATACTACCCAATTTTCTTACCCAGGGAATAGAGAGTAGACTCAGACCACTCAGAGTAATGATACTCTGTGTATCACTACTGCCATGTTCAACTTTCCTTTGGATTACTTTATGCAGGGCAACCATAAGATATGACACAGGCAGAAGGAGCCAAACCACCATTTATAACATTACTCTATATTACATGTTCTAAATCACTGGCTTTGAAATAAACTGTTGGTGTTAAATTCATGGATAGGAGATCTCTATATATGGAAATCCAGTTAAGCCCAAGTGCCCACTACATCATGATTCTGGCTCCTTTCCAGTACATTATCTTCTTCCATCCCAGTGAATGTGTCTCTTTCTACATCAAATAGTCCAGACCAATCTGGGACGCAGATATCTGAGGCTCTATAAGATTCCTCTTTATGGTTTCCTCGGGGTCAGAAAAAAAAAAACTCATTTACTAATGGGTACTAAACAATATTAATCAAAAAATCATGAGATATATTTACATTAAACTTCATTATTTTCATTTTAAAAATTTCTTATATATAGCATTTTTTTACAGCTTAAATGAAAACAAAAGTTGCACATCTATACATATACTTTTCACATCCCAAAGATTGTCAGAGGAGGAGTTATGTAGGTTATGGGTCAGGATGAGAATGATGATAATGATCCTAAGTACTGGAATTGATTTTTAGTTATAAAAAAAATGCCTGGGCTGCAGGGTATATACTCAGGATAGATCACAGGCTTCACAGTAAAAATATACAGGATGAGACAAAGGCTTTAAGGTAAAAAGCAGAGGATAAGGATCATTTCTAGGCAACGATGCACGTAATCTCACCTCCTTTGCACGGCACCACCTTAGTGCTCACATGGCCATTTAACCAGTTAAACTGAATATGGGCAATAATCTGGTTTCCAGAAAGTATCCATCCACTAAAACGTGCACCCTTAATAATGTCCTTATCATAACCTTTCAATTTAAGTATGTCAGATTTCTTTTCATCCCAACCTAGTACTAATAGAAAAAAAGTAAGAGGCCAGAGATTTTAAAGATGAAGACTAGAGCCGGGATGATTGGGAGTGAGTTTAAGTGAAAGGCGGTGGTCGATTAGAGTTTGACGCTCTGCTCTGGGTGGGCTTTGTGGCAGTGCCTATAAGTGGCTTTCAGAATATTTCTTTTAGCAGCAAAAGCTCTTTAAATTTTGATTTTACACAGATCCTCAAAATAGAACATAGAAAAAAGCAGTATTCATCTTTTTTTTTAGTTCAAATCTATATCACTAACAAAAGAATGAAGCTATTTTTATAAATAGAAATATTTGAAATCAGAGCTTAAGATCGAGTTGTGGCAACCAATTTGTCTCCATATTTTGGTTGGTTGTGCAGAAAAATCCAAAATTACATGGAAAAGTCATTGTATATAACAGGTCTGTCTGCTTGTTTTTGACATGTTGAGTCAACAAGCTCTTGACAGTCTTCAATAAAATAGGTCCAGGGGGCTGAATGAGGAGCAGCAGAACTTGATTTATTAACAATATTTAAAATTTGCTCACATTTCTTATTTCTTTTTTTAAAAAAAGTAAGAAAGTTAAATAACAAGCACCTAAAACTTACAAGAAAATCAGTGACATAATAATATCATTATAGGACCTGTTATCACACAACCGATGGGCACACAATGCTTAACACATGTGGCATGGGGTACACAGGATGCAAGAATGTACCATCTATCACAGTCATACCCAAGTGGGCTTGTGTGAGTTTGATCTGTTTTTTTTTTGAGACGGAGTCTCACTCTGTCGCCCAGGCTGGAGTGCAGTGGCACTATCTCGGCTCACCGCAAGCTCCGCCTCCCGGCTTCACGCCATTCTCCTGTCTCAGCCTCCTGAGTAGCTGGGACTACAGGTGCCCGCCACCACGCAGGGCTAATTTTTTTTTCTTTTTTTTCTTTTTTTTTTTTTTTTTTTTTTTTTTTGGTATTTTTAGTAGAGACAGGGTTTCACCATGTTAGCCAGGATGGTCTCGATCTCCTGACCTCGTGATCCACCCGCCTCGGCCTCCCAAAGTGCTGTGATTACAGGCGTGAGCCACCGCGCCTGGCCTGATCTTCTTTTTAAACTCAGTTCCAAGACGCTACATACTTTACCAAAGACATGTCTAAGGCGTTTTCACTTATAAGCAGATAGATGGTAGGCACTGTCTCATGCAGAGGAATGAGGAGACACGGGAGCAAAAATAAATATGCTCGTTTACATTTTGTTGAATTTGGCATCAAACAGTTTTCACCTGGTGTGTAGGTTTTGTTATAAATTACAAGTGACCCTTGAACAGCAAGGGTTTAACTTGCGTGGGTCCACTTACAGGTGGATTTTCTTTCGCCTCTGCCACCCCTGAGACAGCAAGACCAACCCCTCCTCTTCCTCCTCCTCAGCCTACCCAACATTGGGTAGGTAAACTGAGCTTGCATGAAACGCTGTCCACTGCAATGTGTTTGAAATCAGAGAAAGGAAGGAAATCAGAAGAAAGGAAGGAGAAAAAACCAATTCCACCAGGACCTTCTAAGACACGAACTTCATGATGAGCCACTTCCACTTAATGAATAGTAAATACATTTTCTCTTGCTTACAATTTTCTTAATTACATTTCTTTTTTTCTAGCTTACTTTAAAATACAGTATATAATACATATACATAATATGTGTTGTTTACTTTATCAGTAAGGCTTTGGGTCAACAGTAGGCTATTAGTAGTTCAGTTTTGAGGGAGTCAAGAAGAATATGCAGATTTTTGACTGTGAGAGGAGCTGGTGCCCCTAACCAACCCCTGCCTTGTTCAAAGGTCAACCGTAGTTTGAAAAAGTCAAGTCGTTAAAAAAGTGAAACACAGCCGGGCGCAGTGGCTCACGCCTGTAATCCCAGCACTTTGGGAGGCTGAGGAGGGCAGATTGCCTGAGGTGAGGAGGTTGTGACCAGCCTGGGCCAATGTGGTGAAACCCCATCTCTACTAAAAATACAAACAAAAATCAGCTGGGTTTGGTGGCATGCGCCTGTAATCCCAGCTACTTCGGAGGCTGAGTCAGGGGAATTGCTTGAACCAGGGAGTGGAGGTTGCAGTGAGCCGAGATTACGCCACTGCACTCCAGCCTGAGTGACAAAGCGAGACTCTGTCTCAGACAAACAAACAAACAAAAAGAAACGTAAGTCAGACACTTGGAAAACAGTCTCCATCAAATAGCTAAAACAGCCTCTGGCAGGAAGATTTGGTGACAGAATTTCTACCTCAAGGCCAGAATCAGCTCATGTGCCCTCAGCTGGGGGTGGAGGTGGGTCTGGCCTCTGAAGGATACATCTTTCTTTACCTCTCATTATTCTGTGCACCACTTGAGCTGTGCAGCTGCGAACAAGAGCAAATCCAAGGTAAGCCAGGAACCATGTGAGAAGAGAAATACCCTGGACCTACAACTTCTAGGTTTTCCTACTCACAGGAGAAAAAAAAAAAAAAAAAAAAAAGTCTTAGGCAAGACTCACAGAGAAAAGTTGAAGAAGAAGAGGAAGAAGAAGAAGAGGAAGAGGAAGAAGAAGAAGAGGAAGAAGCTTTGATGCAGCCAGAACAAGAATCTAAGTTCGACTCCTAATCAAATGCCAACACAATCATATTGGACAGGAAATTGCTTCGGTAACTCACCATCATGTTTACATGAACACTCTACTTGTTTAAGTTTGGGTTTCCTCAAAAGCAAAGCCTGAGACAAGGGAATTCATGTGGGAGGTGATCCCAGGAAGCAAGAATGAGAGAGCAGGAAGAGTGACAACACAGGGAAGGAGAAAAAAACAATTCCACCAGGACCTTCTGACACAAGCAAAATGCTTCTCGAATGGCCCACCAGCATGACGGCAACTGGAGTGTTATCCATGCCTCCTGCCCCTCATGATGGTGGGATGCCTCCAGTGATGCTGGCTTAGCTGCACCTGCCAGGTCAGTCTAGGGCAGAAAGAGAAAAGCCTTCCTCAGTGCTCTTAAGGTAGGTAAACCGAGCTTGCATGAAACGCTGTCCACAGCAGCTTGGTTGAAATTAGAGATGGGCCAAGGAGTTGTGCTGGGGGCACCAGACATATCTGTTGCCCCATCCAATTCTACATGAGTCCTAGAGAGCCCCAGAGCACATCAACTGTACTCCCCCATTATAAGTCAGTAATTTGTCACCAAGTCTGTTTTGGTTTTGGTGGTTCTTGACAGAGGCACGCACCCATTCATTCATTCCTTAGTTCTGATTTGAATGTCTGCTATGTGCCTGGCACTATCCAAGGCACTAGGGATGCAGCAGTGAACAAAACAAACAAGTCCTTGTCATTATGGAGGAAGATAAAGAAATAAACAAATGAAATACATAGTTTGTCGTATCGTGATAAGTACCAGGAAGAAAAATAAGTCAGAAAAGGCGTCAAAGGGGCTGCTCTAATGGTGCTTCAGGAAGGTGGGAAGATGAACAGAAGACACCTGGTATTTCATCCGGCTTGAATCTGTTTAACGTAGCAAATTACCCCTATCTGGCTGACCTTCAGAAAGCCGGTAAACAAGTTTGTAGAAAAGTATACCTCTGTGTTGTCTCATATAAAGATACTGACTGATACTCAGGCAGATTCTACCCACAGAAATTGGTATAATCCTGAGTGTGAATCCAAGTTGCAGATTCTCCAAACAAAGCCAAGAAGTCACATCTTCAGCCATCTGAGCCTTTTGTGCATTTTTGAAATTAGAACTTCAGCTTCATGCACAATATTCTGGTATCAAAGGCCACCCTGCAAAAAATTTTTAAAATACTATCTCACATATTAGTTAATTATCAGTGAACATCAAGATTCTACTCTGTGCTGAAGTTGAGCCTGGTTGCTGCCTTCAGTAAAAGCCACAAGTAACTTGTGGCCAGATGACCCAATAAGAGTAAACAATACCAAAGAGAGCACAATTTTGCCTTTTTTAAAATACGGATTGACTAAAAGTAAGTTCTAAAAAATTTGAACACAGGCAGATTGTACAACAAAGGTTTCTCAAAAGAGCTGGGTTATGAGAAGGATCTTAAAGAATGGATCAATTCTAGCAGTGGGGGGTAATGATTGCATATTTTGTTAGTCAGGCCTGGCATACATGGCAGTCAGGGAGGTCTGCTGCCTGATTGATGGCTTCTCTTATGAAGAGCTGCAGACATTGTGTAAGATTGTGGTTTGGTAGGTCTTGAGAAGCCATCCAACATTCACTCACCAAGACTGGTTGAGCACCTCATCTACCCCAGGCTGAAGATGTGACTTCTTGGCTTGCTTTGGAGAATCTGCACCTTGGATTCGCACTGAGGATTACATCAATTTCTATGGGTAGAATCTGCCTGAATATCAGCCGGTATCTTTAAATGAGACAATACAGGCACTGTGCTGAGACATGGGGAAATCACCTGTAGCCAAGGGGCAGGGGCTGAGACAGGCTGCGAGTAAGGAAAACAGAGGGTGCTTGTAGGGTGGGAGGGGATCAGGAAGTCTGCCTGGGTCACACCAGCGTGACACTAGGGTAAGGACAAAACTCAAAGTGTGGCAGTGGAAATGGAAAGGAAAAGAGAATATTAGTCATTCTACGTAAAAAAGCAGTCAACAGAATTGATATCTGACTGTACATGGGGATTGAGGAAGACGTACACTGACCGTAATTCATTGTTTAAGCCTGAGAGAATATTGGTACAATTGTTAGAAACATAAAGCGATCACTTCAAGGATGACTCAGGAGGAAATAAGCGCACATTACTTTGAAGCCATACTTCCATAGAGCTAACACCGTGCCCGGAACTAAGGTGACTACCTAGAATACATCACCACATATTCTCACAACAACCAAAGGAACCAAGGGAACCCAGGGAATTTCACAGTTGCCATCTCCATTTTACAGATGAGGAAACCTGAGCTCGAGGAAAGGAACTTAATGTATATCATTCAGCTAGTCAGACAAGGGGAGGGTGGGATTCTATGCAAAGTTCATCTCATTCAAAAGCCTGCATTCTCTAAGAACTACCACTGCCGCAGAGGTTAAAAAACTAATGTTATGGCCAGGCGCGGTGGCTCACGCTTGTAATCCCAGCACTTTGGGAGGCCGAGGCGGGTGGATCACGAGGTCAGGAGATCGAGACCACGGTGAAACCCCGTCTCTTCTAAAAATACAAAAAAATTAGCCGGGCATGGTGGCGGGCGCCTGTAGTCCCAGCTACTCGGAGAGGCTGAGGCAGGAGAATGGTGTGAACCCGGGAGGCGGAGCTTGCAGTGAGCCGAGACTGTGCCACTGCACTCCAGCCTGGGTGACAGAGCGAGACTCCGTCTCAAAAAAAAAAAAGAAAACTAATGTTATTTTCTGCCTATAAAGTAATTTAATATAGCTAGAAATTATTAACATTAAATATTTATATTTTTCTGCATGCAATAGTAACACATGTGACTTGTAAAAATGCTCTAATATGAAAGATAATGTAAAGTGTAAAAAATTCCAATAACCTCCTTCCCTCAGAAAATCATTATAAGTAGCATTGAAATATTATTATAGATTAAAGTCTCTATTAATTCTAGTTTTTAAGTAAATCTTATTACCTTACTGCTACACCTTGTTTCTTTGTATAAAAGATCATCCACTTAGGTCTTTGAAATGACTATTTCACATTTATCATGGCATAGCCTTAGGTACATGTCAATGATTCAGTTCTTAATGAGGGAAAGGAATCTTCCTCTGAGTTCCCATTCTCTGGATAATCTAACAATCTAGATTTAACTCATTTCTACCAATTTCCACATGTTCAGCCTTTAAGTCAAAGAATTAGCATCATAAATTCTGATCTTGCTCACTGGGCATAGATGGGCAGTTATTTATTCATATCTGAATTTGTATGAACCTTCATGATCAACTTTCTAATTATTATCAGCCTATATCCCTCGACTTACAATCTCAGGAAAAAAAAAACTGATTCAGATTGAAAATACCAGGTATAAGGAATGTGTTGACATGAAAACTATGAATGTCAGTAGGGAGAATTCAGGGTTATTTTCTTAGTGGTGAACTCACCTTCATAGGATACAAGGGTAAAAAAATGCATTGGGTAAAAAAGTTCTAAGCTTCATTCAACCCATACTTTATATCAGTCAGTGCACAGGGGATGTGGCAGTGAATACAATGAACCGTCCTGTGCAGGTGAAGCTTGCTTTTCATGGGGAAAGACAAGTGAAGAAGCATGGTATTGAAAATTGTGATCATGCAATGAAGGAAACAGTCAGCAGAGAAAATAGAACGAGTCAGGAAAGTCTCTTTAGACAAATGACCAGAAATAGTTCCTTTTAGCTCAGACCTGAAGCATACAAACAAGTTTGGTCTTCCACTTATCACCCACTCACTTCTTCAATCTCCGTCTTGACTGATCCTCATCTGTTCTCCATTCCTGCAACAATGCAGCTGAAATTCACCAGATCAAATCATGTCTCCAGAGTGCCTGGAGTCACTTTAAATCCATGAGCACAAATTTCAAAGGAGCAACCCTAGAAATCCCTAGACACTCTAGAAATCCTACTCAGCCCCCCAAATAAAGAGTATGCTTTCTCACTCAACTTGTCAAGGTCCTAGCAGAAATAGAGTACAACATAGATGTCTCAGAAGACTTTAATGAAAAAACCTCTCAAAGAGATGTGGGCAAAATTAAGAGAAACACTAGGGATGTTAGGGCACTCAGAGATGAGCGGGAGTGGGCAGTTGTTCCATCCTTAAATCGGAACAGGCAAGAGGAGAAGGAAGCAGTATTACTGAATCATGGAGAGCTCTGGAGCCATGGATAAAACATCATCTGGTAGGAGCACCAGTTTTGGAGGGACACAGCCATTGACATGGAGGAACCAGGGAAAAAACATCTAGACTTTTTTCTCTCCCACCCCAGTCTCCCACTGGTACCTCTGTTGACAAATCCCACCAAGGGCCAGCCAACAAGGACATTAACATGATGCCATCAGTGGCGGCAGGCTTCCAAGGCATAGAGCAGGGCAAAGGATGGAGATAGGGATGGGGGATAGACAGAAAACAAGGAACATTGCACTCCAAGATGCCAATTTCATGCTTTCTCCTTTTGCCTGAAAACCTCATAACCATGGTATGGTCTCTTTGGAAATCGGTTCAGCAGTTTTCTATGAATGTAAGCATAAATTTACCACATGGCCCACTGATCCTCTTCCCAAGTGGAATCTTGCCTTTCCCAAGAAAGATGAAAGATGAAAATGAATGTTCACTCAAAATCTGTACATGAGTGTCCAGAGTGACTTTATTCAGAATCCTCCAAAGATGGAAATAACCCAAATCTATACAATGGTATTGCACTCAGCAATACACACTGATGAACTACTGATACATGTGAAATGCAGATGAATTTCAAATGCTCCATACTATACAACATTTATGCTATACAACATTTATTATACAACATCAAATGCTCCCTTTCATACAACATTCTCAAAAAGGCAGAATAAGGATATTAATCAGCTCGGTGACTGCCTGGAGGCCCAAGGGGATGTGGGATGCTGAAGGTTCACCCCCTTGGTTATTCCATTTTTCCTCAAGACCCCGAGGGATTGCCCCTTTTGCCTAAGCACATTTTGGGGTGTGGCTTTCTTATCCAAACTGCCTGGGTCTGGGGAGAGGAGAGGGGTTGACTACAAAGGGGCACAAGGGAATTGGGGCAGGGGGGTGATGACACTGTTCGATATACTGATTGTAGCAAAAACTGTGTGTGTGTGTGTGTGTGTGTTTGTGTGTGTGTTAAACCTTATGAAACTCTGCATGAAAAGGGGTGAATTTTAACAGATGTAAATAATACCTTAATAAACCTGACAACAACAAGAAAGCCATCCCCATACCATCCCGCCCACTCTCAGATGATGATTTTACTTTTTATGTCAATGATAAAATGGAATACATCTTGAGAAGGCTGTTTTATAGTCTCATCACCAAGTTCTGAAAACCCTTAGGATCCGTAATTTCACCTGTCCTGCCTGGCATTCAAGAGGAAGAAGTGACTTCCTGTTGATTCGAAAGGCAAATGCTTCTTCAGGTGTTCTGTGTCAGGGATAAAACTCTTTCTCCTTCCCATCTTAGGTTCATGACTGATGCTCCTATCACAAAAGACAAATTAACAAAAAAAGTCATACGAATGTATTGACTATAAATTTTATGTGACACAGAAATGAAGACTCAATGAGACAGGGAAACCTGTGTTTTCTTATGCTGAGTGTGATGAAGAAGTGGATGGTCTTGAAGAAGTGTGATTGGACAAAGGGGGTAGAGTCTAATGGTGATTAACTGGAAGGAATGTAGCAAGGACTATTTGTTAAGATTCTTCTGTGTCCCTGCATCTTCCGGGATACAGATGTTTCTTTCCTCTGGATATAGGGAAGGCACCTCTCACATGAGGTGCCTTGAGGAGTTTCTTTCCTCTGGATATAAGGAAGGCACCTCTCACATGAACTGCTTCAGGGGAGAAGGTTGAAGGTGACCTTCTGACTTCTGCTGTTTTCTCAAATGCCACATTTGGTGCCATGTTTTGGGTTAGTGTGTCCTGTACACTGTCGCATGTACTCCTGTCTCCAATTAGTCCCCCCTTTCCCATCTCAGTCCCTCCCTTTACCAGATTATCTCCTTCAATATGTAGACAAGTCTCTCTCGATTCCATCACCCACCCCAATTTCTGCCCCATCTCTCTGCCCCTTCCACAACAAATATCTTAAGTACTTATCTACTCAATGCTTTCTCCACTTCCTCATTTCTAATCCACTCTCTAAAATAATTCTTAAAAATTTCCAATATAAAGGAAATGATAAATAATAGTATAATCATTATTCATGTTTTCAATACCCAGATTTCACAGATGTTAACACTTAGCTATATTTGCTCAAGATCCTTATCTTTTTGTTTTTAAGAAATAAAACATTACCTGTATAATTGAATCCCCTTTTGGACTCCTTCCCAATCCTATTATCCCCTCATTCCCCAGAGGTGACCTCTATTCTGAATTTGATACGTACCATTCCCTCCATGGCCTTGTATTTTACCACATCCACTTATGTCCAGAAATGACATGTAGAATTGTATAGCATGCATTTAAACTTGATACAACTAGTATCTTATCGTACTTTGTCACTTGCGTCTTCAATTACTTTTTGCATCCCATTTCTTTCTTTGGCTTTATTTATTCATTTATTTATTTTGCTGGAATATGTTCTTTCATAATTCTTTCAAAAAGTGTGTAGGGGGGATAAACATTGTTATTTCTTGCATGTCAGAAAAATTACGTGTTTCCTGCAGACTTAAATTATACTTTTTGAATACAGAATCATATTTTCAGGTTACTTTCTTCAGATGATTAAACGTATTGCTCAATTGTCTTTCTGTAGCCAATGCTGCCAGTGACATATGATCTGATCCTAAGTTCACATTGGATTTCTCTCTCTCTGTCTGTCTCTCTCTCTCTCTCTGCATGTGTGTGTTGTGTGTGTTGGCCTCTCCTTCTCAGCTTTAGATATCTTTCTCTTTGTACAGGTGAGAGTTCTTTTTCACCTTATACTACTCTTTACATTTGAAGACATTTCTTTCCTTGATTTGGGGAAATTATACCCTATTATTGCTTAAGAATTTCTTCCCCTGAATTTCACTATTCCTTCCTTCTGAAATGCCTATTAGCTTGACATTGGTCATCCTGGAGCTGTCCTTCCTTCTCTTTACTTTTTTACTAAACATTTCATGCCTGTGGCCTTATGGTCTGTGAGGATTCTTGGGATCTATTCCCCATTTTCACAAATTCTGCTTTCCAGCCCATCCATTGAATGGAAGATTTTTTGTTTTTTGTTTTTTAAATTTTGACGAGGTTTTCAGTTCCAAGCTCTCTGTTTCATCCTTCAGTGAACAGAATATCCTCCTACATTTCTTGGAAAACCATTGCCCTGTTCATCTCCCATTAATTCTGTTTTCTCAGGCTGGTTGCACCTGGCAGCTGTCTTCAGGCTGTTGGTTCTCCTTAAGTGTGTGATCCCCAAGTGCCTACATGAGACCATGGTACAAATGCCTGATTTCAGCCTTCTTCATAAAGGAAACAGTGGGGCCCGCTGCCCCATGGAAGGTACCAGTAGCTGTTCTTCCACATGGATGAGTTCTGTGTTTGATCTGGGTGTTACCATCATGTTGACACTGGGTCTCTGTCCCAGGCCCTCCTGGGCACCCTCCTGTACTCTCTGCCTGCCCCAAAGTTCCGTGGGGGCCCGAGGGGATTCAGGATACTGAAGGGTCACCCCCTTGGTTGTTCCATCCTTCCCTAAGACACCTCCAGATTGCCCCTTTTGCACATAATCACATTTGGGGGTGTGGCTTTCTTATCCAAACTGAACTCATGTTCTTTTCTTTTCCCATCTGTCAGGGATTCCACACAGTTTTAGCTAAAAGGGGCACTGCTTTTTTTTTTTCTTTCTGAACTATGATGAATTTGTTCATGCTCTTTTCTACAATGTCTATGGATTCAAACAAAAGGCGAAGGGCTGAAGCATGTGTGCAACTATTGTAAATTCTAATTCTCTACATTTATTTTATAAGGGACCCCGTAACAAATTGTCCTATTAGAGTTAAAATGTTTATTGGCCGGGCGCAGTGGCTCACACCTGTAATCCCAGCACTTTGGGAGGCCGAGGTGGGCGGATCACAAGGTCAGGAGATCGAGACTATCCTAGTCAACATGGTGAAACCCCGTCTCTACTAAAAAAATACAAAAATTAGCTGGGCGTGGTGGTGCATGCCTGTAGTTCCAGCTGCTTGGGAGGCTGAGGCAGGAGAATCAGTTGAACCTGGGAGGCGGAGGTTGCAATAAGCAGAGATCGCACCACTGTACTCTAGCCTGGTGACCGAGTGAGACTCTGTCTCAAACAAAAAAAGAAGTTTTTTCTACTGGACCATTTTAGCATTCCACAGTGAGTGTGTGGTGTGTCTGTATCTTTCATCCTTCACCTTTCTCGGTTAGCACTTCCAGAACTATTTCAAATAACTGTAGTCAGGGCGGGTGGCCTGCTTAATCCCCTTTTCTCGTCATTCTGGCTCCTCCCCATCGTCCACAAAAAATAAGGAGGCTTCCAACTGCTGCAGTCCCCTGCGCCCCTGAATAGAGCTCATTAGATTAAGGAGAGACCCCTGAGACAGGTTGCATGCATGTGCATCAGGGCCTCTTTTTCTAGAAATTTGAAGTAACAATCACACAGATACATAATTAAAAATTGCAATAAGTAAAATGAAGATCAATGTCAGGGAGCTGTAAGAGGCTGAGTTCTGAAGGACTTCACGTGGTTGAAGAGAAGAGAAAGGTTCCAGGCAGGAAGAGTACAGGTGAGGGCCATGGGAGAGGAGAGCACATGCCACCACTAAGGGGCTGAAGGAAGTCCAGGAGGTCTGGTGGGTGGAATCCCGGAAGAATACCTTCCTCCTCTTCCTCCTCCTCCTCCTCCTCATCAATACCATTGAGTGTCTGTACCCTACATTGCCCCAAAGACCTTACAGGTCTCAACCCATTTAAGTAAGGAAGAAGAACTGAAGAGAAACCATAATCTGCAGGACATTGATACCACATGAAAGACCTGGTTCTCTTGCATAAGAACAAAAGGAATTAATTACAGGTATGAAGAATGGTCATGTGACAAGATGTGCACATTAAAGGATTCTGACCTTCAGAGAATGGGAAGAAGCTGGGTGAGATGGGAAGCAGGAAGATCACTCATGCCACTATTTCAGGGGCAGTACCCTGAACTACTCCTGACTTTAAGGAGAATGCCCTGTTGTTACAAAACTAAATGTGGTAGGTGATTGTTCATTTCAGATCATTCTGTTAACCCTGTGAATGAAGGGCAGTTATATTGCTAGATTACTCAGTCTTTTGTTTATATTTGAAGTCAGGCATGGAATTGAATTCTATAAAATTGACTTTTTTTGAAATGATTTTATTTATAACTAAAATTACAAATATGTTAAAATACATTCCTTATAAATCTAGGGGGAACCTCCTTGGTCATGTGGTATATTTTATTTGCTGAGATGAGAGAACTTCTAAAATTTGTATTAATAAGAGAAACTGATAAACAGTTTTCTTCGGAGTGGTATTCTCTGTCCAGTTTCATTTTGAATGTAATGCTAGCTTTTTTTTTTTTTTTTTTTGAGTTGGAGTCTCTCTCTGTCACCCAGCCTGGAGTGCAGTGGCACGATCTCGGCTCACTGCAGCCTCCAACTCCCAGGTTCACTCGATTCTCCTGCCTCGGCCTCCCGAGTAGCTGGGACTACAGGCACATACCACTACATCCACCCAGCTGATTCTTTTTTTTTTGTATTTTAGTAGAGATGGGGTTTCACCATGTTGGCCAGACTGGTCTCGAACTCCTGAGCTCATGATCCGCCCACCTCAGCCTCCCAAAGTGCTGGGATTATAGGCACGAGCCACCACGCCCAGCCGGTGCTAGATTTTTAAAACAGATTGGGTTGCTTACCTTCTTTCTCTCTGCCCAGTAGCAATTTAAATAATAAAGGAATTTTATTGAATCCTGAAAAGAATTTATCCATGAAACCACCTAGGTGCAGACATTTTGGCAGGAGGGAAAATGATTCTTTGAAAACTTTGCTTATTTTTCCCCTTATTATTTATCTTATTTTCCTTTAATAAGATTTGAAGTCTTTGTAAGTTGCCCATATCTTCCAGCTTTTTGAAATGATTAACAAAGACTGGAAAATAAATTTGGAAAATACATTATTCTTTCCTTAGAATCTTCTACATATATAAATTCCTTTTCTCAGTCTTAATTTGCCCTTATTCTTTTTTCCTTGATTAATCTTTCTAGAGCTGTCTATCTCATTATTGTTTTCAAAGAAGCCAGTTCTTAGAATTATGTTATGCAGTTTTTTCTATGTGAAATGTATTAATTTCTGCTTACCTTCCTCCAGTCTCCTTATTGAAGTTATTTTTCTACCATCTTGAGTTGAATATTTATTTACATTCATTTGTGTATATATATATGTGTATATATATGTGTGTATATATATGTGTATATATGTGTATATATATGTGTGTATATATATGTGTGTGTGTGTATATATATATATATATAATTAATTCATTCATTTAAAACTATGCATCTTCCTGTGGTTACTGCCTTCACCATATCTTATATTTTGACATACACTGTATTTAATAGCCTTTTAAAATCTAAAGTTGCCTGCTGATTTCTTAATGTGTAGACAATATCAATTTTATTACTCTGACATTTCTTGATTTCTAATCCCCACAGTTTTAATGCAGGCTTAAAATACCATGTATTATTATTATTATTATTGTTATTTTCTTTTTTTATTTCTTTGAGACGGAGTCTCACTCAGTTGCCCAGGCTGGAGTGCAGTGGCGTGATCTCAGCTCACTGCAAGCTCCGCCTCCTGGGTTCACACCATTCTCCTGCCTTAGTCTCCCAAGTAGCTGAGACTACAGGCACCCACCACCACGCCCGGCTAATTTTTTGTATTTTTAGTAGAGATGGGGTTTCACCGTGTTAGCCAGGAGTCTCGATCTCCTGACCTCATGATCTGCCCGTCTTGGCCTCCCAAAGTGCTGGGATTACAGGCATGCACCACTGCACCCGGCTTAAAAATACCATGTATTATAAGGCCCTTCACTCTTCTGCCTTGAGAGTAAAGCAGACTGTGCTTCTCCTGTCTTCTTTTTCTTGCCTTTAGTTTCATCACGTTACACAGATCATGTCTTGGTGTCCACTTCACAAGACATTGGTTAGGAGTCATCATGCCCTCAATGTCCCAGCTCAGAGGTAAAACATCCCTTGTAGAGTAATATCCAGACACACCTTTTTCTCATCAGTTGCTCTTAAAGTGTACTGAAACCCATGATTAAAGTAGGTACTTTTTTTTTCAAGGTTTCAATACTCAATATTCTAAGAATGAAGTGACATCAGGAAAGTAATTGCTATGGTGCAAGATGTTGAAAGGGTGAATAATAAAAATCAGATGGATTTCTTGGAAGGAAAATACGTTTACAGTTCAAACACAGGGCCTGGGTGGAGACACAGAACCAGGGGAAGAAATTAAAACTTATGAGAGTCAAGGGTAACGGTCAGAACAGCTCGGAATGTGAGACTGATGGAGCATGAGAGTCCAGCAGGACTGGAGGGCCAGAAGGACAGAGTTTCACTCTGTGGTAGGCCCATTAAAGTTCTTGTTTACCTGAAGATACTACAATAATTGAAATTGCATATTAATTGGAAATTGCATATTAATAAGTCCATTTAAGCCTGTTTGCTTTACTCTGTGTTTGCTTATATTTGCATTACCACTTGGCAGCCTCTGGGTCTTTATGACACATCCTTTGCTGCTGGATAAGCTTGAATCTATAAAAGTTGTGAATAAAAATTTCTCAAACATAACGAGGGGATAGTCCTCAGCCACTGGAATAGGTAGCCATGCCCCTAATCCAGAAAACACTCATTCTTGGATGCATTCTGCCAATTTGACATCTTTTACTCTCCGATTTTGTGGTAGTGCTCTCCAAAGTGGCCTTTATCAATTCAGACCATTCCTATATATGCCTGCTGCTTCTTCAGTAAAGAGGTGAATGCTAATTCCCCTGTCCTTGGCCTTAGTGACTTGCTTAACCCACAGAATGCAGTAGAAGCAGGATTTCTGTGACTTCCCGGGCTGAGTCATAAGAAGCTTTGCAGTTTCCACCTGAGTCTCTTGGATTGCTCACTCCTGTAAAACATCCACCGTGATATAAGGAGCCCGTGCCACATGGAAATGCCATGTGTATGTGTGCCTGTCCTCAACCTCGGCTGAATTCTCATCTGGCATCAACTGCCAGCCTTTGAGTTGGACTTCTTGGCCATTCAACTCAGTTTGACCTTCAGTTGAGTGCAGCTTCATCTGATATTTGTCTGCAACCATGTAAGCGTCATCAAATGAGAAACCAGCCAAACCCAATTAATGCATAGAACCATGAGAAATAATAATAAACATTTTATACCACACAGGTTTGGGGTAGTTTTTTTTTACATACACAACGATACATAACCAGAATAATCATCTATGTTTCAATGACCCAAATAAGTATCTTTCTGAGGGATGCAAACATTTCTTACTTCTTTGGCTATATAATGTATTCTTCCAGGTTAAAGTCAAACCATGCTTACTTGGAGCAATTATACCTTCAATATTTCTGCTTTGATCCATTATTATGCTATTTATTGCTCAAACAGCAATATCATTTTTAGATTATTATTGAAGATGAAGATACCTTATTTTTGTTCCCATTGATCACCTAATGGTAATTATGGTGAAACTCCAGGCTCTGATTTTAGTAAACTGCTGAACTTACTGTTCAGTTGAATTGCTGCTCAACTCAACAGGTATTTATCAACTGTCTTTTATGCACTGTGATTGTGGCTGTACAACTTGCAAAATGAATGTATTTCTGTTCTCAAGGACCCTTTAGTTCAGGAGAGAAGATAACTCAGATACAAAAACATTGTAATTCAAGGAAGAATGTGGTGGGTCCTAAGTGTGAGGAGCACATGTAAAGTCACGTTAGGGCTCAAGAGAGGAACAAGGCAAGTATCATTCAGGAGACAGCATAGGGGAGGAGAAAGTAGAGAAAGACCTAGTTTGAATCCCAGATCTGCCACTAACCTGAACAAGCTATTTAAACTTCCAAATTTATAATATAGGGAAAAAGACACTACATTAGCAAACATTCTTTTAGTTAGGTTTTTTTTTTTTTTTTTTGAGCAACTGTTTTACAGAATTATGAGAACTAGATAAAATAAGGGAAAGAAACTAGTGGTAATCTCAAAAAAAGGTACTTTATTGATGGTGGCTGGTGTTATTATCATCATTATTATCACCCCTTTCAATGTTTAATTAGTGGTTTCATAAAAGACTTAATGGAGAGATGGCATATGAGCTGAGACTTTAAAAATGTTCTTACCTCACACCATATACAAAAATTAACTCAAAATGGATCAAAGGCCTAAAAGCAATAGCCAAAACTATACATTTATTAGGAAAAAAACATAATTTTTGTGACCTTTTGTAAATCTCTGTGACCTTAGATTTAACAATGGATTCTCAGATATGACACCAAAAGCACAAGCAACAAAAGAAAAAAAAAGATATATTAAACTTGATCGAAATTAAAACTTTATGATTCAAAGGGCACTGTCAAGAAAGTAAAAACAAAATCCCACAGAATAGAAGAAATTATTTTCAAATGATTTATATGATGAGATTCATATCTAAAATATGAATAATTAAAACTCAATAATAAAATAATTCAGCCAATTAAATACAGGTAAAGTGTCTAAATAAACATTTTTTTCCAAAAATATATACAAATGTCCAACAAGCACATGCAAAAATATTTACCATCATTGGTCTTCAGGAAAATGAAAATCAACTACAATGAGATACTACCTTACACCCACGAGAATGACTGTCATCAAAAAGTAAGGTGATAACAAGTATTGATGAGGAAATTAGAACCCTCATACGCGACTGGTAGGAGCATAAAATGGTGCAGACGTTTCAGAAAACAGACTTGCAGTTCCTCAAATGGTTAAACAGAGTTACCATATGACCCAACAATTCCACTCCTTGGGATATACCCAAAAGAATGAAAACATGTATACGAATAAAAATTTGTACATGAATGTTTATAGCAGTGTTATTCACAATATTTAAAAGGTGGAAGCAACCGAAATGCCCATCAACTAATGAATGAATAAATAAAATGTGGTCTACCATACCATGGAATATTATTAGGCTACAAAAAAGAATGAGGTACTGATACATACCATAATATGGATATACCTTGAAATTATTATGTGAAGTGAAAGAAGCCAGCCAAAAGACCATATATTATGTAATTCGATTTATAGAAAATGTCCAAAATAGGCAAACCTGTAGAGATAGAAATCAGGTTAGTGGTTTCCTAGAGATGGGGGAATCAGAAGTTTGGTGATACTTAAAGAGTATGGGGTTTCTTTACAAAGTGTTTAAAATGCTCTATAATTGATTATAGTGATGACTGCACAAGTCTGTGAACATACACAAAAAACATTGAATTGTACACTTTAGGTGTGAATCATATAGTTTAGAGGTGAATCATTTAGAGGTGAATCATATAGTGAGTGATATCTCAATAAAGCTGTAACCGAAAAATGATGTCAAATACCTCAATATGTGGGGGTAAGCAGTAGTGAGAGGAGGTGGGACACCAGGGATCCAGTTAGAGACCATATGTGCAATGAGTAGAGGTGAGACATTATCAAGCAGAATATATTTGTAGGTCAAAAAGTTGGAAATTAGCCTCAGGCAAGGCAATATGATAGAACACAGTGAGAGCCACACACTCGTTAAAGACTGAACCTACAACTGGCGCAGCAAAAAACATTGGGGACCTGAAGGAGTGTAGTGACAATAGGAATGGAAAGGAGGGGACACACCTAGGAAATACTGTCTGCCATTCTTGAATTAATAGGACATTAATTATGTCTGTTGAATGGGGCCTAAAGTGTATAGGAAACCCAGGTATGATTGTATGGTTTTGAATCTGAAAACAGGAAAAATGATATTTAATACAATGCAAAAGTCAGGAGAAGATGCTGCTTTGGCAAAGTGGGGTAGTAAAGTCAGTTTGGACAGACAGACTGGAAGTGGAGAAAGTGAGAGAGAGATGAACACAGGAAACACTCACATGCTCAGTCTGTGAAATGGACCAACAATACTTCATTCTCACAGGGCTTTTTAAAGTTGTTGTTTGGTTTGGTAGGTAACTTGGGGGGTGGGTGGGGGGTGGGAGAGACTGGCATTTATTGTTTACCATGTGGTATGGTTTGAATATTTTTCCCCTCCAAATTGCATGTTGAAGTTTGATCTCCAGTGTTGGAAGCGGGGCCTTGTGGGAGGTGTTGAGCCATGTAGGCTGATCCCTCATGAATGGCTTGGTGCTGTCCCGGCGGTACTGAGTGAGTTCTCTCTCTCTTAGTTTCCATGAGAGCTGGTTGTTTAAAAAAGCCTGAAACCTCCTCCCATCTTGTTGCTCCCTCTCTCGCCATAAGACACACCTCTTCCCCTTCCCTTTCCGCCATGATCAAAAGCTCCCGGAAGCCCTCATCAGAAGAAGATGCGGGTGCCATGCTTCTTGTACAGCCTGCAGAATCATGAGCCAAATAAACCTCTTTTCTTTATAAATTACCCAGCCTCAGGTATTCCTTTATACCAGTACAAAAGGAACTCGTATACTATGCATCCAGCATTCCCCTATGTTGTTTAACTTTTTTTTTTAATATGCATTGTTTTATTTTCTCACAGCAGCCCCATGGAGTACATATTACTTTCATTATCCTCTGATTTTGAAACCAGATCTATTTGGTTAATGATTATTTCTACTGTCCTTTGTTGTAAAATCAGTGAGGCAGCATGTCTGAGAGCCTAGCCTAGGGTCTGGCAATCATAGTTGCTCAACAAATACAAATTTTCTTCCCCATACCTGCGTCAACCTGCCCTCCATTGTTGCTAATTTTGTTTAAAAGCCAGGCTTTACATTTACTAACCAGAATCTCCCTGCTCCTTCACCTCTTTCTTTGGCGCAATGCAGTCGGTACCTCAAAGCTTCATTTCTCTGCATGGGTAACTTCCTTATCTCTGATCACTCCATTCCTTGTACATCTGCACCTCCCCTGTTCCTTTCAGTCCCTCCTCCTGACTCCACCAATATCTCTTTCAGCTTTGGCTGAACCAGTGGGGTTTAATAAAGACAAATGTGTATTGGATTTGAGGCTACGGTTAAGTGCTTGTTGGGAATTTGGTGAGGCCCACCCACACACCCATCTCATTTATAACTAACGTCACTGGAATCAAGACTGCTAAAAACAGAGAGATTATGATCCCCCACCACCCTCTCCAACTAATCTCAAACACGAGAGAGGAAACGGCAGAAGGCTCATCTCTGTGAGATTTTACAACCGTAAATTGTAGCTCATCAGGGCCAATTCTTCAAGCTATTTGCTGTAATCTAAACCAGAATTTCTCATCTCCCCTTTTATGATTCCATTTGGGGGCTCTGTGATGAAGTTGAGCAGCATGTCCATATGTTATCATCCTAATGAAAATAATAAGAGCCGAGTGATTATTAATCACTTGGCCTTATCATCCGTTAAAGGAAAGTCTTGTTAACCAAAAGGAATATGTTTTGGTCCGGAATTCCAAAGATAAAAACCCAACAGAGATGACAGAAGTGAACTAAAAATTCAATTGCATTGAAATTTTTTAAATGAGCAGTATCTTGTCAATGACTTCTTTAATTAAACATTCATGGAGTTTGAAATAAAATATTCAGCCCTCGATGTGGTTGAGTGTGGTTCCCTTTTTGTTCTTGTCATTCTCTTAGTTTAACGTGGGTTCTGGAATTCCAGAAAAAATGAAGTAGCTTTAATCAGCTTTGTAAATAGTGTTCAGAAATTATTAGGCCTCATAGAAACCATTCATAAACACCTAGTTGTATTCAGTTTAAAGTTTTTCATAAAAGGAAAACAATGTATAAACCATTTTAGAAACGTGCTTTGATTAGAAGCCTGGTAGATGAGTTAGAGAATAATTGTAAGTGATTTTACAATGCTAATTTCCTTAGGCAAGGGCTGAAAGCAGGGCATATTGATTTCATAGCAAGAAAACCTCTTGGTTAGAAACAAATTATCAGAGCAAAGACATGTAGGCAGCACACTTCTGTAACCTCTAGTTCACCACCAACTGAAATAGGCATTTGGGCAAAGGAAAGTTACATGGAAAATAGTTTTAGTATCTATATATTATTTTGTTTTGCTTGTTATTTTAATGGAGAGTACATTGTATTTGAATCAGTATTTCTCAAAATGAGTTCCACAGAGCACAGGGATAATGTAATAATTCATAGGGGGAAATGTTTGGGACAATGTACAGTCAATAATGTTTGGGAAACTGTTACATTCTTTACTCTTCATTGAATATACCATTCACATTCACATGGTAGGGACTTTGAGAAGTCTTTCAGCAGAAAAACTTCCAAGTTTGAATTTTAACTCAAGTTCTCTGAAACTTATTTGACAGAGAAATTGTGTGTCCTTGTAATAACTATTAAAATGTTCTGGAAATAGTGTGTGTTCCACAAAGCCCATTTAGGGAAACATCTGCCCCCCCAGCATGCTATGATTGAAGAAAGTGTGCAGAAGTGGTCCATGTACCCACAGCCAGGCACTGGTATTCATCCTGTGACAGTGACCTAATTTTCAGGCACAGCAACTTAGGGAGGTACAATGATGGGCACATAGTAGGCACTTACTATTGGTTCCATGGGATAAAATTCAAGTTAATAAAGCTATTGAAACAACCCAGATTACTGACTGGCCACAGCCCAACTGTTGCTTTCATTGGGACACATGTAAACTGTGTTCAAATTGGTGAGCTGGCCACCACCTGACACGAATGGGCTTTGTCCCCACATCTCTGAGACACCAGCAATTTCAGCGAGCTCTACGTTATGTTGAAGTCCTAGACAGCTAGACTAGAAGATAAACAAATCATAGAGCTAGAGGATGATCAATGCAACACTTAATCATGCTCAGCCTTGGGCATTCTCCCCCATTTGGACACACATTTGATCCCTTCCTGGTCCACTGCATAGTGGGGAAAGAGCTTGTGCTTAGGCATCTAACAAAACCTAACTCTGAGTTCAGGTTTTGGTATTTATAATCTTGCAAGCTCCAGCAAGTGACTGACTTACTCTGAGCCTCACTCTCATCATCTGGTAAACGTGAGTAAAAACAGAACCTATGCCAGGCGCAGTGGCTCACGCCTGTAATCCCAGCACTTTGGGAGGCCGAGGCGGGTGGATCACCTGAGGTCAAGAGTTCAAGACAAGCCTGGCCAACATGGAGAAATCCCACCTCTACTGAAAATACAAAACTTAGCCAGGCGTGGTGGCACACACCTGTAATCCCGGCTACTCAGGAGGGTGAGGCAGGAGAATCACTTGAACCCAGGAGGCGGAGGTTGCAGTGAGCCGAGATCGCACCATTGCCCTCCAGTGTGGGCGACAAGAGTGAAACTCCGTCTCAAAAAAAAACAAAAAAACAAAAAACAAAAAACAGAACCTACTTCACAAAGTTGTGAGGAATAAAAATTAAAAAGACCACATGTGTATGAAATAAAAAACAGTGCCCAGAAGACAAATGGCCAGGCAATTTTAGGTGATGCTGACCACAATGAAGATGACGACTCTTTGGCTGGGAATACCATGAAATCAGAAGTTCACATTGGCTCTGCGACCTAGTGAGAATATTAACCAAACAGGCTACATAGAATTTCCAGCCAATATCACATGGCATTGCAAAAATTTCCACTCCTTCCATTGACAGGGACTACAAGATACGTAGAGGCCCAGAGAGAGGGAGAATAGCAAGAGGAAAGAGAATAGCAAGAAGTGAAGCAGTGCTCAGTCAGGCCTCCTAGGGCTTCCAGATCATCCATGAGGGGGAAGGTTGAAGCTTTCGCACTGAAACAAGAATTTGTCCCCAGGTACAGAAGTGTGCCAGGTTGTACAGCCTGAGCCCTGCCCCAAACAGTAAGGCTGGATTGGGTCACCTCTGGGATGCTGAGATAACAAATAATGTCCAGGTGGATTTAAAAGGAGAGATCTAAACATTAGCAAGCCACAGAGCAGGGACTATCCTTCCCCGGTAGATCTGCAGGAACATGAAAATGAAGTACATATTCGCTGGAACTTTGACCCAGACCCCCGTATGGAATCAAGTGAACTGGGCTGGCCCCTTGGAGAGAGCTTTTAGCTAAGTGAGGTCAGTGTAAGAGGCCAAGAAGAAAGGGTAGGCATGTGTGCCCTGAAAAGCAGAGTGTGTGTGAGAGTGAGAGAGTGAGAGTGAGCAGTGGAGACCACAAAGCTCACACCAGTGGCAGAATAGGCACCCAGCGTGTGCTTCCTGGGACAGGGCGGAGTGGGAGCCGACTTGCTTCCAGTCTCAGCTTACATGGGCATATTAGAGAAGGAAGAGCATCCGAACGTGAAAAAAAAAAGAGAAAAACAGGACTAGGCCTTCCCCCAGAAGTCTGGCTCAGACTTTCACTTATTCATTCATTCATTTCCTCAACAAATATTTACTGAATACCACAAACGGTTCTAGGCTCTGTGACTATATCAGCCAATACAACAATTACCTAAAACCCTTCCTTTTGTAGAGCTTACATTCTGTTGGGTGTGAAAAATCAACAATAAATATAACATATGTATATGTATATTATATATTGTATGTATATTATATTTTGCATTAGATGGTGACACAGGTTATGGAAAAACAAATAAGCATGATAAGGGAGATTGAGAAATGTAGTTAGCCACTTTAAATAAGGTAGTAAGCATGGACCTCCCTGAAAGGCAACATCTCAGCAAAGACTTGAAGGAGCTGAAACAGCAGGCCATGTAGATATGGGGAAGAACATTCCTGGCATAGGGAACAAAGGACAAAAGTCTTGGGTCCGGAGAATCCCTAGAGGTTATAGGGATGCTCTGTAATAGGGTCACCTATTATAGAGGGATGCTGTATTATAAGGATGCTCTATAATATAACCTAGAGGTTATAGGGTGTTTCTCAATGTCTACTACCTAGGATCCAGACTAAAGAAGGGAAGTCAGGGGAACAAGATGGACCAGGCCTTCAGCTCCAGTAAAATGTCCTGGCCCTGACCACACCCATAGCACTCCTCCCAGGGCGGGGATAGGGGTAGGGTGGTAAGGCGCCGGGAGACTAGCCTCAAGTCCCTACAAAGTCTAGCAGCGAAGAGACGAGAGCAGGCAGCACCTTGGAGAAACAAGAGTCCCTGATCCTGATCCTCCAGAACATGGGCACTTGATGTGCTACATGGAGCTGAAACTAGTGACAGCAGTGGATGGAAACAGGCTGCGTCTCAAGGGGGTTCCATAGGAAAGGTGCCAGCCCCTGAGAGTAAACCTGCGGTTGTTTGGAGCTAGTTGCAAAGCTTTGCTCTCCCCTTGAATTAGGCAATCTAAGCCTCTGCTTAAAACCTGGAAATGTTTAAAACTCCTTCCCTGGAGATTTGATTCAATAATGCTGGGGTCACACCCAAGAGTCTTAATTTTTACAAAGGGAATTTAATTAGCCTCCAGGCATAGAGCTGTATGTCCACACCCTGTGCTCAGCTGCGTGGGGACCTCCAAAAAGGGTTGACTCTAGCCTGCCACCAGCTTACCCCTTGATAGTATTATTCATGTCTCATTCTCCAATGAAAAGCTTTTGACCTTAGGGATGGAGGAATTTAATATAATCTGGAAGAGCCAGGGACTTTGTATTTTAGTTTCTTTGGCTCTAAATAATTCCCGTAAGTAAGATATCCAAATATTACGTTTTCCTGTGGTTTGCCCTTTGTGTTTTAATTCACAACATCTCTCTGTAGCCCTCGTTGAATATCTGGGTGACAATACATTTCTCAACACTTAGAAATAAGTCCTCCACAGCCATTACAACTATAAAGTACAGCTGCTAATAGCATGCGATCCAAGTTTCCCAGGCTCTCAGAAAACATCAAAGTTTTCCATTGCCAGAAACTTTGGATGGAAAGAAAAGTGAAAAGGAGCCTTCTGATCCAACGTGTGAGCTGAGGAATGGTGAGTGGGTTAGATTTATGAACTGTTAGACGTCGTCCTTGGATGCCTGGATGGCCAAGAGTGAGGTCATCAGAAAGCAGGTGCACGGCTCCCTAACAGGTGTTTCCAAAGAGCCTTTTAGCCTTTTCTGGGCTACCTGGAGTCAAGGGGTGCAGACATGGGGCACAGGAATTCTCAGCAATGGTGCTAAATCAACACAAATGTTCTCCTAAAGGAAATTGCTAAGACTTAAAATCGTGGTCATGTGACTGGAAAAGTTATTTCAGAAAACTGACATGAATTTGAGTGTGTGCAAAGTCTGAAGTCTGAGAACGTTACAAAAATTGGGAGAGTTCTTCAAACAACAAAGAACGCATTTCTAAAAATGTGTGGCTTTGTTGCTCTTGCCTTCTCTTGGGTTCAGGTATGAATATGGAAAGGGATATAAAAGTCCAAAGTCATGGGTGTCCCACCCAAGAAAAGGGTACATGTGGCCCAATCTGCTGAGCCTGTCTTTGAGTCATGCACTGTCTTTCTCCCATTCCCAGTCTGTGGGGTTTGAGAGAGCTGACTCTACACCTGTGCTCCAAGATTGGACATACAACCTGCTCCAACTGCAATCTGCAATCCCCTGAGCCTTTTGCAGAATTATTGGAAAAGGGCTCCTGAGCCACTTGGAAAGGAACCTTAATTAGCTGGGCCTATCTTTGGTACCATGGATAGAAGGCCACCTTGAGGGCAAAGCCAATACAGAGAACACTAGAAGTGACAGAGAGCAGCAGAGTCTTGAAAGCACTCTTTGAGGCCCTGGTGCTGGCCATGCCTAATGATTCATCTCTGATTTGATTTTCATGAGATTCCTCTCTTGGCATAAGGCACCATTTCAGACCAGAAGATCCAGACTTCATCATTTACCCCTCAAACAAAAAAATCTGGGATGGAGCCTTGGTTTTTGACTCCTGTGGCACTCTTGGCCAATCATTTATAGTTTGAATGCATCAGGTATCCTCATTTATTAAACCAGAGGGTAGATCAAGGTCAATTCTTAGTTCCTCAATTCTGTTATCTTATTATGAACTCCATGATCTTATAACCTAACACCATCTTTAAGTTCATATAAATATAATTTCTTCTCTGCACTTAATTGCCTGATGATGTGGCTCACTTTAAATGTGTTCATTTATCGAAGGAATAAAAAACTTGACCTTGTAAGTTTTAGCAGCATTACTTTTTATTTATGATTAATTCTAATTCCTGATGGCTAGTAGGAGAAAAAAACAAGGATACTTCCAACGAAACCCATTACTGGAAGCAGCTGTCTTGTCAAAGAGCAAGTAGGGTGTATCTGAAGATGTTTGATTGGGGTCCCTTTTCCTATACCCACATTTAGAGGCTTTTTTTCATCCTTAGACTCAAATCTTAGCCTCATCCTTCACATATCTTTGAGCCAAGTGGCACAAAAATTTTCTGCAGACAAATGCAGTAGTACCAGGAAGCTTTTCTGCCTGTCTCTCACCTATCTTCCATGTTCAGAGCAAAAAGATATCTTTTCTGTTCACAGCTTACAAAGCATTAATGTCTACTTGTTTCTTCACCTGCTGCCTCTAACCCTAGAATCCTGGAAGTATATCCTTATTGGATTAGTGGCAGCTAAATGTCTCAAAACGAATAAAATTACCCTAGTAGGAATTGTTCATAGGTAATTTGTAAAATGAGGATGCCCTGACATCTTTTCCCATGTCATTAGACAGCTGGAGAGACAGAGCCTGGCTTTCGTTTTGATAACAAACAAAGCTCCACGCAATTCCTCTAAACACCCTCACAGGAGGAACTAAACAAGCCTATAGACCAGCAATAAATGTGGACTCACGTCACTGAATAGGCCTTTTCCCACTTATAAATCAGAGATAACGAAATTTGCCAGGTTTCTGCTTTAAGCTCCAAATGGGGGTAGAATTGTGGGTCAGGGAGTAAATTGCTGTATCAATGCAATACATTGATTTGTGAGCATTTCACATTTGGTTTGGGAAAGAGAAAAAGGGGGCTAATTCAATTTGTACTAAGTGTTTTCTTTCTCCTGTAAGTTGATCATTGGAAATTCTGGCAGTTGCTAGGCAAAACTTTGGTGGTTCTGAAAAATCTACCAGGAAGCTAAGGTAAGGAATTGCTGAATCCTGGGGGAGACAAGTTTGACAACTGAATGTGCAACAAACACTTGAGGTCAGAGCATTTATTCCCTGCTGGGCTGTGGTTTGCAATGGCTGTGTGCCTCTGCCCACGGCCACGTATCTGTGATGTGGGTCCTTCCCTTTTGCAGCAGCTCTCTCACTTTGCCCCTTTGCACATAGAGCTGTTAATGACTTCCTGCCTCTGGTCATCCCTGGTGTACTTCTCTCCTCTGTTAGTTCACTCTTAAACTCTTTCTGGATATTTGGACCACCACATAGAAATGGACACATATTAATGACATAGATAAAAATTGTCAGCCACAAAACCCAGTTGTAAGAAGTCAAAAGAGCTGTCATTAGTCTGTCCCTCACTATCTAAATTGTAAATGGATCTCTTTTCACCTTCTATGTCTGTAATCTACATTATCAAAGATAGTTTTCTCAATTCCATGTGGTTTCAGCCCCAACACACCTGTGAATACACATGCACACACCCACACATTTCCAATTTAAAGCTGTTTGCAAACACCAGGATGTTTAGCGACACTGCCCACCTCCTCTACACCCTGTAACCCCACCAACATCAAAGAACAAACACTCTGTCGATTACTAATCTTCCCAAACCTTAGGTAATCTACCACCCCCCAAACCCCAGGTTGCCCCATGCTTCATCCTTTACCCAAAAAGACTGATCATCAATTTTATGTGTCAACTCTGCCAGATCACAGGATGCTGGGATATCTGGCTAAACATTATTTCTGGGTGTGTCTGTGAGGGTGTTTTCCTGAGAGATTATTAGCATTTGAATCAGTAGACTGAATCAAGCAGTTTGCCCTCCCTAATGTGGGTGGACATTATAGAGCAAACGGGTGGAGGAAGAGAGGATTCACCCTGTCTCCCTGCCTGACTGAACTGGAATATTGATCTTCTTCTGCCCTTAGCTTTCCTGGTTCTCAGGTCCTTAAACTCAGACTGGAATCTCCACCATCAGTTCTCAAGCCTTCCAACTACACTGCTGGCCCTGGGACTCCAGGTTGCGGACGGCAGGTAGTGAGACCACTTAGCCTCCATAAGCGCAGAAGCCAATATCTTATAACGAATTTATTTATATGTATTCTATTGGTTTTGGTTCTCTGGAGGCCTCTGACTGGTACAAAGACCAAATGTGGATGTCTCAGGACCCAAAGGACCTGGAGAAGCAGACACAGTGGACTGTGGCACTGTGCTGTAATCACTGCCCCAGACAGCATGAACAGCTCCTGTCAGGGCACAGGAAGGTAAGTGAGGGGGGAGAATAGAGATAGGATAACATGAGACCAGTGGCCCAAAGAGCAGCCTCCATCAAAATTGCCTCTGTGTACTTGGCACCTAAGAGCCAAAGGTAGTGTGAAGATGATGTCTTATTATAAAACCCAATGTCGGCCGGGCACGGTGGCTCACACCTGTAATCCTAGCACTTTGGGAGGCCGAGACGGGCAGATTGCCTGAGCTCAGGAGTTTGAGACCAGCCTGGGCAACACGGTGAAACTCTGTCTCTACTAAATACAAAAAAGTTAGCCGGGTATGGTGGTGTGCACCTGTAGTCCCAGCTACTCGGGAGGCTGAGGCAGGAGAATTGTTTGAACCCGGGAAGCGGAGGTTGCAGTGAGCTGAGATTGCATCACTCCACTCCAGCCTGGGCGACAGAGTGAGACTATGGCTCCAAAAATAATAAATAAATAAATGAATTAATTAATTAAATATTTTAAAAATAAAGTAAAATCTGACGCCTTCCTAGACTTGCTCTTGGAAGCCAGGAAATCAGATGGCTCGCAGGAGCTGTGGTCTGCAAAAGAATAGAATGGGAAGAGGTGAAGAAAGGTGCCTGCAGAGATGCACCAGAATCAGGAAACAGGATGTGGGACTCAGGTAAGCCCTAAAATTTTCAGGCTTGAAATCCAGTGCTTAGCAATCTTGCCTATGTACACGTCGTAGTCTTTCGTTTCCCTTAGCCTCAATGACCCTTTCCTTTTAGAGCCAACTTTGACTACACATTGGAATCATCCCAGTGGGGAGGCTTAAAAACACTGATACCCAAGTCTCATCCCTCCTCCTCTCAGACTTTAACCCATCTGTGATGTGGCTTTGGATATTTGGATTTTTGAAAGTTTCTTCCATGTGATCCCAATATGCAGCCAAAGTTAAGCATCACTGTGTTAGAAATGTCAGCCAGACTCACCTGTACTCAGGAAAGTACAGAAAGGGCTCTTAGCCATCTTTGTGTAGGTGAGAATAGGTACTACTGGCCCCATGCAGTGGCTCACGCCTGTAATCCCAGCACTTTAGGAGGCCAAGGCAGGTGGATCATGAGGTCAGGAGATCAAGAACGTCCTGGCTAACACAGTGAAACCCCATCTCTACTAAAAATACAAAAAATTAGCTGGGCGTGGCAGCACATGCCTGTAGTGCCAGCTACTCGGGAGGCTGAGGCAGGAGAATTGCTTGAACCCAGAAGGCGAAGGTTGCAGTGAGCCAAGATCGCGCCACTGCACTCCAGCCTGAGCGACAGAGCAAGACTCCGTTAAAAAAAAAAAAAAAAAAAAGAATAGGTACTACTATAATCCTTAAGCTGGACTTAATGGCAAAGGGATCAAAATGAGACTATACTGCAGAGGAAATACCAAAGTAGTATCTGAAGAATGCCCAGTAATGCTCTTTCCCCTCTGAGCAGATTATTTTCCTTTCAGACAGTGGTTATCAAATGTTAGCAGCATCCAAATCATCCGGAGGGCTAGGGCTTGTCAAAACACAGACTGCTGGGCTCCACCCCAGGAGTTTCTGATTCCGAGAGTTGGAAGGGACCCTAGGAATTGCTTTCCTGACAAGTTCCCAGGTAAAGCTGATGGTGCCGATGCGGGGCCACACTTTGAGAACCACTGCTCTAGAGAAAGTTCCTCTCCATCCATGCCTTACTCTGCCCTATTTTATGTGGTTAAGGGAGCTCTTCCTTTACAGCTCCATGGGAGCCTCCCCACTCTGTGACCACACAGAGGGAAACATCCATCATCCTGGGCCAGAAAAGGCAGCAAAATTTTATCTATTCCCCCAGCAGGTGTTTGCAAACACAGCTGCCGGGGGCCATGCAAACACTCACTGGGAACTAGGGGTTTACATGGCTGTCATTAAAAATCTTGGAGCCTACACAGCAAAGAACGCCCATGTGTCAGCAAGAACATTTCTTCCTATGATCACAAATGGTTTCCATTCCTGAAGAAAATCCAGGAAACGTGGGAAGAAAAATTGCCAAGTCTTAGTCCATCCCAAAAATGAAACAGAAAGAAAAACTCTGGAAATATATTGGCTCTTCTCTACCCATTCTTGCACTCCTCTTTGGAATAAATAGATTTTTCTTGTATTTCTCATTTTCAGTATTTGCAAGGAAACAGTCCCTTGAGAAATAGGTAGAGTATTTGGAGAAGATTCACTTTTATTAATACCTGAGTAGCCCATTTTTTTTCCTTTCTCACAAACACAAACATCTTATCATTCTCTTTTAATTATTGGCGTTTTTTTCTTTTTATACATGGAAACAAATTTTAGAGATAGAAAATACCAGTGGTGCTAATTTCCCTAGCCTCTGTAGAAGAAAATGTAGCAGCTGGGACAAGTGCATGAATTCTACTGGGCTCTTCCACAGTCACCTCTTTACAAAGGCTCAACTTAGCCACCCTGACCCCCCAGCCCAGGTGAAGGTCACTGTGATGGTTAACATTGAGTATCAACTTGACTGGACTGAAGGATGCAAAGTATGATTCCTGGGTGTGTCTGTGAGGGTGTTGCCAAAGGAGATTAACATTTGAGCCAGTGGACTGGGAGAGCCAGAACCACCCTCAGTCTGGGTGAGCACCCTCTAATCAGCTACCAGTGCAGCTAGTATAAAGCAAGCAGGAGAAGATGGAAGAACAGACATGCTGAGTCTTTCGGCCTCCGTCTTTCTCCCGTGCTGGATGCTTCCTGCCCTTGAACATCAAACTCCAAGTTCTTCAGCTTTTGGACTTGTGGACTTACACTAGTGATTTCCCAGGGGCTCTCAGGCCTTTGGCCACAGACTGAAGGCTGCACTGTCAGCTTCCCTACTTTTGAGGTTTGGGACTCAAACTGGCTTCCTTGTCCCTCAGCTTGCAGACAGCCTATCATAGGACTTCAGCTTGTGATCATGTGAGTCAATTCTCCTCATAAACTCCCCTTCATATATACATTCATCCAACTACTTCTGTCCCTCTAGAGAACCCTAATACAGCCATGATCTCATGTTTCTTTGCATCTCAAACACCTGCTGAAGCTTTGAGTTCACAGGGGCCTGAATCTAAAAGTTGTGACTTACAAATGGCAGGTTGCATCACTGGGTTCCTGAGATTGCTATGCGTATGTGCCTAGGCCGCCGAGACCAGGGATAATGGACACTGGACCAGAACGGACATGGTTCTGCAGGCATGATGAATTACCCCGGGGTAGCCTGAAATCTACTGCATGAAACACTGATTCCATGAATGTCAGCTGTCACTGGAAAGAAAAAAGGGTGCCATGGACACAGAAGTTTGGGAAATACTCATTGAGTTAAAGAAAGTGAATCATACTGGTTTCTTTATTTTAGGACTCCTCAGAACTTTTAAGATATTAATGTGCATGATGAAGTTTCAAGAGGGGATTTATTTGAACACAGGAAATGTATGAGATCAGAGAGTGAAAAAGGGGAATTCTCTTGGGATATTTCTGAGGACTATTTTGGGAAAAACAATATATTAGATAACATCTACTTTGGGGCTGGACACAGTGGCTCATGCCTATAATCTTAGCACTTTGGGAGGCTGAAGTGGATGGATCACTTGAGGTCAGGAGTTCAAGACCAGCCTGGCCAACATGGTGAAACCCGTCTCTACTAAAATTCAAAAATTAGCCAGGCGTGGTGGCATGTGCCTGTAATCCCAGCTACTCGGGAGGCTGAGGCAGGGGAATCACTTGAGCCTGGGAGGTGGAGGTTGCAGTGAGCCAAGATCACGCCACTGCACTCCAGCCTGGGCGACAGAGTGAGACTACATCTCAAAAAAAAAAATCTACTTTGATATTTTCTCACATAAATTCTGTGTTCCAAGTTCTAAGTTTCTATGATGTGGAAATAAGTCTTAATGAACCAACAAAACTTAAAGGTGAGGTCTGAGCCAGCCACAAGTCATGTACTTATGACCTAAGAAGCAAACCATGGTGAAACTTTCTCAGTGTTCCACCTACTCCCTTTCCATCTCCTTGCTGGGCTAAGAAAAGGATTCTGGTAAGAAAAAAAAAAAAAATCCAAGAGAGAATTTTAAAACATTAAGTTTCAACTTTTATAGGCATATTTTAAACTTTTTATTTCACTATCTTACATATAAAATATTTGGGTGAGAATATTCTTGCCAAGAGCTCTGTGCTGCCTAGAGACCCTTACACAGGCCAATGCATCTTGGTGGAAATCACTTTTTCTTAAAGAAATATGTAAATGGGTATTCAAATGCAAAGCCCAGAATCAGAGACTGAGCTATCTCTTCTATACTAATTTCCCTCGCTGACCTCTTGTGCTGTAGTAATATATCATTCAGTTTGACATCTGATCAAATCCATTAGTGTAAAATGTTTTTGCTAATTAGTTATATTGTTTTCTAACAGTTTAAATGCTTTAATGCTCCAAAATTCTATTATATCATGCTGTGTTAATTGTATCGTATTACCATAATGTTAATTATATAATTATATCATTGAATTCTCATAATATTACACTTATAAACTAAGTATTGTCAAAGTAGTCCCCTTTTATAGGTAAGAAAAGAAAGTCAGAACAAAGTTAAATAATTATCTCAGGTCATACAATTAGTAATGGCTGAAGCCAGGACTTAGATCAAAATCCATCTGATACCAAAGCCTGTGTTCTTCACCATCACCTTAAGTTGCCTTTCATAATTATTGGAATAAGACTGAGAAAGAGGAAAAACGGAATCTTTAAGATAACTTCTTAAAGTAAATATCAAAATGCCTTTAACTTAATCAATCATTAAAAATTGGAAATAGATTTTAGTAAATAAATAGTAACACACAAGGACAGATTGAAAAAATACAGTGTTTTATGATCTGCAAATTACATCTCACTTATAATAAATTTTATACCAAATAAACAGCTCTATAGATAAAATATTATACAATGGGACTATAACTCCTCAAAATGTACACTGTTTTTTTGTTTTGGTTTGGTTTGGTTTTTGTTTGAGACGGAGTCTTGCTCTCTCACCCAGGCTGGAGTGCAGTGGCGCGATCACGGCTCACTGCAAGCTCCACTTCCCAGGTTCACACCATTCTCCTCCCTCAGCCTCCCGAGTAGCTGGGACTACAGGCGCCCGCAACCACGCCCTGCTAATTTTTTGCATTTTTAGTAGAGACAGGGTTTCACCGTGTTAGGCAGGATGGTTTCAATCTCCTGACCTCGTGAACCACCTGCATCGGCCTCCCAAAGTGCTGGGATTACAGGTGTGAGCCACCACACCCAGCCCCAAAATGTACACTTTTAAAGATGCATTCCAAACTCTTAGAATCAAGGGATTAAAAAAACAAAACAAACAAACAAACAAAAAAACCTACCACCAAATTGGTGGGAGGAGAAAAGAACTTTACGGTTTACAAAATGCAATTGATCTTCAAGTATGGTAAAACACACTCATTTTTACCAATTAACTTCATTATTCTATTTGGAAGATTTCTCTCCCTCTCTGTATTCTAACCTTCTTTAAAGTTTTTAGTCTGAGCAATCTTTACTACCTTATTTCTAGTTAAGATTGCAATAATTTGTCATTGGTGTGCAGGCACTTTCTTAACTACTCCTGTGTTACAAATAAAAGAGCCAGTATTGCTCGGGAGGTTATCTCAAGGGCCCTGCAAAGCCAAGCACTATAAAATCGTTAGACATTGAAGATGCGAAGAAAACCCATAAAACAACACATAAAAATGTGTCTTCCCATGCCATTTATACGGAAAGATGGTGCAGTTCAATCCTTCAAGCCGAAGACTATTTTAGAATTCAAGTTTCAATCAGAACTTTCAGAAAGGAAGAGGTTTCACTCTCTTTGACCCTCTTCCTTTGGTTGTAAAACTGCCAAAGTTAAAATCATGTGCTTTCTTGGCCTTTCCATTGGCCATTTTTGTTTTTTGTTTTTGTTTTTGTTTTTGTTTTTTTTGAGACAGAGTCTTGCTCTGTCTCCCAGTCTGGAGTGCAGTGGCGCGATCTCGGCTCACTGCAAGCTTCGCCTCCCGGGTTTGCGCCATTCTCCTGCCTCAGCCTCCCAAGTAGCTGGGACTGCAGGCGCCCACCACCACGCCCGGCTAATTTTTTGTAGTTTTAGTAGAGATGGGGTTTCACTGTGTTAGCCAGGATGGTCTCGATCTCCTGACCTTGTGATCCGGCCTGCCTCAGCCTCCCAAAGTGCTGGGATTACAGGCGTGAACCACCGCACCCGGCCTCCATTGGCCTTTTGATCTCTCTCTCTTTCTTTCTCTCTTTCTCTTTCTTTCCCCCTCTCTCTCTGTCTCATGAAATCTGCCTCTTCTAGCTAATATTATTTCTGGAAAATACCTGCTCAATCAGACCTCCAACTCCTGGAGAAAAAAAATATATATTTATTTAGGCAGATTTATAATTAGAAAAAAAATCTGATAAATGTAGAGGTTCATACTCACTTGAAGAGCCGTTGAATTAACCATTCAAGGGAGTTGTTTTTTCTTTAAAAGACTGTAATTCTCTGGGTGCATAATAGATAGTTATCATTCTAGCCAACAGTATTAATTTAGCTCTGCCAGGCAGCAATCTGTGTGAACACCAGAAGAAAAGTTAAGGATGGCATCACCAGGTAGGGAGGAAATCAAATCCCAGGTATCATAGTTTTAATCTCACGATGTCCAAAGACCAATGTGTCAGAGGGAATCAGAGACAGCATCCAGAGGGAGCAAAGGACATCAAAGGTGAGTGAACTCTGGTCCTAGAGCAGAGAAGGTCTGTTTTCTGTCATTTTTTTACACTGCATTCCTTGTTGGTTTTGAACATAGATCATGATGGCCAGGAAGATGGCAATGATTTCCTGGTATGCTGTAGTAGATGCTGTTAACGCTGTTGTTACTCTTCCTCCTTGTATCATCTTAGCTCTCACCATTTCTGCACACATCAATCTGACAGCTTCCAACCATGAACACCTATGTCTCTTTGAGCGCTTTCTCTAGTTATCTAAACCTGCCTAGAAAGCTGGAAGTGCCAAGGAGTTAACAGCTCCCCACAGCCCTCAAGCAATAACTGACCAGAGTTAAAACCTCGGAGGGATCTTCCACACTGCCACTGAGAGTTCCCCAGCAGGAAGGCCTCAGTTGTGCGTGGTGTGTATTTGCTTCATTTCCTTCCCCGCCTTATATCCCCACTCTTTACTGATGTTTCTTGGAATCACCTCCCAGATAAACTTCTTGCACTGGAATCCTTGTGCCTCCAGAAATGCAGCTGAAAACATAGGCCCACGCTGATAGAGAAAGGAAGGGAAATCAGAAATTCTAAAGTTATCACAAGATCCTAAAAGTGCCCCAATGTCAATGATCCTATTTTTGTGTCTCAGACATGTTAGTACAGATACCATAAAACATATGTAATTCTACAGTAGCTAGGTCTAGTCTGTGGAATACCAAGACCAATTTTCTGAGCCATGCCCCATCCAGGCAATCAGATGAAAAGAGTGTCTTTCTGTCATTTAGGGAAAACCATGATTCATGGAGACCAGCGAGGTCTTTGCATGTGATCAGGATGGCTGGTCAGGATGCCTATCATGCATGCCACGTAAATGTTTCAATTGTGGGGCTCTGCAAAGGGTTTTAGGTGAGTAAGTGTGGAATGCATTCAAGAATGAAAATTATCAAGTATTCAGAAGGAGATGGACTCTGGGGCTCTGAGAAATGTTCTTTGTGAGCCCTTTGAGAGTTAGGAGCCAGAGTTTTGAATCCCACACGTGGCTTAGTTTTCAGTCTGAGTAAAAACATCCGTGGGGTGCTAGACAAGATCAGTGCCTGGGAGACTCGGGGGACTCAAAACCGGGACATGAACAAGGTACTTTGTTTATAAGGAAATTATACGGGAACCTTTAGAAAGAAAAATGTGGTCTAACAGTAATTGCGTAGTTGGTGCTGGAGTAGAGCACCAGCAAGCAGCAAACCCATAGGAATGGGTTCCATTAAACCATCTGCAAATGGCAGGTGATGGAGGAAGGTAGAGGATAACACCCTGTGGGGAAATCTTGGGACATTTTCATGGCTGCAGAAACTGCTGGGACATTTGAGGAATATAAAGGAAGTCAATGTGGTCAGAAAAATAAACACAAGGAAACTGACAAAAAGTTAGATTGCAAAGTAACATAAGAACCAGACATATAAAGACTTGTAAACCATGATAAGAACTTTGGGTCACATTCCAATTGCAATGGGAGACCATAGGGGCAGTTTTGAGTAGAAGAATGATATGCTCACATTTAAATTTTGAGATCACTTTGGCTACAGAAGAAGATTGGCCTGACATTTACCAAATATACTAGAAAATGTGCTTATGATATACTAGATATTGTGCTATACCTCTCAGTGCATGTAATCCTTACTACATCTTGACAAAACAGGTCATTTTTATTATCTCCATGGCTCAGAAAAGATGTGTCTAACCCTGAGTCACCCACTGGTAAGTGACGGAGTTAGGAGCTGAATCCAGACAGAGCTAATTGCAAAGACTGAACTCAAAATATACCTCAGAGTACTCTCGAAAGACCATATGCAAATTCCCTCTCTCCAACCCATCACCTAATGCTTGTTGATGTTCTCATGGGTTCAGTAAGTTATATCACAGAATCCACTGCCTATTCAATGGCTGCCCAATATGAACGTGGAGTTTTAATGGAACAGGTTTTTGTTCGGGGGCCCCACTTCTCTAGTGTTACAGGTATGCCTTCTTCTATGCATAAATCTACTGATACTATTACTGAACTGAATTTGGGTCTGCCTGCTCAGTGCAGAAAAGCCAAACACAGACATCGAGATCTGCAGCGAGAGAAAGTGAGGCGTTTACTGCAGGGAATCAACCAAGGAGAAACCGGCAGCTCATTCTTGAGAAAAGAATTCCCCAGTGGCTTAAATGTAAGGGTGTTCTTTGAGACACAGTCTCTCTCTGTCACCCAGGTTGGAGTGCAGTGGCGGGATCTAGGCTCACTGCAACCTCCGCCTCCCGGGTTCAAGTGGTTCTCCTGCCTCAGCCTCCCAAGTAGCTGGGATTACAGGCACCCGCCACCATACCCAGCTGATTTTTTTGTATTTTTAGTAGAGATGGGGTTTCACCATGTTAGCCAGGATGGTCTCGATCTCCTGACCTCATGATCTGTCCACTTCAGCCTCCCAAAATGCTGGGATTACAGGCGTGAGACACTGCGCCCGGCCACATGTAAGGGTTTTTAAGGTGGGGAAGCAGAGGTTACAGGCAGAGTCATAAGCCAATACATGGAGGCTATCCATTAGTTTGACCTAAAAAGCCAAGACATCTTCAATCAGGGGCTTATAGGTCACAGGTAGATTCAAAGATTTTCTGATTTGTAATTGATTAAGGAAGTGAAACTTTGTCTGAAGACTTGAGGTCAGCAGAAAAGATGTTAGGTCTGAACCTGTAAGCATGACCTCCTCCAGGCCTCTCGGGAAAAAATTTAGAACAAAGAATGGCAGTCCGGAGTTCAGTCCTCAGTTCCTTCTTACCTGGGGTGTAGGCACCAGGGGATCCATTTGGTGGGGGTCTAGGTTTCTAGAAAACAACTCAGGGACATATGTTAAGATGTAATCTTGGTCGGGCACTGTGGCTCACACCTGTAATCCCAGTACTTTGGGAGGCCAATGTGGGCAGTTCATTTAAGGCTGAGGAGTTCGAGACCAACCTGATCAACATGGTGAAACCCTGTCTCTACTAAAAATACAAAAAAAAAAAAAAAATAGCCAGATGTGGTGGCGTACACCTGTAATCCTAGCTACTCAGAAGGCTGAGGCAGGAAAATAACTTGAACCTGGGTGGCTGAGATTGCAGTGACCTGAGATCTCACCACTGCACTCCAGCCTGGGTGACATAGTGAGACTCCATCTCAAAAAATAATAATAATAATAAATAAATAAATAAAAGAAGAGATGTTGTCTTTATGTCCATCAGTGATGGACTGGATAGAGAAAATATGGTACACACACACCATGGAATACTACACAGTCATAGAATCAAATCATGTCCTTACTGCAGCCACATAGATGGAGCTGGAGGCCATTATCCTAAGTGGATTAACATAGAAACAGAAAACCAAATAGAGCATTTTCTCACTTTTAAGTGGGAGCTACAAACTGAGTACACATGGACACAAAGAAGGGAACAGTAGACCCTGGGGCCTATTGAGGGTGGAAGATGGTGAGGAATGAAAAACTACCTACTGGGTGCTATGCTGATTATCTGGGTGACAAAATTATCTGTACACCAAACCCGTGCAACACACAATTCACCCATGTAACAAACCTGCACGTGTACCTCTTGAACCTAAAATAAAAGAAAAAAAGTGTTATCTTTAGTTTCTGTAGGGAACCAAACATCTCCTGACTCTAACTTCCTTGGCTATTGTTTTAAGCCACTGTTACCTTCTTGCTTAATCGAGTTGCTCATTTGCTTCTCAGGGCTGGCTAGGTGTCTAGAATTTCCCTTGGAGGAACTCAAGATTTTCCCTTATTTCCATGGTTGGGGGTTCCACAGGCCCCTAAGCGGGAGTCCGTACTCCATCTCATTACCTGTTTATAGATGCTACATTCTCACTGAGTTTTGAGGGCAGGCTGGAGGGACAGCAGGACATAGCCTGGGGCCATTGTCACTTGGGGCCCTTGAGTCTCGGGATCTCTTTCAGTAGGCTCAGGCTGGTGCTAGGCTTTTCACTGGGACCTTAGCAGTGTACTTGTAAAACCCTATAAGAGTCGTAAATGGTTCTTAAGGAGACATTTGCCCAGACCACTTTTTTATTTCTGTAAATGTGAAAGATTAAAGTGCACTTCGGGGCATCTATCCCTGCTTCCTGCAGACTTGCACTTTTTTTCATCTATTTCTGACAAGCATGTATCAACCCTGTCCTAAAATCTTTACAGAAAGTGATCCCACAAGTTTTGCATTACAGGAAAGTATTTCCATTTGGTACTTACAGAAACATTCCTGTTACCCAGTGCCTCTTAGGAATAAGCAAACCCAGATCCACGCTGCAGTTTCTACAGATCCTTGCATGTCTCCCACCACATCCTAGGTGCCCTCATTTACTGTCTTGTTTATTTCATCATCTCAAATTCTTCACAAGTTTGATTGTCTGTAATAACGAACACAAATTGAGACTGCCTCCTGGCTCACAATGATTCTCTCAGTGGTGATCATTCTTCCACCATAGCCTCCCTTCTTGTAAGATGTTCTGGCCGGGGGCAGTGGCTCACGCCTGTAATCCCAGCACTTTGGGAGGCTGAGACGGGCGGATCATGAGGTCAGGAGATTGAGACCATCCTGGCTAACACAGTGAAACCCCAACTCTACTAAAAGTACAAAAAATTAGCTGGGCGTGGTGGCGGGCGCCTGTAGTCCCAGCTACTCGGGAGGCTGAGGCAGGAGAATGGCGTGAATCCAGGAGGCAGAGCTTGCAGTGAGCCAAGATTGTGCCACTGCACTCCAGCCTGGGTGACAGAGCAAGACTCCGTCTCAAAAAAAAAAAAAAAAAAAAAAAAGAAAGGGTTATGTAGAAAAGGAAAAGCAAATTAGAAGCTATCTTCTAACTTCTCACGAAATCATGCCACTGCATTCCAGCCTGGGTGACAGAGCAAGACTCTGTCTCAAAAAAAAAAAAAAAAAAAAAAAAAAAGATGTTCTGATCCCTGGCCACAAGCGGTAAACAAATGACCCAATCAGAGTTATTCACAGTGCCTCACCACCATCCCCTGCCATGGCTCAAGGCATGAATGTGTGATTTAAGCCTGGCCAATCAGCGCACTTTCTAGGAACTTTTTTTCTAGTTAAATTGGAAGAGGTATCTGGGTGCAGTGGCATGTGCCTGCAGTTCCAGCTACTCTGGAGGCTGAAGTGGGAAGATTCCTGGAGCCTAGGAGTTTCAGGCCAGCCTGGGCAATATAGTAAGACCCATCTCTAAAAAAAAAAAAGGGGGAAGCCTTTTCCTTTCTCCAGACATGGAGATGTTGCCATGCTGGAGGCCATACTGTCAACCATGCAGTTGTGTTGCACTGTGACGAGGTAGCCACAGGAACAGGGAAGCAGAGAAGGGAAACCAGCAGTTTCCTGATGGTGTCTAACTCCCTTGTTACAGAGGTTACTACTCCTCCTCTGGGTTTGTTCATGTGGAACCACTAAATTTCTCTTCCTTCTTTAAATTGATTTCAATTCTGACAAGATCCAACTTTTCATTGAATAGCAAAGAAATAAATTGAAGAGAAAGGGGAAAGAAGCAGCTCTATAGGAACGGGCACCCTGATGGTGGAAACGATGGTTGATAATCCCACACCGAGAGAGAGAACTGGAGAAGCAAGGAGCAGGCAGAGCATGCACTTCCACAGTGCAGTGCGGGATGTTTATAACTCTGACCCTGAATCTGTGCCAAAAGTTCAATAGACTCTGTGTAAGTGAGGGATAAAATAATAGATATTTCAGAGATATTTTAATCCAAATGGTGAATTCTTTTTAGAGCTCAGGTGTTTGAAGGACTGGATTTGGTTAGTAAGATCTACATGCTGAATTCCAGATAAATAAAGCACTTTAAAAAGGATTTTTACCATATCAAATTCATAATTTTTCCCAACACTCTACAATTATTTTCTCTTACAGACTCTATTTTCTATTCCAAATGCAAACACTTGTATAAACATGGATTTCCTTTCATTTCTTTTCCATTTTCTTTTTCTTGATGTTTGATTCATTCCCCTTTCCATCATTTGGGCCTGTTTGTCTGCAACTTGCTCTACCTTCAGCACTGGCCATATCCCAGTCCTCAGAATTCAGGTGTTTTTGTTGTTGTTTTTGTTTTTTGTTTTTTGCTTTATAAATTCTTTTTTTTTACTTTGTTTATTTTTTTATTTTTATTTTTTATTATACTTTAGGTTTTAGGGTACCAAAGGTGCATTCGTTCAAAATGCAGGGCCTCTACCTTCTGGTAGTTTATCTCCTGTGCTAGCCCTACGGCCCTACGATCATGACCCCAGCTTGCAGCCCAGGAAGTGGTAAGGCAGATCCATGAGTTAACAGACTCTCCTGAGTCATGGTTCTAACCAGTACTCATCTTCCTAGGACAGAGGCTCTGCTCAGCTCCTGCCCATCCCCCAAAGACGTACCTTTGGTAAATTCCACTTCAGCAGCTGAACTCCTGTGCCAACTCTATAGCTCTCCAATTATTGCCTTCCCCTTTTGGGTGCCCCTGCATATCCAGCAGGAGAGCCTCAAAGTGGGGCTTAGCCCACAAAAGTTCTTGGTTTGGGCCAGGAAAGAATTCAAAGGTAAGCCAGTGGTAGGGTGGAAGAAAACAGCTTTATTGAAGAGGTGGTGTTACAGCTCCAGCAGTGGTACAGCTCTGTGACTGCTCCTGCAGAGCAGGACTACTCCATAAGGTAATGTGCTGGGAGGAGCAGCTCAGGGCGGTTCCCAGTCATATTTATACCCACTTTTAATTACATGTACATCCGATTAAGGGGTGGTTATGCAAAAGGATGATTGCCGTGGAAAGGGGCGGTAACTCCAGGTGTTGCCGTGGCAATGGTAAACTGATGTAGCACATTGCTGGGCGTGTCTTATGTAAAGCTGCTTCCACTCCATTTCTGTCTTAGCTAGTCCTCAATTTGGTCCGGTGTCTGAGTCCCACCTCGAGTCCAGTCCCACCCCCTACCTCACCACCTCCTGCCAAATCACCTGGGTACAACCGGTTTGAGTCCAGTTATTCCTGTCATCTCCCACTAGGTCATATGGACCCCTGCTTACTCACTCGGAGTGTCTTTCTCCTGTTACCCGCTACTCTCCACCCTCTGCTAACTCCCATTAGGGCCCATGTGGGCCTATCATGCAGCTGTTGCTGCAGGTAACATTTCTCTGACTCCAAGTTTTTCTAACTGTGTGCATTTCTACCATCCCACCGACCCCCAAATAGCCATGTCCCACAGGTATTTCTAATCGAGAATCCAGCTTTTTGTCTCCATTGGTGTTGAATATTATATCTGCTCCTTTTATTAGTATAGTTTCCTAAGTATATGATTTCCATACCTTCTGGCATGTGAATCTCCAAGATTTTTTTTTCTAATTCTTCTAAGCTTTATATTGAATTTTACCAATGACTTGTAATTTTTTTTTTTTTTTTGACGGAGTCTTGCTCTGTCGCCCAGGCTGGAGTGCAGTGGCATGATCTTGGCTCACTGCAAGCTCCACCTCTCAGGTTCACGCCATTACACCATTCTCCCACCTCAGCCTCGCGAGTAGCTGGGATTACAGGCACATGCCACCATGCCCGACTAATTTTGTTTTTGTATTTTTAGTAGAGACAGGGTTTCACCCTGTTAGCCAGGATAGTCTCGATCTCCTGACCTCGTGATCCGCCCACCTCGGCCTCCCAAAGTGCTGGGATTACAGGCATGAGCCAACTCACCCAGCCATGACTTGTAATTTGTATTGTATTATATCTATGCCACCACCCCTTTAAGATATCTGCCATTCCACTTCTATCGTATATTTGTGTTTTTGTGTAATATTTGCATATAACTTTCTTCTTTTTCCCTTTTCAATGTTCTTACTTTTTCAACATTCTGCCATTCTTGCCAAATTATGCATTTTGTAATTCTATTTCTTTTGCAAAGAGGGACTCCTACCGTTCAGTGTTTTATCTTAGGTAAATAAAATTTAAATTTTTTGAGAATTTAAAAATTAACTGAGAACCTGTCCTTTTCTTGCTAATTAGTTAAACCATAATTTAATCAATTGAAAATAATTGTACATTTATTATTTATAGCTTGCTCTTACTGTTGTTTTCCAGTGGTAGGGATGTGAACTGTCTTTGGGCTACATTATTCTTATTATTTCGTAAAATATTAAAAATAGTCTTCATCAATGAGACCACTTAACTGACATCCAGAAAGCAGCAGAATTGTTTGACCCAACTTGTCTGATATTTTCAAAATCTTTCACATAATAATTCATCCTCCTCTTATTTTGATTTTTCAATTATTTTCCCATACCTATAATAATTAATATCTATCCATATATCCGATACTGCTGGGTCCTGAGTTTCCTTCCTGTTCCAGCCATTGGACCCTGCGTGTGATCCCTCTTTGCTTTGAGTCACCCGCTCTCAGCTTCACTGCTCAGTGCAGCAGAGGCTCCTATGAACAGTCCCTGCGGGGGCCTCACCTAACTTTCCAATAACAGTCTCGCCTGGAGCACACAGTGCAATTTATTTTCCTTTCTAGATACGTTTTTGTATTGTGTGAATACAGAAGAAAAAAATGGTTTTTCTTAAGGGAAACAGAAAAAAATGAAAACTGAACAGTAATAGAAAAATGGTCAAAGAACATGAAGAGGTAATTGACAGAAGAAATTCCCATGGACAATAAACATATGAAAAATGTTCAACATCAGATAAAAAATGAAAATTAAAATCATGAGATGCCCCTTTCATCTAACAGATTGGCAAGATTAAATACATTCTCAATGTCAGAATTTAGAAAACTTCCTAAAACATTGCATTTGAGTTGCCGGAAAAAAAGATGAATCGCAACACTCTAAAAGCTAGCTCAGCAAAATGTATCAAATGCCTTAGGTCACAAGTAACATTTATGCATACATTTCTAGAAATTTAACTTCTTGGTTAAAAGGAATAAAGAGTAACAGTAAACTTTTATCCATATGCATAATTATAACAACATTATTTAGAATAGTATAAAAAGGGAAACAACCTAAATGTCCATCGACTGAGGATTGTCTGTATCAGTTTTATTCTGTCCATGATGGAAGATATGAGGCCATTAGAAGTCACACAGTATAAGAATATGAAGAAAAATTTTACAGTATGTTGCTAAGAGAATAAATCAAGTGTGAAAATAATATGGATGGCTTAAATCAGATTATTATAAATTATTTTTGAGAGTTGTCTAGATGCATAGGACAAAATACCAAAAGATGACAAAATGAAAAGTTATTGGAGGCTATTTCTGGGGGTTCCGACATGGAGACTTTTTCTCTCTTGTGCTTTTCTATGTTCTCCAAATTGTTTATGATTTTAAAAAACTTAACTTTTTAAAAAGAGTCAACCTTTGGAAACACTGGAAGTGTCCTATAATTCAATGTCAGCACCTATCTGTTTCCTGTTTCCTCTAATTCATCTTATTTCCCCTAAACAGTAATGCTATGGGGCGGGGTGGCGGGTGGGGAAAAGCCATCTACTACTTTTTTTCTCTGTTGTTTTGTTGTTAATACTCCTTCAGTATTGCTCTTTGTTCACTGAAATATGAAACAGTGGCTGAAATAGATCCAGCATCTTGCCAGTTACTAGAACCAAGAATGAGAGCAAACAATCACATGGTGTTTCCTGAGTTCCGGGAACTGTTCTAATAATGCACGTGTGTGTGTGCACGCGCACGTGTGTGTGTATTTAAATTCTCACACAACAGCTCCATGAGATAGATCTTAATATCATGCCCCTTTTATGAATGAAGAAACTGAGAAGCCAAGTGACCTACCCAAAGTCACACAGCAAGTGCATGTCCAAGCCTGGATTCAAGCACAGTCAGTGGCCCCAGAAGCTGTGCCCATCATCACCAATGAGATGCCACTTCTACAAGGATACAAGATGCACACAGTATGGCTCTTGTGTTTTCCATTCTTTGCCATTGCGCTATTTCAACCGAGGTCTGGGTTAAGTAAGAATTTTTGGGCTGACTTTGATCCTTAACTGCCATTTATAATATTACTTCTATAGAAAGAAATCACTACCCATTCTAAACAACTGACCTTCAGATGAAATTTCTGAAAAGTCTATTTATAAGTTGGGGTCTGCCTGTTTATCTCCCAAGGAGATTAATGCCAAGGGAAAGACATGTGTTTCCATCCAAAAGAAATGTCTGGAAATTATTTGGCCTTTGGATCACCTCAGGCCATCCATCTTTAGCCAGGAGTTTACTCTGAGGACTCTTCATCAAGTGCTTAAACCATGAATAAAGACTCTTCGGAATGCTAACATCAAGTCACAGACATGGTTTTGGAAGCCCTAGAATTTTCAAATGGGCACACACATACTTCTGGGAAAAGAGTCCTTCTTGGCCACTTGGCACTCTTGAAGAGAAGGCAGAAAAGCATGAAAGCCGAGCATTTCCTGATCCTTTCAGAAGTAGATGAATGTTCAATGAAGATAAAATATTCTAGAAGAGAGAAAAGGCTGAAGGGCAGGAGAGATTTAAGCTGGCATAATTTTCATTGTTCCTAAATATATTCTAATATATGCTTGGATTTGCCTGCCAGAAGTAGACCACATAATCAACAGGTTGCAAAAAATTGCTTACTGAGCTATTTCAATCCAATTTCTAATAGCAATAGACAGAATACAATTTTGCTCCATTTCCCTTTCCAAAAGGTAAAGCTGTCAGAGAAGTTTAAGTAAAAGCAATACAGCAATATCATACTGTATCCTTAGAAAAATGCATATTTGTACACATTTTCTCCTTCATCAGCAAGAGAAAATTGGGAGACTCAGAGGTAACAGGAGAAATCTCCCTAGCTGAGAATTAAATCAGGAAACCTAAAGATACAGTTTAAAAGCTTTTTATACAAAACCATCTCATTTGGAAAACCAAAACAAGCAACCATTCCCAAATTGCAAGGACATGAACCGTGTTGTCACAAACTGGAAATTGTACAGGATTAGGAAATAACAAAATCTAATCTCATGGAAAAAGAAATCATAGTCATCTGAAGTTCCACAAAGAATGCTGTCCAGCTTTATTACTCTAAGGAAAAATTCTGAGTAGAAAGTAGTGACATTTTCTTGTCATGGCGATAAAGCTCCTTTACATGTGGTATACATTCAGTGAGTGTTTGAAAACAGATCGTATTATAGGCACATACTTTTGATACATGTGTTTAACACTGATTTAGTTTTTACACATAGCAGACTTGTATTACATCTGGTTCTCAAAGTTGAGAGATTCATAAATAATCTGCATATTGCGTTGTTGTTTCCTTTTGCTCTGTTTGAGGAAAAGAAAGTGTGTTTTTACAAGGAGAAAAAGACTTTTTAATCATTCATCAGCTCTGTTAATAAGCACTCTAAATCCTAGAATGTGGGCTTAGATTTCCTGAAGACTTTAATGGCATAATATTTTACAATTATGCTTCACTAAGGTGTCATTTTATTGTATTGACATTTTTTTTTGTTTGTTTCCATGTTTACATCCAAAAATACTGATAACAGACTAGAACTATAGAACTGCACTTTCCAAGGTAATAGCCCCTGGACACAGATGGCTATTAAGCCCCAGAAATGTGGCTGGTCTGAATTCAAATACACTAGGAGAATAAAATACACACTAGATTTGAAGACTTAGTACAAAAAAAGAAGAATGCAAATCATCAACATCATAATTTTTATATCATTGACATGTTGAAATGATACTCTTTTGGATATACAGTAACATAGAAAATATATTTTTAAAATTCATGTTATCCATTCTCTATTCTCGGTCCTGTCCCCTGCCCCAGCAGGCTGACCTCTGAGGACTGAGTCCCCCAGGCTTCCTTGATGGCAGGTTCCTGGTTGAGTTCAGCCAATGGGTGGCCCTGGCAGAAGATCTGAGTGTGAGAAAAAGGAGCAGGCAAGGCAAGCCTTTACTCTTCTCCCCTCCCTACCTTAGGTCCATGTTTCTTAGAGAAGCTGGGCATCACGGTGACAACAGCTCTAACTCGGTGGCTCCTCCTCCGGGACTCCACCTTCCCTGGGCTCTGAAAACACAGTGTCCTGCTTCATCACTTAGGGAAGTAACACGTCCCACTGTTACTATTCTCTGGGTGCCTTGTCACCCTTGGTTGCTTTCCTTAGCCCTGCCACTCTTTAGTTCATCCCTGTATTAAAACCTATTAATGCATTAGGCTTTTATGCATTAATAGGTGCATTTGAAGCACCTGGGGTGAATTCTGCCCCCTGCTGGGACCCTGCCTGATACACAAGCCCATTGTTTTCTCCTATATAACAGTAGAAAAAGCCAAGATCCAAGACCCACAAACAAGATATCTTAGATTATGTTAAAATGAGTTTAATGCATTGAAATCAGTATATGTACTCGTTCTTAGTGATCCAGGAGCTCCTTGGTGACACAATAAAGCCAATATGATTTAAACCCTGCCGACAGTGGCCAAGCCACCCTCTCACTTCAAGAATGTGAGCAAATGAGGAAAGTCCACAGAAAACAAAACTGTGCAGCTGAAATAGTAAGTGCCCACAGAGCTACAAACACAGTGTTTGAGAGTTTAGAAGAAGAAATGTATGGGTGTGGTCTGCATTTCCCACTCAGTCCTGCAATCATTTTTCTAGTGAACAGCAGGAAATGTGAACATTGGCTAGAGCATAAAATCTGGGTATCACGCAAGGTGTTGCAGATCTGTAGTCCTGGCTACTCAGGAGGCTGAGGGGAGAGGACACCCTGAGTCCAGGAATGCAAGGTTGCAGTGAGCAGTGATTGCACCACCGCACTCCAGCCTAGGTGACAGAGTGAGACTTCATTTCTAAAAACAAAACAAAATACTGGCTAAGGCAGTAGCAGGTGGTCATAATAATAAGTGTAGCTAATGACTCTCTAGTAGCTCCTATTTGCCTAACATTCTGCTGAATACTTTACACAACTATTGCTGTCACTTCTGAACAGTACTTGTCATTTTCCAGGTACTTTTTACAATAACCACTTTACCTCTATAAGTCATAATAACCACTTTATATATATATATAACCACTTTAACTCTATAAGTTATAAGTAAATTATATAATATATATATATAACCACTTTATAAGTTATAAGTAACTCATATGATCCTCATAACAACCTTAGAGAAAAATACTATGGTAGTCTCCATTTTACAGATGCAAAACCTGGGGTGCAGACTTTAATCAACTTGCCCAAGGTCCCACAGACAATAACTGCTGGAACTGGAGTTTGAGTGAGGCAGCCCAGCCCCAGAGACTTCATTCGTGGCCATTATGCCCTACACCTTCTCGTAGGCTGAGTTAATCTTCACAACACCCCCATGAAGCTCTGAGGAGAGCAGAGGTTCAGAATTGCTTCCCAAACTCACCCAAGATCATGAGACTAGTCCCCATGACACTACACGGCCTCCCAAATAGACGTGGAAAATGAACTGGGGCCAAACTGTAGAGAGCTTGGATGAATAGCTTAGTGCAAAGATGAATACTTTAGTCAATCTCTCCTTACTCCTTAACTTCGCTCCTCTTCGTTGTCCCCCTCGCTTCGTGCTCTGGGTAAGCCACCCAATCATTATCTTTGACTCCTTTTCCACATCTCACTCCATTATCTGCCTTCCTCTCTCCAATAGTTTACCTTTCTTCCTCATCTTCCTGCATTAACTTCAACAGTACCAGACATTTCACAATCGGCCAACTGTTATCCACTTTCTCCATCCCTACCTTACATGCGGAAAAATGGAACTAACCCCAACAAGCTTCATCAGCCACCTTTGATTTTCCTAAGCCAATCAGCAGGGCTTATCTACCTATTCACAGGAATCGGTTCAGGGACAGACCTAGCCGACTGCTGGAACCAGCTCCCAGGGGCTTCAGAGAGTCCACTGCGGGCCCCTCTACCGCACGCTGGGTCCAGGGACATCGCATTGGTAGTTTGAAATCAGCCATGGTGAGAGAGTTTATGCCATAAAAATGAAACGCTGCATGTCAGGGTTTTTTTTTGTTTTTTTGTTTTTTTCATTTTTACCTCTTTTTCTTTTTTGAGAGAGACAGACAGGGAGAGGGCATTGCTAGACATTCATCTGTACACTACCTGGATGAACAAGACCTAATTTAGGTCCATAAGACGTGAGGAGATATTTAATCAGGGTTTGGAGAAACCATGGAAGAAGAGTCTATTCTTTTGTGTAGGGAGAGTTATAAAGAAATTGGATGTGAGACTACTAAAGCCATTTTGGCCATCAAAGGACCTAACCAGAGGACAGAGTTGACACACAGAGAAGAGCTGCTCTGAAAGGATCAAAGAGGTCTGGAGTCAGAGCCCTGAGGGTGTGGACTTCTGAATCCACCCCCAAAGCCCGTATGCCTCTTCACTCTTCAGTTAAATGAGCCAATAAAGTCCCTGTTTTAAAACCAGTTTGAATTGGGATTTTTATGGCCATCAATTGAAAGATGTTGAGGGGATACACAGAGTTATGACCTAGGAGCAAGGCCACCCCTATTGCAGAAGCCCAGGGGCACCATTCACTTTGAAGTCTTTGTAAGGGGCAGTCCTTCCTTGGAGCCGGCAGGGCCCAGCCTGTGCAGCCACATGTGGCAAATGTAATGTTATGCCTAAGAAACAGCCTATTCCCCTCTATCATTCAGCAGGAAGCCCAAATTCCCTGCTAGTACCCTATTGATTCCTTTTATTTCACTGCCGATTTTCATTCATCTCTTCTTACTACCCTGCTGCATGTAAGACACCATTGCCCTATTTTTATTTTCTCACTTCTTCCAACAGCCAACTTTTACTGTTTTTTACCCTTATTCTCTGTCTTCTATAGCCTTTGGGAATTCCTAAAAAGAATAAACAGATTTTTAAAATCCAGGCCAGCTCCATCGATTAATCAAAGTTTTCCCATCAGTCTTGCAAGCATTTATCCTGTTATTTTGCTTTCTGTTCAACCCATGTTGACCAAGCTGGCTCATTCATCATCCGCCAAATATGTCCAACAAGTGTGTGTTTCAGCACCTTTGTGTGTGATGTTCTCCTTGCCTTGAATTCCAAGATCCTTTCATCTTCCCATATTGAAATCTCGTTTCCAGCAATTCCCAATTCAAATCTCTCCCCCTTATGATTGTCTTACTCCAATATTATCACAAGAAACAGACTTTTTTTGCCAAAAAAGCTAAATGTGTTTAATAAAAAAAATACAGGGCTAACTCACAGAACCTAAGGCATAAAATGCAGCCAGGTCTCATATGAAATTGGAGTAAGAGAAACCAGAAAATCAGGAATGGAAGTTACTCTGTCCATCTCTGAAGCACCCCGTTCTCACTTGTCTGCTTCTCTATTCATATATGTTTCATTGTTGTTGCTCTCTTCTCATCCGCTCTCTGGATTTTGCATATATCTGGTGGTTTATTTGTTTCATCGATTCCAGAGTCCAGTGGAAACAGAGTAGGTTCTCACTATGTCTCAATTTCAAATGTCTTGGAGGAAAAGCTAATAGCCAAACCAAGCCAATGGGTTGTTTTCCCCTGGGTGTGATGTCCACTCCGTGACAAGTCAACTGTGAAAGAAGGTACATGACTACATGGCACCTTTGACTGTTCCTTCCAGGGACGTGGAAAGATCAGACTCTCTAAAGAGGAGGTGTAAGGGCATGGAAGAAGGGATTGGCATCCCTAATATGGTAATCGTGCCTTACAGAGTGATTCCACATCCCCTACTTCTTACTACACTTATCTAATACTGTTGTAACTTAGATTCATGCCCTACTTTCCCCACTAAGGTACTAGGAACAGAAACTAGTTTATCTGCATCTTATGTAAGGATCACTATTGTAGTTGGATTTTCCAGAAAGCAGACTCCGAGATATAGGTTAGCATACAGAATATTTATTAAAGAATATCTTTGGTATCAAGTTCTGTAGAAGGAAGGGGAAGAAAGCAGGAATGGTCAGAAGGAAACTGTGAGCAAATTCATGACAATGAAGTCCAAATCCAAATGACAGCCTCAGCCTACCCTATGGGGAGTTCCGGAGCAAACTTAGCATTGTCCTAGTAAGGCTGAGATCACCAGGCCTGTATCCTGCATCTGCCAGTCACTGGATGTGAACTCTACCAGGGATGGGGTCATGTATTTGGGTGAGGGGTCCTTCTGCAGCTGAGGCAATCTGGAAGGGCTAACAGCTGGATGTTGGGTGCTGACAACAAGCTCAGCAGCTTCAGCAATAAGTATGTTAATGAAAGGGGGTCTGGATGGCACACCATAATGATCACAAAGATGACTGCAGCCACCATTGCCCCTTACACAATGCATATGCTTACACAACTGTTAGCTACTTCAAAGCAGTGGTGGGGAGGAGAATAAGAATAATTGTTAAATGAAAGATTAGAATGGATTTTTTAAAAATCCCAAGATTTGAGGCTAGCAATTTATACAAATTCCACATCTGCCTCCTACTTTGACTTTAAACAAGTTACCGAGCTTCTCTGTAACTTCCATTCACTCCCCTGAGATGATAGCAAATATGCTCCATGCATGTCTGTCCCTAATATTTGTGTGACCCAGAGAAAGAATACAAATGAGGTTCCCACCCCACGTTAGTGTGTAGCTCCTCAACCCACATGCCCAAGTCCTGTTCACACTCTTTCCCCAGCACTCCTCCTAACAGCAGCCCCTTGGATCACTCTGCTAAACAGACCTGGAAAAGAGGCCCTCGCAGTCTTTGGAAATGGGGTTGAGGCCATTTGCTTAGGGAACCTAATACCCCAGTGCCTGAAGTGGAGTCTAGAAAGAGCAGCACAGCTCTGAGTGCGACTCCCCTGGGCCCCAATTTCTTCACTTCACAAGGAGAAGACTGGGATGCTGAAGTTAAAATAGGTCCCCCAGGCCAGGCGCGGTGGCTCACGCCTGTAATCCCAGCATTTTGGGAGGCCGAGGTAGGCAAATCACCTGAGGTCAGGAGTTCGAGACCAGCCTGGCCAACATGGTGAAACCTCGTCTCTGTTAAAAAATACAAAAGTTAGCCGGGCGCCTGTAATCCCAGCTACTCAGGAGGCTGAGGCAGGAGAATGGAGTGAACCAGAGAGGCGGAGCCTGCAGTGAGCCGAGATCGCACCACTGCACTCCAGCCTGGGCGACAAAGCGAGACTGTGACTCAAAAAACAGAACAAACAAAAAAAAAGGTTCTTTCCTCTCTTTCTCGTCCTCAAGAGTTTGCATTGGGTTGGGCACAGTGGCTCACGCCTGTAATCCCAGCACTTTGGGAGGCCAACATGGCTGGATCACGAGGTCAGGAGTTCAAGACCAGCCTGACAAACATGGCGAAATCCCGTCTCTACTACAAATACAAAAATTAGCCGGGCGTGGTGGCGAGTACCTGTAATCCCAGCTACTCAAGAGGCTGAGGCAGAATTGCTTGAACCGGGAGGTGAGGCAGAGGTTGCAGTGGGCGGAGATCGCGACATTGCACTCCAGCCCTGGGCAACAGAGTAAGACTATGTCTCAAAAAAAAAAAAAAAAAAGAGAGAGAATGTTCATTTACCTCTGTTTCTATGCCTTTTTCTGTAAGTATATTTATCCTGGTTGATGTTTACTGATTTTTTGAGTCTGTAAATTTATGTCTTTTAACCAATTTGGGAAATTACCAACCATTAGTTTTTGTTTTATTTTATTTTTTTTTTTTTTTGAGACAGAGTCTCACTCTGTCGCCCAGGCTGGAGTGCAGTGGCGCAACCTCGGCTCACTGCAACCTCCGCCTCCCGGCTTCATGCCATTCTCCTGCCTCAGCCTCCCGAGTAGCTGGGACTTCAAGCGCCCACCACAACGCCCGGCTAATTTTTTTGTATTTTTAGTAGAGACGGGGTTTCACCGTGTTAGCCAGGATGGTCTCGATCTCCTGACCTCGTGATCCGCCTGCTTCGGTCTCCCAAAGCGCCGGGATTACAGGCGTGAGCCACCGCACCTGGCCTAGTTTTTTAAATATTTTTTTTCTGCCCCATTATCTCCCTCTTCTCTTCTTCCGGGATTCCAGTCACGTGTAGGTTAAACCTTATGATATTGTCTGTGGGTCACTAAGCCAACATTTTTATTTTTTAATCTTTTTCTCCTTTTATTTTTCAGACTGGAATTTCTATTAATGTATCTTTAGAGTCACTGATGCTCTCCTCGTTCACTTACATTAAGTCCATCCAGTGATTTTTTTTTCTTAATTTCAGGTATTGTATTTCTGGTTCTAGAATTTAACTTGTGGTTTTTATTAATAGTTTCTGTTTGTCTGCTGAGATTTCCTTTCTGTTTATTGATTATTTGTATATCAGCATTGAGCATAGTTATAACTGCTTTAAAATCCTCTTCTGAGAATCCCACCTTCTGAGTTCTCTTAAGGTTGGGCTCATTGCTGTGTTTTCTCTTAAGAATTGATTAAATTTTCTTGTTTCTTTATGTATTGAGTAATTTGTAATTATATCCTGGATGTTGTGAATTTTATGTTGTGGTGACTCTGGAGTGTTATATTATTCCAAAGTATGTAAATTGTCCATTTCAACAGGCAATATACTTGGTTGCTCAAGTTGCAAATTATGTCTCTTGGGTAGCATCTCAAATCTCAGTTCAGTTCTTTAATACTTAAGCAGCATTGAGTCAGTCATACATATCTAGTTGAGGGGGTTAGCCGGAGATATGGGCAGAGTTTATGTGTGAAATTTGGACTTCTTCTCTCGGGCTCTCTCTTTTCTTGAATTCCATGTGCCACCCCTCATCCTTTCTAGTGGCAGTAGTTGTCACAAATTCTGTTCTCTGGTTTTTGAGGCCAGAGAGACTGCGTTTTCTCTTGGAATTTAGTCAATCTGCATGACACTGATCTAGCCTACTCACAAGCTAGAAGCCTTGGAAACTCACCGGGTGCCATTTCCTTCCTCCAAGTGCCAACTCCCCTTCAGAATCAGCTATTTTGGCAGTTACTTCAGTGAACCGCTTTCTGTAATTTTTCTAAAAGCTATAGTGAAGATGTTCAGGAGGATCAGTCCAGTGGGAATTTACCAAGCCATGCCAGAAATGGCGCCATCTTCTACAGCTACATTAACAAGAAAAGAAGACTCGCCTCATTTCCTTTTCCCTAGTCTTTCTTTCTCCATTTTTTTTTTCCTCTTGGAGTTGTATCTCCCTCCCTATGGAAGTCTGCAGCCTTTTTAGGTGAATCATTCCCCAATTTCAACAAGAGTAGCTGTTGAACTCAGGTATATATACTTCCTGATATTAGATCCCCCAAGGCACACGATCCTGGTTGGCCACTGCTCTTTTTGTCTCTTTTTACCTGGCTAGGTGATAAGAATTTTATCTCCTCTACTTCCTTCTCTATATATGCCTCCCCGAGCTGTTACACAAACTTCTGTGATCTCTGAACCTTCTCACCAAAGTGGTTAGTGCACCAGTTTTTGTTTCCTAACACTAATGAGAAAAAAGTTTTTCTAGATAAGTACATGTGGGGTAGACATAGGGTATATTCTTTTCTGAATTTGTCTTTCCACCAGTAATCTAAGAATAGCGTTGAGGTTATGACTTCTATTTCATTTCAAATACTCAAGAGGAGTTTATGAAGCTCCTTCCTTTCCAGGTCATCCATGATGACCCAGTACATTTATTCTGCAGGAATTCACATCTGCAGAAGGCTGGCAGTCATCTTCCATCTGTAAGCTTTAGAAAAGAAAACAATTCTTTTTTTCTTAGTCTCAATGCCTATAAAATGATTCTTCATTAGTTATCACATTTGGCTGCCACTTCTTACTCAGGGACTCCGAGCTGCTTCACTGGGGAAAAAGAAACTACTCTGTATATTCGAACAGTAGGAATTCAATCAAGGGATTTGTCATAGAGGTAGTGGAAGACCTGAGATACAACTGCAGGAAGCCACTACAATCTCTGTATCTGGAGGGACAAAGAAGGTGGTATTACTAAAGCTCAGGTCCTGCAGAAACTGGAACAAAGCTGGAGCATGAAGGAAAACACAGACACACTGCCTGTGGAGCTGCAAAGATGGAAAAACTCTGGATTCTACCTGCTTGCCACCCTCCAATCTCTCTTCAACATCTCTCATTAAATATAGCTGCAATACAGAGCAGAGCAAGGGAAGTGTCAAAAAAATGATTTGAAAGCAAATATGAAGATAAATGACCAGCATAAGAAGTATAGCAAATGTCGTAGGAAATTTGAATTTACTTAAGCTGAAAGATCTTAACATGAATCTAAAGTCAAACTGTAGGCCAGACGTGGTGACTTATACCCATACTCCCAGCACTCTGAGAGTCCAAGGCAGTAAGATCACATGAGGCCAGGAGTTTAAGACCAGCCTGGGCAACATAGCAAGACCTTATCTTTAAAGATAAATAAAAAAAACCAAATAAAAATAAATAAAATCAAACTGTAGTCTCTTTAGTTGGGGTGGTTATGGAGGGACAATCTACGGCTAATTTTGGACTGTTTTAGTCTCTCCTTGCTCCTGACAGAAAATCAGGATGTGGTTCCTCCAGCATTCTCTTGGTTGAGATAATCACTTCCACACTTTTTCAAAAACTGTCAAGTTAGCTTCACCTACAGGTGCTATGAAAGAAGAGCCCTCCCTTTCTCTCTTGCTCAGACACCCAGGAAACTGAGCTGTAGGATGTTTGCATTCCCCCTCCTCTGGCTCAGAATGATTGCATCTGGTTCAGTCACAGAATCAGAATTCCGGTTTCTAGGCATTGAAAGCACAGGAGGAGTGCACATCCCATTTCTGCATGTCTGTCCTTCCCTGTGGCCCCCGTGTAAATCTGTAGACTTACAAATCCTTAGGGCTGGCAGGGAGTTGAGGTCCTGCTGGAGTGATGGAAAGGGTTGGACTGCACCCCATTCAGTAAGGATATTTGGGAACTTGAAGCTCCTTTAGACTTCTCTCTGAATCAGGAGATGTACTTCTACTCAGATTACCCTGCCTGCCTCAGTTGGGGGAACCCAGGAAACCACTAATCCCATCATACACAGGGTTACTTGGTACACATGGGCTACAAGGAAATACCCAGCCAGGATCTGCTTGCAAAGACCAGGAGATATTCAGAACAAGGATTTCAGCATTGGCAAAGGGCAGTCTTTAGTGAAATCGGGAATCCCTGATCTTCTGGGAGGACAGAGAGTCACACCTGGGAGTACCCTGCAGGCAGTCGGGCACACAACACCACACAGGCAGCCTGAGTCTCCTGTGTCCCGTGTGCCCCCTGCCATGTGTGTCAAATGGCTGAACATTTCCGCCTGTCCCGCCTCATGGGATTGGAATAGGTTTACAACAGAAGTGAATGTGGAAGCAATTTGTGAATTCAAAAGAACGGTATGAATGCCAGCACTATTAGTTCCTCGTTTACTCTTCATTAAGGAGCATGAGTCATTATTGAGACATTTCTTTTCCAGCAACTCTAAGTCACTGGTGCTCTTTTTTTTGTGTGCTCTTATCTCATTGGAAAATAAGAATAAGTCCACTTATTTACTGGTGTGAACATACTCTCCATGAACAGTCCCCTAAATATTTTGAAAACTGATGTCAAGTCAACCTTTAAGGACTTCTTTATTAACCTTTGGAAGACTAGCATAATCTTGTGGTCATTGTGCCATTTGATCTGAAAGAAGGAAGAAAAGAAGGAAGGAGAGAAAGAGATAGAGGGGGAGGGAGGGAAGAAAGGAAGACAGGGAGGGTGGAAGGAATAGACGGAGGAAAGAAGGAAAAAAGAAAAAAAATTCAATATACCCTTTGTATGTTATCTTTGATTTCCAAGTTGATAATGAAATAGATTTAAAATTTGGATTGTATCTATAGAAAAATAGGATTCTTCCTTCTTCAAAAAGCTGTATTGTCCTTCTCCACAAAATAACTGAGATCACCTTCTGAGGACTGCATTCTTCTGGTGAGCTCAAGGATACTAATAGGGTCCCTGCCAGGATAGGGCTAGTACCATGCCCTGTGGATATGTGATGACATGAGTCAATTTGACTTACACATTCCTGAGTTTGTCATCTCAGCAGCTCCCAGGGAAAGCACCTGGAGTTAAATTTCCATGAATCCACCAGAATAGCAGAGATATCAGGAAGTAGGTTGACTGCTTTGTCAGCGCCTATGTATGAAGATGGTATCCCCTCTGTTCCCATATCTACCCTGCCACAAGTCCACAGACTTCTCTAGGCATCACACCCCTTCCTAATATCTCATTATCTGAGGGGTTTAGACCCTACAAACAGGCTACTAGCCATGAACCCACTTAACAGAGACTAAACTCACGTAGTCAATAGAAAAATAAACTAATTAATGTTATTCTATATTTAACAATTTAGTTTAAAATTACAATGATTTAATTATTAGAACAAAGAATAAATCAAATTTTGATTTGTAGGTTTAGGGAGGTAAAATTTCCCCTTAAAAAGCTGAAAGGTAGCGTGCCAAGACTTCCTCACCCAATGCTTAACTTTTGCACATGATTTTTAAAAGAGTTGTTCATTTTTTTTTTTCAAACATATTCAAGGGCTTCATCAATGTTCTCAATGACCTGCCTTTTCAAATGGATTCATATTTAAATCATTCTCTTATGAAGTCCTTCCATGATATTATCCTTGCTTGTTTTCATTTCTTCGGTTGTTAACTGGTTTAAATATTTTAGATCCTCATGTATCAGTGGCTTTGCTTGATTCTGGGAGTTCTCCATTCACTTGATAAAGTCCTGGATATTTTGCAAATTTTGCAACTTTGCTTCAAAACACATTTCTAGTGTATATGACTGCATTAACCATTTCATGCATGTATTAACCATGCAAGAAATCAACATCCAATAAGTAGGGCAACAGATCCATTCCTAAAGTTAAACTGGGAGGGGTGTTGAAATAGGGATTGATTTCATGCATGGTTAATACATTGGTGGATATTCTTGTAATACACTTTGTTTCCCTATGCACCTTCAACATGTAGGAACTTGAATAAGATAGCCACAGACAATGAGCACCTTTGGACATTAGATGCTGCCTTTATGTGGATAAAGTGGCTGTTGAACCGGGATGCCCATTCTAGACTAGAAAGGGAACCTTCTAGGGTTAGTTCTCTGCAGCTGCCTTATGGTTTGGGCTAGGAGGAGATATGGATAGGAGCTAAAAGAGAGGGGTTTTTAAAAGCAAACGAAGCAAAACACTTTATCAGGTAAAGAAAAGGCATCCACATTTCCTCCTTGCACCACAAGTAGTACTAGTGAGTCCTACTTGTTAAGATAAATGATAGCCTTGCTTCCAGCAGCCAGTTGTCCCTTGTGTCTAATGAATGTGTCACACAAAGAAAAGACACAATCACAGCCAACACTTGCTTCTGCAAACTGTCAATGTCTGCAGCTAAATTAGAATTAAAAAAAAAATTAGAAGAGTATTGAGAAAAGTAAAGAAAAAAGAAATTGCATTTAGATTTCAACCTCTCACCAAGTCCATACTTCCATCTGATGTTGCAATGAATTAGCTCTCTGGGGGATCCCGGGAAAGCCCACCGCCTCCAACTGCAGACACAAAGGAGAAGGTAGTTGCTGACTTCAATTCAAACAGGAAAGTCAACAATTCCTTTTTTTTTTTTTTTTTTTTGAGATGGGGTCTTGCTCTGTCGCCCAGGCTGGAGTGCAGTGGTGTGATCTTGGCTCACTGCAAGCTCCACCTCCTGGGTTCACGCCATTCTCCCGCCTCAGCCTCCCGAGTAGCTGGGACTACAGGCACCCGCCACCACACCCGGCTAATTTTGTTTTTGCATTTTTAGTAGAGATGGGGTTTCACCGTGTTAGCCAGGATGGTCTCAATCTCCTGACCTCGTGATCCACCCGCCTCGGTCTCCCAAAGTGCTGGGATTACAGGCGTGAGCCACCGCACCCAGCAACAATTCCTTTTTAAGTGAGCAAACTAAAAAGCAAGTTTACAGGAGACAGGGTGAACGCCTCTCCTTACCTTACTCCTGCCTACCATGCCAACCTATGACTTGTCCCAGTTGAATGAAGTCATTTTCCATTTTTGTGTTAATAAGCAAAGTCTGGGAGCTTCCCCATGCCTGGATTGCCGTGCCATGTGAGTCCACTGCGTAAGTGTTGGGGTCTGAATTAAATTCTTGGCTCTTCCGTTACTGCCTATTTGATCTTAGGTAAGCTGCCAGCCTCTCTGGGCCTGTTTGCTCACGTTGAAAATGCAAACACTATCAGTACTTTCCTTACAGAGTAGTTGTAGGGAGCAAATGAACTAATACATGCAAAGTGTATAACGCTCTTTCTGGCACAAGGCAAGTGCTCAATGAGTGATAGTTATTATGACTAGATAATATGTGGAAAAATACAATATGGAATATATAAGATATGAGAGAGTTAAAAAAAAAAAACATTGAGAGCATATCATTTGGGACCTCAGTTTTCTTAAGTGTGAAATAGGGGTGAAAATACCTATTCCAAAGGTGATTTTGATGTTGAAATATTAAATGGGGACAGTCTTTCACTAAATGCTTCGAAGTTATGGCCCTTATTTTTATTGCATTAACTGGCTCTGGAGCATACAATTTTGAACTTGGTTGTTTTCTCTGCTGTTTCTCACCATCCCGAGTCCCACCGGCTAGGGAGCTGGAATTCCTGGTGTTCTCACACCACTGTGTACAGTTGTGCAGTGCACAACCTCCATGGCAGTTCTACATTTTGTCTCAAACCTGGATCTGGGTCTTATTCAGCCTTTCTCCCTGCTCCATGTCCTGTGCCCTCAGGAGAGTAACCATGCTCCTCCAGGAGCCCCTGGAACTCCCCAGCACACGGTGTGGGCTCCTCACCTATGGGTTCCCCACCTTCCACGCAGGGAGCTCAGAAAAGCCTCAGCCCTGGACTGTGGGTGTGGGAGGGGGCAAGCTGGGGTCCAGGGAGCTTTGGCCCCTGCTGAGTCTGAGTCATTCTCCCTTTCCCTCAATGAAGGAAATGTAAACATGTAAGAAAGAAAGGAACTCAACACCACCCGTGCTATTTGTCAAAACGGACAATGCTGCTGTCTGTGCAGTAGAAGGTTGTTGAATCGGGGGTCCAGGAGGCCTGAATCTTGGCTTTGGCTTAGCTTGGGCCAACACCATAACCTGGAGAAGGCACACAGAAGGATGCCTCGCCTTCCTGTCCTCATCTGTGAGATGAACTTACCTCTGCATCCTGTGGAGTATTAGTGTGCCAGGGTACCATTCAGGCCTTCCACAGAGTGTTACTGTGGTATTCCATGGAAAAGAATGTTGTGAGATGGGAGATGTAATTATTCCACATCAAACAAAATAAAACATCTTTCTTCACAGACAGATTTTTCAGACGGAGGAAGGTTTATCATTGCCCAAACTTACTTTGCCACATTACCCTTTAAATTTTTTTAATGGAACATCTGTTAACATCTTGAAGATGTCCACTGAGAATAGCTTGGGCAATGATGAATTACACCTCTTTATAGTCCCTCTTGGTTTAAAATTACAGTGTCTCCTCAATATCAGAGAAATAACTTCGAAAAGAAAAACTAAAATATGAGTTGGCCTGAGTAATCATTGTATCAATAAGAGTAACTGGTGAAACCTCCTTCTAACCTGTTGAATTAGCATGTGTTTATCATTCATTGGGTCAAATTAACCTTTTCATGTATAATTTTGTTAAGATATAGTATTTTTTACATTTATACAGCATTTTAGACATGTAACATCATTAAACTGATGACAGACAAATTAGAAGAAAATCGGACAAGACATTAAATTTGTTAAATAATTAAAGAAGTACCTTATGGTTATATTTTATTCAAAAGTTAATTTCTGATTTGTTATATTTTTTGAAGGTTCTAAGCTAGTGAAAGAGAGTTTGTTACTTGACAGTGGTGAATTACAAATAAAAAATTTCTAGATTACAGATGAAGACTCAAGCCATGCTAGATTACTACAATTCTAAGACAAGCTTTAGTTAAAACAGCGTTCCATCATCATGAATACCTACCTGGGGCCGGGCGCAGTGGCTCACGCCTGTAATCCCAGAACTTTGGGAGGCCGAGGCCGGTGGATCACGAGGTCAGGAGATGGAGACCATCCTGGCTAACGTGGTGAAACCCCGTCTCTACTAAATATACAAAAAATTAGCCGGGCATGGTGGCGGGCGCCTATAGTCCCAGCTACTCCGGAGGCTGAGGCAGGAGAATGCCGTGAAGCCAGGAGGCAGAGCTTGCAGTGAGCCGAGATGGTGCCACTGCACTCCAGCCTGGGCGACAGAGCCAGACTCCGTCTCAAAAAAAAAAAAAAAAAAAAAAAAAGAATACCTACCCAGGTGGGGCGCAATGGCTCATGCCAGTAATCCCAGCACTTTTGGAGGCCAAGGCAGGCAGATCACCTGAGGTCAGGAGTTCGAGACCAGCCTGGCCAACATAGTGAAACCCCGTCTCTACTAAAAATATAAATATTAGCCATGTGTGGTGCTACGCACCTGTTAATCCCAGCTACTTGGAAGGCTGAAGCAGGAGAATCGCTTGAACTTGGGAGGCAGAGGTTGCAGTGAGCCAAGATCATGCCACTGCACTCCAGCCTGGCCAACAGAGTGAAACTCTGTCTCGAAAGAAAGAAAGAAAGAAAGAAAGAAAGAAAGAAAGAAAGAAAGAAAGAAAGAAAGAAAGAAAGAAAGAAAGAAAGAAAGAAAGAAAGAAAGAAAGAAAGAAAGAAAGAAAGAAAGAAAGAAAGAAAGAAAGAAAGAAAGAAAGAAAGAAAGAAAGAAAAGAAAGAAAATAATACCTACCTAATAACCCTACACTTGGATGCAGTAGGACACTTCTAACAAAGTATATTCAAATTTCAATTCCAGTTTTCACTCAGTCAACTCTTCTGCTCCTCTAGCCTCTCTCAGGGAATGGTAGGTACCCAGCGTCCTGAGGCCCAGACCCAGGGAGGAGCCCAGACTCTTCCCCACCTCTCCACACCCACCCAAGAAAACACAAAGCCTGGAAATTCTTTTTACCCCCTCTCCAGTCAACCCACCTGTCTCCATCATCGCTGCTGTTTTCCCTGTTCCAGGCACCATAATCTTTGCCCTGAAATACAGCTACTTCAGTGATGGCTGCACCTCCAGCATCTAATCCATTTGCCATACTGCAGCCAGGAAGATCTTTCCTACGAGAAGATGCAGTCATTTACCTTCCTGTCTAAAAGCCCTTCGTGGCTCCCTGCTGCCCTGAGGATGAAGTCCAAACTCCTCAGCATAACATAAAAGGTCTTTTTTGTCTCCTACTTACAATTGCTGGCTTACAAAATGAATGCATCGGCCAGGCGTGGTGGCTCATGCAACATAATCCCAACACTTTGGCAGGCCGAGGCAGGCAGATTACGTGAGGTCGGGAGTTCAAGACCAGCTTGACCAGCATGGTGAAACCTCATCTCTACTAAAAATACGAAATTAGCCAGGTGTGGTGGGGGCCACTTGTAATCCCAGCTACTCAGGAGGCTGAGACAGGAGAATCACTTGAAACCAAGAGGCAGAGGTTACAGTGAGCTGAGATCACGCCCTTGCACTCCAGCCTGGGCAACAAGCACGAAACTCCATCTCAAAAAAAAAAAAAAGAATGCATTACACATACATATTTATTATATAGTATATTCTTTCTACAAATAAATGTATAATGTATAGGCACACACATTTCCACATACAATTAAGTACAAAGAAAATATTACAGACCCCAATGTACAATGATTTGGATTTCACAAACATTACCATTCTGTCATATTTATTTATATAATTTTAGATACTATTTTAAAGACATGAAATATTATAGATACAGCTAAACGTTCTACACCCCAGCCACAAATCCCACCTTCCAGGCCAGACATTGCCAGAGGGAATCTACCTTTACTCTTTTCCATCAGCAAAGTTAATTACCCTAGCATCCTTTGGTGAACAGTTCATCCCTTCCTCACAAATCTGGAGTGCCTTCTCTGTCCTGTATCAGCTGTTTCTCAATGCTTAATTCTATAATTCTGTTCCATTGGTCTCTCTCTTTCAAGACAAGCTTCTCTTTATTATTCTTAAAAGATGACTTGCCTATTTTTGGCTCTTTATTTCAGTTAGATGTTTGTTATTTTGAATAGAACCTGGCTACTAATTTAATGGCTTTGCACGTTATGGGTATATTCAGGCTTTCTCTTATTTTCTTGAGGAAATAACTATAGTTATTTTTATTCAAATATGTTCATTTGTCTATGGGTTCATATTTATTAACACCATTTACATTGTTTTATTAACCTCTGTAAGTTTTTCTAGTTGATTCATTTATGCTTTTATCTTTATTATTGCTTTTTATTTAATTTTACAGAGCTTATGCTTTTATTGTTTTTCCAACTTCTTTTTGTTTTTTGTTTATGAATACTATTTTTATTGATACATAACAGTCGTGCATATTTTAGGGGTACATGTGATATTTTGATACATGTGTACAATGTTTAATGATCAAATCAGGTAATTGAGACATCAATAACCTCAAACATTTATATTTATTGTTTCTTTGTGTTGCGAACTTTCCAATTCTGCTCTTCTAGCTATTTTGAAATATATTATTAAGTATGATCTCCCTACTGTACCATCAAATACTAGAACTTATTCCTTATATCTAACTGTATTTTAGTATCCATTAACCAACTTCTTTTCATCCCCTTCTTAGCCTCTAGTAATCACTATTGCTTTTTCAACTTCTTGGGACAAATGCTTAATTGGTTAATTTTTAGTCTTTTTTTTTTTTTTTTTTTTTTTTTTTTTTGAGATGGAGTCTTGCTCTGTCGCCCAGGCTGGAGTGCAGTGGCACCATCTCGGCTCACTGCAAGCTCCGCCTCCTGGGTTCACGCCATTCTCCTGCCTCAGCCTCCCAAGTAGCTGAGACTACAGGTGCCCGCCACCATGCCCAACTAATTTTTTGTATTTTTAGTAGAGATGGGGTTTCACTGTGTTAACCAGGATGGTCTCGATCTCCTGACCTCGTGATCCACCTGCCTCCGCCTCCCAAAGTGCTGAGATTACAAGCGTGAGCCACTGCACCTGGCCTGTTTTTCTTAATATAAGCATTGGCAGTATTTAGGGTAATAAATGTCCCTATAAATACCAGTTTAACTGTACAAGTTGTGGTATGAACTGTCTGCAATTTCTATTGTTCTTAATATTTTGTAACTATCAATTTGAATTATTTTTAACCCATCAATTATTTAGAAGTATTTTTAACTTAGTAGTGAATAGAATTTCTTAAATTATCTTTTAGTCATTAATTTATAATCTTACTTCATCTTTGTTAGAAGACATAGTTTGGGTTATATTGTTTTCTTGATACTTATTTAGACTTTGTAATCAAGTATATGGACAATGTTTATAAGTGTTCTTTACTTAAAATATGAAGATGCTTTTTTATTGGAAATGGATTCTTTTATATTGGGTGGACATTCTAAATATGTTCATCATATTAAGCTTTATGAATGCATTATGTAAAACATTTATATCCTTAGAAAATATTTATCTCCATTTTTCAGTAACTCATAGAGATGTGTTCAAACTTCCACTATAATGTTGGATTCACTTTGTATTCAGGAAATTTTTGTGTTACACATTTTTTGGCTGTCTAATTCAAGATTGTTAGAACTTCCAAGTGACTTGTGTTTATCTGTAAGAAAAGATTCCCCTTATCTCTAATACAGTTGATTTTGTCCTATATTAAGGTCACTATATCAGCTTTCTTTTCTTTTTTGCCCACTGTATCTTTTTTCATGCCACTACTTTCAACTTTTCTGTATCATATTTTAGATGGATCTCTTAAAAATAACGTATAATTTAGTATTTTTTTATTTGATTGTTTTATTCCAGTGTGAGAATCTTTGTCATTTGACAAAACAGTGTAATACATTTACACTTAGAACTACTGGCATATCTGAACACTTTTCTACCTTCTAATTTTTTAATTATCATTCTCCATTTATTTTCCTCCTTGCTTTTTATTGAATTATGTGGGAATTTTCTTTTCTTCCTTCGATTTGTTCAAAAGTTGTACATTCTTTCCCTATTTCTCAGTTCATTATCCTTATATTTTTAGCAAACATATTCAACATAGTTTTATCAACCTCTCTGCCTTCTTCAAACAATGAAAGGATCTTAGATCTTCCTTTTCATCTTCTTCAGGTGGTTTTTTTGCTATGTTTCTAATTCTCTGTGTGTTAGTTCTCCTATCTGCTGCCTTAATAATTCTCATTCATGGTTTTTTCCTTCTTTGCCTGTATCGCAATTTTCTTATTATGAGTTCTTCCTTGATGAACCCACTTTATTGAGGGTTTCTTGAATAGTCTGAGTGATCCTAAGAATAGTGTTCTATTGGTTTCTCCCAGGAGCACAGTGAATTCTGGACCACTTTATGTCAATTTCTCACTTTGGGATTATCACACCATGCATATAAATTCAGAATTTATACCCATGTTTAGTGCAGACTTGACATTTTGATTTTTCAAAGGACATTGTCTAATTTTTAAAAATTTACTTAGAGCCTGAGACAGACCCTGTGCTTTCTTACAATGTCTCCAAGCCAGGAGACAAATTTTTCTTTTTGTTATTATTATTCTAAACTTGGAAGCCATTTGAGGATCCTGGCTATGTAGAAGGGAGCTCAATTACAGCCACCCACTTCATGCAATGCCAAAGATACACCTCCTTTCCTCCAGTTCCATTAGGGCAACAAAACCTTAGTCCCAGCTCACAGCTGCATTCCCAGGTCTGATGGCCCCAGTCTTCAGCAAGACTGCCAGAGGCTACTGAGGGTGAGAGGGGTACTATGACTAGGTATCTATTATTATTGGCATCAAGGGACTTCCATCTACTTCTGTTATTAAACTGTATGTGTAGATTCTACTAAGAATTTCTATGTTGTTTAAAAAGGGAGGAAAATCCATATTAGTATACCATAACATAAAAATCAGATTCTGAGTGCGTTATTCTGCTTTTCCTGTTTCCTCCTAATCTTTCCTCCCTTTCCACTCCTGACCCAAACTATTTTATGTTCATTCTCTCAACTCCCAGGTCTCCCCTTAGAAGCCAGGTAGAGTAACAGCTCTATGAAGTTTGAGAAAACCTGCCCAATTACTGACTCCTTGTGGTTGTGGTTGAGCCATGTAGCTCTGAGTAGAAAGGAGGAGGGGAAAAAAGATTCAGGCAAAAACGGGGATAGGAAAGAACAAGTCATCAAAGAAACTTACAGATATCATCAAATGTATTTTTGGTGAGTCCTCAGCTACTCCGTAGAGTAAATCTCTCAATAATGTTTCAGAATCAAATAAGGCATCATCTTTGGAATGATCCTGTCAAATTGACGAAAAACCAAACCAATTTATATATCCAAATCAGCTTTGCTTTCTTTCTATTTGAAGGGGGAAAAAAAATCCTTGGACTAATAATATCCCTCACCAAGAGAAAAGAAGCAGAAAGCACTGATAATTAGGTGCAAAGAACATTCCCCCAAATGTTCTTAACTTTCATAGCCAGATACTTTTCTAAATTTTTTATCACATTTTCTAGGGAAGCATTTTCTGACATTTCCTCCTGTTGAGACAGTTTCCTTTCAGTGATTCTTTCTGCAGTAACTTTAAGACGCAGTCTCCAACAGGTTCCCGCTGCATGTGGCTTTCCTTCTTGGGATAATTTGCCAATGGCAATTGCATTCCTTATGCACTCAGTGACCTACCAGTCTGCCCTGGGTCCCACAGACTAAATTCTCAAACTCTCCCCTGAGGATCAGTTTTCTTTCATTTTTAATTTTTAAATCTCTTCATCCAGCTGTATTACTTTTGACCATCAGGTCTAGGTGAGATTGACAGATGCTGACAGTTGTTACAGCTGCTGCTAACCACTGGTTACCTTAGAAATGGAGGTAAAACAAACACAGGAATTCCAAGGAACCATACCTCACCTCTAGGTTTCTGAAAACATTGTAGAGTAAATAAATCACAACCCTTTATCTATCAGACTGATTCTGTGGCTGAATTTACAAGAAGAAGCAGAGGAAAGAGAGACGGTAGCAGGGGAGAAACAAAAGTCAATTGTTACCAATAGTTCGGACACAGAAAGCTCTGAGCTTCCATTAAGCAGTTTGATTTATAGCTTCGGATATCATGTGCAAGAGCGCCCACAACCCAAAGTGTTTGGTGTCTTGACCTGTAAAAAATAAGTCTATTAACCCTAATCAATCTCCTATTATGCAGAGGTGCCTGAAATTTAGCAAGCAAAAGGGTGACTCAGGTCTTGCAGCCCAGGAACTAACCATTGTCTTTGGTAATCTGCAGTAGCTGGGGTCTTTGCAGAAGCAAAATTATCATTCAGAGTAAGGTGCTTGGGGGGGTGTGGTTTCATCTTTTAATGAGAAAATGGAGGATTGTTTTCATTTTTAATTGCTGGGGCTAATTAAGGCCTAGGGCTCTTGTGTGAACCTGGACCCTTGCGGATGCGTGTTCACAGACACCTCTGCCTGCGCTTCACCCCAGCTGTGGGTAACCCGCCTGCCCTGACTTCCTGCTGTAATTAGTAAGGGCTTCTATTCCGATTAAGTACTTCATTACAGAAGCTAATTATGAAGTCTAGCTGGTTCGCTGTGCCTTAGGAGGGATTTCCTTGTGCTTTGTGAGGGGAATTCTAAGGGTGGGTGTTATTTTAACCTTTGAAGGGCAAAATAGAAATTGGCACATCACACGGATGGTCAAATGTTAATATGGGCATGGAAAATGGAAATATTTAAATCCACACCAGGAAAACCAAGCAAACAAAGCTTCTTTTTAACTAAGATTTGGAGAGGGGGTTAGAGAGGAAATAAATGCTATCATTCAATCAACACCTACAAACTGTTATAATAGATCCGTATTGGATCCCCAAACAAACCCAATCCTGGGTTGCAGAATCTGTACTTTGCCTTACATATTGGACCAGAGTGTAACTGTGTAATAGAAGGTTTACGGTAGTGACCACATATTTTTCCTTGCAATATTCTGTTCATTCGTGTGTATGTTGTAAGGATCACTGAGTCTTTCTAACTCAAATTTAAAGCATTATGTGTGAATGTAGTTGGGATGTAGGGTAAAGTGAGCTAATGATTGAAATAACCCAGCCTGTTCCTTTTACCAAATTTGGGGCAAGAGTAAAGTGGAGACTCCTAGACCTTGCCTTCTGTGGCAAGGAAGACTCTTTCCACCTCCACTCCTGTGAGCCACCTTGGTCACCTCTTGTGCTTTGGGGTGGGCACACTTATAAAACAGCATATCTTTGTGAGGGACGTCCAAGAGAGAGACTCTAGTAGGCCCTAGAAGCAGGCTTGAGGCTGTCTTGACAGAAAATTTCCCAATGTCAGGTACCTGGAGCTTAGTGGGGTGGGGATGAGGGGAGGCTGCTGTAGGTGGACATGAACCTTTGGCCTTGGGGGTTCCTCAGTCCATGAGGATTGTGGCAGGAGGAGAAAGAGTGAGCCTGTTAAATCTCCAATTACAGGGCAAGACCCTGGGTGCCCAAATCTAAGGGTGATGCTATAAATAACATTACAAATGAGGTTATATATGTTCATTCATTTATTCTTCAAATATATTTTGACTTTCTACAGTGTCTTATGAAGTATGCTGGGTACCAAGAATATGCAGGTGGCTAATTATGCAAGATGATGTGAATGCTTTTTAAATAAACTTTCCAGAACTTATACAACCAAATGAATGCAGTTTCTACTGCTTCAATTATTGTGGAACTATTACTCTCTTTAGAAATTTTGCTTCAAAATCTCGAATACATACAAGAAGACTATGTATAGGTATATAATGTATGTGTGTATACATGTGTGTGCATGTGTGTGTATAATATTCAGAGATTTTAAGGGTCCCCCCTTTCTCTTTACAGATGAAGAAATCGAAGTTCAGGAATGTTAAATGTTCTGATCAAGGTTGTTCTGCTGGAGTGGCGGTTGATCTCAAGCTTCCCGCAAGCCTGTTGACTACAGCATTGATCAGTTCGCCTAAGTTTCCTGACTGTAAATATCATGGCTGATTCTAATATCATGCACAAAGCCTGTCATTCAGAGAGATGGTGCTACAAATTGTTTTACAATTTTAGTTGTGTTCAAATCAACCAAGTATAAATCAGAATGTCATCAAGGCTATGAGCTCCACCTTCCTAAATCTGGGTATTCCACTTCCGAGAAGGGTTTTGTGCCTGAGAGGTTGATATCTGCAACTGTCTCAAGGCTCTAACTTTTCATAAACACTATTGCAAACTAGTTTAGGTTGTACAAGAGAAGACTTTCTTTTAAAAATCAAAAGTATAGGTTTTGGTTCATCTTTGCAAGATGGGAGAAAAAAGCAGAAATAAAGTCTAGCCTCCCAGATGACCTCAATATTGGAAATGACCCATGCAAGCACTTTCAATGAGAAGTGAATAAAACTAGGATAAATTGCTGCCAGATTTAGTGTACAATAGGTCTGATTTTGTTGCTTCACAACTTTTTTTCTCATCAAACAGTAGAGTGGACTTTGACATGGAGAAGATCCTGTCAAAACTTCACTCACACTCCCTCATTCAGAGGGGTGAGGGCAGGTAGTGGGGCAAAGAGCCATGATACACAAAGTGCAGGCCACTGCCCCCCACTTCAACCTGACCTAATCCATCATGGGAGTTCACATTGCCTCAGCCAAAATAAATAGAAAGACGCCCTTCTGCACAGCGGAGACTTGTCTAGCTGTGACTGCCTACTCGTCACCTCTCAACATCCACTCACACCCCCAAGCTACTGACTGCCTAATATAAATGCATAGCAAAATGTAAATTTTCTGTTTTTCTCTCATCTGGGACTACAGAATTTGGGCAGGAACACCCCCTCCCACACACCAATTTTTGACAGAACATATTATCATCCTTATTGCTTAAGAAAGGAAAGAACTCCCTCTACAAGAATGGGACCAAAGAAGAGAAATTTAAAGACTTAGAAAAGATATCGCATCGGATGAAACTGGAAACCATCATTCTCAGCAAACTATCGCAAGGACAAAAAACCAAACATCGCACGTTCTCACTCATAGGTGGGAATTGAACAATGAGAACACTTGGACACAGGAAGGGGGACATCACACACTGGGGCCTGTTGTGGGGTGGGGGGAAGGGGGAGGGATAGCATTAGGAGATACACCTAATGTAAATGATGAGTTAATGGGTGCAGCACACCAACATGGCACATGTATGCATATGTAACAAACCTGCACGTTGTGCACATGTACCCTAGAACTTAAAGTATAATAAAATATATATATATATTTTAAAAATATAAAAATAAAATAAAATAAAAAATTTAAGAAAAATAAAAAAACTGTGAGGCTCCTGCAGTCAAAAAAAAAAAAAAAAAAAAAGATACCACATTCAAAAAACAGTACCTCACTGAAAATTTGACGCAAATCCTTCTCTGTTCAATAAATTTGCTACAAGAAAGAGCAGAAGGTTTTAGAAAACTGCTAATCTGTGGGCTTAATTTTCAAGTGCCTATTAAATTTATCAATCCTCATTAAGAATTCCTGAGGAGAAAATCATCTCCAAGCAAGAGAGATGGGCATTAAAAGATAAGATTACTGGATTAAAAATCACTATGTTCACTACAAACAGAAGATTAGATTCTGTCGAAAATTGAATTAAATAGATGACAAATCCCGGACATTTATCCAATACTCATAGGAAAAAAATGGAATAGGTAAAAGTGATGAGGGAAAAGGTGAGAAAGGTGGAGGAGTCAGATCTACAAGATCCTACTAGGAATATTAGGACAGACTGAGAAAATTGATAGAAAATAAAATGAGTACTATAATGTAGCCACTTAGACATAGCCTCCAAGTTATACTGATTCTATCACTTCCTCCCATTTCTGATGCCACATCTTCTTCATACTTCTATTTTTTATTTGTTTCATTTGTCTATTGGCTGCAGTACTTTTTCTAGTAAATGCCTAGAATGTGTCCAATAGTATCCCCATCTCACCAGAAACTTCTGTAATGTGCATTTATCTCCTGGGCTACTGCTGTGTGTCAGGAGCCATACCAAGAGTTGGAACTATAGCCTCAGCCTGGGCCTCCATTTCAAGATGTGACATTGAGTCCCCAGTTTTAATTCCCTCCTCTCCTCCATCCTAAACTCCCACTGATATCTCCAAAAAAATATGAAAACAGGAAAATGTGAATGACAGTGTATTGGAAAAAAAAGATATATGTCATCAAGGGATCCCAGAACTTTGGGGAACTGAGGTGGGAGGATCACTTGAGCCCAGGAGTTTAAGACCAGCCTGGGCAACATAGTGAGACCCTATCTCTGCAAAAGATAAAAAATTAAAATTAGTCAGGTGTGGTGGCACGCACCTGTAATCCCAGCTACTCAAGAGACTGAGGTGGGAGGATTACTTGTGCCTATGAGTCTAAGGCTGCAGTGAGCCATGATCATGCCACTATACTCTAACCTGGGTGACAAAGCAGGATATATATGTGGAGACCATCTGTAAGTTACAGGTAAACATAGGATCAAACTCAGACAGGTACACAAATGTCAGTACATCACAGGAAATACCCATCTGGAGAACAAGCAGACAGCAGTAGCACTCCATCACATGGATAACCAAAACAAACAAAGGAGGGACTGCAGCAGCTAAGAGTGAATAACTCACACTAAATGAACTGTTCCAAAGAATAAGGGCCAATGTTCCTTCTATACTTTACTCACTCAAAGAAACAGAAGTGTACTACATACAGAAAAAGGAAACCACCTAAGATCAGAAAAGACCGCCGATTAATAAATTTAAAAACAATGGCAATGGTCATCAGCACATCAGATACAACACAAAACACTGATTAATGGATTACATTGTAGCAAACCTACCATGTTTGACACTTAGAGTAAGTCATGTTTTAAGCAGCCCCATAATATAACAAATTATTTTTATTAGTACTCATGAAACAAAACAATGAGCCGGGCACGGTGGCTCACACCTGTAATCCCAGCACTTTGGGAGATTGAAACAGGCGGATCATTTGAGGTCAGGAGTTTGAAACCAGCATGGCCAACATGGTGAAACGCTGTCTCTACTAAAAATACAAAAATTAGCTGGTTTTGGTGGTGGGCGCCTGTAATCCCAGCTACTCGGGAGGCTTAGGCAGGAGAATCACTGGAATCCAGGAGGCAGAAGTCACAGTGAGCCAAGATTGCACCATTGCACTCCAGCCTGGGTGACAGAGCAAGACTCTGTCTGCGAAAAAAAAAAAAAAGAAATAAAACAATGATAATAACTAGAAAATAAATCATAAATCACAATGAAATTATTCTTTTATTTTATATCATATAATCCCAGTAAAAATACATTAAAAATAAATATTATAGTACAAGAAAGGGAAAATGAATTACACATTTTTTAATGACATTAATGCATTTTTAAAGTGGGGATAAAACACATGATTAACAATTCTTATATTGCTCTTATGTAAACCGGAATTGAACAATTAAATAAATGGATAGTGGGGCAGTGGGAATCGGGTTTCTTGCTGTTGGAGTGGGGGTTACTAATAAACAAGGGGAGGAGGCTTGAATTATTCAGTAGAGTGGGAGACGTCAGTGTGAACTCATGTTTAGATTTATTTAGATACAGATCATTGCAGACAGAAACACATGTGTGTATATATATATAGGTTATGCATATTCATATTTCCTCATTCTGTAAGCTAAGAGAGCCTAGAAGCAGTGACATCCCTGCAGCAATGAACACACCTAGTGCCCAGATCTTGGTTTCTAATACCATTTTCTAATAAACAAAACCAGTGCTTTTGGGAGAAATTGCTGATTCTAGAACTCAGGCATAAAATATACAAAATGAGCCCAGAGTATATGGTAGTGCAAGAAAGTGAGGACATTCTCCAAAGAAAAATAAATGATGATGTCAAAGGGATATAGGAGTCCACTGGAAAACAGCTTCCAATGGTCAAAGCTGGAATAATTTGAGCAACAAAATAAATAAAGTAGTATAATATTATAACTCAAAGTATAAAATAAATGTTCATGAGTCAACGCCAATACAAATAAACAATTAAATAAATAAATTACTTGGAAAGAATAGACAAATCTCCCATACATAAGAATTCCAAGTAATTCAGGGAGATAGGGTGGAGCATAACTCCCCACTCCTTAAATAGGGACTGTGTACAGCGTCTTCCTTCCAAAGAGTGCAGTATGGAAGAGGAGAAAAAGAGTAAATTTACCATAGATGAACTTCACAGAAACGACCTCAGCCACATGATCAAAGTCAACATCAATAGTGATAAGTAAGGTTGAGGGTATCAACAATGATGAGTGAGGCTGGATACGATGTGATGAAAATGGCACTTTACCTCCATAATTTTTCTCCTCAAAACACATAAACCCAGTTAATCATGAGAAAAGCATCAGAAATATCCCAATTGGAAAACATTCTACAAAATACCTGATCAGTAACCCTTAAAACAATCAGGACTGTCAAAAACAAGAGAAGGCTGAGAAACTGGAACAGCTAAGAGCCTAAGGAGACATGATAACTAAATTTGTTTTGTTTTGTTTTGTTTTGTTTTTTGAGATGGAGTTTCGCTCTTGTTGCCCAGGCTGAAGTGCAATGGCACGATCTCAGCTCACCACAACCTCCGCCTCCCAGGTTCAAGCGATTATCCTGCCTCAGCCTCCTGAGTAGCTGGGATTACAGGCACGCACCACCTTGCCTGGCTAATTTTGTATTTTTAGTAGAAATGGGGTTTCTCCATGTTGGTCAGGCTGGCCTCGAACTCCCGACCTCGGGTGATCCGCCCACCTCAGCCTCCCAAAGTGCTGGGATTACAGGTGTGAGCCACCGCACCCGGCCACAATAACTAAATATTATGTGGCCTCCTGGATGGGATCCTGGAACAGGAAAAGGACATTAGAGAAAAACAGGAAATCTGAATAAAGTATGTGCTTTATTTAATAACAATGTACCAATATTGGTTCATTAATTGTAACAAATAGAACATATGAATAGAAAATGTTAATAATAAAGCATATCGGGTGTGGAGTATGTGGCAACTCTTTGTAGTGTCTTCATAGGTTTAAGTAAAACTAAACTATTTTAAAATTAAAACTGTGTTAAAACACATGAAGAGATAATTTTTAAAAAGACCGCATTTTGCAAGCCTTAAAAAATGACTTGCACATAAAATGACAGAATATAAATAACTCAAGTTCAGTTTCTTCCTCTTCACAATCGTTATGCTGCTATTGTTTATTTCTAATATAATGTTTAAATTCAGGAAGAGCCAGTACTATTAAAAGCTGGAGAGACGAAGAAAACAAATAATTCTGAAAGTCACTACCTAGCTCTCCAAACAAATGTGTATACAGTTTTGCGTATACGTGAAGCTTATACAGTTATGCACTTAATGATGGGGATATGTTTTGAGAAATGTTGTCATGAGGCAGTTTCATCATTGTGTGAACATTATACGGTGTACTTAAACAAACCTAGATGGTAGAGCCTCTTACACACCTAGACTATACAGTGTAGCCTATTGCTCCTAAATTACAAACCTGAAGAGCATGTGACCTGAATACTGTAGGCACTTATAACACAACAATAAGCATTTGTGCAACTAAATACAGCTAAACATAGAAAAGACACAGTAAAAAATGTGATATACCAAAGAAATATAAATCATTCTACTATAAAGACACATGCACACATATGTTTATTGCAGCACTATTTACAATAGCAAAGACATGGAACCAACAAAAATGCCCATCAATGATAGACTAGATAAAGAAAATGTGGTACATATACACCATGGAATACTATGCATCCACAAAAAGGAATCAGATCATGTCTTTTTTATTTATTTATTTATTTATTTTTGAGACAGAGTCTCGCTCTGTCCCCCAGGCTGGAGTGCAGTGGTGCGATCTCGGCTCACTGCAAGCTCCACCTCCCAGGTTCACGCCATTCTCCTGCCTCAGCCTCCCCAGCAGCTGGGACTACAGGCGCACACCACCATGCCTAGCTAATTTTTGTATTTTTCAGTAGAGACGGGGTTTCACCATGTTAGCCAGGATGGTCTCGATCTCCTGACCTTGTGATCCACCCACGTCGGCCTCCCAAAGTGCTGGGATTACAGGCGTGAGCCACTGTGCCCAGCCGAGATCATGTCTTTTTCAGGAACATGAATGAAGCTGGAAGCCATCATCCTCAGCAAACTAACATAGGAACAGAATACCAAACACCACGTGTTCTCACTCATCGGGAGTTGAACAGTGAGAACACATGGACACAGGGAGGGGAACAACACATACCGGGGCTGGTCAGGGGGTGACAGACGAGAGGAGGGAGAGCATTAGGACAAATAACTAATGCATGCAGGGCTTAAAACCTAGAATACGGGTTGATAGGTGCAGCAAACCACCATGGCACATGTATACCTATGTAGCAAACCTATGCGTTCTGCACTTGTATCCCAGAACTTAAAGTAAAATTTAAAAATATACTGAAAAATTATGGCTTCTGTTCTTATCATAATTTCTTACCAGACAGCAGACTATTTAAAGAAAAAAATAATAATATTGTAAAGTTTGTAACATATGTAGTTGTAAAAATGTGGCAAAAGGTGGTGAGTAGGTAAGTAGAATTATACTGTGCTAGAGTACTGTATTTGTGAAGTAGAAAATAAGAAGTAGAAAGTGTTAAGTTTGAATGAGAGGTGGGAAGTGGGAAAGGAAACTGCAAAGTTTCAGATGTGAAGTGAATATTAGAAGTATGAAGTTCGGTCACTATGAAATGTGAAATAGTGCCATATTGACTGTAAAAAGACTGATACTTTAATTATATCAATTTTTAGATCTAAAAAAAAACTACATTTTTTTGAAGGCATATTTAAGAAGGCAATGCAAAAACTAAAATAGAAGAGTAAAAAAAATTTTAAATAACCCCAAAGAAGGCAAGAAAAAAGCAACAGAATACCAAAATCAGGAAGGATAAGTGGGGAGAAAAGCAAAATATCATACTTAACAGCTAATAGCAATGTTACTGTAATAAGTTAAAGATATATATTGCAAACCTTATTGTAAACACCAAAAAAAGAAGTATAGCTAATAAACCAACAGTAAAAAAAAAATACTCAATCCAAAAGAAAGCAGAAAAAAATAATTAAAAAAAGAAAATACCAATAAGCAAAATAATGGAAAACAAAGAGTGAGGAGATAATTTTTTTTATTCACCTGAGTAGTCCAGGTGAACTTTCATTTATTTAGATTTTAATTTTTTCAAATTCCAACCAGAAGCTAAATACAATTGGGAATTGGTTAGCACTATTTTTGCTCCAAAGGAGTAGGATCATTTAGATTTACTCCAATAAAAGCAAAGCTTTTCTTCATTTAAAAGAAAAAAAAACCTCTATATGGTAGTCTTTCCTGATGTTAATTGCATAAAATAGGAAGGTAAATGTAAATCCAAACCAATAATTTAACATTTCAATTAACATTTAACATTCTCTATAAGTGTAGGGGGAAAAAGACAATACCCAGCTATATATAAAATAGTATATGTCATATAACTATATTAAAATATTATGTAATATTAGTTACATATGACACATGAGTAGAAAATGGAGTAACTACAACACTAGAGAAAATAGACATCAGAACAAAGATTATCACCATGGGTAAAAGAGACATTTCATAATGATAAATCAATCAATTCATCAAAGAGATACAACAACCCTAAATTAGCATACATTCAATGACAGCTTTAAAATGCATTTGAAAACTTTAATAACTGAAAAGAAAATAAATTCATAATTTTTGTTGGAGATTTAACATTCTTCATTTAATAGCCAAGTAAGAACAAATAGATCAAAAATCAGTAAGGATATAGGATACTTGAATAAAAAGATTAACCAATCAGATAGAATTGGCATTTGTAGAACACTCCACCCAATAACTGCAGAATACATATTTGTTTCAAGTACCCATGAAATATTCACTAAGATAAGCCATTTTTTGGCCATAAAATGAATCTCAACAGAATTAAAAGTATTTAAATAATATAGTATATTCTCTGATCACGACAAAATTAACTTAGATATTAATAACTGAAAACATATCTAGAAAATCCACAAATATTCAGAAATTATACAACACACATCTAAATAATCCACCTATTTTAAAAGATATTAAAAATAAAATTATAAAAATTATTGAACTGAATGAAAATAAAAACATAGCATATCAAAATTTGTAGGAAACAGGTAAAGAAGAGATGAGAGGGAAACTTATGTCTTTAATTGTGTATGTTAGTAAAATAGAAACCTCTAAAATCAATATCCTAAACCTCTCCTTTAAAAGCCACAAAAGATAAATTTAAATTTAGTAGGAAGAAGAAAATAATAAAGATGAGGGTAGATATCAGTATAATACAAAATTTTATGAAGAGGAAATCAAAATTGGTTTTTTGAAGAAATCAATGAAATTGATAAATTTCTATCAGGATTAATAAAGAAACAAAGAGATACAACATGAATTTTCAATACCAGGAATTAAAGAAAGAACATCACTACAAACTTTACAAACATTAAAAGAATAATAAGAAAGTATTTTTTAAAACTTCACAACAATATAGTCAACAACATAGATGAAATGGTCAAATTTATTGAAAGACAAAAATTATCAAAACTAACTCAAGGAGAAACAAAATGTCTGAATATTCTGATATTTACTAAAGGAATTAAATTCATAATTAAAATCTTTCTATACACACAAAAAAAGTCCAAGCCTGGTTGTCTTCACTGGTGAATTCTACCGAACACTTGAGGAAAAAACAAGATCAGTCTTAACACCAACTCTTTCAGAAAATAGAGGAGGAGGGAATACATCATAACTCATTTCACAAGGCCAGTTTTATCCTGATACCAAAACCAGATGAAGATATTACAAGGCAGGCCGGGTGCAGTGGCCCATGCCTGTAATCCCAACACTTTGGAAGGCCAAGGCAGGCAGGTCACTTGAGCCCAGGAGTTTAAAACCAGCATGGGCAACATAGCAAAACCCTGTCTCCAGAAAATATACAAAAATTAGCCAGGTGTGCAGGGCGCGGTGGCTCATGCCTGTAATCCCAGCAGTTTGGGAGGCCGAGGCGGTTGGATCACGAAGTCAGGAGATCGAGACCATCCTGGCTAGCATGGTGAAACCCCGACTCTACTAAAAATACAAAAAAATTAGCCGGGCATGGTGGCGGGCACCTGTAGTCCCAGCTGCTGGGAAGGCTGAGACAGGAGAATGGCGTGAACCCGGGAGGCGGAGCTTGCAGTGAACCGAGATAGCACCACTGCAGTCCGGCCTGGGTGAAAGAGCGAGACTCCATCTCAAAAAAAAAAAAAAAAATTAGCCAGGTGTGGTGGCACACACCTGTGGTCCCAGCTATTCAGGAGGCAGAGGTGGGAGTATCACCTGAGCCTGGGAAGGTTGAGGCTGTAGTGAGCAATGATGGGGCTACTGCACTCCAGTCTGGACAACAGAGTGAGAACCTCTCTCAAAAAAAAAGATATTACAAGGTAAAATTAGATACCAATATACTTCATTAACATAGATTTTTTAAATCCTCAACAAAATATCAACAAAATTAATACAACAATATATAAACAAGATAATAGACCATGCCCAAGTGGGATTTTTATCCAAGAATTGTATGTTGGTTTAACATTTAAACATCAGTCAGATTGGAAACAACCCAAATTATTTTCAATGGGTGAATGGATAAATAAATTTAATGCATCCATACAATGGAATATTACTCAGCTATGAAAAGAACAAACTATTGATGCAGGCAACAACGTATATGAGTCTTAAGAAAATTATGCTGAGTGAAAAAAATCTCAAAAAGTCACATACTGTATGATTTCATTTATACAATATTATTGAAGCAACAAAATCACAGTGATGGAGAATAGACTAGTGGTTTCCAAGGGTTAGAGTTCAGAGAAGGTATAACTATTAGGCAGTAACACAAGAGAGTTTCTTTGTGGTGATAAAACAGTTATGTATCCTGATGGTAGTGATGGTTACAACAAGTCTATATATGCGATAAATTTCGTAGACCTACACACACACACACACACACACACAAACAAACACACACACACAGAAAAAAAGAGACAGAGATGGTTGAATTCAAATTCTATAGCTGAATTAGTGTTATTGTACCAAAGTCAATTTTTTTATTTTAACACTGCACTCTGGATATTATCATGAAGGAAATCTGGGTGAAGTGCACACAGGAACTCTTTTCTATTATTTTCTTGTGTCTTAAAGTATTCCAAAATAAAAAGCATTAAAAAGAGCAAATACAACGCTATTAAAAATAGCTTTACAAAAGAAACCAGTTATAATAAAACGCAGCCATCAAAATATTAAAAATCAAATTTGTGATATAGTAAGAAAACATGATCATTGTATTTCAACATATTAACAGAATAAAGGAATAAAAATTGATTATCTCAGTAGATGCAGATAAAGTAAATGACAGAATTCAATTATAAACAGAAATTCCAGCAAACTAGAAATAGAAATTTCCTCAAAATGATAAAGAACGTCTATGCAAAATCTGTAGCTAACATTGTATTTTATGACAAAAGAAACTGAACGGTATCTCTAGAGATTAGCAACAAGGCAATTTGAACACTCTCTTCACTATATTAAGGCAAGGTATTCGCCTCTGTTAATCTACTGGAGGCCTATGCTGGTGCAAAAAGGCTTAAAAAATATACAGATCAGAAATGAAGAAGTAATATTATTTTTTTCTCAAAAGACATGATTGTCTGCAATATGAAGTCTATTGAAATCTACAAAAAACACGCTACTATAACTGTTAAGTTCCAAGGTCACAAGTTCAATGCACAACAAAATCTATTATATTTCTATATATTAGCTCAGACTACGAGAAGCTGAAATGTACAAAATTACTACTTATAAAAGTATCGATAAACATACAAATACTTAGGGATAAATTTCATGAAATTCTACAACACCTACATTTTTGAAAACTTTAAAATATTGCTGAGAGAAATTTAAAATCATTTAAATAAATGTAGAGATACAGTATACCATGTTCATGGATGAGAAGATTCAATTGTTAAGATGTCCATTTTTCTCAAATTTTTCTATATATTCAACATAATCCCAGTCAATGTGCCAGCGGTATTTTCTAAAGAAATGGGTAAGATGATTGTAAAATTTATACAGAATTTCAAAAGACCAAGAATAGTCAAAATAATTTTAAATATTGAGAACAAAGTTGAAGTATAGAAAATCAATAAGGGTATAAAAGACTTGAATATGACTATCAACCAACTTGATGTAATTGATTTTTATAGAATAATCCAGTCAATAACAACAGAATATACTTTCTTTTCAAGTAAACAGAACATTTAGGAAGGCAGACCATATCCTAGGCTAGCCAACAAGTCTCAATCAATCTGCAGTGATTTGACTCATGAAGTATTCTCTGACTACAATAGAATTAAATTAAAAATAAATAATAGGAAGATAACCAGAAAATCTCAAAATATATGAAAACAAAATAGCACACTTCTATATAATTCATGTGTCAAATAAGATACCAAAAAGAAAAGTATAATGTTTTTGAAACTTTTGCGAAACTGACATAGTTATTCCTATTTTACAGGTGAAAAAACCAGTTCTGAGACCTTAAGTGTTCTGTTCAAAGCCACATGACTAGAGTTTGCCAGAGCTGGAATTCATATTCAAGCTGTGGTGGTTCCCAAGCCCAACATGCTATCCTATATAACTAGTCACTAATATATAATTGCTCCTAGAACCCAGGATATATCAGAACTTTATTGGTAGTAGTAACAGCTAACTATTATTAGGCAATTAATACAATAAGGCATTTCTTGCATAGTACCTTATCATACAGCACTTTGCCTGTATTGATTCATTTATTACTCAGTACAACTCTGTGAGGATGGTACTATATCTATTGTCATCTTATAAATGAGGGGACTGAGGTGCAGAGAAGATAAGTAACTTGCCTAGACAGTTAGTTAAGGTAAAACCGTTAAGGTAAAACCGTTACTTAAACCCAAGCAGTCTGGTTCCAGAGTTTGCATCCTTAACCAGGATACTGTATTGTCTTCAAATTGTATGTGTATGTGGTGAGAAGGAGGAAGAGTGAGAGACAAATTGTGTTTTTAATGAAACTAGTGTCACATTACATTTGTCAAAATAAATTTATAATTTATATGTGTCAAAATAAAGATTATATGTAAATTTAAAATATTAGAGATATGAATTAAAATATCAATTTAAAGTGTCAAATATATGTGACTATCTGACAGAAGAAAAGAGGTCTATGCATAAATATTATTAAAAAATCAATATCCAGTCCTTCAGTATTCATGAGGGACTCATTACAGTACACCCACAGATAACAAAATCCACAGATTCTCAAGTCTCTGATATAAAACAATGTCATATTTGCAAATAACCTACATACAACCCCTTATATACTTTAAATCATCTCTAGATTACTTATAATACCTAATTATAGTATTAATGAATGCTGTGTAAATAGTTGCCATGATGAATTGTTTAGGTGATAATGACAAGAAAAAAGCCTGTACATGTTCAGTATGGATGTGACCATCCTTTTTTTCCCACCTGAATATTTTCAGTTTGTGATTGGTTGAACCAACAGATGAGGAACCCATGAATTCGGAGGTCCAACTGTACAAATAACACTAAAATTTAAACTTTTGAAACACAGAAAATGAAAAGATGTTTTTTGGTTAGAAGATTAATAGCTATAATATATAAATAGGCCTTATAGAACAATCAAAAAGAACACTCATTTATTCTAATATAAAAACAGGCCATGAATATAAACAGACAAAATAACAGAAGAGTTAGAAGAGGCCACTACACATAATGCAAACAAAAAGAAGAAATTCCAGTAAAGACAGAAATGCAAATTTAAAACAAATATCCTTTTGTCCATGTTTGTATGGCAAAGATAATTCTGTATTTGTTTTGAATAAGTCCTTTTGCTTTTGTCGTTGTGTTCAAATAATTCTTTTATGCAATGGAAGAAAAAGTATGGCCTTACTCATATACTGCTTACAGGCTTGTCAATAATATAATTTTTCTAGTGTTTACATTGTCAATATGCATTTTGAAAGCCTAAAGGCCAGGCGTGGTGGCTCATGCCTGTAATCCCAGCACTTTGGGTGGCCAAGGCAGGCGGATCACGAAGTCAAGAGATCGAGACCACCCTGGCCAACATGGTGAAACGCTGTCTTTACTAAAAAATACAAAAATTAGCTGCGTGTGGTGGTACATCCCTGTAGTCCCAGCTACTTGGGAGGCTGAGGCAGGAGAATCACTAGAACTTGGGAGGAGGAGGTTGCAGTGAGCTGAGATCAAGCCGCTTCACTCCAGCCTGGCAACAGAGCGAGACCCCGTCGCAAAAAAAAAAAAAAAAAAGCCTAAAACATATTATATCTTCATATCAGTAAAAACTTTATGAATTTGTAATGAATAAATAATCAGTGTTGCACACCAAGATTTACATGGAGAGATGTTCTTGGCATAATATATGATAGAAAAATAGGAAATAATCTATATGTACATTAGAATATTGGTCAACATGATCAAATACGTACAGAAATTTAAAACCAAATTTTAAAATAAGTTTTGGAAATTTTTAAAGAATGAAAAAATGTGCAGGCTATCTTATGCAAAAACTTAGCTTAGGTAGAACATGAACACAATTGTTTATATATAAAGCCAAAAGGAGACACATTTTTAAATGGAAAGAAAGGCAAAACTCTAACATTTATCTCTGGGTTGTGATATTTTGCGGTATTATTATTATCATTTTTCAGATTTTCTATCATACTCCTTTGTTATTATAATCAGAAAAATTATAAATTCTTTCTTAATATCTCCACTTATACCCTCCACCTGGGAATGGTGTGCGATTCTTTCCCTCTTAATATTAGCTTAAAAAATAAAACAGCTGCAATGCATTTATGTTGTCATTCCTGACTCCAGCCAGATTGAACCTGGCCTTAAATTGACAATGATCTTGTAGGAGTAAAATTTCACCTGTATTCCTTGCCAGAGGACCAGAGCTTTTTAGAAGAATTCCTGAGAAAATGAAAAAAAAAAAATATTCAATAACTTCTTGAGACATGTGCATTCCTTCCAGAGCATTTGTGAGGAGTGTTCAGCTGCTGCAAACATCCCATGAATCCTCTGCTACTTGGAACAGGTGTGCAACTCTGAGCCACGGTGGGGAGGCAAACTAGCAATAAAAGAGGGCTACAGCAGCCTCAGCCCCCATGTCCATCCAGCCAGGAATCTCCAGTTGAGGTTTGTATACACCAGGGAAAGAAACTTACCATCACTCGTGGATTTTGTTTTTAGTGGATAACCATTTTATCCATTTTTGAAAATGCAAGAGTCTTCAGACAGTTGGTTTCTGGATGAAATGATAACAAAAGGGACAGATGGATGCAACTGGATCTCAGAGGGCGAAGCGTTGCTACAAGATCTTCATCGATTTGCTAAGTGTGTTTAGTGACAGGCCCTCCAGCAACCAAACAGAATGAGAAATGGAATCTGTTAGTGGAGTTGTTAAAGCATCCTTGATCTCTGTGGATGACAGCCAAGTGTGTGCCTTTTTCTATAAACATTAAATCATTCTCACATGAGAGAGAGGGGTTAGGGGAGGGTGCGAGAGAATACACACACTACTGGAAAAAGTCTGAACAGTGATTGCTTTATTTTGGAGATGACATTGAGAACACCCGAAGTTCCAGTTAGAAACACTTGGAGATTTATTTTTATGAGTTTTCATCCTCAGGAATTATTTATAGGGCAACTCCTGAGACAAAGTAATAATTCACCATGGACCATGGGACTGTGTCTATGTTCTGAAGCCTTGATAATAAAATATTCATTTTTTACTATGTCTATGGCTGTGAAAAGGAATGCTCAAAGTTAGTGATCAGTAGGAACTCTGTCGTATTAATTCATAGGCTTGCCAGTTCCAAAATTAATATGGCTTCGCCTGTGTGCGTAGAGCTTCCTGGGTTCACCTATATTAACATTGCCACACCTTGTACCATGCATCACATCAAGTGGAGAACATAATTTTATATTGGATGAAAAAGAAGAATGTGGTCCTTCCAGTAATTATCTTAGTGCCACTGATCCTTGTAACAAACCAGAGTAGTGAAGCATGCCCCATCAGTAAATTAGGCTTATGGGTAATCAGTAAATTAGAGTTAGTCATGCTGAGATGGTATTTGACAATGATGGAAAAACTTCACTGCCAGACAAAGACAAATGCATTTATCATTTGTCAGGGCTTTGATCTCCAGACCCTTGCTATCTTCAGACACACATGCCAATCATAAACTTCTAGACTTGGTGTCAAGTCAAGGCAGTTTAATTTATCCAGCAGTCCTCAGATCATTCAGATGTTCCAGTTAAAAATAAATAAATTATACTATTTTGTCACAGACCCATATTGGGTCACAAATATAATTATCAGATTATGATTTCTTCCAAATCCTTTTATGTTTCCAATAATTATTATTTTTGTAAAGGCTGCACAATGACCACATCGCACAGGTGAGCTCCTCCTAGCTAACATTCCAGGAGCTATAGCATTTCACTTGCATATTATTATTGATTTTTGTTCCATGTGCATCCCTGGCTCTTATTGTTGGATTGCATTCTATTGTCAATTCACAAAAATAGATCAACCACTCAAAAGTCAACGATTGATCATAAAAGCATTTTGAGTTTTCTTTAGCCACATGAAAGAATTCTTTCTACTACCAAGTCTGGATTCCAAGTTTCTTTTCAGATAGAGTCTTGCTTTTCTTACCCTCAATATGAATGGCTACATTTACAGTTTGAGATATGCCTGTCCAGAGCTCAGAAAGTAATCTCTCAGCCCTGATCATAGTGGATTTCTGGTTTCTGTTACTTGCATTTCAGGGTTTTACACTAAGAGGTCTCACCCAATGCAAAAGTCATGCTCTCCCCAGTGGGGAGAAAAAAGGTGTGCATGTGTAGTGTGGAGGAGGTTTTGCAAATGCAAAGTGAAAACATTTGCGGGGGCAGTGTCCTAATCTGCTTTGTGCTGCTACAACAGAATACCTAAGACTGGGTAATTATAAAGAACAGAATTTTATTTCTCAGTTCTGAAGGCTGGGAAGTCCAATATCAAGGCACCGGTTGGTTCAGGGTCTGGTGAGGGCTGCTCTCTGTATCCAAGATGGCATCTTGTTGCTGCATCCCCCAGAGGGGAGAAATGCAATGACCTCACATAGCAGAAGGTGAACGGCAAGCTGACCCAAGGCTGCGTGAAGCCTCTTTTACCAGGGCTCTAATCCTAGTCAGCGAAGAAGCCCTCCGACCTAATCACCTCCTTTTTGTGGGGGGGGGGGCAGGGTTTGGGGGGAATGGAGTCTCACTGTGTCGCCAGGGTGGAGTGCAGTGGCGCGATCTCGGCTCACTGCAACCTCCACCTCCCAGGATCAAGCGATTCTCCTGCCTCAGCCTCCTGCATAGCTGGGACTATAGGGGCACACCACCACACCCAGGTAATTTTTGTATTTTTAGTAGAGGCGGGGTTTCACCATGTTGGCCAGGATGGTCTTGATCTCTTGACCTTGTGATCTGCCTGCCTCGGCCTCCCAAAGTGCTGGAATTACAGGCATGAGCCCGGCCTACTTCTTAAAGGACCCACCTCTTAATATCTTTGCATTGGATATTAAGTTTCAACATATGAATTTTAGGGGTGGCACATTCAGACCATAGCAGGTAAGATATAAATCAAACTATTAACAACAGTTAACTTTGAGGAGTGGAACTGAGAGTGATGTGAGAGGAGAAGAAATTTGACTTTTCGTACAATTTTTGTACCATTGTCACAATTTATTCATTCAGATGCTGTTTACTGAGCCCTTGCTGTGAGCAGGTGTGAACATCCACAAGAAAGACAAAGGACTCTGCTCTCAGTGACATACCTTCTAGTGGGAAATAAAAGGAGTAGACACATAAACAAACAAGCACATTTGATAAATACACATTGGAAATAGCACCATGAGAAAAATAAATGTTCCACAGGGACCTGCTTTGGAAAGAATTGATCAAAAACATCTCTGCTATCTCACAGGAGATAACATTTAAGCTCATTTTGTTCAATGAGGAGACATCATCATTCCAGGAGGAGGAATAATCAACAGAGAAGGAAGAGCAAATACAGTGCCTAGAAGTGAAAATTGGTGGAGTGTGTGAGGAGCTGCAGGAGGCCAATGTCCCAGAGAGTAGAAGGAAAGGGGAGAGAGATTGACACAAGGTGGGGAGGTGGGTCGGTGGGTTGGGAGCAGCTCTAACACAACCTTCTGGGACATATGAACAGTTTGAATTTTATTCAGATAACACATATATCCTTTAAAAGATGCCTTTGAAGAAAAAGAGAAAGACACCCAGCCCCAGGTGTGACCTTGGACCTGAAGCATTTGTATTGGCAACCCCATTCCTTGGGAGGGATCTCAGTGTGGGGGTGGTACAGACCACAAAGCTGGAGACAGCAGGGCCTCCATTCATATTCTGGAACCCAAGGAGAGGCCAAATTCAGTGGGTGATGCAGATGTGGACTCCTCCAGGGCAGGGGATTGGTTTGGCCATCCGGGCATGCCCCGTAACCACTGCTGTTCTTGATCACACTACATGCTCCATAAATGTTGCCCAAACTAAATGAGAATGACTATGGTATTTTCTAACCTGTTTAGTGGCATGAAGAGGCCCATGATGATGCAGGCCTCAGTTGGAAGGTGAATTCTTTCACCTACTTTTGTGAAGACTTCCTGAACATCAGGGGTTCAAACTGATGACAACCTTCCTTCTGCATGAATGTCCTTGGAGCCATTAAGTGTCAGGATCAATTTTCCTATTCATCCATTCACTGACCGACTACAGAGCTTAGCAGGGAAGCCAAATGCCAGGTCCATTTGAAGAGATTGGAGAACTATAGGGACTGGCCACAGGGGAAAGGCTCTGGCTTGACCTGACCCTATTCCGCACTATACCCAAAGGCTGGAGCAAGCATAAAATTGAAAGTTTCTGCTTCATGGCGCCTCTCCCAAGTGGAGGCAGAAGTGAATTCAGACCCTACGGCAGCTCCACAAATGAACCCTGGATGGTGCAAGACAAGCAGGATGGGAAGGTTTTCCTCTCACATGAGGGAAACCTCTAACCCATTTGAGGGCAGTGGAACCAGCTAGAAGCTGCAACCATCCATGTTGAGGATAAGTGCAACTTGAAGATAAAGCAAATGTCCCATTCTCTCACTGAAGTTGACTGTAAAATGCAAAAGGCGAAGTCAGCTCTTCTAAATAAGCCAGAAAGAGTCATAGACTTTGCTCCATCATGCTACAGGCTTGCAGGCTTGATAAGGCTTTCTGTCACTAACACCTTGTGTGAATGTATGCAGGTCACTAAAATACTTGGAGTGTTGAATTCATTGGCTATAAGACAAAAGAAAAATCACCCACTGCTCCCTGTCTCCTAGGGTGAGTCCCAGTCTTCAGGTGATAAAACGTCAGGCAGGCTCCTGGGACCCACAGAGGGCGGTGGCTCAACCTAGGAGTATCTCTCAAGTGAGAATCTCCCAAACTCTAGATAACACAGAGCATCATGGCATCCCTTGTTCCTTAGGAAATGGGGTCAGGGAAAAGGCAGCTGTAGCTAATGCCCTCTTTTGAACACAAGGGGACAACTGCATGAGCATTCACAAATATTTGTTATGCACGCTTGGATCCATAAGGGCTATGCTGTGTTCTCAAGGCAAAGAGATAAGTCCTCTACCTTCTCAAAGGTCACTTGTGTAATAGGGACACAGGAAATGAACACAAAAGGATGAATAACATAAGGTGGCCAAGAGTCGCAGGATCAGACAAGGAACAACCATCAGTGTTGGCTTCATGGAGGAGGGGAGCATGTACAGGGGCCTGGAGACAGGCTGGGATGGAGACAAGAAGAAGGCTGGTGATGAAGCTGAGGCTCAGCAAGACCAGGGAGATACATCTTAGGGAAGAGTGGTGTCGTAGAAATCAAAGCATCAGAGTGAAAAGGTGTGAGAGTTGGGATTGGAGATGTGGTGTGGGCCAGGCTGTAGAGGGCTTTGAATGACAGAGTGACATACTTCCATTTTATTCTGTGCACAAATGGAAACCACTCAAAGGCTTTTTGATCGGAGATGGTGATGTGCGTCAAGTCGAGTTTTCTGTTTGAGAGGGACAAGTCTGAAGACATGGAGTTCTGGCACAAGACAATCTAGACTGGAAGTGGACAAGGGTCTTAATTAGAGAGGGGTGGGCTGGATTGGGAAGGGAACCATCCAAAACATATGACTTAGGAGTGATCTTATTTGCTAGTAGTTTAAGATGTATTAAGTTTCCTACCTGAAAATATAGGAAAGAAGCCAGGGATCAAAGAGAACATTGAAATATCAAACCTGGATGACTAAAGTGGTGACACCTAGGCAGGAAGTGGGAAAATGCAGAGTGGGAGAGAGACTGCTGAGGAGCATCTAAAATAAGGGACACACCAGCTACAAGCCCAAATACAGGTACGGAGGGGGACAACCTCCGCCTCCCTTATTCAAGCAATTCTGCTGCCTCAGCCTCCCGAGTAGCTGGGATTACAGGTGCATGCCAGCACGCCGGGCTAATTTTTGTATTTTTGGTAGAGATGGGACTTTGCCATGTTGGCCAGGCTGGTTTCAAACTCCTGACCTCAGGTGATCTGCCCGCCTCAGTCTCTCAAAGTGCTGGGATTACAGACATGAGCCACTGTGCCCGGCCTTTACTATGTGTTAAATGACAGACACCACATGCACGCAGACAGTCTTGGCCATCACAGAGGACCCTGTCTAGTAAACAAAAACACAGACCAGGAAAGGTGAGGAATCACAGAGCATCATGAAAGCAAATGCCCCCAAGGTCATGCTCTCCACTAGAAGGTAAACTCCATGAGGGCAGGGACCTGGGTCTATCAGTGTGCATCACCAACATGGAGAACAGTGCACAGCACAGGACAGTGCCCCATAAACCTGAATTGGACACATGCAATCCAAGGGTAATTGAGCAAAGGGAGTGAAGAGAGAGATGGCTTTCTGAAAGGAAGGAATTGAGAGTCAACTCATGAAGGGGACTCTGTACTTGGATAAGATGGGGTACAGAAAATGCTACCTTAAAATATACCTTGGCATACTGAATATTTTAAGCTGAAGGAAACTGCAGAAGCAGAAAGATCTCTCTTACCTTCTCCCACCTCCTCTTTTCTGAAGCAGGCCATATAAACCAGCATTTCCCATGCCCCTTCTTCCCTGAAGCAGGCCAAAAACCTAGGAAGGTGTCTCTCTCTGATCTTCTCCCTCTCTCCTTCCCTGAAGACCCTGATGTGGCAGGTATCCTGCTCCATATCCAGAAGGAGGGAAGGTCACACAGAGAGGGCAAGAAGAATCTGAATAAACAGGCCTTGCTAAGTTGCCCTCAGTTTATTACCTTTCAATCACACCTCTTGTCCCCCAGTTATACTTCTGCAGGGCTGCCCATAAAAATACATGATTTTCCCTGGATCTCTAGGTCTTCATTTCTTTTTCTATTTTTCTTTTTTTTTTTTTTTTCGTTTTTCAACTTTCATGTGAAACTCTTGGGGTATATGTGTAGTTTGGTTACATAACTATGTTGTATGATGCTGGGGTTTGAAGTACAATTGAACCTGTCCCCCGGGTCGTGAGTATAGTATCAAATAGGCAGTTTTTCAACCCTTGTCTCCCTCTCTCCCCTGTCTTGTGTTCCCCCATGTCTGTTGTTCCCATCTTTATGTCCATGTGTTGGGTCTTCATTTCTGAAGTTTCCCGTGTCATGTACAGCTTATGTTAAATAAATGTGTTATGCCTTTCTCTTATTAATCTATATTTTGTGACAGGGGTCTCAGCCGTGAGACTCCTGGTGATGGGTAAGAAGAAGATATTACCTTGTATCCCCTACAGATAGGTAGCATGAAAGGAAGAATGCATTCCATGTAAGGGTAGTGACTTCAGAGATGACACAAACGTAGACTACAGTAAGCATCAAGAGAAGGAAGGGAAGAGGGGAGGAATATGACCTGCCCAGAAAAAGGGACTTATAAGCCCCCCAAAGTCAAGGTTTCCTTCACAGAGTGACTCAGAGAACTTACTGTCATTTTGAGGAGGTGCATATTTTAGTTTAAAGTCTCCCTAAACACAAAGATTCCGGTACAAAGAAGAAAACTGGGCTAGCTGAGCGTGAAACTGTTCACTCTCTCATCAATTGCACAGTGATCATCCTATTAGTGTACAACCTGATTTCTCATCTTAATAAACCTTGGCCAAGAGAAAAGACTTCTGAAATTCTGAGGTGTGAGACCTCAGGAAAGCTTCTTGATCTCCATTTTCCTCAGAAGACCTGCATACAAAGAGAACATGAGAACAGATGGCAACCAAGCCTCCCCACAGCTCTGTCCTGTCCTAGAATCTCCTTTGTCCAATCCTGGCTAAGCTTCCTGAGCTCAAAGCAGAGAATGAAACCCAGCATCTGGGAGGTCCTGGAGAGGAAGGGCTTTCTAACTGCCGTTCCTCTTACAGTGTTATGTTTGGAAAAGAGACTCTGTGAAAATGATACCATTGATTTCACCTATTTATTTTCTCTGAAAGGCTTTCATATCAAATTTGCTCCCTCTTCAGATCAAACATGTCTGTGGGAAGCAAGGCTTAGAAAAAGAAGTTACAAAAGTCTGCCTCTCTAAAGAGTGGTTCTCTGATACAAAGAGAGGCCCACGGAAAAGGAGGGAGAATGGTCACTTTGCCGGTGGGCTGGCTTCCCTTAGAACACGAAGAGAACCAAGACGCCACCCCAGCCCAAGTGAAGTTCTTCTGCAGCCTCATCTTCAGAGAATCTCAGGGAAGCATAAAATGGCTTTCGATGGCAATTGATCTACTTCATTCATTTGGTAAAGTTTCTGACCCCCTCACGACTCAGAACGTCAGCCTTCCCATAACCACACTAATGGGTTGATAGCTGACTATCTCTCCCCAGCATTGCAGATTGCCCATTTCTCATAATATCCTGAGGTTCAAAAGGAAGAAATATGTTAATGTTCACACTGTCCGAAACATAGTAGCAAGTGAAGCATTGCTCTTTCCAAAATCTGTACTGTTAATGGTGACACCTAAGTCACCGTTCTATTTATTCTATGAAAAGTTGCTTAGTTAAGATTTGTTTTGTATTATCAAAATAAAAACTAGAGACAATGAAATACCTTACACAGTATTTCTTCCGGCCCACCTCTGGCCAACCTCATCCACCTCTACCATGATAGCCCCCTCATGGCATCTTGCAAAGAATGACTGAAGGACTTTGGAGCTCCCAAACTTGCAGGATTCAAGTCCCTATATTCAGCTCATCTTCTGTTCCACTCAAGTACTTCTGAGCTGCAGAGGTTATTGATTGACCAACTTTCGCCGACCTGTATTTTGCAAAAGTATTTGGACCACTTTATGGATTAAAGGATTAGAGAGGCCAGGCTCAGTGACTTACACCTATAAGCCCGGCACTTTCAGAGGCCAGGGCGGGAGGATCACTTTAGCCCAGGAGTTCAAGACCAACCTGAGCAACATAGTGAGATCCTGTCTCTACAAAAAAAAAAAAAAAAAAAATTAATTAGCTAGGTGTGGTGGTGCGTACCTATAATTCCAGCTACCAGGGAGGTTGACCTGGGAGGAAGGCATAAGACTAGGAGGTCCAGGCTGCAATGAGCCATGATACTGCCTCTGCACCCCAACCAGAATGACAGAGCAAAACCCTATTTCAAAAATAATAAAAAGAATAATAAAGAAGTCCAGGCCGGGCATGGTGGCTCACGCCTGTAATCCCAGCACTTTGGGAGGCCAAGGTGGGCAGATCACGAGGTCAGGAAATCGAGACCATCCGGGCTAACACGGTGAAACCTCGTCTCTACTAAAAATACAAAAAATTAGCCTGCCGTGGTGGCAGGCACCTGTAGTCCCGGCTACTTGGGAGGCTGAGGCAGGAGAATGGCGTGAACCCAGGAGGCGGAGCTTGCAATGAGCCGAGATCGCGCCACCGCACTCCAGCCTGGGCGACAGGGCGAGACTCCGTCTCAAAAAAATAAAAAATAAATAAAAAAATAAAAGAAGTCTGGGCGCAGTAGTTCATGCTTATAATCCCAGCACTTTGGGAGGCCAAAGCAGGCGGATCGCCTGAGGTCAGGAACTCGAGACCAGCCTAGGCAACATGGTGAAATCCCATGTCTACTAAAAGAAAATACAAAAATTAGCCAGGTGTGATGGTGGGCACCTGTAATCCCAGTTCCTTGGGAGGCTGAGACAGGAGAATCGCTTGAACCCGGGAGGTGGAGGTTGCAGTGAGCTGCGACAGAGCCATTGCACTCCAGCCTGGGCAACAAGAGCGAAACTCCATCTCAAAATAATAATAATAATAATAATAATAATAATAAAGAATAATAATAATAATAATAAAGAATTAGAGTATGACTTTCAGGCTTGGCCAAACAGCCAAGACAGAAGTGCTTACAAAATGTGTCTCCTGCAATGGCCGGAACACAGTACGCAGCTGGTTATTTATTGAAGAGAACACAGCGCAGAGGTTTGACTGGAGGCTTTTTGAGGAAAGCAGGTTGCTGGGGAATTAGAACTAGAGGTGCAACACTGTAACTCTACAGCTGTCTGACTATTGGCTGAGAAACAGGCAAGGAACCCGCCTTTACAGAAGCACGAGTCCTTTCTCATTCTTTATATGGGTCTGTAGGTGTAGTAGGTGTGGACCAGACCTGTACCGTGGGAAGACTGAAAGGCAGAAGCACCAGACAACCCTCCCCATAAATTTCAGCATTTAAACACCAGCATACATGTGCTGTTAGAGGAATAAATCTGACAAGCATCATGTAGAAACACTGGAAAGTGACCTTAATGAATCCTCTAACTTGTTTCAAATTTGAGAGATAAGTTACAGTTTCTGATTTTGCAGGACTGTTTCCAAATTAGGACCAATGATGTCCTAAGAATGGTTAATAAGGACACATTCTGGACAATGTTTAAGGCAGTTCTGTCCAACAGAAGCAAAATGTGAGCCACCAATGTATGCTACTGATGTCATTTTTAATTTTCTAGTAGCTACATTAAAAATAGTAAAGAGAAACAGGTGAAATTAATTTTAAAAGTATATTTTATTTAACACAATATATCGAAGATATTGTCATTTCAACGTGTCAACAATATAAAAATAATTATTATGGGCCGGGCACAGTGGCTCACACTTGTAATCCCAGCACTCTGGGAGGCCAAGGTGGGCAGATCACCTAAGGTCAGGAGTTCAAGACCAACCTGGCCAACATGGTGAAACCCTATCTCTACTAAAAATACAAAAAAAAATCAGCCAGGCATGGTGGCAGGTGCCTGTAATCCCAGCTACTTGTGAGGCCGAGGCAGAAGAATCTCTTGAACCTGGGAGGCGGAGGTTGCAGTGAGCCAAAATCACACCACTGGACTCCAGCCTGGGCAATAGAGTGAGACTTCATCTCAAAAAAATAATTATTATATTATTATGAAATTTAGCTTTCCTTCTACTAAGTTCAAATCCAGTGTATATTTTACATTCCCAGCATATCACAGTTCAGACCAGTCACATCTCCATGGCTCAGTAGCGAGAGGTGGCCAAGGGCTATCACATTGAAGATTGTATTTCTAATCTGTTATCAGTATCATTGGACTTAATAGCTGAAACAAACAAACAAACACAAATAGCTGTCAATATAATAAAATGTAACACTGGTACAGAATAATTGTTTGAAGATTAGATTCTCCAGAAGGTCCAATTCATGTTCTGAGGTTTACAGCCTTCATTAACAGAGCTGATGAAAAACTAAAAGGACTTTTTCTCACCCAAAAAAAAAAAAAAAAAAAACACACACTTTTTTTTTCAGTGTACAGAACAAAAGGAATCAGCTACCATTTGTTAGGATAATTCAATGCAGGTTATCCATGGACCTCTCAACTTGAAAAATCAGATGTAATTGCAGGTCTGTTATGTGTAAGAACTGTCAGTGACAAGCACTCATATCAGAAGTATGGGCCTATTTTAGCGAAGCCCTTCATGAATGCGTACAGCATGTCTAGAATGAATTTCTTAGCCATTACCAGTAAAGGTCACTATTTCCTAATTCAGAACCAGAAGATGACTCCCCAAGTACCTCTTTGGGAAGAGAAGGAAGACAAAAACAAAGAAAATCCCCGGAGCCCAGTAATCACAGCCAGAGTCAGGAAGGCCTGAAACACATTGTCTGGTTCTCATCTCACCCATTGTGGCTGTGCAGACAGGGACAGCCCAGTATTCCAATGGAAGGGACACAGATGCACCAAACGAGATAGTATGAGGCTGTGTAAACCCAGTACCAAGTGTGACTAGACAATGCCAACACAAGGGTCAAAACACTGGTAAGTCAACACAGGGCCGTCGTAACAACCCATTTGTGCTAATGTAATCAATGAATGGCTAACCTGGTGCCAAAAGAAATGTCATTTAATTGCATGGATAAACATAATTCAATTTAAAAAGTGATGGATTGAGGAGCCAAAGAAATACAGTTTAGCCGTGTATTCAATAGTTTCAGATAAATGAAATTGAGTAATTGGCAACTGACTTTACCAGGGCACTGTTATTCCTAGACCCCTGCAGTGAATGGCTTTGTACTTGTGGCCTACTTGTTGATGCTCCCTGGTCGCATGGAAAACTTTCCTTTCTAGTTGACCCTCATTTGATTTTCCTTAATCCTAATACAGATCCCTAGCAAGTCCCGTAGTACCTTTACACCTGCAGAGGATAAAAAATGTTATTATTATTATTTTGTCTTTTTATCAGTGGCTCCTGATAAGTATACTGAATTTTAAAAGAAAAAAAATGCAATTCAAAAGAGACAAGGAAGTAGAAAAACTTGAAGTATCGTGGGAATCTCAATCCGTTTACATTGGATATGGTTTTGAGCAAAAACATTAAGTTGATCAGGGGGTAAAGAGGTTGAAATATGCTTCATATGACACTACTATGAGGAATTTAAAGAGAGAAATTTAGAAAAAGTGGTGCTGAGAAGGTGTCTGAGAGAAGTTTGGGGATTAAATTCTCTTAACTGGCTGTGATGTAAATAGGGATATTCTGGAAGAAGCAGTGTAGAGGGGAATATGACTTATAATCATATACAATGTAAGTGGCATTTAAAGTAGAAGAAGCTGTAGTGTAATAAGATCCATTTACACCTGAATAAAGTTTAAACAGATAAACCAAGACTATGAAATCTGGGTCTCAAATAAGATCAACATTGAAAGCAGATGTGAACCGGGCACGGTGCTGTGCACCTATAGTCCTACTTAGGTACTTAGGAGACTTAGGCTGGAGAATCCTTTAAGCCCAGGAGTTCAAGTCCAACCCGGGCAATGCAGGGAGATCCTGTCTCAAATTAAAAAGAAAAAAAAAAAAAAGCAGATGTGCTTTATAGCCATATGTTAAAAATGCTGAAAAGCTAACGTTTTAGTTGCTGTTTGTCTAAGTAGTCACAGTCTGTAAATGCACCGGTAGAAGCAGATGGTATCCCTGGATGCAAAGTTCACATGGAAAACACTCCTCTCTACGGTCATCCCTCTGTTCCTGGAGAGTGGGATTTGCAGAGTAGATTATTCACTGTAGTCACTGGCTTCCTAGATCCCACATCTGTTCTTGGAAGCCCTTAGAAGAGAGGTCTTGAAATTTGCGGGTGTTCCAGCTCCTCTGACTACAATTGGCACAGAAGCTTTCTTCTTCCTGTAAACTTAACACTTGTGTTATTTATATTTCTATGCATTCATTAAATAACTATTTATCAACTCTGTCCTGTGTACTCTACAAGGCACCAGGGGCTAAAACAAAGAACTCCTCCTTTCCTCTTGATCTCCTTGATAGAGAAGGCAGACATTCATTAATTAAAATATAAAATGTAACTGTGACAAAAGTTTGCAAGTAAAGAGTTGGTGCTATAAGAGAGCCTAAAAGAAGGGCCTGCCTTGCTCAGGGGTATGAGGAAAGACTTCTCCAAGTTGCAGTGCAGTGGAGTGGTCTGGAAGGTGAACAAGCTTAGCTAGGTGAAGAGCAGAGAAATGAAGATTTCAGGTAGAGGAAACAGGATGTGCAAGGACTCAGATAGGAAGACGCATGCTAAAAGGCAAGAACTAAAAGAATGAAGTGTGACTAGGAGGGAAGGCAGGAATTCTGGAAATCTGGGCAAAACAATAGTGACCTAGACCAATGTAGTAGCAGACTTGGAGGAAACAGGAGGGGGATTGGAGAAAGAATGGAGGAGATTTGATGATAGATTAGCAGGAACATATATTAGTGAGGGTTCTCCAGAGAAACTGTACCAATAGGATATAGAGAGAGATAAATAAGACAAACTTTATTACAGGAATTGGCATATCAGATTATAGAGAGCAAGAAGCCCAATGCTATGCCATCTGTAAAGCTATAATTCAGTCCAAGTCCAAAGGCCTGAGAACCAGGAGCTCCACTGTCCAAGGACAGGAGAAGATGGATAGCCCAGCTAAAGAATAGATAGCAAATTTGCCTTTCCTCCACCTCTCTGTTCTGTTCAGGCCCTCAACAGATTGGATGATGCCACCACATTGGTGAGGGTGGATAGTTGCTCCATCTACTGATGCAAATGCTGACCTCTTCTGGAAACTCTCTCATAGACACATCCAAAATTAATGTTTTACTGGCTATCTGGGCATCCCTAATCCAAGTCAAGTTGAGATATTACATCAACCATCACAGTACCTCAGGTGACAGGGAAAGGAAAAATCAATAATCTCTCCTATACTATATTTTCAAGTTGGAAAACTGAGAGGTAACATCTTCTGATTCGGGAAGCCTTGTGGCTGTGTGTTGGGAGGTTTTGTGTTGTGTTGAGAATGGGAGGAGTTTTAGAGGAGAGATAAAATCAATAATTTCACTTTTATCATGTTACCTTCCAGTTTTTTCTGTGATGTTCTAATGGATAGGTCAAGGAAGATAAGTACATTTAGACTCAGAGGAAAGGTCTTGGTCTTTAGGTAGACATTTGGGAACTAACAATATCAAGATGGTATTTAAATAAGGAGAAACTGAAAAGCTCATCCAGGAGAGATTTCAGAGACAAAAAAAGTTCATTCTAAGCCCCAGGGAACCCCAACATTTAGAAATTTGGTGAAGAGAGAAAAACAAGCGTAAGGGACCAAGAAACAGGAGTCAGCTCATAAAAGAGAAAAATCAACGATCTTTCAATCACAGCAGCCAAGAAGCAAAATATTTCAAGAACTACGTGGCCATCAATGCCAAATGCCTGTAATAATAATACATGTTTGATAAAGACAAAGAGGCGCCCACTGGATCAGGAAACATGGAGGTCCCTGGGGCCCTTGACAAGGCCGTTTCAATCACATGTGAGAGGCAGAGCTGTGATTTAGAGGGTAGAAGAACAAATATGGGGCATAGGGGCACGTGCCTGTAGTCCCAGCTACTCGGGAGGCTGAGGCAGGAGAATCGCTTGAACCCGGGAGGTGGGGGTTGCAGTAAGCTGAAATCGTGCCACTGCACTCCAGCCTGGGTGACAGAGCAAGACTCTGTCTCAAAAATAAATAAATAAATAAATAAAATTTTAAAAAAAGAACAAATATGGCAGGGAGTGACTGAGCAGAGGCAGCATGTATGAGAAAACCTTTTGGGTGACATTTGGCTACTAAAGGTAAAAAGGAGGAGTTAGGCTCAAGGAAAGTCTCTCTCTTTTTTAATGAGATATACTTACTGTTTGTCTTCATCAGTGGTATGTTGGTAAATGCTTAACAGTGGGCGCTCAGAGGGAAAGCTCTGTTGTGTAGCATTAGCCAGTCTCTGCAGTGTAAATACTCTCACGGGGTATGTAATTTGAAGCTGTACATGTGAAATCATTGGATGTGGACTTGGGAAGAGATGCTCAGAATCGGCTCCTGCAAGCCAGTACCACCTGGCTCCAACACAGCTCTGCTGTTGATGTTTGCATTTTAGGGGCATCATCTGGTGGAGAGCAAGGGATTTGCAATACAGGGCATAGAGCCCTTGCAAAGGATAGAGTGGAAGGGATTCAGAGGACAAGAGAGAGTAGGAACATTCCTCCATTGTAATAGGAGATAAAAGGAAACAGGTGCAAATGTAAATGTTGACAGAATTCCCATCCGTCCTTTTTCTTCATAAAGAAAGAGTCAAGATCATCAGCTAAGAGAGGCAGGGGCTCAGAAATTTAAGCTTAATAGACAACATTTGCAATCTTTATTACACGTGGTGGGACATTGAATTGGATTTTTATTTTACAAGTATGGTACAATTTTCATAATGAAACTTTAAGCTATTTGAGGGCAGAGACTCTATGATATTCTCATTTGTATTCTTTGCATCGCCTCACACTGTATTATACACATGATTAGGATCAAGAAATTCTTATTCATTGACTGACCTTGAAATCTGGGATTAAGATCTTTTTCTGGGATGAAACTGATATATTTTATAAACTCACCACTCCCTGAGCACTCATTGTTAGACTTCAATAATATAATCTCCATGGTGGAAATAAACATAAAAATCGAACTTAACGGCCGGGCGCAGTGGCTCACACCTGTAATCCCAGCACTTTGAGACGCCGAGGCGAGCGGATCACGAGGTCAGGAGATCGAGACCATCCTGGCTAACACGGTGAAACCCCGTCTCTACTAAAAATACAAAAAATTAGCCAGGCATGGTGGCAGTCGCCTGTAGTCCCAGCTATTCAGGAGGCTGAGGCGGGAGAATGGCGTGAACCTGGGAGGCGGAGCTTGCAGTGAGCTGAGATCATGCCACTGCACTCCAGCCTGGATGACAGAGTGAAACTCCGTCTCAAAAAAAGAAAAAAAAAAAATCGAACTTAACTACCAATTTGGGATTTCTTAAAAGAGCTTCCTCAGCATTCCAAATTCACTCTTGGGTGGTAACCTGTACCCTACTACTTTGCATTCTAGCTTAGTGGTACAGAAACCCCTTAAACAATTTTTTTTCCCTACTCCATGGCTGAATTCTTATGCCACAGCTTCCCTCGTTTTGCAGGGGAAGAAGGATCTCACTGACCTAAGCCCCAACTTCACCTTTGCTACTTCTGCTTGTCATCACCCAGATACCATAGCCCCCTCATAACACACAGAAGCCTTTCCACTTTGCTGTCTGTCCTCACTCTGCCCACTTCTTTAATATGCATGAAGGGCGGGACTTTATGTGCTGGGCGAGTCTGAGGGGCTCTGCCCTAGGATTCCAGAGAACACCCATCACCCCACTGCCACCACCCTGAGAATATACCATTGCTCCCTCCTTTATAGTTGCTGTCTTTTTGTATTTCATATCCAATAGACTATATTCTTTTCATATTTCTGTAGACTTTTCATCATCCTCAATCATTCATCCAACAAATATTGTCTTTTTGTGCTAGGCTTTGTGGGGAATACAAAAATAAGAGAGACTTACCTTTTCTGGTCTCCCACACAAAGACCATAGCCCAAACTCTTCATGCCTCTTTGAAGCATATGTAGCAGATGTCTGTGAAGCACCTACTGTGTGTGCCAAGGCCTGTAACACTCATTTTATGTGTATTATCTGATTGGTCCCTGAAAGTTGGTCCATGAGCCAGTAAATTTTATATGGTCTTTTTTTCTGGTCTGCAACGTATTAGAAATAAATGTTGCAAAAAGCCAAATATACCCATTTTAAAAAACTGTTTCATGTTCCAAAATTATGTCATTTCTACTTTTATTAATAACATAATGCCTGTTTATTATATAAGAGTGGCAGATTTGATCTGGCATGTTTGATTTTCTTTTTTGCATTCTTAGTTGGTAAAATGAAGGCAATCAATGTGGGTTTCCAGTGTTAGTAAGAACCCTTTGATTGCAAGTAATACAGAACCCGACAAACTGGCACACAGAACTGAATTCAGGTAGAGGACCTTCAAGCAGAATTAGATCTTGAAGTTCATGATGCTCCTGGAGCTCTGGCTCCTTTTTGAGGATATTTTCTCCACTTATTTGCCCATCTCTTTTGTGACAACTTTAACCCCAGGCTGGGTTCTCACTGTAGTAAAAGAGCTGCAGCCAATCCAAGCCTAAATAAGTCCACTACGCTGCTCAGAGAAAGTGAAAGGGCTTTTGTTGCTACGCACCAAGCAAAAGTCACAAGGTTTACTTCAGTGACACCAGCTGGGTCCCCTGTCCACGCACAAACAAATCACTGTGGCCGTGGGAGCTCTGCAGGATGGAATGTCCTCCCCTGGGAAGAACATGGGAGAGAGGCAGACATTCTTTCCAGTTGAAGCAGGGAGGTAACTGACAACACCCACAATAGCTAACAGAAAGTTGGAGGTGCCAGAAGCCTTCGAGTGCTTTACATAGATGATCTAATTTAATTCCCACAGACACAAGAAGAGGGAGATTTTATTAGGAACCCATTTCCCAGGGGAGGACACTGAGGCTTGCGGATGAAGGGTAACTTGTGTAAAATCACAGGGTTAAGAAGACTAGAATTGTCAGGGCTCAGAAACCAATGCTTTAAATTATGGTGCTTTGACATGCTGAGGTGAGGAAGGTCTCTCTGACCTCCCCCATTCCTGTCTCTCAATCCTCCGTCTCTCCCAAAACACTGAATGAAGTTCTCTGAAGTTCCCCTATCTGCCTAAAGCCCAGACCTGGCGAAGAATAAAACAATTACCTCTGGTCCCTTCCCTGAGTTTTCAACTGACCTCATATGCAGGTAGAAAGACTGAAGTCTGTCAACACACCTGGATGGACTTTTGTTACAAACCATTGTCTGGGCTAGAGGCCCAAAGACTCTGTTCCAGGCCACTGTATGTTCTTCAAGTTCATTTAATTCCCCTAAAAATCACTTACTACCCCCTTAAAATCATCTGTATTTCCCCATTACTCTTTCCCTAGGAAGTAATGTATATAATGTGAACCCAAAATACCTGAGACAGGTTCCAGTCAATTTAGAAAGTTTGTTTTGCCAAGGTTAAGGACAAGCCCATGACACAGCCTCAGGAGGTCCTGATGACACATGCCTAAGGTGGTTGGGGTACAGCTTTGCTTTTATACATTTTAGGGAGACGAGACATCAATCAATATGTGTAAAATGTACATTGGTTTGCTCCAGTAAGGCAGGACAACTCAAAGTGGGGACTTCCAGGTTAGAAGTAGATAAAAGACAAAAGGTTGCCTTCTTTTTTTGCTTGTTTGTTTTGTTTTGAGACAGAGTCTCACTCTGTCTCCAGGCTGGAGTGCAGTGGTGCGATCTCAGCTCACTCCAATCTCCGTCTCCCAGGTTCAAGCGATTCCCCTGCCTCAGCCTCCCAAGTAGCTGGGACTACAGGTGCCCATCACCACACCCAGCTAATTTTTTTTTTTTTTTTTTTTTTTTTTTTGTATTTTAGTAGCGACGGGGTTTTACCATGTTGGCCAGGCTGATCTCAATCTCCTGACCTTGTGATCTGCCTGCCTCGGCCTCCCAAAGTGCTGGGATTACAGGATTGAGCCACAGTGCCCGGCCAAAAGGTTGCATTCTTTTGAGTTCTTGATCAGCCTTCCACTAAATACACAATTTAGCCTGGCTTGGTGAATCTGCCTTTTTACATAAAGAATATAGCAGAGGAAGCAGTCAGATATGCATTCATCTCAGGCGAGACTCAGAGGGATGATTTTGAGTTCTGTCTGTCCGTTGTCCACAAGGAATTTCCCTTTAGGCAAATTGTGAGGGTTATCTGTAGCTTCTTATCTTTGTAGCTATCTGATTTAGGAATAAAATAGGAGACAGATTTGCCTGGCATAGTTTCCAGCTTGATTTTTCCCTTGGATTAATGATTTTGGTCCCAAGATTTATTTTTCTTTCACAATAAGCATCTGTACCACTTTGGAATATGGGATAATCACTCTATGATTTCCTTCTTATGCATGTTAATAAGTGCATATGCCTTTGCTCCTATTAACCTGCCCCTTGCAGGCTGATTTTCTGTGATCTTTCAGAAGGTGAAGGAGAGTTTTCCACTGACCCCTATAGAATCCAACTGCATCTACCCCAGAGCTCTTGCTCCTGCCTACCATCCTGCTTCTAGGCTGGTGCATCTGCAGCTGTTTTGTCACTAGAAGAAGACAGCTTGCCTAAGAACAAAATCAATCAAGCCAAAGCCAAAAAGCAAGAGAGAAGAGAAATCAAGTCCTGACCATTTCATTTGAACTCATAGATTGAACCATGCATGAAGCTAAAACTACCTCTACATGAAGCTAAAACCATTCATGAAACTAAACCGTGCACACATGAAACTATGTATAAGGCTTATTACGCATGAAGCTAAAACCATCTCTGGACTAAAACATCTAAGGCAATAAATTTTTTGCTTCTGCAAGTTTAAGCTTTCTATTATTTGCAAGAGAAAAAACATACAGTTAAGAAATACAAATATTTCAGAATAGCACTTTAGAAATTCTACGCCAAATATATTGCAGGAACCAATATTACATGGATCAGGATGGCTAACCTATATAATGTGATCTTGATGGCTTTTTTAACATTATCTAACAAATGCTGCAAATAAAATATTTTTTAAAAAGAACAAAAATATTATAAACAGCATAATCAACCAGCATGTACAAGTTATCATTGAAGCTTCATTCCCCGTATCTTAGGGATGCTTTTATATTTTGGTAAAGGATGCTCACCAACCAGATATGTAAGGCAATATGATTCCGTCATGCTAGTAAATCAGAGCAAAGATTAGCATTCCTTGTTAGAATGTGATGTTTCTAAAGCGAGATCATCTCCTTGAAAGAACCATGCAATGCTAATGTTCATACAGAAATGCAAGAGCCTGGACGTGATTGCTATGACAAAAGGACTCTCACTTCAAGATGATGTGGGATCTCTCAGTAGGGCACCAGGGGTGTGTACACACGAGAAAATGAAAACAAAATGATTCATACTAAAACCAGTCAATGGGATGCAGATCTATTCATTTTAAGCTAGTGTCCAGAATTTTTAACAGTCCTGGTCTTGCTCTGAATTGTGGACTAACTATGATGTCACAGTCTCTCCCCTAAACTCCTCTTCCTTTCTAACCTGCCATCTATACCCCCAGGGTTTCCCCTTACTGCAGCTCCCCTAAGACTGATATGGACACTACAGGAGAGACCAAGATAGGCCACTGGTAAAGAAACCTCAGTCCTGGTCACATTTTGTCCTGAGCTTATTGTCCTGTGGAGCCGGGATGCTGAATTGATATTCTGATGTATGGGGGCAGGGAAATTATGCATGCGGGAACTATAGTAATTATGTTAATTGAGGAGACCTCTTTGTTGTGGGATTTCCAGAGCAAGAAGCAGCTTGTGTCAGAGATTTACAGTAGAAGTCCTAAAAATAAGACCCCCAGGTGTGCCTCAGGGGGTGAAGAAAGAGGTAGCTGAGAGGTTAATCTGGGAACAAAGAAAATGTACTGGAACCAAGCATTAACAAGCTACAACATAAGGTCCAAGACTGTGAATCTCATGAATAAGGAGGAGGGGGTTGAGGGAGGGGAGGCAAGAAGGCAAAAAGCTCTGCAAAAAAGCATCATCTCTGGAAATTCATGCGTGAACAAAAACGGTCCAGCCAGAAACTGATTTTAGACGGCTAAGAAAATAAAGACAGAGCAGTTGCTGATCAGAAAGCAAGTCAACACAAGTCAAGGCAGACGGCACTGAGGGGGTGTTGGTGAGGCCTGTGTGCTGTGTGTCCAGGCAGGGGATAGACCTCCAGATTCGAACAGATGCTGTGCCGAGAAGAAGCTGGGGCCCCTAGAGAATGAAGAGTGCGCTCTCTCCCTCTCTCAGTGGCACCCCTCGAATGGCCCACACGAGAAACCTAAGAAGACTCTGTTAAACCTAGGAACACAGCCAGCTGAGGCATTTCTCCAGACTCCTTCAGTCCAAGGGAAGAAACTGTTCTATTTTATTTTTTCTCTGTTGTGTGTTCTTTTGCTATGTAAAATGGAGGCAAAACAAGGAGGAAATGGGACTACTGGCTTACCCAAATTAACCTATAGCTGAAAAGACATCTTCTCCTGACCCAGAAATGAGGAATCACTTTTTTTTTTTATTTCCAAAATCAACCCTTCTTTCTGTATAGGAACTTCTCCTTGTGTCTCACAACCGTCAGGGTATAATCTGTTTCTGAAGGTAAAATAAACAAATGAACGAAAACACTCTGTATGAATAGAATTGCCACCTCCAACTTCATTCATCTCTGGTTTTCTGCCTCCTTTTATGGCCATGTGTCTGCAGTGAGCAGGTCATACCCACTCCCACCTTTTTCTCGCCATCTCTTTCTCCTTTATCCTGAGGATCATGACTCCCACCCTCACCTCTTTATTGAAACTGCTTCAAGATGCCTCTGATCCCCTTATTAAATGCAGTCAGTGTCTTTCCCTGGGTCCATATTCTTCTTCACTATCCTGTAGCAATCAAAAGTGTTATCTGTGATCCCCAGTCCTCAGAACCAAGTTTCTTTGGCGTCAGCGATCCATTGGGGCTGTAGTTCTCTAACTACTTAGCAACTCTCTAAGTTATTGGTAATGGCTTTCACCTGGCATCCACATCAGAATACCCTGGGGGCTTGTTATAAGGCAGAGTGCTAGGCCCCAACCCTACAGTTTTGAGTCAACAGATCTGGGTGGATCAGCTCAGAAATTGCAAATCAAACAAATTTTCAAGTGATGCTGTTGTATCTGGTCCAGGGACCACTCTTCAAGCACCACTGCTCAAATAGTTGTCAGCATAGGGAGTGCATTAAAGTTGTCTGGGGCTGAGCCATATTTTAAAATATGCCTGGCCCCAGTACAGACCAATTAAGTGAGAATCTCTGGGATGGGGCCTGGGCTGTCCCTGTGGTTCTGACATGAAGTCAGTGTTGACAGTCTGCATTTGGCTCCTTCCTTAGTTCCACTTGGTCATGCAAACTTCTATGGTGGCCAGCGTCAGACTCAGTCCCTCTTATCTTCGCCCTTCAAGCTTGGTATTCTCTCCCTCCCAGCAGGATATTATAAGGCCTGACCTAACACAGTGGCTATGGAAAAAGAGACAAGGTCAGCTTTAAAAGATACTTGGAACCCGGAAGTAACTCTACTTAGTGGCCAATCAAATAAGAGCACTGAAAGAGAAAAATAATTCACTTATTTAGTAGTAGCTACAGAAATAATATTTGCACTTTTCTCAAATACTGGAAAGACCGCAATCAACATCCACCCAATAATCTTCACAAATATCATGCCAAGACCTGTGTCCACCAGCTAGAAAATAGTTTATTCATCTACTCAGGGATCAGAAGGCATAACCTCCCTGTTACCTTGTCAAAAAAAAAAAAAAAAAAAAATCTTGTCTCTATTTGGAGACAAGATTTTTTTTTTCTTTTGAGACAGAGCCTCTGTCGCCCAGGCTGGAGTGCAATGGCGCAATCTCAAAGATCACTCCAACCTCCACTTCCCAGGTTCAAGTGATTCTCCTGCTTCAGTCTCTCTAGTAGCTGAGATTACAGGCATGTGCCACCACGCCCGACTAATTTTTGTATTTTTACTAGGGATGGGGTTTCACCATGTTGGCCAGGCTGGTCTCGAACTCCTGACCTCAGGTGATTCACCAGCCTCGGCTTCCCAAACTGCTAGGATTATAGGCGTGAGCCACCACGTCTGGCCTGGAAACAAGATTTTGTTTAGTTTTGTTTGTTTCACATTTTTGGAGGTTTCATATCTTCTTTCTTTTTTCTCCTGATAAACCAAACTTCAGTAAGAATCCCACATTTGCTGTTTGCATTGTGGTATCAATTTGTTCTCTCTCCATGTATATTCATGCACAAACTGCTTTTTCTTTTCCTTTTAGTTCTTTTACTATTTTTTCCCTCTTTGCATCCAAAGTAGTCATTTGTTCCAGACATGTTAGATGGATCAATATTAAAACATTTATCCATTAAGTTGATTACGACAGCAAATTAAATAAACAGGCAGTGAAAAGACATTTGATAGATTTCAGCAAACATAACTATTGCTGAAATAAACAGAAATACATAGAATGCCCTAAGTATGATGAAGACTATTACCAAAGCCCGAAATTCAAACATCCTATTAAAATGTGAAATAGTAATCAATTTCATTAAAACCAGAAAGAAAGAAAACAGAGATACCTTCAAGCATCATTTATATTCAACATGGTTTTAGAGAGTCTAGCTAATGTAATAGTAAAAGGAAATGAAATGGGTGGAATTAATTTGGGAATGAAGACAGCAAATTACCTTTATTTATAGATTGTATAATAACCATATGCCTAAAACAGCCAAGAGAATATAGTAATAATTTTTTAAAACTATTGGAATTAAAGAGTAAATTTGGTTTGAAAAATTTATTAATAAATGCACAAAAGTCATCTTTGTATTACCTGAAGTCATTTAGAACAAAGAGGCAATTTAAAAAATTCCATTAATGATCAATCACATTAGATATTAAATTGCTGAGGAATCAACAAAAATGTTGTATGTGAAAAATCAATGAAAAATATAAAATAAAATCTAAATGAATGGATGAGGAAACAATATTGCAAAAATGTCAGTTCTTCTCAATATAAATTAACTTTTAATAAAAATCATAAAAGATTCTTTAATGAAAACGGTTAGTATGATTTTAAATGTTGTATTGAAAAATCAGTGTGTAAGGATCGCTAAGACAATGAAGAAAAAGAGTAAGGGAGAGATTATACATGAAATGGTGCAATCAAAATAGTATGGTATTGGCATAAGAATGGTCAAATAAATCAGTGGACAAGTGTCCAGAAGTAGATCCAAGTATATGTAGAAACTTAATATATGATAAAGGTGGTATTTAAATTCAGTCATGAGAGAATGGTTTATTTTATAAGTGAGACTGGAATAATTGGTCATTCATCTGGAATAAAGCAATATTAGTCTCTTACTTCAGTCCACATACAAAAATAAACTTCAGATGAATTAAAGATCTAATGTAAAAAATAAAGCATTTGAGATTTGGGGGAGAAAAATATAGGAGAATATTTATATAGCCATTGGGTAGAGAAGTCCTTACTAAGCAAGAAAAGATCCCCAAAGCCATAAGAAAAAAAGCAACTAAATGCTATTTCAAAAATTAGAAATGTATAAATGGATAAAGGCACTATAAATAAAATTCATTCAGGGGACTGTGATAGATTGGTAAGAATATTTGCCAATATAATATTTGCCAATATTAGCAATAAGAATATTTGCCAATGAGCTCAGAGTTAATATCCCTGTTGTACAATTAATTGTTTCAAGATCAAATAAAAATAGACAAATGGGTATGGCATAATCAACAGGAAATTTGTTCAAGGGAAAACGGAAAGGGCTAACAAACATATGAAGAGATGCTCAGTCTTGCTAGTGGACAGGCAAATACAAATGAAAACAAATAATATACTCTCCTCCACCTTTGGATTAGACAAAACATCAGGTCTAGTGGGGACAATGGTGATGATGATGACGATGATGATGATGATGACAAAGATGACACCTACACTGTGCTTAAAGGTACCAGTCATAAAATTGGCATAAAATTCTAAGAATCATACGTGTAATCATTCATGTAATCCTATCAATAGCCCATGAAGTAGGCACTATTAGTACCCTCATTTTGTAGGTGAGGAAATTTATATACACATATGAAATAAAATTTTCGGAAAACAATACTTATCCTTACCACATGCAAAGTTCTCTGATATTTACTATTCTTTTCTATGCTGCTTCACTTAAAAATTACTGGTTGGGTAAATTGATTTTATGATACACAAAGGGGTAAACCCGCAAGTTGAAAATGCCTGACCTACAGAAATGTTCACAGATTACTAAAACAATGAGTTTCTGAGTAAAGTGCACACTTTAATCTCATTTATAGAAGAAGAAAAGAAAGAAAGGAGGAAGAAATGAAGAGGGATGCATCATATATGTATGTCCTTTCTAGAGATGTGTATGTGTGCTTACGAGTGCAGAAAAAGGTGTGGAAAGAGCCACATCTATTTATATTGACTACCTGGAGAGATTGGGGGTAATGAGACATCTTTTGCTTGTATATCTCCGTTTTGTTTGTCATGCTGCAGAAAGAATGCTCTGCTTTTAGAGTTTTTAAGAACAATTCAACAAACTAGAACAAAAGAATTTTGTCATCTGTAAACTTCTGTGCTCTGGGATTACAACCTAAGCTTTCCTAACTTTGTTGCATCTCATGCTTAAATGGCCCTCATTCAACATTTGGCTCCCATTTATTAAAAAAATAAATCTTCCAATTCTATCTACAAAACCCACTGGGAGAGGGATAAACCTGATTATGAGGTCTTCTTATCGAAGGAGAAGGGTAAATGATTGTTCTCACCTACAGTAATAATGCAATTGAATGAAGGGACAGGAACTCCGTGGAAAACGTCTAAAAAGAATCACAAAAAATGTTTACAGCAGAGAGGTATAATTCCATTGAATGAAGTTTATTTCATTCATTCATTCAACATGCACCTGATTTTGATTTATTTTACCTGTTTGACATACCAAAACTGCTCTTTACATTTTCCAAGTAATTGATAGAGGTTTCCCCTACCTACAAACCAGAGGTTTTAGTGTCCCCTTTAGGCCTTCCTCCAATTGAGTTGTTCAAGATTCCTGGGGGCTTATTCAGTTCAAACATCAAATAAGGCTGATTTCTTCTTACAAAGGCTAAGAGGAAAAACATAAGTTGAATTTTCAGTCAACCTCTGTGGTTGTTGGTGCTGTTTGCCAGCTCCATCTTCTGGGCACAGGCTAGGATTGCACAACCCTGCCCACAACTGGGTTAGATGCAGGTACAGGACTCACTTTGTCCAATGAAATGAGAGCAGAATTGAGGCGTCATTTAAAATCCATTGCATAAATGTGTTACATCATTTTCTGCCTCAGCAGTGGTAGAAGCAGGCGTCAAGAACATCTCTCAGCCTGGACCTTCCATATCTATGATGGCATTCAGAATAATCTCGGAATAACCTTATGTTGTATTAAGCCACTAAAACTTGTGTATTGCTTGTTACTACCGCATAAGCTAAACCTATCCTGACTGATAACACTCCGTGAGCACTTAGGGCTTAGTTGGAAACAGCTGGTTTACATAACTGTTCAGACTGGACATTACAACTGAAAGAATATTTATACAGTGTTGCATTGAGGTCTTTGCTGTCTGGAAACCTGGCAGAATTCAAGTGGTGCACTTAATGGGATTCAGTACTATATATTTTTAGCTACACTCAAATTCTTAATCATTGTCCTCTGAAACACATTATCTTTGCCTGGGTGGCTGAGTACAGAGTAACTTCTAGGCTCAGCCATAGGCTACATTAGAAATTCTCAGTGACCTTAATACCAATGTTGTACCCAGGTCACCAGACCAACTATGCATCTCATGGTGAGTTTCTCTTTGGGATCCCTGGGTCCTTATCCGACCGAGAGTCTTGCTCAGTGCCACCTTGGGCCACTTCATTATGTTTAACTAATTTCAAATATTTGGATAAGGATTTTAGATGTTGATCTCTTGTCCCCAGAAAACCTCAAGTTCCATATGCAATTGGTGACTCTCTTCCAAGGGTTCCTACTAAAGAATCTCAGGGAGGAGCAGCCTTCATCAATCCACAAAAGGCTTGGTTACGTCGTATGTTGGGCTAGAGCCAGCTCACAGAGTGTACAAGCTCCTGAGAACCGATTGTGATTGGTGGTGTGCAGCTTTTCCCAACTCTGCCTTCGGTGACTCAGATTACATTCTTTTGTTTTGTTTTTGAGACAGAGTCTCACTCTATCACCCAGGAGTGCAATAGTACAATCATAGCTCACTGCTGCCTTGAACGTCTTGGCTCAAGCAATTCTCTTACCTCAGCCTCTCGAGTAGTTGGGACTACAGGTACACACCACCACGCCTAACTAATTTTTTTTATTTCTTGTAAAAAATAAAAACTATGTTGCCCATGCTGGTCTCAATTCCTGGGCTCAACAAATCCTCTCTTCTCAGCCTCCCAAAGTGCTGGGATTGCAGGCCTGAGCCACCTCATCCAACCTAGGCTGGTTTTGACCGCAGTGGGAGTATTTGCACCACAGGAATAGGCAATTGCTACAAATCAGAGTTGTTTTTTGTCCTTGGAGAATCCCTTGTTGAACATTTACCAGCACACCACTGAATACATCCAGCCTCCTCATCTGTAGGTGCCTGTTGCCTTACAACTTCTTAATTGAGAGGGCTCACTGACATGACTTCCTGCGATAAGGAAAATTATTCCATTTTTTCTTGCTATTGGCCTCTATAACTTAGTAGTCACTGGCTTACTGTTTTCAATTTCACCTCACTTGATACCCTATTATAAGGAAACTGTTTAAACACTATTATGTTCCAGGTACTAAGAAGACAATAGTGAGCAAAACAGAGATTCTGCCTACTCCATTAGAGATTCATTTTAGAAGTCTGGAAGAGCAATGGCACCTACTACTAATGTAAGATACTTTTAATATCATATCCCTTATTTGTGATTTTTGTTTAATTTCCTCAGAGTTAATAAGTAAATTTGTGTGATTATTTCAAAGATAGCAGTTATAGTGGCCCTCTGTTACGTTTGTGTGGTCCGTAACACTTTCTTTTAGGAACCACCAGCCCCACACCATGTAATTCTAGTAGAACTATCAGTTGGGGCCAGTTTCCACTGTCCCAGTGGTGGGCATATAGCTGAGGATAACAGCAAATCCCACTCCCCAGGATACAGAGACTGCTCCAAGATGGGCACGTGGCCCAACCATGGCCAAGCAGAATCCTTTTGCAGAGATTTATATGGATTCTGGAAGTCTGAAAGATTTCCAATCTGACAGCATAAAATCTAAGAACCTTATAAGCCTGGAGGAGCCCTATCACATGGAGATCATTTGGAAGAGAATAAAGCCAATGCAGATGAAAGCAGACCCAAGAAATGGGGAGGGAGGCAGAGAGGGAACATGATGATATGGTTTATTTAAGTCCCAAATCTATCCGTGACTGAAACCAAACTAACTCACACAGTTTTCAATTATGTGAGCCAATCAATTCCTTTTGGCTTAGAGCAGGGGTGTCCAATCTTTTGGCTTCCCTGGGCCACATTGGAAGAAGGATGCTCTTGGGCCACACATAAAATACACTAACACTAATGATAACTGATGAGCAAAAAAATATATATATATATATATATATATATATATATTGCAAAAAATCTCATAAAGTTTTAAGACAGTTCACAAATTTGTGTTGGGCTGCATTCAAAGCTGTCCTGGGCTGCATGTGGCCTGCAGGCTGTGGATTGGACAAGCTTGGCTTGGACTAATGTGCATTTCTATCAGGTACAATGTTAGAGTCCTCATTAATACAGCAGTGTAAGGGAGAACTTAGGAAACAGCATTCTATCCATGATAAGATTTAAAGAGAGATAGCCAGGTAGAAGACCTGAGAGTGGGTGTGAACAAAATCTAGGAGACCAAATCACAGGGGCCTATAGGAGCAAAGAAGACTCCAGAAGATCAATGTAGGAGCTCTTGTTCTTGTGCAATCCCTTTCTTTGCCATGTAATATCAGTGCAGAGGTATCCAAAATCTGGAGATTTGAGAGAGAGAGAGAGAAAGAAAGCGAATATAGCTATAGAGAAAACACTCATTCCAGGATGAAGAAAAACAGGAGAGAGGTGAGATGATGCTCCAAAGGCAAGGCTACTGCTAAAATCTTCACAAGTCTTTTATTGTCTTTCTACTTTCTTCTTGGTGATCCTCAGTGGATGCAGGGAGGGCAACCCAACTACTGTAAGTCAACCGGACCTTTCCCTGCCACATAGCCTCTGCTTCCCTCTCTTTTCCCTCTTCTCAGCCATGACTTTGGATATCTTTTCAAGTTTGGGGAAATTTACAAGTATGTACCTGAGTTGCTTGCCAGTGGTTTTTTGGCTTAAGAATTGTTTATTTTCTTCATTAATTTCTAGCATTTCAGTGGGCAACTCTTATTTACTTATTCAACCTGGGGAAGAACATAGATTTTGGTAAAGGGATTTGGTGAACATTGATGGAGTTAAGCAATGGTGGGGTTGGACTGTAACTGCAGGTTTGAGGAGTGACAAGGGGTTGAGAATAATGGGGATATCAGTTATGTTTGGGTAGAAAGGGGAGACAAGAAATCAATAGAAGGGGGACAAATGCTTTAAAATTACATTCTACTCATTTGGATAAACGCCCAGCTTCCTCTAATTTGAACAATAAGGAGGGCTGAGGACTGAGAGACCGAATCCCTGGACTCTACGACATCACTATCCTCCATTCTGGAGTAGCCAGTCTGAGATGATATGCTCCGTAGGTCCAAAGTCATCCAAAAATCCATGAGGCAGGTGGTAGGGTTGATTAGCTATAGAGAATGTGTACTACCCCATGATATATCTGCTGAAATATGGACAAAATTTGGATGTTATCCTTCTAATTTAGGGTGGCAAAAAAAATAAAACCACAAATTACATCCTATGGAAAATACACGATGGAGATATCCCAGATCCTTTGAGATTCATGAAAATAATCTCACTTCCAAGAGAAATTTACCATCTGTACTAGAAGTGGCTGTATTTCCATGATGTCTGTAAGAAGGGATGTGGGGCAGCCTGCAGTGATAGAAATTGTCCTTTGGAAGGAAGGGCTCTGGAATAGGTCCAACTATTTGGATCATGTGTGCACAGAAATATCAAAGTATCAAAGTCTGTATGTCATTCTAGGAAATTATATAAGGAAAAGTCAATATAAATCAGATAGATCATTTGCTTATCCACTCATTCAAGTACTCAATATATTCTTCAGGGACAGTGCAGAGCACTGGAGATATACATATTCAAATACATACATACATATATATACGCACACATATGTATGTGTGCATATGTGTACATATGTATATATGTATAGTGTGTGTGTGTATGTATATGTGTATGTATATATATATTTAGAGAGAGAGAGAGAGATTTCTGCCTTTCAGGCTCTAATGAGAGAGATAATATCATAATAGCATAGAGTAAATATGTCTTATTAACAAAGTTACACCCAAATGCTAAGGAAGTGTGGTGAGGGAAGGAAAAGTTGAACATCTGGATTCACAGATCTGGTGAGAAACAGGGATAAATGCCAGTTACCTGAATTTAGTGTGATGGAACAAGGACTGATCTTGGACCCAGGAAAACTTACAGTGTTACAGTCCCATCTGTTACTGACTAATTGCATGATGTTGCAGAAACTGGCCTCAGTTTCCTCACTGGAAAATTGAGGTATGTCTTGTAGATTTCTATGGCTTTCGTATTTGTGTGTGCGTGTGAATTTTAACTAGCAATGCGTCTGCTAAGCAGAAAATCTTTGCACCCAGAATAGCACTGAAAGACTGCTGAGAGAACGAAACACATCCAGGCTCTCTTTATCTTATTGTCCATGTTTCCAAATACATCGCAATTTCCCTGTCTTGTCTAATTAAGCTGATTTTAAACAGATTGTGATTTAGAAAAAGAAAAGAAAGCCAAGTATTTCTGGCAGTGTCAAACCATTTATTTTGATTAAAAGACAGTCTTTATATCCAAACAAGCCTGTCTTATTTGAACCCGAATGAAGAAAAAGATCTTCATCCTAAGTAATGGGTGGTCAGTATTTTTAATAATCCTTTATAAAATCTTAAGTGGAAAGGATGTCTTAGAAACACACAAAGAGACTTAGAAATGGGCCTATTTTCTGTGTTAAAACAAAACCAAAACTAACCACCTGGGAAACAACACTCACAACCCTACACACCTTCTGGCTATTATCTTCTTTCTTTCCCTGGAGACTCAAGCACTGTGATGTCTCCATTTTTCTCACCTCCTTATTGTAGTTCAGCCCAGCTGCAGCCAGACTGCACCTCAACTACTCATCCAAACCCGTGTCTTCCCAGGTCAACAGTCACCTTGTGGCCAAAACCAGTAGAGGCTCCTTGTCCTCATTCTATAGAAGTTCCCTGCCTTGACACTGTCCTCTCTTCCTTGGGCTTCCGGGACATTAATCCCTCCAGGCCTTACTGCCTTAAAAACATGACATAACTGTTTATCACGTCAAGAACTCTGCTAAGAATTTTACATATGTCCTTATTTCAACATAACAATATCTGTATAAAGGGTATGTTATATGTAATTTTACAGAAGACGAAACAGGCTTGGAGAACCTTGTCCAAGGTCACAAGGCAGGAATGTGGCTGTGCTGGGTCCCAAGGAGACCCTCTTAGCACTATAATCATGATGATAAAAAGCATCAGCCCCGACTTACCTTATTGGCTGATTATTTTCTCTATTCTGAATCTTTCCATTTTACATGAAACGTTTTCATTTAAGCAGGGCATAGAAATCCTGCAAATGCTTCCCTCGTGTCAGGTAACATACCAGCTTTTCATAGACTTTTCCTCAGCAAAACAAGTCTCAGACAGTTGCTATTATCCCTATTTTACACTTAAGGAAACAATGGTTGAAAGAGATTGCCCCAAATCACAGAGCTCGCTCTTTGTCTGCCTTCATAACCCCCTCCATCCCATCAGCCCCCTCTTCCCTCTCCTTCCTGCACTCTAGCTAGGAAGACCTCAACCATACACATGGTTTTAACCCTACACTGTCGACCTCAACCCTGCATTTCAGCCTCTTCTAGGTGCAAAACCAGTTATCCATCATATTCCAAGGTCATCTCAACCAAAAGAAAAACACATAAAAAGGGCCAGGCATGGTGGCTCACGCCTGTAATCCCAGCAGTTTGGGAGGCCGAGGTGGGCAGATCACAAGGTCAGAAGTTCGAGACCAGCCTGACCAATATGGTGAAACCTTGTCTCTACTAAAAATACAAAAATTAGCCAGGCGTGGTGGTGCGCACCTGTAGTCCCAGCTACTCGGGAGGCTGAGGCAGGAAAAATCTCTTGAACCCGGGAGGGGGAGCCTGCAGTGAGTCAAGATCATGGCACTGCACTCCAGCCTGGGCGACAGAGTGAGACTCCATCTCTCAAAAAAAAAAAAGAAAGAAAGAAAGAAAGAAAAATACATAAAAAGAAAAGATCACAGACATAGTCATCTTTCCTCCAAAACTTAAATGTCTTCTCCCTCCACTTCTCCTAATGAACCACACCACCACTTTCACCACGACATCAGAAATGGGCAAAGCATTCTTACCCCATCCCACCTCCCTCATTCTCCGCATCAAGGTAGTCCCCAATTTCTATTAGCTCCATCACACCACGAAGTGAGCCCACCTGACTCACATTGCCCCCCATTTTCATGCACACTCATCTTTTCTTGCAAGGATCCCTTAAATTACCTCCTGATTGGCCTCTCTGTCTCCAACATCACACACCTTCAACAGTTAAATCCACAATGCTGCAAAGCAATCTTTCTAAATCTGAAGTGCTACCCTGCTGCTTAAACTCTGAAGTGACACGCCTCATTACTTTCCCAATCTCCACCTCAACCATTCCCCACTGGAGCAGCTATGGGTTTATGCGGGGTCGACCACTCCTCTTGATCATGATGGACAAGATTCCAGACCTGAGACCATCAACATATGGAATTCCCTATCCATGATTTAGAGTTAGCATGGAACCCAGTTGGTCTAATCAGGATGACAGGGTGATCTCAGGATGTTTGTTGGATCATTAAGAGAAAAACTTAAACCTTCTCTTATCTCCAGACATAAATGAAAAGTAAGTGTTGGTGCCATCTGGTAACAACCAGGCCAGTCAATCTTTTAAACCTGACGTTTCAGAAGATTCTAAAGTTCTGAGCTATTAAAATAAAAGTCATTCAGGAAAACCAGTGTGGATGTCAGGCCTTTTGAGATGTGTCTTTTCATCTTGAGTACTTCCTCTGTGTATACAAATACCACTGTTGAAACCTCTGTGAAGATAATAATTGCATTTTTCTCATATTACATTAGCTTGTTTCATATGAAACTGCAGTTTTTGTGGATCAAAATGGTGGAATCTTGGCATTTCATATGGTTCAACCTGATAAATGTCCATCTCTCTGTTTATCTTCTAAGTTCCTTAAAATCAAGAAACACCTTGGTGGTACTGGAGCCTAGCAGTGTGTTTTTCTATTAGTAGTTTGATAAATGTTTGTCTAATTGAATTGAACAGAGACATTCAATATAATACTCTGCTTCTGAGATAAGGCTCTACACTTTCCACCTAAATTTTGAGGCTTCCTGCTCTGCCTCCTTCCTTGGCTGTTCCTTGTCCACAACCTGTAAGTGTAAGAGTTCTCAGGGTCCTTTTATCTGTTCACTTAAGGCAGTTTTCTGATGGTCTCATGGACTCCCATGAATTTGTTCATCCCCCCACCCCCAACAAACAAACACACAGGCACATTCGCCACACATATGTCTTCAGTTCCAACTCCTCTCCCAAACTCGAAGCTGAATTTTCCAATTACTTACAGGACATCCATATGTAGATGTGTAGGTATCATCTCTCTGCAGACGTCACAAAATAAAACTCATGATGTACCTATTTCCTATACACAGATGTTTCCTACCTATCTGATCTCCTTTCACACCCCATCTTAGTTAACAGCACTCCATCTTCCCAGTGGCACAAGCTCAAAATCTTGTCATTATCCCACACTTAATCACTGTTCACTGTCAAATTCTGCCTCCACATCCCTTCTGTTTCTAAATCCCTCTTCCGTCTCCCCTTCGTTACACACATTGCCAATGTCCCAGTTCACTGACAACACTCACATCCCCCATCAGCATATCCTCTATCCCATGGCAAAAGCAAACTTTCTAATATATCTATATTTTACCATACACTGTCTCTTCTCAAATATACTTAATGTTTTCTCATGGATATAATGCAAACATGCAATGTAAACATTGAGGGAAGACTGCTCAACATACAAGAGAGATCAAAATGAGGAGAAGTTACTCAGGGTAGATTGCCTGCAAGAGGTGAGCTTTGAGCCAGATTTCATAGGAGAAAAGAAATGAGAACAATCTTAACTAAACCAAGGGAAAGCAGAGATGCTGAGAATAGAATCCTTGGGGATTCCTTTCAATGCTTCAGAAATTACTTCATTTAAATCAGAAAGTGGCATTTGTCAGACTTTCCATGTAAGATGACTGGCATTATAGCAATTATTTTTCAGAGTCTAAATATCTCCACTGAAAGTTAGAGAAACAAAGCAGAAAAAAATACTGTAAGAGTTTTGTTGTTAGCATTTTTTTATTCTGGGACAATACTCTTGCATTGGTGATTCAAAGGAAAATAGAAACGTGGACAGTTTTACTACTAAAGAAACAGGCCCAATATTTAAGGCTTGAATCGAAAAGTTATTTTTGAGTATTGCAAACTTAGAACGTATTCGAGTATGTGTTCCGAGTATTGCAAACTTAGAACATATTTGAGTATTCGTTCCAGGAACACATTCTGATATTCTGCCAAGCAGAATCAGAACTCCCCAAGATCAAGGTGCCTAAGAGCTACTTCAAATGTTTCATAAGTAGTTGAGGCGCACATCGATCAACTGACAAAAATCCTTAGACTTATTTATTTTGTTTCAATTTCTATATCTTCATGAGGAAGAAGAGGACAATCTGGTTTTGAAAATATTCATACCGAAACAATGTAATACCCACATCAGCCCAATCTTACATCAACTTCCAAAGTAATTAGTACATAGAATATCAACTAGGATATTCTTTTTACTAGCACTCTTGGGAATGTCAAAATAGAACATGTTTATTGTCAGAGTTATATTAATACATGTAACCCTTAAGACATTTAAGCAAAAGTCTTATGCCTTCCCACAAGCTACCAAATTCCCAGTCTTCTTAAAGAGCTGGTGGCACTTGACCTTTAGACGCTACAGCAGACAAGGGATCAGGAATACCCACATTCTGCTCACCCTCCTCATCATGCAGTTCTCACAGGGAAGCTATTCTTAAGAAAGAGTAACTAAATGAAAATATCAATAATGTGTTAATTATTCATCTAGCCCAGTTCATTATTATTCATCTAGCCTCAATCAAGGCCACCTGGTAAGAGCTGCACTGGTCACATGCTCAGGAAGCCTCAAGAACTAGGGGGATTTCCGGTCTCCTGCTGAATCCCCTCTCCTTGGGGAGAGAAAACAAGGAGAGAGGTGCTGCATCACCTTCCAGGTTGTGTTTGTTCTGGGAACGCAGGATGGAATTCTGCCTGCCTCCCAAAGCCCCTGAATCCCTGGTTCCCCTCACCCACACAGCTTATAGACCCAGCTGTGGGAGAAGAAACATCACTATTAGGTTGGTGCAAAGGTAATTGCACAAAAACCGCAAACACGTGGATGGGGACAGTGCCAGAAGATAACCCTCACGGCGACAACTTTAATGAGGTTTCACTCTGAGCACTAGCAAGTATGTGTATACAAATACCATTGCTAAAAGCTCTGTGAAAATAATAATTGCATTTTTCTCATATTACATTAGCTTGTTTCATATGAAACCAGTTTTTGTGGATCAAAATGGTGGAATCTTGGCATTTCATATGGTACAACCTGATAAATGTCCATCTCTCCATTTATCTTACAATAAGTTCCTTAAAGTCAAGAAACACTTCGGTGGTACTGGAGACTAGCAGTGTGTTTTTCTATTAGCAGTTTGATAAATATTTGTCTAATTGAATTGAACGGGGACATTCAATATAATACTCTGCTTCGAAGATAAGGCTCTACACTTTCCACCTAAATGTTGAGGCTTCCTGCTCTGCCTCCTTCCTTGGCTATTCCTTGTCCGCAATCTGTAAGTGTAAGAATTCTCAGGGTCCTTTTATCTTAACAAGTACGTCTCCATGAGTGCCTCGGATTCTGACCGATCAGATGATCACTCCCTTTCCTGGGATGGGGTGGGGCAACCAGGGCGCAGCTGAGGGCAGTGTGATAGGAACGAATGTGCCCACGGCATCCTTTTGCCCACCACTCTGTGGGATCGGTCACTATAAGTATCCAACCACCTAGGGGCGCTTGCCTGTTGGCATTTACCCTGTGTCCCTTACTCATCTGACCCTGGAGCTGCCTTCCTGTAGCAATGCTCTATTTCCCATCAGGTGGAGAGAGCTGGTTTCTGCATACTTCCATCTCCATCTTCTGCTGCAGCAGAACCCAGCTCAATATCTTCAAGGCACAGAGAAGGCCACCTCTTCTAGCCCCTGGCCACCACTCAAAGTGGCACTGCCCATCTTGGGAAGCCTTTGCTGGGGATGCCTCTTTTTATGACGCCTCTCATAAGAGGGGAGGGGCTTCCTATGGCACCTCTGGAAGAGGGGAAAGGCTGTGGATTTGGGATTTTTTAAATTTTTTAATTGTAAAAGTTCATGCTTCTTGAAAGTAGAATCAGACAAGAGGGAAATGTGTAAAATAAAATGTGAAAATCTCCTTACCTAGCCATCTCCTCTTCACACAAAAACACTGTTAAATGTCTCGTGCGCTTTCTTCCAGACCTTTCTCTAAACAGAGGAAGGGTCGTGAGGGCAGAAGGGGAGGAGGGATTGTTGCTCTTGTTCACAAACCTACTATTCTCTAACTATTGTTTACAGATATAGCCCCATGTCAGTGCATAGAGATTTTTCTTGATGAAAGTATATATATATGCATATTTGAATTATAATATACTTGAATTATATATATTTGGATTATATTTATATATGTGTGTGAGCATAAAAATCTATATATAGATAGATAGAGATATAGATAGATAGATAGATAGATAGATAGATAGATAGATAGATAGATAGATAGATAGATTTTAAATCATTATAGCCCTAAAGCCCTAAAAAACTTTCTGGTATATGAATATCATAATAGCAGACATTTTGAAAAATTCTTTGCAGACATAAACAATGGAAAGGTATAAAAATTAATGGAGAAATCCAAAGAGCCCGGTTTTTTCAATACAACAAATATAACCATAAAAATGATCTGGCCAGGTGTGTTGGCTCATGCCTGTAATCCCAGCACTTTGGGAAGCTGAAGTGGCTCGATCACCTGAGGTCAGGAGTTCAAGACCAGCCTGGCCAACATGGTGAAACGCCATCTCTACTAAAAATACAAAAATTAGCAGGGTGTCATGGCGAGCACCTGTAATCCCAGCTACTCAGGAGGCTGAGGCAGGAGAATCGCTTGAACCTGGCAGGCAGAGGTTGCAGTGAGCCGAGATCGCACCACTGCACTCTAGCCTGGGAAACACAGTGAGATTCTGTCTCAATTGAAAAAAAAAAAAAAGATCTCCAGGCAGTATGAAATATTTTGCTTACAAAATTCATTTTTTAAATCTGTGGCTGTCAGGATGCTTCTCTTCCCTTTTTTCTCTCACCATAAACGAAGAGTCCAGCACTAACAGTCAGACTTTTGCCACCAACACAAATGCAGAGAAGGGGTCCCCAGAAGGAAGGTTTGCTAAGGTTGAGGGAAGGGTCACCCAGTGAGATGCCCACAGGAGCCTGAGGTCCTTTTAGACCTCCACAACAGACATGGAGATATTTAGGGAGATGTTTAGGGTTGAAGGGGGAAGATAGACAATGCTGCCCAGGAATGAATTAAAGACTCCTACCTCCAGAAAGGAGGTATCCTTATTATGACAATTAGCTGTCAATACTTTGCCCCGCACCCACACCCCTCAAGGGAATCCTGCCTTTTAGCAAGACTGACCCAAGTACAGAGCTGGCCATCCAGTAGCCTATTATCAAGTAGCCTTCCATCTAAGTAGCCTATTATTAGCAAGGAAACATGGCCAAATGGAATTTTTATTTTTTTTATTTTTTATTTTTCTTTTTGGAGACAGAGTCTTTCTCCGTCACCCAGGCTGGAGTGCAGTGGCACAATCTCAGCTCACCGCTACCTCCACCTCCCAAACTTAAGCAATTTAAGTGCCCCAGCCTCCAAATAGCTAGGATTACAGGTATGCACCACCATGCCTGGCTAATTTTTTGTATTTTTAGTAGAGACAGGGTTTCACCATGTTAGGCAGGCTGGTCTCGAACTCCTGGCCTCAAGTTGATCCACCTGCCTCAGCCTCCCAAAGTGCTGGGATCACAGGTGAGAGCCACCGCGTCTGGCCCCAAGTGGAAATTAAAACAGCACTGTATTAGCAGTGAAGCCAGGCTCAATAATCTCCCAGGCAGCTATCCCACGCATTGCCCCTCTGCAGGCACTCACCTTTCCAAGTCACTTTGATGGCTTCTTTCCGCAAGTTTCTACAACCTTCAGATCCAGCTTCCTCCAGCCACAGGAGTGTCCTCAACCTGTGCACAGGGCAGGCTAGAAGGACCAGGGGGTGACCCCCTACAGAAGCAGCCTGCAACCAATCATGAATGAGCATCAGTGCCAGATGCTTCAGCTTTGCATCCATCAGGCATGAGGTGCATCTACATGCCCTGGCAGAAGTCCCGATGGGAGGGAGCACCAGTGCTCTCTGACATAGCCTGCTGTGGGCACACCTGAATTGGCTTTCTTCCCTTTCCTGCCCATTCTCACTTCCTCGACCCCTCCTGGTGCTTCCCAGATCCCCCTCCAAAATGAACCCCTTGCACTTGAATCCTTATCTCCTCATGGGGGGGACAAACTTAAGACACCAGGCCTTGAAGTCTTTCCTCCTATTTGCTTTTCATCCTTTTGCAAATTTATACAGGTCAGAGAAGCAAGTATTCATCCAGGGAAGCCTATCATTTTCGGAAGTGTTTAGAAATGATAAAAAATGAATCAAAATAAATAGGAGTAAATTTTATTTTTTTAAAAAGCATCTAATGATAAATATGATCCATTTAATCTTAGGAGACAAATTAATAACAAAACTTTTCTTTATAATTAAGTGATGAGGCCTTCAACGGACACACTATCAAGAAGCTCAGGATGTCCTTTTTGAGGCCTCCTCCTGCTCTCCAAACTCTTCATGATTGTGCAAAAACACTGAGCAGAGAGAGAAATGGAAATTGTGAGCAGTCTCCTAAGACGTCCCAGGCTGGGTTTGCTATTGGTCTCATTAGTGCCACTGAAACTAGGTTTTTAAATCTTGTCTGCCTTGATGGAAGCATCCATGCCCTTGGTGACTCAGTTCCCAGCATCAACTTCAGGCTCAGCTTTGGGACCCATGTACCCAACCATGAGGGGCCACTACAGGTGTTGGGGGAAGAGTCACAAGCATCATCCAAGGAGACTGTCTGCAGTTGCCCAGGCCAAGGTGAAACTGGAAGCATCTTTTGATAAATATACAATGTACCATCTCACTCAGTCCCTGCTAGATAGGCCAACGAATGCTTTGAAAAACTCCTGGAAGGATAAACATCAAAATGTTTATGTTATTGTGTCTGCATTGTGAAATTGGGGTTAATTTTTATTTTTTCTTTCTGTTTCTATATTTTCTGAATATCTTCTGTGAAAATGTATTACTTTTGCCACCATATTTTTTCAATGCTATCAATTTTTTTTAAAGAAATTGCCACTGGTGTTCACTCAGTCATTTAACAAATATCTATCGAGAGCTTTTTTATGTGCCAGGCACATCCTAGGCACTAAGAATGCATAAATGAACACATAAAACACCTCCTTTCATGGGTGTTACACACTAGTGAGGGAAACAGATGTTACATAAGTCAGCAAATATGTACAGAATATAAAGTCAGGTCTCGGTGAATGTTGGAGGAACAGCAAAGCAGGACGAGCCATAGGTGACCCAGGTAGATCATGTGCAAATGGAACCTATCTCAGTTCAAGCTGCTATTACAAAGTAAAACAGATGGGTGGATTATAAACAGTAGAAACTTATATCTCACAATTCTGGGGGCTAGAAGTCTAAGGTCAGTCTAAGGTACAGGCATGGTCAAGTTCCATGAGGGTTCTCTCCCTAGTTTCCAGATGGCTGACTTCTTATATCCTCACTTGGTGGAAAGAGGGCGAGAGAGGGATCTCTCCAGGATCTCTTTTATGAGGGCACTAATCCCGTTTATGAGGGCTCCACTCTCATGACCTAATCACCTCCCAAAGGCCCCACATCACAATACCATTATATTGAGGGTTAGGATTTCAACATATGAGTTTGCGTGGGAGCAGGAGGAAGAGTATACATTCAGTCCATAAATGAGAAACCATCCAGAAATTATCCATTACAAAGGAGTTACTGTATCCTTCATTTTTTGCATGAAAATTGCACAAACTGTTGGAAAACAATTCATCTTTATCTTGCATTTCAGATTAAAATTGTACTATTTACCTTCTATATAAAATGATCTAAAACAAGATCAATTTATCTGTTAGAAGTAACTTTAAAAGTTTTTTTAAACTAAATTCAGGTTTTATATGTGTCATCTTTCCCAGTTCTGTTGATTTTTCCCTCTTTCCTCACTCTCTGGACTTCTACTTTTCAAAACCACCTACAAATGCCCCTCCACTGTATAGCAACAGGCTCCACAATCAATGCAAAATGCCATTATCACAGTGACTTGTCCAGCCACCCACCTTCATTCTTCACAGCCTAAGAGTCAAGGAAGTGATGAGTCACCCTTCATCATGAATGCCCGCACAGGCTTCAGAGGTTAGGACCCAGAGTAATCCCTTTACAGCATGTTGAGGAAGAGTTGCTGAAGTTCATCTGCCTTTTGCAGCCTGCACACCACTGTTGAATGTTATTTCATGAAAGAAGAATACCCAAAACTCACCAAGCAATAAGAACTCACAACCACATTTACCCCCATTCTTTGGAAATGGGGGGATCAATTTTTTTCTTTCTAAGTCCTCTTGGCCATTTCCAAATGAATGTAGGGTGTCCCAGGTGTTCCCTTGTGGGCCCATTCAGTGTGGCCAAGAGCCCCACAGTCTGGCTACAGTGTGGCCAACAGCCCCACAGCCCCACGTTGTGTACAACGTACACAACAGTTCTCAGTGATGCTGCAGAGCAGGACAAAGAAGGACAGAGCTAGGTAAGAAGCCAAAGAGAAAAGGCTGCCAACTGGAGAGGCTCTTAAAGAGACACCATAGGAGATTTTAAAAATTACTGTATATAAAAGAGTTCAGGTGGTGGAACTAGAATAGTTGCTATAAAACAGTTGTTCGAAAACTCTCAAAGAAAACACTGCTAGAATTTAACAGAAAGCTTCTGCGTTCTGCAGTTGGAAATTCTAACTGTGGCACGGGTGAAATCACTCTCATTTGGCCTGGAGAAGTGGGTGTGGAAAATGGCACCCCGAGGCAATCAAAGAGACAGATTTGTGCTTCCTCTGCTGAGCCAAAGAAAAGCTGAGCACTGAGGATGGCCAGGCTTCACATAGCCAAAGCCCAGAGCCAGGAGAATGAAAGACTTTTGAGCAAACACATGCCACCAAGTCCATGCACTAAATCTGGACCCATTTATTCTTGAGTGCCCTACTTATTTTTTTAATTCTTAATAAGATTGATTATCTGGTGTTTTGACCCATATAGTAGATTACAAGAGGCGAATAAGAAAATGGGTCGGGGGCCGGGCGTGGGGGCTCACACCTGTAATCCCAGCGCTCTGGGAGGCTGAGGCAGGTGGATCACGAGGTCAGGAGTTCAAGACCAGCCTGACCAACATGGTGAAACCCCATCTCTACTAAAAATACAAAAAATTAGCCAGGCATGGTGGTGCATGCCTGTAATCCCAGGTACTCGGGAGGCTGAGGCAAGAGAATTGCTTGAACCTGGGAGGCGGAGGTTGCAGTGAGCCGAGATTGCACCATTGCACTCCAGCCTAGGCAACAAGAGTGAAATTCCGTCTCAAAAAAAAAAAAGAGGAAAGAAAGAAAATGGGTCAGGGATGCTGAACAGAAACAGGAACACTGATTTTTAAAAAGACTACACGTACAATAAAAGTGACAAGTATGTGTAAGAGAAAAGATTAACAATTTTACAACAGCCAACAAGAACCTCCCAAGCAAAACAGTGCAAGTTTTTTGTTTTTTGTTTTTTGGTTTTTTTTGAGGCAGAGTCTGGCTCTGTTGCCCAGGCTGGAGTGCAATGGCGCTATCTAGGCTTGCTGCAAGCTCTACCTCCCAGGTTCACGCCATTCTCCTGCCTCAGCCTCCCGAGTAGCTGGGACTACAGGCACCTGCCACCACGCCCAGCTAATTTTTTTTTGTATTTTTAGTAGAGACGGGGTTTCACCGTGTTAGCCAGGATGGTCTTGATCTCCTGACCTCGTGATCTGCCCGCCTCGGCCTCCCAAAGTGCTGGGATTACAGGCGTGAGTCACCGTGCCCAGCCAAAACAGTGCAAGTTTATTAGAGGCAAAATAGCCTAATTCCCTCACCCACTTCTAAAGATACCACAGAAACTGATATTCATAATAAAGGCTTCGGAGAGTCAATAGTAAACGCACTTGCATTGGGTATTCTCATGGAATGAGGTGGAGTGGGTGTGTTTTAGACAAATTCCCATCAAAAATGGTCAGGTGGAGAGATTTAACTCCAAAGGGCCACTCCAAAGGACCACAAAGGGCCACAAAGGAATTTTGGGGTTGATGGAGATGATTTATATAATGATTGGGAAGTGGTTGCACAGATGTATATATTTGTCAATTCTCCAAACTCTATACTAATGGAGGTGTGTCTTATTGCATGCCAATTACCTCAATGAAATTGATTTAAAAGTAAAAATAAGGTTCAAGTTAAAATTTGGCACTTACAAGGCAGGAGTCAGCTAGCTGAGACTCCACTAATACACACAACAGCCTAGTTCCTTGGTGATAAGGACGTTAGATTAATTCAGGAGCACACATTATGCCTGCACTGTGCTGAGTCCTGAGAATATGAACATCTTGGAAATAGCATCTCTCCCTTGGAAAGGCCCATAGTTTGATGAATTTAGTGGCTAAAAGATGCACTAATTTTCTTAAAACCTCAACACACATTAGAATGGGGTGTTGAAAAAGTTAGGGTCCAGAGAGCCCCTCTGACATGGATATATTGTTCCTTGCCTCTTCTCTCAGGTTTTGCTGACCTACACAATTTTCTGCATTTGGAATACAGCCCACTTTTTCCAGCATCATTTTAAAGAGGAACCATTACCACCCTCGACTGAGAACAATCCCAAGGGAGTTGGCAGAGTGGATTTTCCTCTTGATTTCTGAGCAATAAACGGGACTTGACACAAGCTGTAAGAATCTAGTAGCTCTAAAACTACCTACTGGGTGAGGGAGGAGACACAGCACTGAAACATTAGGCTGCAATCCCCCTGACCCAGGACAAAGGGTCCCAACACTCAGTCATCTGGGACTGTCTGAAAACCTATCAAAGGTTACTAATATAAAAATAGAAACAGATTAGATGGCTGAAGAGTGTCTTAGCCAGAACTAGGCTTGCAGCAAGGTTTTATACATATTTGTTGAAAGAATGAATAAAATATCAAGCTTTTGTTCTTATGACTGCTTTATAATACAGTGGGGCTGTAAGGCTAAGACTGGCAAAAAGGAAGAGGTGAAGCAATTCAATCCCTAAATTTAGCTGAGCGCTGTTACACCTGCACCTTGCGCTTCCTCTCTGCCCAATCCCCACCCCTCAGCCTAATCCCCGCCCCCTCAGCCTAATCCCCACACCCTCAGCCTAATCCCCACCCTCAACCCAATCCCCTCCCACTCAGCCTAATCCCCACCTCTCAGCTTAATCCCCACCCCTCTGCCCAACCTAGTACCCCTCAGCCTAATCCCCACCCCCTCAGCCTAATCCCACCTCCTCAACCTAATCCCCACCCCCCCCTGCCCAAAGTCGTCCCCGCTAAGCCTAATCCCCACCCCCTCAACCTAATCCCCGCCCCCTCAGCCTAATCCCACCTCCTCAACCTCATCCTGATTCCAAAAGGTTTACAGGCTCAATCAGAGGATGCCTGGAAGTTTCTGTGTGTCTTGGGAGCTGTAGCCCCATGTGTAACCCCTTCCCAGTGCTTCCCTTGGCCTGTTATGTACTGGCAGGATATCAGTCATCACCCCAGAAGGAAACAGCATCTAACTCAGATTGTAATTCTCTTAAAGGGAGGGATGACACACAGAACTGTGGGCACATTTAAGGGAAAGAGTGAAGGAGAGGCACCCAGAGACTAGCAACATGGGAGGCCATTGCAATCCCCTGGCCTAGGGTCACCAGATGCAAATAAAAATGCAGAACGCCAGTTAAATTTGAATTTCAGATAACAAATAATTTTTTAGTACAAGTATGTCCCAAATATTGCACTTATATTTACTTATACTAAAAATATTACTAGTTGCTTAACTGAAATTTAAATTTAACTGGATGTCCTATATTTTATTGGGTAGCCATACCCAGGCCTGAGGCAACTTGGTGTTACTGGAGCCCAGTGACAGTTGGAGCCGAGGAGGATGTCAGGGAGGCCCAGCAGGAACGGTGTTCACTGAGGTGTACAGACCAGAAACAGAGCCCACTGCAACAAAGAGCAAGGAGAAAGATGGTACCTCTCTCTCCTCTTGCCCTCTAATCTCCTAAGGGCATTTCCCAATGGCAGAAGGCAATTGGAAACCAGTCTACAAGACAGCCTCACTGCTATAACCCTTAGGGGTTGGTCTCCTGGAGCAAAGAGGCCAGCAGAGAAGGCAGAAAATGGATATGGAGGTTGAGGCAAACAGACTAACCAGCATAGAAATGTTCTATATTCCTTCTAGAAGCATATGGAAATTATTTTTATTTTTGCTTAATACCACCAATAAAGCTGAATTCATAGAAAGCAAATATTTGGGGTGTCTCCAATTACACAGTAACAATAGAGCTTGAATTTTATATGGATATATTTACTCACACACAGGAAGACACCGCTTTCTAAACATGTACATGTTCGGTTCACAGGAAGCTGGGGAAACTGTTTTAATAGGCAAAGATGACACTGCAAAGTGCTTCTTGGACAGTTAAAAACTTCTTATTCTGCACCTGGGAACTATCTCAAGACAGAGACAAGTAATTCCATCGGTCGTATTTTTGCTGGCAGTTTAAAAGCAAACACTGGGCCAGGTTTGACTTGCTATTGGAGTTGAAAGAATTAAGCATCTTTGGAACCTCCTAGTTTTGGACCGAGCGTGGTGGCTCACACCTGTAATCCCAGCACTTTGGGAGGCCGAGGCAGGCGGATCACAAGGTCAGGAGATCGAGACCATTCTGGCTAACATGGTGAAACCCCGTCTATACTAAAAATACAAAAAAATTAGCCGGGCATGGTGGCGGGCGCCTGTAGTCCCAGCTACATGGGAGGCTGAGGCAGGAGAATGGCGTGAACCCGGGAGGCAGAGCTTGCAATGAGCCGAGATTGCGCCACTGCACTCCAGCCTGGGTGACAGAGCCAGACTCGGTCTCCAAAAAATAAAAAAAAGTATAATTAAATTTCTTTATGACTTCTAACTTCTTTGCCCCCTCCAAAATCAAGTTAAACATCAAAGACAGTGCCAAGGAGGGGGAGGGGATAACAATGAAGTCCTATACAGACCCTTTAGCTTAAGGAAGGAGGTGGGGCGGGACGTTGGGAAGCATCCAGAAAGGTCTGAGAAGGACCAGGCTCCTAGTTGTGCCTGGTTCTGCCTCCTAATTGCCCCCAGCTCCTTGTGCAAGTCACTTAACCTCTTCAGGCCTGTTTTATTTTTTTGTTTTTGTTTGTTTGTTTTTAGCTCTGTACTAAGGGAATTAGTTTTGAGCCATGTAGCTTTTTCCTGATTTAAGAGTCTCTGGGTCCCGTATGTGCTTTGGAAACTCAATTCTCAATAATCCCACAGGACAAGAGTAAATAGAAATCTTAGCCGACTATACTAACAAAGGTGTCTTCACTACCTAGGATTAACCTAGAGACTGGCCGAGCCCACTGGAGCTTAGCTTCCATTCAGCTGATTTTACCGTCCAGCTTCAAGAGGAGCCATCACTGTAGCAGGAGGGGAGTGGGAAGGAAATCCTTCCCGAATGCTTAGGACAGGATAAAGAGGAAAGTTTTCTCACTCCTCACATAAAGTCAAAAGGGGATTTAGTTCACCAAAGGCACAACAGCCTCAATGCCCACAGGATCCAGCCAATGGTTAAAGAAAGACATAGGAGGCCGGGCTTGGTGGCTCATGCCTATAATCCCTGCACTTTGGGAGGCTGAGGTGGGCGGATCACAAGGTCAGGAGTTCGAGACCAACCTGGCCAATATGGTGAAACCCTGTCTCTACTAAAAATACAAAAATTAGCCAGGAGTGGTGGCAGCTGCCTGAAATCCCTGCTACTTGGTAGGCTGAGGCAGGAGAATTGCTTGAACCCGGGAGGCGGAGGTTGCAGTGAGCCAAGATCACGCCACTGCACTCCAGCCTGGGCAACAGAGAAAGACTCTGTCTCAAAAAAAAAAAAAAAAAAAACACAGAGAATGAAATGGGGGAAAAAAATCTGCAATACACGGGCAGTCCTTATGAAAGCCTGTATTCTTAATTTTAACTTATTTGTTTATTAATGTATCTTTTCACCTCCTGACTGTGCCCATTAGCTTTTAGTCCGTCATGTTCCATGATCGCAAGTTCAAAGCAAGACATCCATGATCATCTGCCCAATACTTTATCTATACCCGCTCCAGGAGCCACGGAAAAAAGTTAGATCCCCTTAGAAGTTTGAGAGAGCACCCTTCTACTTCACACAGCTAAAAGGAGCAAAAAGAAAACGCATGCCTCTCTCAGTTGTCCTGCATCTGAGCTGCATCATTTCAATGGAGGTAGAAATCTGATGCTTGTTTTTCCACCCTGGCTGAAGAAGTCTAAGCACCGAGGCTGTTCATCTGGGTCTCAAAGTGCACAGCCTAGGAAGATCCTGGGAAGATACTCAGGAGTTTACCCAGATCATGGGGTGCAGAGAAAGCAGCCTCATGCTAAGTCCTCCTTAGGAAAGAGGGAACAACAGTGGATTCTTATGCATGAACCAGCGTTCTGATGATCTCGCAGGAAGACCACAATCAAAGAGAAAATTCTAAATTATAATGAGCCCTGCGTGTCTCAGTGCGACAGTAATGTTCTCCCAGCCTTTGAAGTTTGCAAGGAATTTGAGAATCCAACTGGAGGTTCCACGGGGCCACGGTGAGGGCCCCAGGGGACTGCACGAATGGGGGCCCTGCAGGCATGTGTCCTTGGTTCCCATCTATAAAATCGCCAGATTTAAACAGACAGCTGCTGTTCAAGCTCTTAAAATGCTGTGTTGAGGGAAACGCAGGGCTGCCTCGAGCCTGCTCGCCCAGCAGTCAGTCTGATGAGAAATACAGTTGAAAGAACAAGCTGGAAAGCCAAATACCTGTCAGGATCTTTCACACTGCAGCGTTGCCAGAAGGTCTATAAAAATGTCATTGTCTCTCAGCTGCCGGTGATTATATTACCCTTTACATTGGCTGTTGGTAATAAAAAAAAAAAGGCAAATATCATTTTTGCACTGCTCTGGCCTTCCTCTGGCCTTTTTCAAACAATAATAGACTAAATATAAAGAGACAGAAATCATTACTGGACTCTTTAACTAGTGCCAAGGAAAATGAATAATTAAGGAAACATTACTTGAAAGAAATTTACACGGTTGCTTTTAAGTTAGAACTAAATAAGAGCTCTTTAAAAATACATCATTTCCCCTTTATCTTAACACAGCATATGTACTCTGGCCTAATATATTATGGTGGCTACTGTTTAGATCTTACCAGGAAAGAAAAATGGTTTTAGATTCCATTATCCTATTATAAGTCCCAAATCAAACAGAGACACAGGGAAGAGATGAGGAGGCTGGGGAGGTAGAGGCTGGTCTGTTTTCATAGCTTCCTTCACGTCTGGCCTACCAGCCAATATTTAATTTTGTTCACCTAGGACAGCAATTCTCAGACAGTTCTCTGACCCCCCGAACCCCCCTTTAACATACATCTCAATTTCAGGAAGCCTAGCAATTTTTAAATAATGTGCTCAATTTTGTTCTCTGAAGTTGTCAAGAAGAGGTAAGCAGAGATAACCCCTATCTATGCCTCAGCATCTGACTTGGTGTGTGCAAGGCTGGTTCTTGTGGAGCCATAGCTCCTTTCCTAGCCCTCCTCACTTTCTGGCTCTCCCTCCCTTTCCCCATCTTGCTTCTTTCCCCTCATTTGAGTCTTTAGCCTGCCTTACACAAGGAGAATTAAACAGAGCTGGCACCAGACCCAATAGGACACTCTGTGCACCAGGCGACAACCTTGACCAGTTGGAGCGAGCATAGGAAGATAGTTTAGCAGGAAGTCCAGGGCTTGGAGCCTCTTTTCTCAGCCTGGTGCCATGAGAGCAGGTTGTCCTGGGGCCTCAGGCATGGCCAGTCCACCTCTGCAGTGCCAGATCCAGAGACAACCTGAAGTCTGGCAGAGTCCAGGTGTGTGGCTACTCGGTAATGTGAGGCTGCAATAGGAGAGGCAACCTGAGTTCCTGATGTTGTTTTAGTGCACATTATGTTTCAGGCCTGAAGCACTGGGCCTTGGGAATTATCTGATCACTTGTTCAGATAGATGTTCTGTGTCCTCTCTTCTCAAATGCCCTGACTCTCCATACCTAGGTGCTTCACGTGCCATAGCCCCGCTCCTTTCCTCTCTGTTACAGGCTGACTTGCATCCCCCCAAAATTTATATAATGAAATCCCAACCCACTTCCTTAGAATGTAGTTGTATTAGGAGAGAAGGTCTTAAAAGAGGTGATTAAGTGAGGCTGTTGTAGTGAGGCCCTGATCCAATATGACTGGTGTCCTTAGGGGAACAGACACTAGGGCTCAACTGTGTGAGGAGAGAGCAAGAGGGTGGCCATCCCCAAGCCAAGGAGAGAGGCTCATAGTCTCAGGAGAAACCAAATATGTCCATATCTTGATCTTGCACTTTGCCAGAACTATGAGAGAATAAATTTCTGTCGTTTCAGCCACTGAGTCTATGGTATTTTGTTATGGCCTAACAAAACGAATCCACTCTACAAAGGTCAATATTTTGTCCCTTCCTGAAAAATTTATTGTATTATTAGGGATGTTATAAGCTACAACCTGGGCAACTTAGAATGACAGAAATTTAATGCCTCACAGTTCTAGAAGCTGAAGGTCCAAGATCAAGGTGTCAGCAAGGTTGGTTCCTTCTGAGGTCATGAGGGGGAAGCTGCCCCACGCCTCTCTCCCAGCTCCCGGTGGTTCACTAGTGATTTGGGTGCCCCTTAGATTGTATGCACATCCCCCGAGCCTCCACCTCTGTCTTCAAGTGGTGTTCTTCTTGTGTACTTGTCTGTCTCTGTGTCCAAATTTCACCTTTCATCAGAACACCTGTCATATTGAATTAGGTCCCACCCTAATGACGTCATCTTTCTTTTTATGGAGGTATAACTGACAAACAAAAAATGTATATTTACAGTGCACAACACAATTTTTTCTGGCTTGGTTGTTTTTTGTTGTTGTTGTTTTGTTTTGTTTTCTTTTTGAGACAGAGTTTCCCTCTTATTGCCCAGGCTGGAGTGCAATGGTGTGATCTTGGCTCACTGCAACCTCCACCTCCCAGGTTCAAGCAATTCTCCTGCCTCAGCCTCCCAAGTAGCTGGGATTACAGCCATGCACCACCATGCCCAGCTAATTTTGCATTTTTAGTAGAGATGGGGTTTCTCTATGTTGGTCAGGTTGGTCTTGAACTCCAAACCTCAGGTGATCTGCCCACCTCGGTCTCCCAAAGTGCTGGGATTACAGGCATGAGCCACCGTACCTAACCCATAACACAATGTTTTATGTATACAATGTGATGGTTAAATTCTAATGACCTCATCTTAATTTGATCATCTGCAAAGACCCTATTTCCAAAAAAGGTCACATCCACAGATACTTGGGTTAACACTTTGACAGCAGTGCAAAGCAGACAAATGGCTAGGCAGATAGGGGAGTGTCCCTGGTGAAACCCCACCTCCAAGCCAAAGACAGTTTAAAGCCTGAAAGCCAAGCTGCAAGTCAAATCCATGGACTGGATTGAGAACCTGTCTTTCCGTTTGGTGCACTTTCCTCTTATTCTCCTTCACCTATTTTATATATACCTACCCTTTCCTAGTCCGTTTTTCTACACTGCTGTGCTCACCTTTGAGTGGTGTTTTTGCTTTAGCCTTTCTTTGCATACTCATGAACCAATCAGCATGCCCTCCTTATTCTGAGCCCATAAAAACCCTGGACTCAGCCACACTGAGAGACAACTCGACCTTCCCATCCCCTCTCTGCTGAGAGCTGTTTCCTCACTCAATAAAATTCTCTGCTCTCATAACCCTTCAATTTTCAGTGTGACCTCATTCTTCTTGGATATGGGACAAGACCCACCAAACGCGGGGGCTGAGCACACAGTTGTGGCAGCCATGGGAGCTGCAGGCCAGAGCACAAGCCAGATGCATCCCAGCAGGCCAAATAGGTGGGGTGGCCCAGGCTGCATGCCCAGCAAAGGGGCCGAGAAAAATCCAGCATCTTCCTGGAGAACACAATTCAACTCACAGCCACTAATTATAGAAATATACTTATGTCTAGAATGCCAATGCCAGGCAGTTATTTATGAGTAAACAAAGTGAAGCTGCCATCATTCCTTCCTCTAATACTTCCCAATCTACTCATTAATGCTTTTAGTCCCTTTATTGGAGAATAAAACTTTTCTTGGCTCAGTAAGAAAGACGATTTCACCTGCAGGTGCACCTTGAGAATCTCCACCGCAATGCACATATGCAAGAGTGGCTGTTTCCTGGCAAAAGGTGTCATGGCCAGGTAGGTGCAGGACAACTAAAGGGTTGTGGCATGAAAGGCTTGGTGATGAGGAAAAGCTGGAAGAAGCAAGAAGGAAATTGAAAGAGGTTGGGAGTTGCAGAGATTTTTGTGTGTGCTGATTCAGATCATTGTATTTTTTTCATCCATGTGTTTTCTGTCCTGTGGACTTGGCCTTGGCACTCAGGGGAGAGAACAGTGTTTTGAAGGAGCCTCTTATGAGCGTACATGGTCCCATTAGACCTGGAACAGAGAAAATCAGAGGTGAGCAGCTGATTCTTCTGACAAGAACAAGACAGGAAAAGAAGAAGAAAGACTGGTGGAGTCTTTAAAAGCTACCTTGACTTGTTTGTCTTGCCCAGAGGTAATTAATTATACATCATCACAGGAAAAGGCACATGTTTCGGAAATGCTCTTCAGTGAACTACATCCATTTGTGTTTTCAAGGAGTCAATCCAGGTGATTAAGGCAGAGGGAGGACTTGTATAAAGAGAAAAATCTACAAAGCAGCTTCATTCCACACGTATTTACTCTTTCAAAGCAAATTCAGCAGGAAATCCAAATCACTGATGCAAACCTTTGCAGTTTAATTTGTTCCCAGGGGCATATTGGGGGCCATTATCCCAGAAGCATATACATGAAAATCCCATTATTTAAAGTATATTCATTGTATTTCTGTTTAACCGTAGGCTGTTCGTTGAGAAGTTAACAGTAAATAGGAAGAAAGTTGAGGATGATAGGAAGTAACTTTGGGGGTATTTAATGCCAACAGGAAGGACACCAGCTTGGCAGCACTTGGAGGTTATTATAAGAGTTTGTTTAAAAATCATCCACAGCAACGAGTCATGGGCTGGGGTGTGTGTGTGTGTGTGTGTGTGTGCAATCTAGGTGATTTTTTTTGAATTGGTGCTTTAGGCAGTGCCAGCCCACAAAGTCATTGCCACTGGCCACTTCAAAATTCTGAAGTTTCCTATTTTGAGAAAATCTATTGTTTGGGACACCACTGAACTTTTGAAATCTGCACAGTAAGGCACACCACTGCACATTAATACTTTGCTGGAGGAAGACATAAACTATCAACAAGGCAAACTATTTAAGAGACACCTTGGCATAATTTCCTTCTAGTCCAGCCCTCCTTAACACCTTAGCACACAAAGTGACATGTGTTAAATTTTTGCTGATATTGGCCCCACCAAGCACAGTCGGCCTCTGTCATACCTCAGGGATGATAGAGCAGCCATGTCTGCACTCTATTGTTGGCCGTTCATCCATCGAGCCCCTCCCTACTTCCTCTGCCTTCTCTTCCCTGGTTCATTAGAGAGGCAGTGTGAGTGCCTCTCTAACCCACACATGGCGTTTACTGTTTTACAGAAAAGGTTTCATCTTGTTCCAGTCATCTTTTGGATGAGCTTGGCAGCTGCCACACAATAGCACAGAGACAGCAGCGAGGACCAGGCTGTGCACCCTGCAGTGGCAGGACCTCCCAGGCCACTCATACCCACTGGTAGTCCTTGCTCTGGCAGAACCAGAATTCCAGGGCTATGTTGCCTCTTCTCTTTTGAATTTGTGAACTCTTTGCCCCTGTTCTCATGAATTATGCTCATGCCTGGTTGTGCCAAAAGGAACTGACCACCTTCTACTCTTCTAAGATGTAATCCAGGGAGATATTCTATAACTCTGTATGTGAGACCACAGGAGAACCCAACAAACTGCAGTCCCTCACCTTGCTTCTCGCTTCCTCTCCAGGTGGAGATGTGTCTTTTTTATCCACTCTTCCTAACGCCAAAGACATAGAGGAGGAGATAGTGCTCAAGGAATCATCATCATCATCATCACGGTCATCATCATTTAACCAGTCTAGTCCTCCAAAGGCCACTCGATGGGTTAACTCATTGTTAACTAGTTACTGTTATTAACCAGCTTCATGGTTTGTTTTAGTAGAACACAGAGCTGGACCAAAACTTTATGGGAAGCAGCCAGCCAACATGTGGCAGTACCATGAACAGAACTACCTCTGTAGGGAGCACAAAAGAAGCCAAAGACAGAATTCATAACAGCTTAAATCCTATTCAGTAGAAAAGGTATTTTTTAAAATAATAACTGAGATACCCATACAATGGAATTTATGTAGTGGTTTAAAAGAAAGAATCCATCTATTACATGGATGTATCTTTATGATGTCTTGCAAAGTAAGGATGCAAATTGAAGAACAATATATATACCATGATCCCACATGTGTTAAAATAAATATCCAAAACTATTGGCAGGGGAATTGAAAGAAAGTTTCCACGGTTTTATTTGTGCAATTTAAAGATAAGAAAGATAAGCTCTCTCCCTTGAAAAACTTCCAGTCAATGAAGGAAGGAAAGGTGAACAAATCTGACATGTTTTGAAATTGTTCTCCTGTGTGTTGCAAGACATTTGACTAGAGATCACTGCAGGGAGAGCCAGGACTTGTCCCGGATACCTTCCTGTAAGGGTCAGGACTGGATGGGGTCTTTGAGGAATGGGTAAGGTTTGGAAAGATAGAGAAAAAGGAGGAAGACTGTAAGACAATGTCTTATGTTGCTGTCAGTATTGGAAGAGTGGAGCAAGAACACACTCTACCCTCCTTCTTAATCACAGCCACAAGGGGTTCCTATGCATTTTCTCACATTGGTAAAGTCATTACAGAGGTTTGCACTCCAGAAGTTAATAAAAACTCTGGGCTGGGCATGGTGGCACACACCTGTAATCCCAGCTACTCAGGAGGCTGAGGCAGGAGAATCACTTGAGGCCAGAGTTTGACACCAGCCTGGGCAACCTAGTGAGACCCTGTCTCTAAAAATAACAACTAAGTAATAAAATAAAAACTCTTGGGAACACAGATTTATGGAAGGAATAGAAATATGCATTATGCTTTCAGAACAAAGTAAAACATCCCATTTCCTTTAACATAAATATCAATATAAAGCAAAGGAAAAAAAAAACAGCAGCCCAGGTTTGAGTGTATTTTAATACACTTAATTGACTTCTGATTGTTTTCTGATAATCCATTCTCTCATTCCACTGATTACAACTATTTTAAGCAGAAGCCCATTAATTCTGTATTAATATTGCCTTTCTAATGAAAAATAGATTAAGAATAGCCTTTCTAATTGCCCTAGACTGATTCCTCCTTTTAGTTATAATATGCTGCCTAAAGCCTCCTACTTAGGGGCTCTTCCTGGTTCTAAGAACTTTTAAGTGCCTCTCAGCAGCTTCCTTGCTGTAATAAAGGCGTGTGAAGCCGGCAGTGCCTCAGCTGCACACAATTAATCCCCTACCAGGATGCTGCTGGATGAATGATTCAGCAACCTTTCAAAGGGCCTGGCTAATCTTTATGCACAGCCAACATATGTTACAACAAAGTTAATCCAACATGCAACATCAAGAAATTTAACAGATTTATTCATGGGGGAAGAAAGCACATAAGCAAATAGACGAAGGCAGGGAGGACCAAGGCAGGGTCTGTGAAGAGTAGGAACTCTGCCTGGACCCGGATAAAATGTTCTTAGGCAAAGCCAGGCAAGTCCACAATTTCCACAGTCCACTGAAATCTGTTGCTTTGGAAGATAATATTATTTTCAGAAAAAAAAAGTTGTGTAGTCAAATAAGTTTGAGAAACAATGGCCTAATCAAAGTTAAACAGGTTTGTTCTCACTGCAAGACTACCCAAAACCTTTATTACTGCCAACATGCATAGTGGGTCTCCAGAAGCACTGATAGAATTCAGCATTTCTCAAGCCTTTCTCAACCAAAGGTCCTCTGTGGTTATCATTACACATATAGTGTTTAGAAAACAATGACTTAGATCATTGAGCATATTTCCTGGGGACGTATACGTCCTAAGGCAATGTATAATGCTCCAACGCTGAGTTCCCAGACATTGAGAACAATTGCAGTTAGCTACTTGGAGTTATAGTAACTAGTAGGCAAGTTAAGCCAGTATACTTTGCTATGTCTAAAGTTTGGCCCTTCTTTCCCATTATAAGGCTTTTGATTATTACCATCAGATCCTCTACAGCCTTACTCCTCAAAGTGTGATCCCCGAACCAGAAGGATGGGGATCACTGGGAACTTGCCAGAAATGCAGCCTCTCACCACCCCGCCCAGACCTCCTGAATCAGAATCTGCATTTGGTTGAGATTACAGGTAATGTCCACGGTGCTACAGTTTGGGAAGCTCTGCTCTGCACTGCAGTGCTGGTTCTCTACGTCAGCATGCAACTGGATCATCTGGAGAGAAGGAATGACAAGGGCCATGGTTGACATTTTGATACAGCCTCTTGACCACAGCTGTTTTGAAGCCTGAGTTTGATCAGTCCGGAAAACAAATCATCAAAACAGATCCTCAGCTCACCGCTGGTCTCACCTTTCCTATTAGCCTGTCCTTGAAGTTCAAAACACCCCTCAGCTGTCATCCCTAAAGTGATGGAATGGGTATTATTGTACAGTATGTCTGGGTAAGACTTTTTAAACCATCCAGTTTTTACATTTTAATGCGACTGTTCTTATGCAGTGTCTGTTACCCTCAGTTTCCCAAATCAACTGAATCAGAAATTCCTGCCACACTGAACTTCATGCACATAACTAGCAAAAATTGTTCTTTGAGTTTTGCAAGTAGAAGACATAGATTATGAGGAAATCATGCATTTTTTCTGCTGTAGTGAACTTGAAGCATATGTGCATTGCACAATTAAGGGTGCAGGGCTGAGTTTGTTTCTGGGATTAGGTCACAAAGCTCTTGATCAGGATTAAGAGCTCAGGCAGTGGTCACGAAACAGTTTTCATCCATGTGAGCTAACTGGGGAGTGAGCCAGCAACCTTGATCCCATTAACATTGGGCTGTAAGGAGTCTGTCTAAGGAGCTAGAGGGAAACAGATGACTATGGAAGACAGAGAGTACATATATGGCTAAATAATTAGAAGTTTTCCCCCTTTAAAAAAAAAAAAGAAAAAAGGAATGCACTACTTGACTAACAGAAATCAAAGTCCACGTTTTGTCTTGGCCATTCGAACTGGTTGATTAGAATATGGTGAAAGGGGAGAGGAGAAAACATGTAAAACATTAATGTTTGAAGCATGACCCTGCAGGCTTTCAAAGCCAGTTTTTCCAGAAACCTAACTGATTGGCACAGTCTCAAACCTCTGTAGGTAATTTAAAGTTCTGGTCTACATCTGTCACTTTGCCAAGGAGCGATACATGCAAATCTTATCATTATTAATAATAGACTTGAAACTTTTCCTGCCTAAAACCCCAGTGACGTGCTTAGAGAAACACCCATTCAATGAGTAGGACTCCTCATTTCTCTGGAGGAAGGACAGCACCGAAGGTAGGGCACATCGGACAGTCATCCCTTCCTTCCTGCTTGAAAGCCCCAGTTTCTCACATCACTATGGTGCTACAGTTTGGGAGATCCGCTCTGCACTGCAGTGCTGGTTCTGTACGTCAGCATGCAACTGGATCATCTGGAGAGAAGGGATGACAAGAGCCATGGTTGATATTTTGATTCAGCCTCTTGACCACAGCTGTTTTGAAGCCTGAGTTTGATCAATCCGGAAAACAAACCATCAAAACAAAACAGATCCTCAGCTCACTGCTGGTCTCACCTTTCCTATTAGCCTCAGCCCATCCTTGAAATTCATAACACCCCTCTGCTGTCATTCCTAAAGTGATGGAATGAGTATTATTGTAAGGAGTAAGGCTGTAGAGGACCTAATGGTAACCATCACCACGGTTGTTCTAGAAAGAAGAATTTTGCAGTAATATCTCTGTCCCTCAGTGTAGCCACCCTCTAGGAATCCAAGACCAAGCCAACTCAGATGTCAGATATCTGAGATACAAAAGCAGCACTTTCTTCTTGATAAACTGAGCGACAAGTACTTTCAGAGAAGACCTTGCTGGAGAGGCTGCCTGTGTTCTGTTTTGTTTGGTTTCCTATCTAATCCCTATTCACATCCATGGAAGTAAAGAAGATGATCCTTAAGCCTTGTCCTTCATTTCTTTGTAGCATCCCTTCTTTGAAGTGGCTCACTTGAATCATTGCAAACTCAGACATTGCATACTCAGCCAGCAACTCAGGTGGCAATGATTTATTTTACTATTATTTGCGAAATCCCAGGATACAAACCCTGTGCATAGTTAGACTGCATGTATAAGGAAGGCATAATAATAGACTCTGGTCACTCGTGCAGACCCAGAAGTTCTCAGACTATAAAACAGTGGGATTGGTGCCAAGATCCAGGTTGACGTAGGATGCTGAGGAAGCACAGTGTGCCCCTCATCTGGGCTAACTGGTGACATCTATTTTAGGTTTACAGTTAAAAATAATAACGAGTCACCTAGGAAATCAAGGAGGAAAGGACATTCTAGACCAAGGACAGGACCTATGGGAGGACGAAGAGGAAAAAGCTTAGTACATCTTCAGATGATCAGCTCAGCAGGTCTGGAGAAAAGGGTGTATGAGAAAGATGAGACAGAAAGAGAAGAAAGTAGGCATAAGGGCTGAGCCTAATGCCAAAAGGCTTTGTAAGTCAAGCTAAGGAGTGTGGATCTCATCATAGGATCTCTAAAGAACTTAAAGCATTTGACAGGGCCAGACTTGCCCTTTGGGTCCATCACCCGCCAGCAGTTTGGAGAATGTGTTGGGATGATGTGACATTGGAGATGAAGGGACCAGTAAGGGAACAAACGCATTGGTCCAGAAGGCAGGGCAATGAGAATGGAAAGAGGGGAAGACAAGATAAGGAGTGTAAATCCCGAGAAAGTTTTGCACTTAGTTTAAGGGTGGGACAAGCCTCTTCCTGGCCAGCTCATGCATACCAGGATGCAGGCTCAGCAGAGTTGGAAGCCAGCATGCTGACCTCTGGGATGGCAGCTCCAACACAGATTGACCTCATCCCCTAGGAATCCATGGCTATAGGATGCCATATCCCTGTCTCCTTGAGGCATCTGGCCACTGTGTTGGCTGTGGTGTCAATTTCCCTGCAATCCAGAAACACATCAGCCACTCATTTCCTTCTGGCTACACTAACCCCACAATTCCTGCCTCTATGGGTCGAAGAGTCTCAAAGATGAATGTCCGTCCTGAAAACCTCCTGGGTGTTAAAGATTTCCCCTCAAAGGGCTTCTAATGTAATCGCCTGCTCTTGTGCCCACAGAGCCCTTGAGGACTAGTCTTTTGAGCCAGCAATTCTAATCATTCCAAGCAAGCAGCTTTGAGGCAACTGTAGAGCACAGCTGGTCAGAGTCAAGTCCTGCAAGCTCATAGGAACATGTGCTGCCTTGTCAACGTCATGTGTTTCCTAGAGAGCCGTATTCAACCCTGTTTCCCCACTGTCCACCACCACCAGCACTACCCATGTGCCGACTAGTGTTCTGGGATCAGTAAGGGATTGTAAAAGAAATTAAAGACACAGTCCCTGTCCCAGAAAACTTATCACCTAGTTTGATGAAGCAGAACATTCACAGATGTACAAAATGACTTAAAAAGACATTGACAGAAACATAATCAAAAACACACGTGGAAGAAACCACTTCCTGAATGGAAACATACCATCCCAGCATGTACGCTGAGTCCACAGGACAAAGAAAACCTCCCTTTCAAACTTGATGGTTTATTTTTTTTAGAGTGTACCTTGATCTAGAAAAGGTTTGAGGAAATTTACAAGAATACATTTATGGAAATAAAATTTAGAAATAAAAGTAGAGAACTAGAACCAAGGTAAATAAGAACACAAAAATGCCAAGCATAAGTCAATCCATGTATTATAGTGATGGCTTCGAATCTAGGTCTTCTTTTTCCTGAGGGAAGTAAAGACACGATTTGTTTTTTAGTTCCTGTGATCAGATATATCAGACAGAGGAGTACTGAACTCTAAAACTTGGTTGCTCAAAATGTGGTCCTCGGACTATCAGCCTTAGCATCCAGGGAAAGCTAGTTAGATATGAAAAATCTGAAGCCAACTCCAGACCTATTGAATATAAATCTGCATTTTAAGAATATGATTCATATGCACATTGAAGTTTGAGAAACACTGTTCTAAAAGTCATCCTTCTCCTGGAGTGTCATACAGGAGATCTTGAGTAATAAAACAGGCCATCTATCCACAGAGCTTTTTACAACAAATGTAGTAAGTGAATATGTCTGATTTTTACAGCAATTTTCTAAATGACAGAAGATATAATAAAACTAAACCTAAGGCAAAGAGTTCTTAGACATGACACCAGAAGCACAATTCATACAAGAAAAATTGGGTGAATTGAACTTCATCAAAATTTAAAACTTTTACTCTATGAAAGATCCTGTTAAGAGGATGAAAGACAGGCTGCAATGTGGGGGAAAATACTTGAAACAGTGTATCCAACATTTAAAAAAAAAAAACTAGTATCTAGAATATATAAAGAATCCTTAAAACTCAACGGTAAAAAAAAATCCAGTTAGAAAATAGGCAAAAAATATGAATAGATATTCACCAAAGAGGAGATATAGAAAGCAAATAAGCACATAAAATGATGTTCAACCTTAAAAACCAGTAAGGAAATGCAAATTAAAACCGTGATATTGGCTGGGCGCGGTGGCTCAGGCCTGTAATCCCAGCACTTTGGGAGGCCGAGGCGGGCGGATCACGAGGTCAGGAGATCGAGACCATCCTGGCTAACACGATGAAACCCCGTCTCTACTAAAAATACAAAAAATTAGCCGGGCATGGTGGTGGGCGCCTGTAGTCTCAGCTACTCGGGAGGCTGAGGCAGGAGAATGGCGCGAACCCGGGAGGCGGAGCTTGCAGTGAGCCGAGATCGCGCCACTGCACTCCAGCCTGGGAGACAGAGCAAGACTCCGCCTAAAAAAAACCGTGATATTGTATGATATAGCTTCAATATATGTTCCTGCCAAATCTCACGTGGAAATGTAATCCCCAGTGTTGGAGTTGGGGCCTGGTGGGAGGCTTTGGGTCATGGGGACATATCTGTCATAGCTTGGTGCTGAGTGAATTCTCAGGAGATCTTGTTGTTTAAGTGTGTGGCACCTCCCAACCCCACTCTCTCTCTTGCTCCTGCCCTGGCAACATGACGCACCTTCTCCCCTTTACCTTCCACCAGGAGTCAAAGCTCCCTGAGGAGTCTCCTGAAGCCAAGCAAATGCCGGCCCCATGCTTCTTGCACAGCCTTCAGAACTATGAGCCAAGTAAACCTCTTTTCTCTATAAATTACTCACTCTCAGGTATTTCTTTATAGGAACACAAGAATGGCCTAACACACCATACCAGCACACATCTATTAGAACAGCTAAAGTAAAAAAAAAAAAACAGTGATTACACCCAATGCTGGTGAGGACAGGGAAAAACTATCTCTCACACACTGATGGCGAGAATGCAAAAATGGTACAGCCATTATGGAAAACAGTTTGACAGTTTCTTATCAAAGTAAATATACACTTAACATACAACCCAGCACTCATACTTCTGGGCATTTATCTCAGAGATATGGAAAGTTACGTTCACACAAGAACTTGTACACAAATATTCACCATAGCTTTATTCATAGTAGACAAAAACTAGAAACAACCTAAATGTCCCTCACTAGGTGAATGACAAAATCAACACCAGTATATTTGTATAAGAGAATACTACTCAGCCAAGAAAGGAACTATTTATATACACAACTGGGTTGGATCTCAAGGACATCATGCTTAGGGGAAAATGTATCCAAAATTATATTCTATATGATTCCATCTATATAACATTACCAAAAGGATAAAATTGTAGAGAGCAGATGTGTGTGTTCCTTTACCAAGGGACAAAGGCAGGGACAGAGGTAGAGGGGCAGGTGTGACTATAAACAGATAGCATAAGGTAATCCCTTTGTGGGGATGAAACAGTTCTACACACACACGAGCCCAGGCAAAAACTAGTGAAAATTGAATAAGATTTTTAATCTAATTGACAATACTGTACCAATGTTAATTTCCTGGTTTTGATATTGTATTAACAGCCATAAGAGATGTCACCATTGAGGAAAGCTGGGTGAAGGGATCATCGGACTCTAGTATTTTTGTGACTTCCTGTGGATTCATAACTATCTCAAAATAAAAAGCTACCCCAAAAAGCTAAACCTAAAAGCAATTAAGCCCAAAACCAAAATAATATGATTTAGTGCTACTAATATGTTGGTAATACTGCTCTCCAGAAACAAACAAACACACACCCTGAGTCTTAGCCTTTACTAATTTCCATGGTGTAAATACTTCCTCTAACACACGGGTAGCTAATTTAAAGCTACCCATAGGATAACCACTGGCTTACAAAATTCCTGCATGTGTGAGAATTGACTCTCAGAAGCCAGTATGAACAAGTTCCAGCACACCACTGCCTTCTGATAGTTGGATTTGATCCTTGGACCACCTGCATCAGACTCACCTGAAGGAACTTAAAAATTCACATTCCTGGCCGGGCACGGTGGCTCACGCCTGTAATCCCAGCACTTTGGGAGGCCGAGGCGGGCGGATCACGCGGTCAAGAGATGGAGACCATTCTGGCCAACATGGTGAAACCCCGTCTCTACTAAAAGTACAAAAATTAGCTGGGCATGGTGGCGCTCGCTTCTAGTCCCAGCTGCTAGGGAGGCTGAGGCAGGAGAATTGCTTGAACCCAGGAGGCAGAGGTTGCAGTGAGCCGAGGTTGCAGTGAGCCGAGGTCGCGCCACTGCACTCCAGCCTAGCGACAGAGCGAGACTCCATCTCAAAAAAAAAAAAAAAAGAAAGAAAAATTCATATACCTGGCCAGGCGCAGTGGCTCACATCTGTAATCCCAGCACTTTGGGAGGCCGAGGTGAGCAGATCACGAGCCTGGTCAGCATGGTGAAAACCCGTCTCTACTAAAAATACTAAAATTAGCCGGGCGTGGTGGCACGTGCCTGTAATCCCAGCTACTCAGGAGGCTGAGGCAGGAGATTTGCGTGGACCGGGGAGGCAGAGTTGCAGTGAGCCGAGATCGCGCCACTGCACTCCAGCCTGGGCAACAGAGCGAGACTCTATCTCAAAAAAAAAAAAAATTATATTCCTGATCTGCAAGCCAGAACTACTGAGTCAGAATCCCGAAGGTTCAACAGGGAATGTGCATTTATAACTGTTTCTTCAGATTATCTTTAGGTTCATTAAAAGTTGAACATTACTAATAAGGGGAATAAATGGTGCACATAGCTCTCCAATGACCTAGCTATGAGAAGCATGAAGTAGTGGGCAGACTAGCAAGCCAGCTTCCCCCATGTTCAAACCTATGTTCAAAGGAGTAGAAGATGACTTAGAATTTGGCATGAGATTTTGTCACCAACTAGTAAAAGGAGGGAATCAAAGGCTGATGACTTCGTGGGTTGTTGAAGCTAAGCTACCCTGAACTCCCAAGTATGAGCACTGCTATTTTCCATAAATGGCTTCTGCCTGCAACAAGAGTTTCAATATGTTTTGTACTTAGTATTGCTAAGAAAAACCAGGGTTTGATTAAACTGTTATGGGTAAGAATTTTTTTTTTAAGTATCTAACATTTTTTAACATTTGGTCTTATTCAGTGGTTCCCAACTTTGAGGGCACATTGGAATCACGTGAGGGACTGTAAAAAACATCGATGCCTGGTGCTCGCTCTGAAGATTTTGATTTCATTAGTGTGGGATGTAGTGAAGGCATCAGGCATAAGGATTTAAACCTCCACAGGTGATTCTAACCTACAGCCAGGGCTGAGAACCACTGCCTACTTCTCACTGAATTTGGTTCACTGCTACATTTAGGTTATTTAAAATGAAAATTTTATTCTTTTTGAGTAGGTAATACTACTAAAAAATCTCATAAGTCAAAATGATTTTTAAAATATATAACAAAAAGTCTTGCTTCCTCCCTGATCATGTACCCCATTTCTGCTTCCACACACACCTACACACTTAAACAGGTATTTTCTTTCTGAAATTCTTTGTGCAAATTCAAAATGTAAATATGTGTGTAGTATATTCCTATTTTCATAAATTCCAATAAGATAATATAAGGCTATAAATACATATATATTTTAAATCTACAAACAGAGCTCTAGATAATATACATATGTATATAATATATTCACATTTGCATAAATCAATTCCAAAGAGACAATACAAAGCTGCAGATATACATAGAGATATATAATATTTTGAATATATAATTCTGTGTATTTCTAGCCTTAAATTGTCTCATAATTGTTTATAATGAACTCGACAATGAGTTATATTTGTTCACATGCTTACCTGAATTTGGTTCACCCAAGCGTAGTTATTTAATAGATACCGATGTTGACTCAGTTGTAATTATACAAATTGCAATCACAGTGGAGGGAAAAGGATCCTAGAACTACAGCAGCAAATATCATATTGGGGTGTGTGTGGAAATAGTGTGTATACGTGTGTGGGTAGAGTTTGGCTACACTGGCTCTTGAGTAAATTGGTAATATTGAGTTTCTAAACCTGGGAATTAGAAAATCAAATTTTGCACTCACTCATTCATCTGAACTGGCTCTTAGAAAATATGTATCCCACATAAGACAGCTAAGACAGCCCGTTATCCCCCTCTTTACAACATCTCTCAGTAAGCAGTCAGAAAAAAATGTCCTCCTGAGTCAACATCTACTCTTCCGGGACCCTAAGCAAGAGATGTTGGAGGTCACAAGTTGGACCAGTTATTGTCCCCAAACAAGTTTCATAAAGCCCACATGGTGTTCTTTTTTCTCAGATTGAAGCCAGCCAGCTTTTCCAAAATTGAGAACTTTCATACAGAAATAATGGATTTCAGGTGCCCACTTGTACCATCGAGCTCACACTCCGTGGTAACAGCCTGCTGGGTGTGAGTATGGCTGTGCCCCTTAGGCTACGAGATAGTCAGAGCTCCACAATCCACCAGCCTCCCTGGCACTCAGAGGCACACCTGCTCTAATACACCTATTCCTATCACCTGCCTGGCCTGCCACACCTCTGAGCTTCCTCCATTCTTCATGGGAATTTTCACTGCAGAATCCATCGTCACATCGTATTGAGTCGACAGTCAACAGTGAGTATCCCATAGACAGCAAGTACCAGGCATGAGACAATGTTCTCAACTCTGCCCCTTTTCCAGTCCTGGCTCACGTCAACATTGACCTCTCCAGCCTGTTCCGGGTTCCCTTATGTTTACAACACCCAAAGCATCAAATCCCATTGCAATGACAAACTTCAATTGCTAGAGCAGTTTTTAAAATTTACTTTGAAGATGCTTACACGTGCCACTCCTGGGCTGATTTAACACCAGGCTTTGGCATCCAATGGCCCTTAGTGATTAATACCACTCATTTGTTCAAAGTTAACAGCCCCGGAGTGACAGCCATAGATAAATTAACAACATTAGAAAAACACTAAAGCCAGCATTTATAGAGTGGGTCATTGAAGAATATGATAGCTGTACAGATTGGCTCTGCCTATAATACACTATAAATGAATTTTATATGTTGAAGTCATTTTTACCCAGTACCTTTTTAATTGTTCTGAAGTTGTCCATATTTATCTTGATTAAAAAACAAGCCAACTCCTAGAGACATTAATGGGTTTTATGTGCTTAGAAGCGAATATTTTAAGCAGATGGAGGAAGTGAGTAGGGGTAGAGGGAGAGAGGGCAGGGCATTGTATTTCCATTCCAGCACTTTGTTACAATGAACTCAAGGTGTTGAGTAATGGGCTGCTATAAATTAGAAGACTGTTTACCTCATAATGTCTGCCAAAGAAATGTAGCCAAATTTGGGCTTTGCCTTTTCTCTACTCAGACCTGCAGCTTGTTAAAACAACTGGCTGTGGAGAAGTAAACATGGCTCCACACTCTTGCCTTAAATTCTGCTCCCGGTGTTGCAGGGCCATTTATAAGAAGCTAGCATTTAGCTCCTCTTTGGACTTTGTTCTTAACATGAACATTTAAACTTCTCCTGTAAGGAACCACAGAGAGTAGAGGTCTCGTGTCTTAAGAGCAAATGTTGATTTATTCCATTTATTTGGCACACTGCAATACCACCACTTAGAAAGTTGTAGCAGCGGGAGGAGCCTGACCCACACATTTTATGGATTAGGAAATTGTGACCGGAGGGGTGAAACGTAGGGAGTCAGAAAGGCAGGGTGTAAAGGCCAGATTGAAAGGTCACACCCCCAGCAGCTCACAGGGTTCTCCTCCCTCAATGTTCCAACACCACCCACATAGGAAGGAGGAAGAGGCAGTGTTCATTTCATGGCATCCATTTGGGGGTTACCTGGCATAGAAAGATGAGACAATAAAGCATGCGTTTCATGACAAATTTTGGTGCTCAGCACGTTTCTTCCTGCAGTACATCTTCCTAAAGACAGCAACCAGGTAATGAAAGTGAGTGCCAGCAGTGTACTGAACAAGGCTTTCTGAATGAGTTGTTTTGAGAATTACCCACGTCCAGGTAACCCCCTGTTTGCTCCCATTTCCAGTGACCATCAAAGGTCTAAGAATAAAACCAATGCTGGAATTACTAAAAAAAAAAAAAAAAAAAAGAAGAGAGAGAGCTCCTATGTCTTGTTTCTTGGGTTTAAAACAGTACCTAGTGCATCTTCTGTTACTGACTTGCTCTGTGAGTTTGAGTTGCATATTCTTGGCATCTGTTTCTCTATCTACAGCCATAGAATGACGGATTTGGCTTAGAAGATCATTATGGTGACTGAGCCCTCATAGTCGGTGGACCACCCATGAACCGTGATGGCAGCTGTAATGGGAAGGGGGCCATGAAACCAGGGTCACTCAGCTGCGGAAGAGGAGTCTTTTAACAAAGAACTTAACCAAGGCCACACGATGCATCAGCAGCAGGCAGAGACAACCACCAGGCCTCCAGTGCACTGAACACAGGGCTCAACAGAGGTCCCTATGATGCTGGTGGGCCTGATGGGTCTCTGAACGCTGGTGAGACTTCACCCCAGCTTCTTGCCCAGGTTCTTGGCACTGGCACAGGAAGAAATTCAAGGATGAATCAAAGCCAAAATAAAGAGGCTTTTATTGCAAAGTGAAAGTACACACTCACCGGTGGGAGTGTAATGTACTCCAAAGAGTGAGTCACACTCAACAGAGTTCGGGGTCTTTGGCTTTATTGGTTTTGAGGTCCAGCAGGACTTGTTTACTGGTCACAACCTTGCTGACCAAAACAGGACCTGTTCTGGACAGGATAAAGTGAGGAAACTAACAAGAACCAGCAGGTGGCTACAAAACTGATCCCTGGCTGCCCTCATTGCTCATTGGTGTAAGACACACACTAGTGCTATAACAGTTTACAAATGTCACGGCAGCCATCTGGCAGTCACCACCCCCTTTCCATGGCAACAACCCAGAAGTTACTGCCCCTTTCCCATAAAGTTCTAAACAACTTGCTCCTCAATTTGAATTGACCCACCCCTTAATTTGCATGTAATTGAAAGTGGGCTTAGGTGAATATAAATGCAGTTGCCACAGTCCATAGGTGCTAACTCTGGGTGCACTGCCTGTGAGTTAGCCCTGCTTCATATGGAGTAGCTCAGGTTCAATAAAAGATTGCTGTTTAAAATCAACTTGAATTCTTTTCTGGGAAAAGCCAAGAACCCTTATGGATTAAGCCCCAACTTTGAGGCTTGCCTGTCCTGCATCAGTTTCTCTAATTGAGGTGCAAAATAATCATAAGGATTTCTGAGAAGAGATGGGAATTTCTTGGAATTGGGGTGCTACCCAGTTTTAGACCAAGCATGGGTATACCTGGAATGGTCATGGCGCTGGTGGGTGTGTGGTTTAGTATAATAAAGAGCATATAATTGAGTCTGGGGTAAAACTTGGGTCAAACCAATTTCACCCACATCCTGTTTGTCAGGGTGTTATGGTACCTTTCCCAACCCTTGTTCCTACAGCTGGCTTCTATGTTAGTCAGTGAAACTGCTGCCTGGTATTCTCTATTTCCCCTGTGACTACCCAGTATTCCTATCTCACCTATGCCTTGTGTGAGGTATTCCTTATTATCAGTGTCAAGAATCAGTGGGGATTATAGAAAAGAGGTAGAGGGAAAGTAGGAGGACTCAATTCCCATTCTACTTGATTGCTGTCTACCGTGGGACTTTAGGGATGTCTCACAGCTCTCAGCAAAGTGAATGGGCTGCACAACACAATTTTATCAGCGGAGGATCCTGACTATGAGTATCCAGGTTCTTGGTGTTTGGAACAAAGAATTGGACAAAATGCACAAACAAAGCAATGAAACATGAAGCAACGAAAGCACAGATTTAATGAAATGAAAGTACACTCCACAGAGTAGGAGCAGCTTGGGCAAGTGGCTCAAGAGCACTGGTTACAGAATTTTCTGGGGTTTAAATACCCTCTAGAGTTTCCCATTGGTTACTTGGTTACACTATATGTAAATGAAGACCTGAACCAGTCTGATTGGTTGCAGGAAGGGACCAATCAGAGGCCGAAGCGAAGCTACAGAGTTACACCCTATGCAAATGAAGACTGGTTGTGGGAGGGGATCCATCAGAAGTACTTACGATTTTTCATCTGTAATGCAGTAGAAGTCGGGGAGGGTGTTGGAAAGGAAGCAGCCTCTGATGCTTTTGTTACTTGGGTGTGAAAAGGTGGGGTTTTCCTTTTGATTCCGTCCTAGGAAGTCACTGCAAATCGAATCGGCCTTAGGTTCCCTGCCTCCGGACCCTATTCTCCTGCCTCACAGTGGATGAGCAATCAGACACTTGCCCGCTTGCAAACAAGCACACCCCGCCCCCCCACCCCCCACCCCCCCGCTTCCCCTGCTTCCCCGCTCCCCCCGTCCCCGCTCCCCTCCCCTTTCCCCGCCCCGGTCCCCGCCCTGTACCCTTCCAGCAAACTCAAGACCCACAGGGCCAGGCAGCTGGCTGGTGCTGGACAACAGGCCTCAGGAGGCTGCTTAGAAACCTGCCATGCTGAGCACTTGCTTAGCATTAAATTAAACTAAGTTTGACCTCAGGCGGCATCTATACCCATGTTCCTACTTAACGAACTGCAACCTAACTTAGTGCTTAAACAAACTGAAAGCATAACTAGGAGTATATTTTTTTGTAACAACCAGCTGAGTCTCAGCCAATCACAGCAGCTGAGCTTCACCAATCACAGGCAGCGCTGATCAAACCCCACCCAAATAAGGCAAATCCAGCTGTAACCAATCCAGCTGTTTATGCATCTCACTTCCTTTTCTGTCCATAAATGCTGCCTGCTGGATGGAGCCATCTGAACCTCTTCTGGTTCTGAGAGCTGCTTAGTTCACAAATTGTTCTTTGCTCAATTAAACTCTGTTAAGTTTAATTTGTCTAAAGTTTTCCTTTGAACATTATCTGCCCTGCCTTTTCAAACACCAGGAGGTATAATAATATGTCCACAGAAAACACTTTCATGGCCCGCAATGGAACACCAGTACGTTCTGTCTCTCATAAGGCACTGTGGTTGTTACAGGAGAAAAGGAAGTTGGTTGGTGAGTCTTTGGACAGAATGGGGGATGTGGTGTCCCTCTGCTCTCAGACATTTTTCTCACTGCAAGCATCCCAGAGAACTTCCAGGAAGGCAAGGGAAGAGAGCAGACTTGAGACTATAGCATGCAGCAAGCCTGAAGACCCCTAGGTGGAGCCCACTTTTGAGTAAATTGGACCAACCCGACTAGACAGACTTCAATGGAGAGGCAGATGCTTCAGTACTGATAAAAAGTAACAAAAAGGAGCGAAGCTGGGCACTTCTTATCACCTAGATGTCAGAACTGAGGCTCAACCCTGAATTTTCAAAGACATAAGTGCAAAACTGACACCCAGAAAGTATAAATATAGCAGGGCTGGGGTGGGGGAGTTAAAGCAAAAGGAAAAAGTGGGGGGGGGAGTTTTTAAAAATAATAAACAAATAATACATAACTAAATAAATGGCTTTTCAGAAAATGATCAGAATGAAGAAAACACAAGTGCAATGCTAAAGGAACCACAGATGGGGAACTCCCCAAGCCCCTGGGTGCTAGAAGCTCTATATTTAGACCAAATTAAATGCTCTGAGGCCCCACCCTTGTACCATCAGGAATTTCCCTCTCCAAACAGTATAAATGTCCCCTAGGGGTGATGGCATTAAAAATCCCTCTCTCACTCTGCAGTTAGGTATTTTGTACATGTTTCCTTGTCTGTTGTCCAAGTTCTCCCATTAGACTGTAAATTCTATGAACGAATGGATCTCTTATGCTTGTCCACAGATTCTGAGCCTATGAAGACGGTACTAGTCCTCAATAAGTATTTGTGAAATGAGTAGCTGAATGAATGAATGAATAAGTAAAAGAATGAATGATTGAATGATCACTTACAAGCTGTTGCCTGAGGCTTCCACCCTTGTAGCCCCTACGTACACCTCAAGCACTGTTGCTAGTTTTGCATCAAATCTTCTTGTAGTGTAGCCAGAAGTGTATCCAGGACTCTGGGATTTTCACTAACCAGCTGAGAACTACATGGTCCCCATGTTGGGGACAAACCCTGCCCCCAGAAACACGGTCTGTGTTGCTAAGCCTGACGTCCTATATCCTATCTCTATAAATTGTTCACTAGGACTGTTGTTCCTGCACACAGTCTGGCCTAGTACAACACTACCGTAGATCCATCTGGTATATTTTTATAACCTAAGTATGGTAGGGATCATAATCCTGGTTTTAGCTCCGTTTATGGGAAGACGTCCTGCTGCCTACACTTAAACTGATGGAGCCACATAATGAATGGGCAGGGGCTTCCCCAGGTCTCACTGCCATCTAAGGGCTAAAGAAAAATGAAGAAGATGAGGAAGAGGTGAGGGCTGTCTCCACCCACCAACAGCACCTGAGTCCCAGGCCCTGGCTCAACCAAAATGAATGTTTTGTTACAGTGAGGCCAAGATTTCTAGACAGAGCAAACCACAGCAACAGAAAACAGTCATTTGAGAGAAACAGTGGCCACACTGCCACTCCTTCTATGGTGGAACGACAGAAAGTACGTAGACGACACCGATGGCCTTTAGACACCAGCTGCCCTGGCTGAGGGAAGACAGGAAGCATAGTTTCCATTGCTCTGTATTACATCACTTTTTTCCACATTCTTTAATGACCTAATGATTCTTTAATGACCTTTAATGACCTCTTTGCAGTAAAATGTCCCAATGAGAATACACATTTCCATTAGTTAAATTCAACGTGCAATCAAAATGGTGTCACTAAAACAGTGGGCTGTCCTAGTCTTGGTGTCCTCAAAATATGGATCCACTTTTCCCAGCTTAGTACTAAATAAGTTGAGTAGAACGAAGAGTAAACACAAGTACCAAAAATATCACGGTTATTGTTGATAAATGCCACATTGAAGCACATTTTTTTGGTTGGAGAGCTCAGTGGGCCTGCTAACTAAATCCCAGAATTCAGCAGTCTTACCCACCTAGCAGTGGACCATGCAGACTTCCCTTCACTCTCCTACTTTGCAGGATGGTAAGGACCATGCTGTATGCCTAAGAGAAGTCTTAGGCCTAAAGAACTCTAGCTCTCTGCAGACAGAATGCTCTAATACCGTTTTCAAGATTGCAAATTATTTAAAGTCACTTCTTGTCTTCAAAGGCAAAGGAACAAAAAGGTCAACAGAATCCACTTGCCCTGTGAAAAATTCCGTTCCCTGCAAGGAAAAGAGGAAGCAACATTTTCCACCAGACTTGCCCTGTCTGATAAGTCTTGGTAAGCCACCTTATTGATTGTCTTCAACTGAGAAGACAATCAATTTTGAGAAAACTGGACCAACCCTACTAGACAGACTTCGGTGGAGAGGCAGATGCCTCAGCACTGGTAAAAATATCAAAAAGGAGTGAAGCTGGGCACTTATTATCTGGAATCCTTCCTCTTTTCTTGTCTTGTGGACTTGGGCAGCTCACGTGACCTCTCTGGGCACTGGTTTCATCACCTGCAGCCACACAATGATGGATTTGGGCTAGATGGCCACCAAGCGTTTTTCAGCTCTAACAGTCTGCAAATAACATGAGATTTTCTCATCTTTGAGCCATATAGGAATTCCCTTAGCAGAGAAAGAACAGCCTATGTGGGAAACTATGAATTTTACCTTATTGCTTTCCCTAAATAATGCCAGGGGTGCCTTAGCCCACCCAGAGCTTTGCTGTAAGTAGGACAATTGCTCAACCCATTCTGCTAACCAAGTTTTCTCATTACCCTATTCCTCTGGAAGTTTTGAGCCCATCCGCAGGATATGAGACAATGAGAGGTTATGGAATGACACGCTTGTTTCTTCTGGCTTCCTGGCATTGCCTCTTCTGACAATGTGAGTCTATGGTACCCACTGTAGGTCAGGGTATTTTCAGGAGTATATTTTCAGAAGTATTCATCATATGGACTTTCCTTTTGCACTATCCACTGAGTTTCCAAACAGCAAGATTTTACTTTCCTATTCAAACTAAAACTCCCACTTGTCCAGGAGTTTCAGTTTTAAGAATTAAAGTACAAGTAACTGGTCATTTAGTCTTGTCCCTTCACTGGTCCTACATAAAATGCAATTAACAATGAATTATGCTTAATATGGTGTTAAAATAAGAATGTTCTGGTCTCAGCTTCTATCTTGACTATGTGTATGCATATGTGTAAATGTGTGTGTGTGTGCGCACACGCATGTGAGTGTACCCTGGAGTTGATTTACTCCTGAGAGTAGGTGAAATATACTGAATATATAATATTCAGAAATATAATCTGAAAATGATTTATAGCTGAAAAATGCATATTGACTTTGTCTTACAAACTCAGCCAAATATTGTTCTTTAGTACAATTCTGAAGACTATCATCTGCCTCTAATTGATTTTAAGATGCAAGGATTTCTCAGAACCTGGGAAGTGTGGTTGGAAACTATCACATACTTATCAAATATGGGCATGGGTTTCAAAAGATTAAGAAATAACTACATCATTTGAAACTGGATAACCAAACATTTTCAGGAAATCGACTTTTCTTATGACATGGACAAGGTTTCACATAATATTTCAGCTGTTTGGGGAATATTTCGCTACTTTCACCACTGTCCATTTCCACCCAAATTCAGGTGCTGTGGTTTTGCTTTGTAAACCTTCATTGTTCAGCTGGGTGCTAAGGACTTCTACTGTCTGTTTTGGGGAATTTAACGAACATCCTGGATGGTTGAAAAGGGGCAGAAAGAGGGAAATTGGGCATGTAGGGAAATTTGGATGGGCATGACAAATCTGAGAAGCCCAGGCTGGCATCTGTGCTGAACATTATAATGCACAGTAGATGTTCAGGCGTCTGTTGAAGGAAGACCCTCACTGCATGGCAGCAAGACTAACAGCATCTTGACTCCTCAACAGGAACATAGTACTGTGCTATACTCATTGGAAGGGTGAGGAATGGTCTGGGAGAGATGGCTTACCTTCCACAGGGCTCCCAGGCACTGCCTGGAGATACTGGAGAGTATGCCCTTCCAGCCATACTAACCCCAGCTGGGCACTCTGGTCCCAGCCACTCCAATTCCCATGAAGCCCAAGTCTCATATCTCTTGTCCTACCCCCTGTCCACATTGGATCCCTTTCTTCTAGCATGACAGGTAGCCTGGTTCCTTCCAGAGTATTTTTCTGGTCTATTGTTACAACTTAAACTTACACTTTGTTTCTCTTGGGCTTTCCCCTTTGATGCCCAATTTGAAAGTTAAGAATGAACATTTGGTATTTCTCTTTACATTCCCACTATAACAACTCCAATGCCATTGAAGGTGATGTTGATATATATGATTGGTTAATGGACAAGTCATTTACAAGTAAATGAGGGAAAGAAATGCAAAGAGATTAAAATCCTAAGAGTATCTCAATATATTCAGACTCATTTGATGTTAGATGCTTCTAATACATTTTACCAATTTATCATTTAATTTGTATGTTTCCTTATGAGTTTTTGCTCTTTCTTTTTTGATAAAATGTTTCCCTCTTTATATATTTTTTAACTTAAAGACAGCAGAGTGTGTAATATCTTTGGAGTCAGGGCTATGTTTACGTTTCTTATTGTATGCTTAGCAGGATTTTCCCTTTCCATTTAAAAAAAAAATCACTGTGGTAGGGAATTTTCTAATTATTTCTCTGTCACTCAGTCCCTATAAATTCTCTCTCAATTCAGAAGGTAAAAATGCTAGATTTTCACTTCCCCAGCTTCCTTTGCAGCTAAAGTGGTCATGTGACTCAGCCCTGGCCAATGAGAGAAAGCAGACTATTCTGGGGGGTTTCTGGGAAAGATTTTTCCTTGGTTATAAAAAGAGAGATCAACCAAGGAGTGGCCTCCTACTGTCCTTGTTACCTCCTTCCTTCTTGTTTAGGGGAGTAAGTCCCATTTAAACAGAATGCTTGGAGCTGTGATAGTCATATTGCTTCCATGAGAGGGTGTACCTGAGGACAAAAAGTCAAACAGATGAGGACGGCACAATCAAAGAATATAAGAGCCTTGGTGACATTGTTAGACCTCTGAATCAACCTGCAATCGCCTTCCTCCAGAATGCTTGTGATAGGATATATGCAAAGCCTTCATGTGTTAAGACACTGTGACTCAGGTAGCTAATGACTTACAGATAAAAAAAAAATCTCACTGATACTCTCACTCATATTTTCTTTTAGTTTGTGTGTGTCATTTAATCCAAATTCATTTAGGATTTGTTTTGTTATCTGTTGTGAAGTTTGTTTTTTTGTAAATGCTTAATGAATTTTCCCATGAACATTTACTTAAGGATTCATATTTTATTTAATGTTTCAAAATGTCACCTTTATCATATATTAAATTTTTATCTGTAATAGAATATCATCAAGCCTCAAATTTCTCATTAATAAAAGTATAATAATAATACTACTTATAAGGTTGAGAGATAATGCTTATAAATTTCTAAGCCCAGGTCCTGGCACATAGTAAATATAAAATGTATGATAACTATTATTATTACTCATTTTCATTTCTATTATTAAATGATTTCTATCTATAAACACATTAATTGGTTTTATTTTCTTTGTTTTCTGTCTTTGGCTACATATTTTCATTATATTCTGTTTTTAATTCTAATGGCAGTTAGCTTTATACTTGGAAAAATTATGTTTGACCTCTTTTTCCTTAAATGTAAAATCAAGCATAAAAATGGCATTTTTAAGCCTTTCCTATTCCAAATATGCAGTTTAACACTTTTTCAAATTCCACACTTACCTATTGCTCACTTCCTCTTCTTACTTCCTGTATTTAGTTAGTAAAGTCTGGGATTTCAGACCAATGTTATTATAATTAAATTTTGTTTTATCTTAAATATATTGTTCTTCAAGACCAGTCTTTACATTTGTATTTAGTTTGGAAACCATATTAAGCAACTTATTCAAACTTGATTTCATGTTTATTGGCTATATGTTTATCACATCCACTCATTCTTTTTTTATCAGAGTGTATACCATCTTACAGCTTCTTTTTGATTCTCTCAGATGTTTGGAGTCTATTTTAAATAACCATCTTTAAGAAAGACACATGAGGACATGTCAGTGACAACTTGTCTTTTAGAGAATGTCTTCCTGTTGTCTTTATATGAAAAAATTACAGAAGGAAATCTGGGATCACCAAAGGGAAGTGAAAAGTAGAAGATAAGGTCAGAGAGATAATGCTAGAGAAGGGATGATTGCCAATAGGTTGTCAATAGGGTGGATCTCCTTAAGCTTATGAAAGATTTGGGCTTTTTCACTGTAAATATCCAGGAGAGCCATTGAATGGTTTTGAGCTGAGGAATGGTGTTCTAACTTTCACTTTTAAATGATAATTCTGGCTATTGTCATTAATGGGCAAGAGACCATTGTAATCAAAACGAGACATGGAGATGATGATGTCAGGGTGGGAGCAGTAGAGTTTCTGAATATGCTTTGAGGGTGGAGACAACAGGATTTTCCTAATGGATTTAATGTCACATCGGAGAGAGGAGATGGCTTGACCCTGAGACTTGGGTTCTGAATGACTGAAAGAATGAACCTTCCATCAACTGACATGTGGAAGGCTATGGGTAGAGTAGCTTTCAGGGAAGGGGGACACCAGGAGTTCAGTTCTAGATGTGATGAGTTTGAGATATCCATTATTAGGTTGACATGAAAGTAACTGCAGTTTTTGTCATTAATTTTAATAGCAAAAAGCGCAATTATTTTTGCACCAATTTAATAGTTAAGTGGAGATGCTTAAACAGCATTTGCATATATAAGCCTGGAGTTTTGGAGAAAGGGCTGGATTGGAGATACTCATTTGGGAATCATCAGCATCTAGATGGTATTTCAAATCATGAGCCTAGGTAGACTCTCTCAGTAATTTTTTTTTGCTCCCTACATTGAATTCCTATTTTCTCTTTATGCATATTTGAGTAAGAGTAGAGTTGTATTTTGGTTTGGTTTTGGTTTTTTAGAGACTAGGTTTATAAAAGACACAAATACATTTTACTGGTCTTGGCCCTATTCATTGCCTACTTCAGAGTCAGCTGAATCCTTTCTCCAATCCATAGCTGGAGTGCAGGCTCATATGCTCAGCTCCTGGTCCAGTACAGCAGGTACCTACCTAATACCATTCTGATGTAGTGAGGTGGTATTTGTCTCTCATCTCTGCTGCCGGATACTCTGATGTCTCAAAGTGTTCAAGTGCTTAGAATCCACAATCCAGCATGCACTACCCCACAGTCTTTCACCCACCATGGCCAAGCCCTCCAGCCCTTCCTTCTTTTCTTTTTGTTTTTTAATTTTCTGAAAGTTATTTCTTTAAGAATTACAACAGGCAAAAACTGTATGGTAAATAGATTCCTCCCCAGACTCAGAGCCTGGGGTGAGATACAAAGTATCTCCCTACCTGTATTTCAGTGGGAATATTATTCATCATGACATACAGCCTGAATTCACCAGGAGGGAAAACCTGGTTGTTCTCCCACCAGCCCCATCTGCCTTGCTCCATGTTCTGGCTTTGGATTGTTCATAGGAAGAGCTTTAGTCTTGCTCTGTGTTCAAAACTGCTTTAATGGGAAACTAAAAGAGATCCATAAAAAGCTACTAGTCAGATGCCATTTTAAGCCAGTTCAATGGCAAAACACAGTCACAGAACACATAGTTTGTGTTAATGCCATAGATTTCTAAACTCTCATCAGCAAAGCCATCATGCTAAAGTTAACAGAGAAATTTTAAACAGTTGATAGTAAATTTCCTCCCTCAGATCTCTGAACATTTTGTAAACTACCTCATCTTTCTCTCCAGCTACAAATAATGTCCAGTTCACTCTCAGGATTTAGCTCGCCATGGAGGCAAGTTTGTATACATTTTCCCAACAAGGTATAAATCCCATAGCTAGGAAAAAGAGTACTTTTCAGTCTCTAAAGACACACCCATAAATATCCAATGTAAGCAAACTAAAATTAGAACATGCAACCAGTTATGGAGATTTGGTCTGGGCCCCCATTATCCTCCTCCTGTCAACACCCCTACTTGGAAAATTAATGTTTATTAGGTTCATATGTCACCCATATTTAAAATTCCTGTAGCACTCACCCTTCTTTATTCCCCCAGAGCCAGGAGAAAGCAGGATGCTCCTCATCCACCTATCCTTGGGCTGTGGAAACTAGGAAAAAATAAAAAGTCATATTTGCACTTTATGATCCAAGATGCAGCTCACCAAGTGCAATTTTCTCTGCAACACGCAACCTAAGTCCAATAAGTAAAGGATTAATGCGTGAAGAATTCATGATCAAGGTCACACTCAATCAAAGACTTGCTAGAGGTGTTTGGGAATTGCGTGTATGTTGCTAGTGGGTTGCTTAGAGCAGAAATCACCATCCTCAGCCGGCTGTGGTGGCTCACGCCTGTAATCCCAGCACTTTGGGAGGCCAAGGCGGGCGGATCACGAGGTCAGGAGATCGAGACCATCCTGGCTAACACGGTGAAACCCCGTCTCTACTAAAAATACAAAAAAATTAGCCGGGCGTGGTGGCGGGTGCCTGTGGTCCCAGCTACTCGGGAGGCTGAGGCAGGAGAATGGCGTGAACCTGGGAGGCGGAGCTTGCAGTGAGCCGAGATCGCGCCACTGCACTCCAGCCTGAGCGACAGAGCGAGAGACTCCGTCTCAAAAAAAAAAAAAAAAAAAAAAACAAGAAATCACCATCCTCAAGGATTTATAGTTGAGGTAGATAATAACAAAGCAAAAGGAAAACAAAGTCACAGCAACACAGAAGATAAAGGGCAAAACTCAGAAGGCAGGTGTAAATTTTTCTTCCTTTGAGTTTCCAGAGTTTTACTTCTTTTGAAACCCTTCTTTTACTTTTACTACAATGTTTTGCCCTTACTGGAACTTGAAGGTATCCCTTGGAAGCCCGTTTTGGTGCTTTGCATGCGGTAGTCCTCTATAAATGCTTGTTGAATTAAACAGAAGATTTGTAATGTGGTAGATTAGCACACATGTGTGCACACACGTGTGGTTAAATTTTTTTTAGTCATGTCTAAGACCAAAGAACAAGAGCAGGTTTGGAATGGAGATTAGTGATGCAGAAATGGAGGAAGATTCAAGCTATTAGGTGTAATGTAAGGCGTTATTGAAATGGCTTACTACAAGCAGAGAAAGGAAGTGGAAAATGAAGGAAGGTGACTTCAAAGGATGAAAGAGGAGGCCAAAGAACCAGAGGGGGAAAGGAAAAGATTTAACAGGGTGAGAACAAGGAAGACGTTGAAGATAAAGAGATTATAAGCAAAGAAAGAGAGTTCAGAGCTAAAGACCTTTGAGATCTTCAGAGTTCCAAGTGCTGATGAAATCTACAGTGGGGAAGGAACCTGGCTGCACCACACACAGGCTAGGACGTAAACAGCGCTCCCACGTGGTGGACACAAGGACCCTGAAGAAAGGCTGTCCAAAGAGGGCTGACCTGGAGACAGAGGTTTATGGGGTAAAGGAGATCAAAACCCTCCGTGGCCAAAATTTTAGAATAATCATGGGTGGAGGGAATCATGGTGGGTGGAGGTGGGATTACGGTAGAAGGTAGAAAAGGAAGTTAACAAAATTCACATCTATTGTTACTTCGTAATTGTAAAGACAACCAAATTCTTCAGTAAGATCTACAACAAACGATTAGAAATCTCCACCCGCATTTTTAAATCTTTTTTTTTTTTTTTTTTTTTTTTTTTTTTTTTTTTTTGAGACAGAGTCTCGCTCTGTCGCCCAGGCTGGAGTGCAGTGGTGCGATCTCGGCCGACTGCAACCTCTGCCTCCTGGGTTCAAGCGATTCTCCCACCTCAGCCTCCCGAATAGCTGGGACTACAGGCGCCCACAACCACGCCCGGCTAATTTTTTGTACTTTTAGTAGAGACAGGGTTCCACCATGTTAGCCAGGATAGTCTCGATCTCCTGACCTCATGATCTGCCTGGCTTGGCCTCCCGAAGTGCTGGGATTACAGGCACGAGCCACCATGCCTGGCCTAAATCTTTCTTTACAATAGATAATATAGTACAAAATGGAACCTGTTTCTTGAGCCTTATGGTAGGGAGTGGGCAGTTGGGGAAGGTGCTCTTAAATCTTATCTATCCTGTAAGTAAAGAAAAGTAGACCCTTGATAAATGTGGTAATTAGAATTGAGGTAAAATAACAATTCTAGAAAAGAACCACAAAGAGGGACATTTTGATAGCCCTAGCCTTACTGCAAATTGAACCTGGATGAATGACTATTTTCTACAGTACGGTATATCTTTTTCAGAGAGTAGGATGGTGAGTCCCTGGGCAGAGGTGGGGAGTAGGGAATGGAATCGGTAGAGTTGCAGTCACAGAAGATGAATAAGTTCTTGGAGATCTTATGTGCAGCATGGTGACGATAGTTAATACTACTGCATTGTATACTTGAAATATGCTGGCCGGGCGCGGTGGCTCACGCCTGCAATCCCAGCACTTTGGGAGGCCGAGGCAGGTGGATCACGAGGTCAGGAGATCGAGACCATCCTGGCTAACACGGTGAAACCCCGTCTCAACTAAAAATACAAAAAATTAGCTGGGCGTTGTGGCGGGCGCCTGTGGTCCCAGCTACTCGGGAAGCTGAGGCAGGAGAATGGCGTGAACTTGGGAGGCGGAGCTTGCAGTGAGCCAAAATCATGCCACTGCACTCCAGCCTGGGTGACAGAGCTGACTCCGTCTCAAAAAAAAAAGAAGAAAGAAAGAAAGAAGTGTGCTAAAAGAGTAGATCTTAAGTGTTCTCACCCCCACGCGCCCTCCCCCCACACACACAGAGTAACCATGTGAGGTGATGAGTATGTGAGTTAGCTTGACTGTAGTAATCATTTCATTACGCTTAAATCAAGTTTAGCCTAAAACTGCCTCCTTACATATTTTAAGTTTGGCCTAAAGGTTTTTCTGTACATGGTGAACTATAACAAGTGGAGGTATAAACAGACCGTAGCCTGCACTTGTGCCAATCACCAAGTTTTGGCCCATCAAATGTAGCCAACTGTTATAACCGTGTTCGAATAAGGCAAACACTGGGCTATAACCAATCCAACTGTTTCTCTACCTCACTTCCATTTTCTGTACGTCACTTTCCTTTTTCTGTCCATAAATCTTCTTCCACCACGTGGCTGTGCTGGAGCATACTGACTCTGAAGGCTGCCCTATGTGTGAATCGTTCATTGCTCAGTTAAACGCCTTTAAATTTAATTCAGCTGATGTTTTTCTTTTATCAGATGAGGATGAGGATGGGATCCAAAGAAGAGCTTCTAACGAACCCCGAGGAATGCTGAGTGACCGAGCAAGGTACCCACTGAACCCAATTGTGTCCGTTGATCTCTTGGAGCAGCCAGGGATCCTGGTAAGTTCTCTCTGTTTCCAAAGCTGCACAGATTTGTGTTTTAAGCTCTCCAAGTTCCTTTGAGCAAATTCCTGATCCAAAGTGGATTTGGAAGTCACCACAGAAACTGGACTGGGTCCAAGATTGGATTTGATCTGGTAATTAACTGGCTTGGATCCAGTTAGAGGCCTCTTACATCTGGGTCAGAAAGAAACCAGTAGTAAATGGCAGTATTGCAGAGGGTATAAAATTTGGCTGTTGGAAATTCACAGGAATTTTTGTGTTCTACCCCGTTGTTTCATTTTTATTTTGCACTCAAATATTTAAAAAAAAATCATTGGCTAAGTTAATTAAGGAAACCTGAAAGGAAAACCAATATTTAGATAAAAATGGGATCCTTAATTTCTGAAGAACTGAGTTCCTTCTGCATTGTATATCCAGAAGTATTAGGCCCCGGAAGCAGCAAAATCTTATCGAAATAGCAAAATCTTACTAAAGATAATTTATAGTGGAACATTCCAAATGAACAACATTGCACTGAAGTGTATTTGAAAATGAAGCCTTCCTAATTAGCCTCATCTAGGGATGCCTATTGATATGCAGAGGCTTCTAAAAAGATTTCAGTATTTTTATTTGAAGACTTTACAAAAGGCAAATAAAAAGCTTAAGTGATTAATTGATTAAAAAATTTAAATCTGCCTTGCAGTCTTTGCTGACAGCTATAGGTGACAGGATTAGGCATGTACAGAACCATGGAACATGGGGAACTTTCTTTCCCCAAAGGGGGAAACTTGAGAGCTGATGGGACTGCTGGAAAAGATCCCTTTGTGACTGACAAGTGGCTGCCTGAACTTTTGATTCAGTATTGCTGCAATGGGTGAGTCTTTCTGTGGCCTCCTTGAGCTCTTCACCTTCCCCACCCTGCTGCAGGCAATGCTTTTCTTTCTGTTTCTCTCTGTGAAAACCGGTTGTGGGAATGGTAAAAATCACCATCTCTTGCAAAGTTTTAATTAATGAGAAAAAGGATTCATGAAGCTAGTCTTAAGCTGTAGCAAATCTAGCGTACTTTGTGCTATGAATTTGTCTTTTTGTATCCTTCTGTCATGACGAGGGGTGCCTTAGGATAGAACACGGGCTTGGGACCCCATAAGTTCACTGTTCAAGACATCCCAGCAAGCTGGTCAGTAAGAAACCTTCCTGCAGGTCCCTGAAACAACAACAACTGGATGAGGTTTCCACCTTGTCTTGTTTTATGTCCTTGGGAGCTTGACCTTGTAACCAAGTGGCGGTACTTTCTCTTGCTCTCCACCATCCAGGGAATGGGAATTTGGGGTTCATGTCAAAGGCATTGCAGGTGCCTTTGCAAGCTCAACATTAGCTGCTCTGGACTTCTTCTGGGAAGAGTAACAGAGATTGCCCAGCACTGTAGCTTAGTGGCTAAGGCTTTGCTTTTTCACAGCGACAACCCGGGTTCAATCCCGGATTAGGGAATCAGCATTTACTGGTTGCTATCTCTGTGACCTTTACCGTTTGTTGATTCTTGGCCCCTCCAATGAACAACTTCCAGCCTCTCTTCTTGAATCTTCCTTTCTCTCAGCTACCTTTAAAGATTCATAAAAACTGCTAACCACCTCTTTGAAAACACCTTGTACACTGTGGTTAGGTCATAACATTAGTTAAGGCTTGTTGGTTTCAACTGTAAGGTTACTTTTGGTAAAGGTTAAAAACCAGATATATTGGCTGTTTGGCCTCGCTAAAGTGGAGTGACTCGGCTTTCTCTATTGAACAGATTTTTATGTATATTAAAGGATAATGAAAGAGTTTTGTTTCCCTTTTGAATAAAACACAGAAAAAAGAAGGGAAAGACAAGAGACAGATCGTTTGGAAAGCTAAGTCTTCCTTCTGTCAACAAGTGAATGTTTTTGCCTTTTTAAATTGTTTTGAGTCATCATTTTGGCTAAATAAATGACTTACGGTGACTTGGAATTCTATTTCATAATATCAAGTATTCTAAACCTTTAACATATTTGATAAGCTTCCCCAAAGCAAATTTCAGCTTCAAAATTGTCTTTTCTGACCTCTAACTTTGGGATGCTACACAGGGCCCCTGAAACATCCAAAAGAGAGGTCAACAGGATTATTTGACATGTGAAGTTACATGGGAAGCATTGTCAAAATAAAGAATAATGTTTAACCTTCTCTAGGTTATATTTTAGTGAATGATATTAATATATGTTCCAAAATGGTATGGGATTTCTAAAATTCTAATATGTCTGAGTATATGTTATCAATCATAATTACGGTTATTATGCTAAGTTATTGTAGACCACAGAAATAACCAAATTTCCATGTCAATTGTGTCTTTATAACTATTTAAAGTCATTTCCACAGTTAATTGCTTAATGCTGATGCAGTTTCTGAAAACTTTACAAGCTTGCAAAATCCTAGCATATGGTGTCTTTTAGGAGGTTCCTGAAAGGATGGAAAGGACCCTGAAAAGTATTCTTGAACACAGGTTTCTAGTAACTTTAGAATCCTATCATTTGGACTAAGAATTCCTGGAACTTTAATGAAAAGACTGACTGGTTTATAAAACTGTTAACCCAGGTAGAATAAAAATTAATTGAATACCAAGAAAACACTTTGCCAGATTTTCATGCTAAATCAGCCAATACTGAAATTGTTTAGATATACAATTTGAATCAACTCTATGGTCTATGTCAAATTACCTATGAAAACCCATCAGGTATCAGTTCTATGCAACTGAATTGGAGAAACCACTGGTATTCAAGAGGACATAAGTCCAGTATTAAGCAGGGACTCACGGAGAACCAGGAGGGTGGCCTTGGCCTTCCTGAGTCCTTAAAGCTTTTCTTATTAAAAGTTCTGCATTCCATGACTCATCATGGAAAGGATAAAATGATCCGAATTAAATATATATAGATGTAGTGACTTCTAAATTGCAAAAATAGTTTATGACCAATGTTTGGTTTGTTGATCCCATATTCCTGGGAAGACAATCAAAGCTTCAAGCACATTTGGCTACCTGAGGAACCGTTTAAATATTTATAGAGGGATTTCATTCAATTGTCATTTTCAATGCATGTTTTCTGGTTGTATAAAAGCTTTCCCATGCAAGAGAGCTGATGTTATAACAGTAGATTATTATATATGGCACGTGTATTTTCACCAGGTAAAGAAAGCTTTTTATGGTTCACTGACAGGACAATCAACCCCTTCACAATCTAGAACCTGAAGACTGGATCTTCCGAGAATGTCAGAGAAAGACTGGCTTTGCCATACACACTGCAACGAAACTTTAGGACCTTGAAAGTTGGGTTCATAATCTCACACCTGAGAAGTTTCCCTCCACACTCTTGGAACTGTACACCCATTGGAACCCTAAAGGTAAAGCCAACCAAAGAAATTTCTCCCTGGAAGGAGATAGCATCCTTGATGTGAACAGCTTTTCCCAAGATCACAGATCAAGACGTCTCTACTATCATGAGACTCTTATCTTTGAATAATTTTCCCTTGCTTATGCCTCTGTGAACCATAGAAGTGAAAGGGAGGGGGAGTCTGTTGTGTGCACTTATGAGGTATACTTATTTGTGAAGGATTTTGCAGACAGACTTATACATGGATAAACTTCTGCCTTGATAGATGAAAGATGAAGGCCCAATGTAGGTGAGAAATTTTAATGGTATATACATTGCCTCACAATCAGTCAGAAACAAAGCGTTGGTCACTCCTCTTAATCCACGTCATAGGTTAAAGAGAACATTGCCAGGAGGCCATCACTCTTCTAAAAGGCCATCATTTGTTAGGTCCTATTTCCATGGCTTGGAGTAAAAGAGACAGTGATTAGAAATGCATTCCTCATGATAGGCTCTATAGCAGATTCTACTGTAAAGGCTGTGGTTACACAAGACTTTAAATTCTCTTGTGAAAGTTATGTTAAATAATAGAATTGCTCTAGATTACTTACTGGCTAAACAGAAGTATCTGTACACTTGTGGCCTATGAAGAAATACATCACATAGGGTATTATAGAGATTCAGTTGTAGGGGATTAACAAAGAGACTGCTTAGTTGAGTGAGTAAACTCTTTAGCTCCTTTTTTGATCTATTTAATTTTAGGTGGTTTCATTTATAAAGACCCTGGGTAAGGAGCATACTCCAAACTCTTGGTGTAATCCTCCCAACAGTCATAATAGTAGTCTCCCTGGTGCACTGTATTCTCTCAAAAGTTTTAAATGTTTGCATGCAGCCATCTCTGTCATGTCAAATGGTCTCTCTTCAACTGGAATGACAAGAACTGAAAGAAATGTGTGGCCATGAGGGCACCATAACCTATGAATGACATGCTGAGACCAGAAACCCAAAATGATGGTAACTGAGAGTGGTGCTAAGGCCCTAAGTTTTGGTCACACTCTCACCTAAGGGGAGACTTTTAAAACAAAATTATGGGAGGCCATTGTTCAGGACTGAGCACATGCATTAGGCCCCAACAGATCAGACAAAACCAAAATGGAGCTGCTGGTGCTAAATGTCACATCAAACTAAGACTTTAAGAAAACATACATCCTAGAACAGACCAGGTTTTTTTTTTTTCTCCTGTAAACAGGACGTCCCAGCATAAAGAGGTCCCCTCTACACTAACCCTTACAAAAAACGAAATAAAATAAATGAACCAAAGTCCTTGTCCCCACCTTACAAACCCACTGTCCTGCTATTTCCCAGTGGGTTTCAAGATCAAATAAGTATATTTACAATAGTGATAATGACATCAATGACTAAAGTTTTGGTCAGTCTCTCAAAATTAAGAAGATGACCAAAAGTGGGGAATTGTTTAATCAGGTTTAGCCTAAAGCTGCCTCCTTACATATTTTAAGTTCAGCCTAAAGGTTTCTCTGTACATAGTGAACTATAATAATTGGAGGTGTAATAAGACTGTAGCCTACACTTGTGCCAATCATCGAGTTTTGGCCAATGAAATGTAGCCAACTGTTCAAACCATGTTCAAATAAGGCAAACACCAAGCTGTAACCAATCCGGCTGTTTCTGTACCTCACTTCCATTTCCTGTACATTACTTTCCATTTTCTGTCCATAAATCTTCCACCATGTGGCTGCGATGGACTCTCTGAGTATACTTTGGCTCAGAAGGCTGCCCCATTGGTGAATAGTTCATTGCTTAATTAAGTTCCTTTAAATTTAATTCAGCTGAAGGTTTTCTTTTATCACTATGTATATCATAACATCAAATTATGTTGTTATAAAGCTATTATTTTAAAATACAAAATAAAAATACAGTAAGTACTTTTCACAGGAAATTGTAGAACAAAAAAAACTCAGACTTTCTCTATAGAAGTGGCCCATCTGGCCTGTGCACTAACCTGGGGGACCTTGACCAACCAGCAATGCCACTGCCTCCCACCCTGCCTGTGAACCTCTGCAAGATAAGAATGCTACTTCTGCTTGGAGTTGAGACACATGTTTTCCACTCTTGGCCAGAAGTGAGAATGAGAGTGTTTCTCTTTAGCAACAGCCCTTAGGCAGAGACAGGAAGGGTTTGACTTTGTGGACTGGCCTCACAAGTGTGTTTTTTGGCCGCTGGTTTATGCTGAGAATTTTTATCCACAGATGGATGCTTGTATTGGTTTTCACTTGGGAGTATTTGTCTGAGAAATCACTGCTGCAAAACTGGGATAGTCTGGCTCAGGAAAATCAAGCTTTCCAGCCAAGCAAGCCTCTTAGGCTGGGATTGCAGAGAGTGAACATCCTTTTTCACCTAGACTTAGGGAACTGAGTCTCAAAGATGCAGAAACAGCAATGAAAGCAGCCATATCGGTTGGTTGGCAAGAATAAGGAACATTATTTCCCCCCGAGTCCAAGAAGAATGGATGGAACACAAAGAAACCAGGGGTCCCTGCTGGGGTCTCATGCTTCCTGGGGACATCACCTCCCTCTCTAAAAGGCTGAAGCCATCACACTTAAGTTTTCAACTTCCCTCTTCCCTCTCCATTTCAGAGTCTTTTTGTAGCTTCATCACTCTTCCTTCCTTAAATCATCTTTATCTTTCTGGTCTCTGAGAAGCAAGTGGCCTGTGTCATGGGCAACTTTCTTAAGTAGATTTCCTCTCATCGACATGATCATCTCTCTTCTCTGTACATTTTCAAGACTTGTATATCCCCCAAAAAGTAAAAACCCACCTTCAAGACTGCTACCCTGCGGGTCAAGCCCTCCTACCCTTCTCAGACTCTTGTGAATGACAGCTGGTGATAATACAAAATAAATATTTGGTTTCTGTCCCCAGTTCCTGACACTCAGCTCCCCAAACCCACAGACTTTCCAGAGTGATGAATGTATTTTGTTCCTTTGTAAGCGAATTAGATGATTGTTGGCTTGGGGTCCCTACTAGCTCCAAGACAGGGCTGGTGGCCAGGAAGGCCAAGACATTATTAGAATGTTGGAACTTTGAGTCCTACCCCTTAACCATATGGGAGGGAAGAGGGGCTGGAAACTGAGTTAATCATCAATGGCCAATTATTTAATTAATTGACCATCAGGGAGGGAAGAGGTGTTGGAAACTGAGTTAATCATTAATGGCCAATTATTTAATTATGTCATAAAATTCCTAAATGGTGGGGTTTGGAGAGCTTTCAGGTTGGTGAACACATCAAGGTGCTGGGAGGATGGTGTGCTCAGAGAGGGCAGGGAAACTCTGCACCCCTCCCCTCATACCTTACATCTCCTTGCCTTCCATCTATTTGATTATTCCTGAGTGGTATCCTTTATAATAAACTGCTAATAGTAAGTAAAGCACTTATTTAAGCTCTGTGAGCTGTTTGTCTCCAAATACTGATCAACCTTTAAGGAGAAACCAATCTTATTCGCTCTGCTATGTTGCCATCACATAACATAGAGATTTTGGAGGAAATTATAAAGATGATTTTTATTGAAATTATCTCTCAAATTGGTGCGCTCTATTTATTATCAACTCAACTCCCCCATTTAAAAAAAAATCATTCACTCACTTATCTTCTCTCCAGCCATCACCCTTTTGTTCTCCTCTTCTTTCTATTCCAACTTCTCATAATGTTGCCTACTTGCTATCTCCAGCTCCTAATTTTTCAAGCCATTCTCAATGGCTTCTGTCCCTGCCACTTCCTAAAACAGCCCTTCCCAAGGTCATCAAAAAACTATTTGTCACTATAAGCAATAAACTTTTTTTAATCTTCAATTTTACTTAATTTCTCATTGGTATTTGATAATGTTAATCACTTCTTTCTTCTTTCTTCTTGAAATGCTGTTTTCACTTCCTGGATATCCCTCTGGTTCCCTGGTTCTTCTCTGGCTCCACTGCAGAATCATGCTCCTTTATTCAACCAATATTTGTTGGATTTCTTCAAGACTGGTTCTAGGTCTTCTTTACTCACCGTATCCTCTATTCCAAAGCACCATCAGCCATGCCTCTGGCTTCAATTATCACCTGTTAGTAGATGACTAACACATTTACATCTCTAGCCTAGACCTGTCCTCTGAGTTCCAGTCCATTATTTTCATTTACCTGCTGGATCTACCCTCATGGACATCTCAAAATCTCCTGAGGCTCAATATAAGCAAAAGCGAACTCATTGCTGTGTCAGTCAACATCTTGGCAGGAAGAAATTGCACCTCCTATTGAAAATAAGAATTTGACAAAAAATGTTAATAAAAGGACTGTTTGCCAAGGTGTGGACATGGTTAAAATAAACCAACAACGAACAGTAAGCTGGTGAAATAAATACTCTGATATCACCCTCTCTGCCCCTTGACCTCCTGACCATTGGCAAAACCAAGCCAGACACTAGAAAATATGGAAGCTTGTTGAGGCATAGAGGTCAGCCTTCTAGGGCTCAGATAAGAGTGGAAAGGGAATGGAACTAAAGGGACAAATGAACAATATTCAGCATGATGATTGTGTTAGTCCGTTTGCATTGCTATAAAGGAGTACCTGATGGATAATTTATAAAGAGAGGTTTATTTTGCTCACAGTTCTGCAGAGTGTACAAGAAGCATGGCACCAACATCTGCTTCTGGTGAGGCCTCAGGAAGCTTTTACTCATGGCAGAAGACAAAGGGGAGCCAGTGTGTCACATGGCGAGAGAGGATCACACCATGAGAGAGGGTGCAAGAGAGAGGCCACCCTCTTTTAAAACAATTAGATCTTGCATGAACTAATAGAACAAAAATACACTCATTACCATGGGGAAGGCACCAAGCTATTCATGAGGGATCTGATCCCATGACCCAAACATCTCCTACTACCCACTAGGCCCCATTTCCAACATCAGGGCTTACATTTCAACATGAGATTTGGAGGGGACAAACAACCAAACCATATCAAGGATCTTCCAGTCAAAACAAGTTTTCTTGCATCATTCCCTACTTGGGGAATGGTACCACCATCATCCAGCCAATCAAACCAGAAACCTAGAATTTTCTTAATGTTTGTTCTGCCTTTTCCTGCAGACCCATGCCATCGAATGTCCTAGCAGAACTCCTCAGAACAATCTGGCTTAAACTATTTCGACACAACCTGCTTCAGATTTACACAAACCTCTCGTTCATAGCTCGCATTACAATTGTAAGTTATGTTGCATATAGGATTACTTTACTAGCATCTTGCCTTCCCTCTAACCTATAAAATTCATGTTGGCAGAGACTATGATTATTTTTGTTCACCATGATTTCTCCAGTCTCTTGCCACAGTCCCTGGCATGGAGTAGGCACCGAATAATATTTGTTATTTGAGAACATGTTAGAGCTTGTGGGGATATATAGATCACACAGTCACATTCTATCATGAGGGGAGAGCAGGAATCATACCGCCAGTAGAGAAGGTTAAGCAACTTGTCCAAGAATTCAAAGTAAATTATTATTTTTTAATGGTAGATTTACTAATAACTAAGTGTCGCATCCTAAGAGTTTTACAAATGTATCGGGAGTAACTCTCAATGCACAAACTCAGACATACGGGAAATACCTATTACTATATTTTCTTTAAGTCCAATAAAATATAACTTTGAACCTGCTAAGTAGGCTGCAAGAAAATTCAGTTATTTCAGGATCCTTCCCTGGTCTAAGAATTGCAACAGAATCAAGAAGGTTTGTGCAATATCTAGCAATGATAGGAAGGGCTTCTAGTCTCCAGTTAGTCGTAACCCTGCTGAAATCATAATGAGTCTATAGTGATGTGTTGAGATTAGAGGCTCACTGCTGCAATACTATCCGTAGGTTTAGTGCAGGAATCTGCATCTGGGCTGAAAGCCTCAGAACCCAGAGTCCAGCTTCCCTGAGCATCCTGAAAAGAACTCCCATTACTTCCCACTGTCTTGAGACTTTAGGAGAAACTCTGTGGGTATGTGCTCTTACCCCACTCTGGCTTCGGTCCTCTCTTTTTATTGTAAAAACAAACTGATAATCTCTCCCTCCCTCCCACTTTCCCTCTCTCCTGGTATCCCTCAGAAAGGATTCCTTAATGGACTTTCATCAATAAGCTCAGGATTTAGTAAAGCAGAAGCTGGGAAGGGAAGTGGTTTGCAGGCAACTCCTGCTATAATTGAAATTCTTTTTCAAAGCAAAGAAACATAGAAGACCTGTTTACTTTGGTAGAATGGATGTGGGGGAGGAGAAAACCAACAGAAAACAAAAGATAACTGTATTTCTCAAAAAGTGTATTACCACACTAATATCATGTCATTAAACTTCACAGCAAGCTTGTGAGCAGTTAATTAATACAGCCTCCAACTTTTAGATGAAAAAAAAAACTGAAACAAAGAAGCTTTGAATAACTTTTCCAAGGTAACTCAACCAGTAGGTGACCAAGAAAGATTTAAGTTCAAACTCTGACTTCCCTGGAGCTTCTGTTCTGGCTTTGGGGAAATGAAGAGGAAGACGACAACTGAATAAGGCTCGACATCTATCATGACTTGACGGCATGAGCCAGGCCTGTTATTAGATGGAAAAAAAAAAAAAACAGGCTTAATCGCTTGGAACACAGAATGTAAAATGGGATTTCCCTGGTGTAGAGAAAAGGACAATAGGAAGAAGTTGGTTTGAGAAGTAGAAAGTAAAAATCTGAATTATCAAAAGAAGAAATTTAGAAAGGAAGATGTCCTTGGACTCGAGGCTCTGACTTGGATTTTCCACCTGTGAGTCATTCAACTTGTTCCAAAGGCAAGACGTGTTTTTTTTTAGCAACAGTTTTGAGTTGAGATTTTTTGTAATGAATTCCAAATGAAAACCCTTGTCCTCTTCGTGGGACAATCTCTTGTTTTAATGCCAAAGATTTACTGTTTGATGGAGAAAATGTTCTCAAAATACGGTTCCCATTCCATAGGCATCAGAAAACACATGGGAGGGATATATACACTTCCTGGACACACACACACACACACACAACACAGACACATGAATAACTTTCTTAAATAATTTGATGATACATTTGGAATTGATCTCATGCATATTAAACCCTCTGAAAAGTCCATGTCTACGAAGTGAAGCTTTAAATAGTAAGCTTTGTTGCCTACAAAGGTCAAATACACCCTCTTGTGGTAAAATGGCATATTTTATTTCCAGATGATTTCTATCATAGAGCTCACAACATGGTAGTTTGAAGAATAATGAGTACTTGAGAGGAAACAATGAAACTTATAATGCTTTTATGCTGTAATGTCAACGCCATTTTTAAAAAATATTAATTCTATCTGTCTTATGGACTCCCATAAGCTCTAATTTTCAGATGAAAAAACTGAGGTTCCAAAAGCTTGTATAACTTGTCCAAGGCCAGCCAGCTAAGGAGTAGAACAGTGAAGTAAAACAAAGACATTGAATGTCCTCTCTATTACAACAAACATACCATAATAAAATGGATCCAACTGATTCCCAAAAGTTATGAGACTTAATTATGAGAGTTAAGGCTGAAAAACTAAGACTGCCTGAAGGTGAATGTAATCTTGTAACAGATGCATGCGTAACAGATTGTATCAATGGTCTAACAGTTAACCGCCATAAGCAGGGGAAGGGGTCAGCTACCCAGGCACGGGAGGACCTTCATTTTGTTATTTGGCTTTCCACCCAATACTTGCTGTCCATCAGCCAATCACTTGTGAGTCCAATTCATCAATATGTTTTCAGTGTCTGATGTCTGCTAGGCTGTCCTAGGAACTAAGGATATAGTAATCACCAAGACAGACAAGATCCCTGGCCTCACAGAGTTTATATTCAACCTGAGTATATTGGTTTTCTGTCATTGTACAACAAATTATTGGAGTGTTAAAACAACACTCATTTATAGCATGCAGTCCCCAAGGTCAAAAAATGAGCTGGAGTCCCTGCTTAAGACCAAAATTAAGGTGCCTGCCAAGCACTGCTCCTACCAGGAGGCTCTTGGGGGAAGAATCTGCTTCCAAGTTCATTCAGGTGGTTGGCAGAATTTAGCTCCTGGTAGTTGCAGGACTCAGTTTTCCAGTCGCATGTTGTCTGTCTGTCGGGGCCTCTCTCAGCTCCTTCAGGCTACTCGCATTCCTCATTCCATAGTTCCTCCCTCTTCAAACCAGCAATGACACATCCGTTCCTCTCATGCTTTGACTTCCTCTAACTTCCTCTTCTCGACCAGCTGGAGAAAATCCTCTGCTTTTAAAGGGCTCCTGTGATTCTGTAAGACCCACCTGGATCATCTCTTTTTTTTGTCCTATAATATAATCATGGGAATGATATCTAAGCATATTCCCAGCTTTCACCCACACTCAAAGGGAAGGGGAGCATATACTGGTGAAGGTCACTGACAGTCATTCTTAGAAATCTGCCTCTCACAATGGGCAAGACAGTCATGAAAACAAAAGCATAATTTTTGGTTCTGAAGCCTAAGAAAGGAAATAGACAGGCTGCTATAATAGAGAGAGCTGAATAGTGAGAATGAGCTAGCTGCACAGAAGGAAGAGTGTTCCAGACCAAGAGAAGATCCTGAGATGAAATAAAATTTGGGATGTTCTGGGAATGGAGAGAGTTCAGCAAGGGAGAGAGTGGTACAAGATAAGGTTGGAGAGTTGTGTCCAAACAAGCTAGTGTGGAGATTTGCAGACCTTGGTAAGGAGCTGGGATTTTATTTTTAACACACTTAAAAGTCAATGAAGCATTTAAAACTCAGGAAGAGTATGAACTGATTTGTATTTTTAAAAGATAATTTTTTTTTTGAGACAGAGTCTCGCTCTGTTGCCCAGGCTGGAGTGCAGTGGCGCGATCGTGGCTCACTGCAATCCCCGCCTCCCAGATTCAAGCAATTCTCTGCCTCAGCCTCCCAAGTAGCTGGGATTACAGGCATCCACCAGCACGTCTGACTAATTTTTGTATTTTTAGCAGAGACGAGGTTTCACCATCTCGTCCAGGCTGATCTTGAACTCCTGACCTCGTGATCCACCCACCTCAGCCTCCCAAAGTCCTGGGATTACAGGTGTGAGGCAGTGCACCCAGCCAAGACGATTTTAGATGCTGGGTGGGAAGGGGATTATAAGGGAAGAGAAGTAGAATCATGGTAAGAAGTTGGGGTACTTGGCGGATCCAGGACAGAGATGATAGGGCTGGGGCTATTGTGGAGGCAACAGAGGGGGTGTAAGGAGGGCTCTTCCAAAGATACATTTGAGAGCTTTGACTGACAGGACTTCCTGGTAGACTGTTCATTGCTTTGATATATATCATTACCTAGAATTGAGATTTTACACATTTTAATAAAAACAAATGTAATGTCATTTGCAGCAAATATGTTTATGCACCTGGGAAGAGCAAGAGAATTGACTGCAACCCCAGGAGGAGTGCACAGAGGTGTCAGGGGTTGGGGAGCAGCACTCAGTGCAGAGGAGACCCCATCAGGATGTGTCGGAGAAAGAACACAGCCCGCCAGCCTCAGGCTTCCAAAGTAGGTATTCTGGAAGGCCAGTCAGCAGGAAGGTGAAACTCCCCACCCCGGGCAGCCTCCTTCAAGCAGAAGGTCTCTCTTAGCCCACAGGGGACCACAGGACCTAACCTAGCAAAGGATATTTCGATATAAAATTTCCTTTCCTGTTGGTCTGTCCTCAAAGATTTCACAAAGATTCACATAAATGCTTAGGGAATCTATGAACAAAATCTCAGGATTGTGTAGGCAAAGACCCACATCTCTAAGAGTGAATGGTGTAAACGAAGAGCCATATGAGGAATCGAAGCAAATTACTTTCTTCAAAGCAGCCTCAGTGCAACTAACTCGCACAGAGAAAACTTTTTGAAGAACTTCATATTCTCAAAGATGTTTAAGAAAATGTAACTTCATTTCAAAAAAAATAAAGCACAGGCCATCATAAAATAGAACAGGCATTCACTCCTACCCTTCATTATGTTATATATATAAAATGTATAATATGTATAAATGCACACACATACATACACACATCAATGTGGAACCTTCTGTCCTTTCTACAGTCTGGAATCATTCAAATAAATATAGGCATTATCCATTGTATTATATTGAACTCAGCTGTAAAACCATTTGAGTCTATTTCCTTTTTTAAAATACCAGCTCTGTAATTATCATTTTAGTCCTTTCTGTGTCTGTCCTGGTTTTTTAAATCTTCCTGGATCCATTTCAGAAGTGAATATTTTAATAGGAGCCCTTCTGTGCCCTCAAGATCTTAAAATATATTGCCACATCGTTGCACATAATAGTCTCTAATATTTCTTTAAATCTCTTCCATATTTATACCTCCCTTCTTGTTACTAACATGGCATGATGTTGCTTGTTTGCTTTTTATTTCACCAGAATCAGCAGAGAAAAAACTATTTTATTAGCCCTTTGAAGTAACAACTTTTGGTTGTATTTATCTCTTCAACTCTTCCTTCATTTTCTAGTGAATCAATATAAGCTTTTTATCCTCCCTAATACCCACCTCTTGCTTTCCTTTGTTTTATTTTGGATTTTTTTCTTAATTTGTAAGATTATATACTTTCTTCATTAGCTCGGTGTCTTTATTTAAACTTAAACATAATGTCATGTAAAACTATACAATTTTCTATGTATTTTAGTCATGACCCACAGGTTTTGCTAATGAAATATTTTATTTTTATTCTTTTTGAGAAAACTTGTTGGCCGGGCGTGGTGGCTCACGCCTGTAATCCCAGCACTTTGGGAAGCCGAGGCGGGTGGATCATGAGGTCAGGAGATCGAGACCATCCTGGCTAACACGGTGAAACCCCGTCTCTACTAAAAATACAAAAAAAAATTAGCCGGGCTGGTGGCGGGCGCCTGTAGCCCCAGCTACTCGGGAGGCTGAGGCAGGAGAATAGCGTGAACCCGGGAGGCGGAGCTTGCAGTGAGCAGAGATCGCGCCACTGCACTCCAGCCTGGGCGACAGAGTGAGACTCCATCTCCAAAAAAAAAAGAAAAAAAACTTGTTTTTTCAGGTATGATCTGGTTTAGGGGTTATTTGTGAGAGTGTGTTTTTAATTTATGCAAAAATCGCTTATGGTCCATTTTGGTTTCATTGTTCATTTCTAGTTTTATTGAATTATGATAAAAGAATGCGGTCTATAAACTTTGCACTTTTGGTAAATCATTAAAGTTTTCTTTCGGTCAAGTACATCATTGAACTTTTATAAGTGTTCCATAAGCATAAGAAAAAAAATAACCTTTTTTGGTCATAGAAAGACATGTTGTCTCTATCAGTGTGTTTCTGCAAGCATGTGTGCACTGAATAACCTAATTTTAATTGTATATTACTTTATAGCTTGGGTTGTTCAAACACTAGATAAATCTACTTATATTTTGCTATTTAATTTGTCCAATTTGAAAGGAGTACAATAAAATTTCCATTTGCAAATTTCCAAATTTCCATTTTTCATCTGGAAATTTGCAATTTCCAAAATGCAATTATAATAAGAAATAATTGCATATTTAAATAAATCTCTCTTTGGATTTTTAGTAGGTCTTCAGACATTAAAATATTTAATAAATGGTGCTGGCACGATTTGCTCTCCATTCTAGACAAAAACAAAGCCAGACTCAGCCCATATGCAGCAATTAATTGCATATGAATTAAATATGTAAATGTAAAAATAAAAGCACTAGAAGAAGTCTCAGAAGAATTTAGCTCTAGCGATCTTTCCAAGCAAGCCTACAGAAATCAAGAATCCATAAAGACACTTTCTGCCACATAAAATTATTAACTATTTATATGACAAAAAGTTGCAAAGTCGAAAGGCAAATGTCAATGGGTATAATGGCAAAGGTTTCCAGAAAAAATCCCCTTGTGAGCCTAGGCCCTTCCTTTATAGCCCATATTGCAATGAGACTTTCTCTCCTTCATCACATTTAATTGTTTGGAAACAATTTGAATTGTTTCTTAAATTAGTTAAAACTTGTAAGACTTACATATATACATAGCAGGCTTGTATACCAGCAGTCCCCAACCTTCTTGGCCCCAGGGACTGGTTTCATGGGAGATAATTCTTCCATGAACTTGCGGCCAGTGGGGGGATAGTTTGGGGATGATTCGAGCACATTACATTTATTATGCACTTTATTTCTATTATTATTACATTGTAATATATAATAACATAATTATATAACTCATCATAATGTGGAATCAGTGGGAGGCCTGAGCTTGTTTTCCTACAACTAGGTGGTCCCATCTGGGGGTGATGGGAGACAGTGACAAATCATCAGGCATTAGATTCTTATAAGAAGCATACAACCAAGATCCCTCGCATGCACGGTTCACAATGGGGTTCGCAATCCTATGAGAATCTAGTGGCACCACTGATGTGTCAGTAGGCGGAGCTCAGGCAGTAATGCTCACTTGTCCACCACTCACCTCCCACTGTGCAGCTCAGTACCTAACAGGTCACGGACCAGTACCAGTCTGCAGCCCGGGGATCCGGGACCCCTGTTGTATACCTTGATTAGCAACAGTTTGTATTTATGCATACATGTTGTGTTTGAAACTTAAGACAGGGGTTACCCTTTACCAGATCATTTCAAAGAACCAGTGGGTGAACTGGGCCTGGGCAGTCCTGCCTCTGAAGGCCCAGCAGTCTCCGAAGAATCCCATGCAACTTACAATTAGAAAAGCTAACAAAAGTCAGGGTCCCGGAGCCCATCTCAAGAGCTGAGAGGGACAACCTAACACACACCAAGTTCCTGCTGATGACTTTTGTACCAGCTGAGAATTGCTGGAATAATTGATAAGGGGGAAAAAATAGATTCCTTGGAATATACAGAGTCTGAGAATCACATTCAAGGCCCTTTGCACTGTTAGCATGGTGAGAAGTTGTAACACTTTACTCCATGTACAGTTAGGGATCCTCTCCTTTCCGCCCCATTATGACTAGGAATAAGAAAGATGGCATGGAAGCCTGCTGTGTTTTTTGTACTCAGGCTTGTGAGTCTAGTTTCTACATATAAAAGTCACTCACAGGAAAAAATAGAATCTGTTCTTAGACATTGGAAATAGACAGTGCATCTTCAATCAAACTAACAGAACTAGTAAAACACTGACAATTCAAATGACAGACAAATGGTGACTCTCCCAAAATCAAAAAAGGGCCTATAGATCAGAAAGGAGAAGACAAGGTAACAGAAAAATGTGCAAAGTCTATAACAAGCAAGCTACAGAACAGAAAAATACAAATGACCAATAGGTATATTAAAAGATTCTCACCTTACTAGTGATCAAGAAAACACAAATAAAGCAACAATATGTTCCCATTTTTCCCCCTCAAAACTGGAATAAATTAAATAAGTCATGGGGTCTAGTGCTGGAGAAAATTTCGATGGGCACTCTTGTACATTGTTGGTATGAGTGTAAATTAGTACAACATCCTTGCAAAATATTCTGGCAATACCCATTATATGTTAGAATATATAGATGTTTGTCCCCACAATCTCACATTGAGAGATCTAATCTATAAAAATAAAAGCATCAATGAGATTAGAGTTACAGTGTCATTAATTACAGCATCATCTTTTACAAACATCTTGGAAACAATCTGAGTGTTATTAATTAGGGGATTGCTTAAATCAAGCGTGATTCAGTTGTACTGGGGAATACTATTCAGGCATTAAAAAGAAAGAGCCAGATCTGTATCTATTGGCCCACAAGATTTTCCAACAATAGTTCTTTAATAATAATAATTAAGTAGAAAAAATACTAAATAGAATAAAATAGAGAAAGAAAAGACAAATACATAACAAAGGTCTAATAACTAGCATATATAAGGAATTTAAACAAATTTCAAGGAAAAAAACCATTAAAAAGTGGGCAAAGGACATAAACAGCTACCTTTCAAGTGAAGAAATACATGCAGCCAACGAACAAATGAAAAAAAAAGCTTGATATCACTGATCATTAAAGAAATGCAAATCAAAACCGCAAAGAGATACCATCTCACACCAGTCAAAATGGCTATTACTAAAAAGTCAAAAAATAACAGATGCTGGCGAGGTTGTGGAGAAAAGGAACACTTATATACTGTTGGTGGGAGTGTAAATTAGCTCAACCATTGTGGAAAGCAGTATGGCAATCCCTCAAAGAGCTAAAAACGGAAATACCATTCGACCCAACAATCCCAATACTGGGTATATACCCAGAGGAATAGAAATCATTCTACCATAAACACACATGCACGTGAATGTTCACTGAAACGCTATTCGCAATAGCAAGGACCTGGAATCAACCTGAACACCCATCAGTGACAGACTGGATAAAGAAAATTTGGTACATATGCACCATGGAATACTATGTAGCCATTAAAAAGAATGAGATCATGTCTTTTGCGGGAAGATGGATGGAGCTGGAGACAATTATCCTTAGCAAACTAACACAGGAATAGAGAAACAAATACCACATGTTCTCACTTATAAATGGGAGCTAAATGATGAGAATTCACAAATGCAAAGAAGGGAACAACAGACACAGGGTCTACTTGAGGATTGAGGGTGGGAAGAGGGAGAGGAGCAGAAAAAAAAAAACTATTGGTTACTACGTACCTAGGTTCCTAGGGTGATGAAATAGTCTGTACAACAAACTCCCATTACACAAATTTACCTATATAATAAACATCCACATGTACCCCTGAACCTAAAATAAAAGCTAAAGAGAAAAGGAAAGAAAAGACACATATATAACATTTAGAAAAATAAAGGAACTATAACAATATAGGAAGAAGAATAAGCTTATGAGTATACTATATGCATGTATGTGTACACATCTACAAAATAGTAAGCACGCATATACACTACTTGAAAACCTGATTACTACAAAAGTTTAAACATACAGCTTCATTCTTTTCAGTAGTAGAAAACCTGAATAAACAAATATATATGCAAGTACCTGAAAAAAAGTTGTTCAATATAACTCTTAAAATATACTGGATCAGATGGATTGAACAAACTTTGAAAAACAGATTACATCTCTGCTATATAAATCGTGGTGGAGCAGGGTGGGGGAAATCCCATTGTAGGAAGCTAGCATGACTCTGAGAAAAAATCTAGCAAAAAGCACAAAATATAAAAACTAGGTAACCTGCCTAGATGCCAATATGGCAGGATTATAAAAGCTTGTAGCACAACATTTGGTTAAGTAACACAAAGTCAAAATATGCGGCTGGGCATGGTGGCTCACACCTGTAATCCCAGCACTTTGGGAGGCCGAGGTGGGTGGATCACTTGAGGTCAGGAGTTCGAGACTAGCCTGGCCAACATGGTGAAACCCCGTCTCTACTAAAAATACAAAAATTAGCCGGGCATGCTGGCACATGCCTGTAATCCCAGCTACTTGGGAGGCTGAGGCAGGAGAATTGCTTGAACCCAGGAGGCGGAGGTTGCAGTGAGCCAAGATTGTGCCATTGCACTCCAGCTTGGGTGAAGAAGCGAGACTCCGTCTCAAAAAAAAAAAAAATCAAAATATGTATAAGCATACCATAACTATCTATATGAAGGTAATTATGCAAATATTTCAATTTTTAAATAACTTCCAAAAGTTAATCCACTACTGATTAAAATCCAAGAGGTTTTTTGATGTTATTGTCAGGGAGTTTTTCAAGAGAGTGGGAGGAGGCAAGGATCATCACTAAAATTCTTAAATTCACCAGAAGAAGAAATATGTAGGAGAAATAGATGAGAACTTAAAAATATATTTAAGGAATAATAGCAAAAGCGACATATTCCACCAGAAAGCCACATGTACTTAAAATAATTAAAATCAATGTAGTCTCAGTACAGGATTGGACAGACAGGTAAAGAATGAGAATAGAAAATCCAGAATGGCACAAGATGAAAAAATTGAGTAAGTGATACACGAAAATTTTCAGCTCTGCATAGAAAGAATACATGTTTCAGAAATGTTATTTTAAAACGTGGTTAGCTGTTTGGAAAAAGATTCTATTCAACCCAGAATTCTAATTTAATTCATTGGTAATCAAAGAAATGCAAAGAAAAACAAGGTATTCTAGTTTCTTTGCTTATTATGTCAGGAAAGATACAAATATTGTGGTCAAAAGGATGTTCCCAGTGGGGTGCAGTGGCACACACCTGCACCTGCAGTCCCAGAGAGTGGGGAGGCTGAAGTGAGAGGATCTCTTGAACCCAGGAGTTTGAGCCTGGGCAACTTAGTGAGACCTTATCTCAAAAAAAAAAAAAAATGCTCCCTGTGTTCGTGGGATTAAAAATGCGCACAGACATTCTGCTGTGCCATGTGACCACATTTAACACTGAAACTGACACAATAATTCCACTTTGAAGAATTTATTAAGAAATAGATGACAGTGGGCAACCTGTAATAACATTGAAGTGCTACAGAAAATAGATTTTCCTACTAAAATAAAATATTATTAAATGAACCCAAGAAGAGTGAAAAAACTGGAACAGAATTTGTACCAGAGAACACATTGGAGAGGTCATCACTGAGCGACTGCTGAAAAAAAAAAGAACCAGCTTCAAATGATTTTACAGCTCAGTTCACTATATCTTTAAGAAATAGGTAACACCAGGAGATAGAGACCATCCTGGCTAACACGGTGAAACTCCGTCTCTACTAAAAATACAAAAAAAAAATTAGCCGGGCGTGGTGGCGGGTGCCTGTAGTCCCAGCTACTCGGGAGGCTGAGGCAGGAGAATGGCGTGAACCCAGGAGGCGGAGCTTGCAGTGAGCCGAGATCGCGCCACTGCACTTTAGCCTGGGCGACAGAACGAGATTCTGCTTCAAAAAAAAGAAAGAAAGACAGACAGACAGACAGACAGAAAGAAAGAAAGAGAAAGAAGGAATACCTATGAATAGGTGAACAATTCCAGAGTGCAGAAAAAAGAGAACTCACCTCAGTGAATTTTACGGAGATGGGCAAAAGTCGAGTCCCTGCAATGGCAGCAAATCTGGATCTCTATCTCCATCCCAAAGCGGGGGGCTCCCCTCTGTACTGCAATGTCCCTTGCCCTACCCCAGGGCACAGAGCTTTCTCCCATCCCAGAGTCCAGCCTTCGGAAAACAAGACCTGGAAGGATCCCTTTGATCCCTGGGATTAGTAAATTTTCAAAGGAAACTCCCAGCTCTTGGAGCTGAGCTAAAGGCCATGGAGCAAGAATTAAGTGCAAATTTTCTTACCTCATTATCCTGCCAAATTATGTATACATTAATTTCAAAAGAATTTTTCACAAATATTTTCAGAAGTAACCTTTAGTTTCTTGAATTTTTTTATTAATTATAATTTCTTCTTTATCATTGTACATACTGTTTGAAGCTCTGAACAATAAACACATTCTTTTATGATAAAAAACAAAAGCTATTTTCATGGTAAAAAATGGGAATTTATATTAATAGATCAACTTAGAGAAAAGCTGACATCTTTACAATATTAAGTCTTCCTGTATAGGATAATAGGTAGGAATTAAACTTATCTATGTAAAGCCCTATTTAGTGTATCTCAGATACCTTTTGTAGTTTTCTTCATATAGTTTTAGATATTTAATATATTTGGTTGATTTTGTTAATTATAACTTTTTCATTTTAACTTCCAGCTGGTTGTTGCTGGTATACAGTAAAAGGATTGAATTCAATGCATTTCTAGAAGACTAGCTCTCTAGAGGGAACCTGACATACTAGTTTTGTAATTAGCATTGATGCCTTTAGTGTCTTGCCTTTGAAAATGATGTTTATGGCTATTTATTTATTTAGACGGAGTGTTGCTCTGTCACCAGGCTGGAGTGCAGTGGCATGATCTCGGCTCACTGCGACCTCTGCCTCCCAGGTACAAGCAGTTCCCCCTGCTTCAGCCTCCCAAGTAGCTGGGACTACAGGCGCGTGCCACCACACCTGGCTAACTTTTTTTTTTTTTTTTTTTTTTTTTTTTTTGGTATTTTAGTAGAAATGGAGTTTCACCTTGTTGGCCAGGATGGTCTTGATCTCCCGACCTCGTGATCCACCTGCTTCGGCCTTCCAAAGTGCTGGGATTACAGGGGTGAGCCACCACACCTGGCCTTGATGTTTGTGGTTTATTTCAGAAAGATGTCCTTTTCTTGGTCAGGAAGTATATTGTGGTTGCTAATTATCAATTTTTTTCTAGAAATTGTTCAAAAATATTTTAGTATATACGAGGAATGTCTTATGGTCTTTTTTTTTCAAACTGTTAAAGCAGTCATTATTATTAATCTATTTTTAAGACTGAACCATTTCTGGGTTTCTGAAAAAACAAACAAACAAAAACCCTACCTCTTCAAGGTAGAGTATTCTTTTATCATGCTGATTCTATTGCCAACATTTTTCTTAAGGTTTGGCCTTGGTATTTATTTAAAAATGACTTTCGTCTGTAGCTTTCTGTTTTTATGGGATACATTTGTCAGGGTTTCTTAGCTATGCTCTGCTAACTTCGTAGAATGAATTGCAAAGTTTTCCATATTTTCCATGCTTTTAAATGCCTAAATGGTATAAAAACTGTTTCGAAAAGAACTAATAGCCTTTGAGTCTCAGTATTGTTCCAGCATATTACAATGAATATTGTAGATTAGTTTTATAATCTAACAGAATGAGTGCTTTAAAATACAAAATATTGCAGGACTAGAATACCTAATGACAAGATGAAATGTAATGATAAATTAAATGAAAAGTGAGTTTTAGAAATCATCGGTATGGAATAATCCCCAATAGCTATAAACACACGTATTCAAATGAGCTGGAAAGAAATATAATAAAAGGTTCACAGCGGTTACTTCTGGAAGACAGAATGGCTGGGGATTTTTATTTCCTCTTTTGAGTTTTCCTACATTACACTCTTTCCACCATTCACATGTGACATTTTTGCAATTAGAAATTTATTCATTAATGACTTGTTAAAGATGCTGAGCTCTTCAAAGTAAGAGCTGAGGCTCGTGAACATCAATGATACTTACAAACACTTCTATGCAGCTGAATGCCAAAGAAGACGCACGTTAAATGAGGACATGGATTGTATTCATTGTCACAGATACTCGCATCTATTGCAGGGTGATGAAGATTTGTCTAGAAAGGTTCAACTATGCCTTTTCTCTCCCATCCACTGATGATATCCAACAGGAAATTAAAAAGGGGTGGGAGGCAAGGGTTGAATGTTTCACAAGCATTGTGGGCAGTCCTCTGGACAAGAAGGGTCTCCCTATTGCCACTGAGTGCGGTCACCAGCCAGCAAAGTGCTCCAGCACCTCTAATTAACTCATTCTGCAGAAATTTGGAAGAAAAAGTCAGCAATTTTAGAAAGGTGCTGACTCAATATTTTACTACAGCTGTACCATGATGTTGATCAAATGGTATCAGTCACTCAATGTAGAAGTGAAATAACAGATTTTTCAAAGAGATATTGAGAGCAGATTTCCTTACCTTGTGATTTCATCTGACCCAGATACCCACAGTTGGCTTTATTCACAGTTTAGCCACTGTGTTCCTCTGGCTTCTCTTTACGCGTAATGTACGGAGCTTCCCAGTCTCAACCCAGGACCTCTCCCAGACAGCACTTCCATTGAGCCGCCCGCTGCAGAAATAGCTCCTGAGATAACGCAGGGGGAAAAGACTGCCCATTCGTCTCTTTTAGGTTGTTTCTTTCTGATATCCAAACATCATTAACGCAGTGAAAAATTCAGTCAAACCAGCTGCGTGGCTTCATGTCGACACAGAAGTAAACTCATTTTCCTGAGAGCCAGAGGGGGCCGTGTTTGTCCACTTACACACACACACTCCAGCTGTGCCCACCTCTGGCTTCTGTGTCAATGGAAATCATTTGTTCAATTTGCTGCCCTAGTGCTGAGTTATCTTAATGCCTAAAAATGCAGATGAGAATCGCTGGTCTTCCCATAGCACCCCTGGCCTTGCCCTGGCTGTTTTCTCCGTGAAGAATGAATGTTCCTGCCCCCTGACTCGTTACTTCCTTTTTTTCTTTCTCTCTCTCTCTCTCTTTTTCCATTGGGGAGTCTGGTAAATTCCTAAACTCAATTCAAGAGTCATTTCCTTTCCAAGGCTGTCCCGAATCTATCCCTAGGTGTTCTATCCTTTTGTTACTATTTATCTATTTGTACAAGCACATTTGTCCCCCACAATAGACCATGAGTTCTTGAAAGACTAACAGTGGCAACCAGGGGCCACATTCAGTCCTTTCTATTGCACTAACCACTGTGCTAAGCCCTTGATGTTTCTTACACTTATTATACAATATTGATGATTGCTAATATTTTCATTCTTTATGTAACTCTGCATGCATTAAACTTAAAGTATTTATATAAATTCTTACAGTAGTCTATAGCTAGATTCTATCATTATTCCCATTATATAGATGCATACACTGAGCTTTAAAGAAATTCATTCATTTGCCCAAAGTCACTGGCTAGTTGGTGGTAAACGGTAGCATAAGCACTGACTATGACTCAATGCTGGCAGTCAACTTCACAGTCTTAATCATCTTTATAGCCCCAGGACCTAGCAGTCTGCCTAAAACATAGAAGCTGTCTAAGATATATTTATGGAACCCATATATGACTCACTTAACAAAACAAGACAAAGATCACCTGGATAAGGAAGCAGAAAAGCTTCAGGAAACTTCAGTTTCAATGATACATTCTGGTGACTTCCCTGACCACCCTCTTACTGGCTCCTGTAACAGCCTGGAGAGCACTCACCACATCCTGTACAATCCCGTGTTTATTTATCTGCCTGCTCATTAGTTCAACTGTCTGCCTCCACTAGTTGACCATAAAGTCCATAAAGAGCTTTGTAACCACAGCATCCCTGGTGCCTGGGATGCTTTCTCTAACTCAATAAAAACTAAGTGAGGCTGGCCCTGGTGGCACACGACTGTAATCCCAGCACTCTGGGAGGCCGAGATGGGCGGATCACCTGAGGTCAGGAGTTCGAGACCAGCCTGGCCAACATGGGGAAACCCCTGTCTCTACTAAAAATACCAAAAATTAGCCAGGCGTAGTGATGGGTGCCTGTAATCCCAGCTACTCAGGAGGCTGAGACAGGAGAATTGTTTGAACACGGGAGGTGGAGGTTGCAGTGAGCCGAGATCGCGCCATTGCACTCCAGCCTGGACAACAAGAACGAAACTACATCTCAAAAACTAAGTGAATGAATGAAGGCATGAATGAAATGCAGCTCCTGCTCACCTCTCTATACAGTGTTTTTGAAATGAATAATGCCAAAAGCTCTCCCTAGTGTTCTGTGACTCAACAACATTCACTCAGGCCGGGTGCCATGGCTCACGCCTGTAATCCCAGCACTTTGGGAGGCCGAGGCGGGCAGATCACAAGGTCAGGAGTTCGAGACCAGCCTGGCCAACACATAGTGAAACCCCATCTCTACTAAAAATACAAAAAATTAGCCGGGTATGGTGGCAACGCCTGTAATCCCAGCTACTCCAGAGGCTGAGGCAGGAGAATGGCTTGAACCCAGGAGGCGGAGGTTGCAATGAGCCGAGATTGAGCCATTGCACACCAGCCTTGGCGACACAGCGAGACTCCGTCTCAAAAAAAAGAAAAAAACAACATTCACTCACTAAACATGATCTGTGTTTTTGGTTTTTTTTTCCTTGCTTCTCCCTACTACAGGACAATTAAATGAGCATGCGCTGTGGTTAGATGCCACAATTGAGAAATGAACTCTGACTGGTTTTCTCAGGAATAAACCAGTAAATTCCACAAAAGAGGCAGCCTCCTGCAAGCTTTGTCCTCCCCAAGGGCCTTGAGTCCTGGAGGTCTGGTTTGATTTGACTTTTTGACTTTTGACACTTATTTATCCTCAAGTATCCTGAAGCAATAACCTTTTACAATTTTCTTTTCCTTTCCTACCACCGCAATATTGGTTCAGATCCTTGCCTTACATTAAGGCTGTGTAAATAACCTTGCCATAAATCAGAGGACTTCAGATAGGAGGGGAATTTGATAGTCGATCAATATCACACCCCTTCTCCTCACCTCTTCTGAGAAAACCACGAAGCCCAGAGCTATAAAGTGACTTAGATGATGACACCAGAGGGACAAGTAGAACCCAAGCTCCTGGCCTTCTGGCCTGTGTCCTGTTTCCACACCCTGCCTTTCATTTTGAGGCTTAATCTCTCATCTCTTAAGGCCACTTCATAGTCTGTCTCTTTTCTATGTTAATAAGCAGAACTAGGCTTGCTCAAGAATATAGGAAATTGCACATTTATAAGACATCAGATTGATTGTGAGCTGTGCAAAGCAAAAAGATTACATTTCCTATAAATCTGTTTCCACTCAGTCCCGGCCAGGCCAAGCCAGTAGCTCACATTTTGTGGCCATTCCCACCGCCCTGTGGCGGAGGCCTGGTACTGCACACATGGCATGAAACAACCCCCAACAAGCAGCAGGCTGCAACTGGCTTGAAGGTATTTATGCAAGTCGATTTTGACCCACGTTTTTTTCTACGTCCGTGAATGGAGCCGTATCGGCCTGACTTGAGCATTATTGTTGCTGAGATACAAGAAGGTTGCAGAGGAAGTAGAAGAGGTAAATCTCTCTAAAATTCATGACTTTTATTTCATGAGGATCATAAAAGGCCATTGAGAACCATCTTAAGAACCTGCTCATTATAAATCATGCTCTTTAGAAACTACTTTGGAATCTCTGCATCCCTACACCTGTCTCTGAGCTCCACATGTGGAATCTCCCCAGACCCCATGACCTTCATACACATTTCACCATTTCCCAGAGCCAGATTTTTATCACACAACCAGAATCCCGATTCTCAGTGGCATCAACAACAGATCAAAAAGATGTTTTTTAAAAAAAAACCCATATTGGTTCATAGTCTCAGAGGTAACACTGATATACACAGGCCTATGTGATTGTTTATAGTGGCTCTGGTACCATCTAGAATTTCAGGAAATTTAATTTATAGATATTGTAGAAATATAGAAGATGAAAACATACCTTACATGAATGTCACCCCCTTTCAAGTTGTGAACTAATTATTACGATATATGAGTATATGTCATAGGCAGAGCATCTATGAATAGATTTAAAAGTCACCCCCAAATCATACCAGTTCATCTGCATTTACTGATATATACAGTGCTCATTAGGAATGGCCTGTGGTTCATGTGAATGGATGCAAGAACTCATAAGTGAGGACGGCTTCTTCCAGAAGAATCAAGAGTGGCTGAAAAAGTAAGACCATTTGTTATTTCAAACAACAAGAGGTCCAGAAGCAGTATGTTTTCAAAATTAGCTCAACACTGTCATTAACGACCCAAGTTCTTTTTCTTTTTCTACCCCAGCCCCCATACTCAAGGTATTAGCTTGACCCTCATGATCATGTAGACACAGCAAGGCCCTGTTGAAAAGAGGGACATTTGCACCTCTGTGTCTCTTTTATTAGAAGAGAATACCTTTCCCAAAAGTCTCCAGCAGACTCATCCTGGGTTCCCATTGGCCAGGATTGGTCACATGCTGTGTCTTAGCCGCAAGAGAAGTTGGAAAAGTACTCCACAGGTATCCCTATTGTAGGAGGTGGGTCCTGCCAATGAATAGGGGCATGAGTTGTTAAATGACTGTACAGTAGACCACTAATTACACTACCAATAAGTGTTACCTTTTCATAGCCCAACCAAATAGTTACAGATTGTCTCTTTTCTTTTTATTCTCAAGTGATCAGTATTGCAATTTGAACTCTTTCCCTGTAAGCATCATCTTACTCTCTATTGCATGGAATACTTTTCTCTCTGTACACACACATGTACATATACACACATACACATACACAGTGCATATATGTACATATATACACATACATATACACATATACACATGTGTACACACATATACTCACACACATACATGTACATACGTATACATATACACCCATACACATACATACCCATATACACATACATATACATACATGCATACCTACATACATATACACATGTGCACAAACATACACAGTACACACATACATGTACACATATACACATGTACACATATATGCATATACATGCACATATACACACACATGGCTTCACTGCATTCATTCAGCCAGCAAATATATATTATGTCTATTAGGAGCCAGACATATTGCTAGATGCTGAGGATACAATAGTAAATCGGGTGGGCATGGTTTCCACCCTCACAGAACTTATGTCCAGGAAGGAGAGATACCCAGGTCGTAGGTAATGGCAGGCTGTGATGGAGCGATGAGGAATAAGATGGATGGGGAGTGGCCTCATGTAGAGTACTGAAAGGCCAGGTGGGCAGCCAGGGGGTCAATTCCTTCCACCCCTCCTTGGCCTGAGACAGGGCACACTTAGTGTCCACCTTACCTACCCCAGGCAGTGGGGAAGCTCTGTGGCTCTGAGCACTGGGCAGTTGGCCAACCTGGGGAGTGCAGATGAGAGCCAGGAAGCTTTGGGTGACCTTAGGAGCAGCAGGAGGGACAGAGATCGACAAGCAAATTTGGGAGGTAGAAGAGATGAGAAGAAGTTAGAGGGCAAGAGGGGAGACGAGTAAGTAGACCGAGAAGAAGGAGACTTTGCAAGAAGGGCAGTGTTTCCAAAATACCTTGACACTGGGATTTGACAGCACAGGAGGGGATGAGCCAGAAGTGGGTGACAGAGTGGCCTGCCCATCCTGGGACTGGGCCTGAAGACAGCTAGGTATGGCCTTGGTCTTCTGTTCCAAATAGTTCCCCCAAACAGGCAACCTCCTAGCAGCAGCCAACACCTCTTTTCCCTTGGGATTTGAGGGAACAAGCGCTCACTTGTTGTACCCAAGGCCCCTTCAACCACAGATAACATACAAGGAGCACATGAGGTTGAGCTTTAAGAATGGCTGTAAGCACTGACAAGGAATGATTTTAGGAGCAGGGTAAGAAGGCCTTTTTCCCAAAGCATGCCTTCTCTTCAGCTTGCAGCCCACTGAAATTGTTCAGATCAAGTCATGGCTTTTCATTACTTAAAGAAAAATAAAAGAATTCAAGATTCTGAGGTCTGAACAAGATCCTTTTGAGATTACCTCCAGATAATCTTGGGCCTGGGGGACTGGACAAGGAGAAGGTTGTAGGGATGGGAAGGAGTAGCCTGGAGCCATTGGACCAGAAGAGTGCAGAGCTGGAGACAGGGAGATCTGAGAGGGAGCTTTCCAAAACAGAAATGTTAAAATCTTAGCCATCGGTAGAACCAACTCCACCATCAACAGGTAATGTTCCATAAAAAGAAGAGTTCAGTTCTAAGCCCACAGAGCTGAAGCCAAGAACATCAGCCCAGAACCAAGGGGAGAGAACAGAGCTTAGAGTATGTGGATTTCATATTTAAACCGGATACTCATCCACAGCAAAATCCCAGAAACCCAGATGCTGGGAATCATGAAGCGCATCAATTGCCAATTGTTGTCTTGGTTTCACTGAGATTTTACGTTAGGTAAGTTATCTAATTTCTCTGACTCTCAGTTTCTTCTTTCTTTCTTTCTTTCTTTCTTTCTTTCCTTCCTTTCTTTCTTTCTTTCTCTCTCTCTCTTTCTTTTTTTTTTTTTTTGAGACAGAGTCTCGCTCTCTCGCCCCAGCTGGAGTGCAGTGGTGCAATCTCGGCTCACTGCAAGCTCCACCTCCCAGGTTCACGCCATTCTCCTGCCTCAGCCTCTTGAGTAGCTGCGACTACAGGCGCCTGCCACCACGCCCGGCTAATTTTTTTTTTTTGTATTTTTAGTAGAGACGGGGTTTCACCATGTTAGCCAGGATGGTCTCGATCTCCTGACCTTGTGATCCGCCTGCCTGGGCCTCCCAAAGTGCTGGGATTACAGGCGTGAACCACCGCGCCCAGCCCAGTTTCTTCTTTAAAATGGGGCCGTGGACATTCACCTAGTGAGATCCCTCAGCCCCTACTCGGTTACATGTTCTGCGTACACAGTGAATGAAGGCGTTACAGGTATGCAGGTTGTGGGGTTGTTGGATGTTGTAGCCACTGCTTTGAGAAATACTAAAGTTTTCCAGACCGAGGAAAAGGTTATCTATTTGTCTACAGCTCTGGAGCTTTTGGCTAGTGCTTCTGGGTTCAAAATCTCTTAGCTGTGTCTCTGCTTAAGGATAACTCTCCTGGGATTCTTTATAATTCCATGAGGTTGCTCGCCTCACACTTGTCAGCATCCTCGCTACCTCAGTGAGCAGTTTCTTCTGTGGAAAAGAAATGAGGTTTTCAAATTCACCTGAACATGAAAAGGGGCAGCCCAGACCCCCAGGGAATCGCCTAATTGGCAGCTCAGCCCCTACCCCCAAGTCCCCACAGGCCTGCAGCCCATCTGCTCCTGAAGTGACTCCAGTCCCTGGACTTCTTCCCAGGTCCTAAACTACTTAAAAACTCCTTAGACAGAATGTTTCTTTTAAAACAGATTATCATCCATTTCTCCCCCACACTCCCCCGTGAAAGGGCTCCCGAGTTTTGATTGTTTTTTTCTTTTTATGATGAACGAATTCTATCGTGTGTGTGTGTGTTTTTTTGATGAATGAATTCTATCGTGTGTGTGTGTATAATGTATAATGTATTGACATAGAGGGATCTCCCTTGTTTTCTCATAAATGAATTATATGATGTAGTTATATATAACTGGAAAATGTATAATTATACAATATATGTAGTTATAATTAGCTATATGCCTCCTCACAAGAATGAGAGCTCTTTGAGGACAAGGATGTGTTTTCTCCATCTCTCTGTTTCTATAGCTAAGTTTTAAAATACATGCAAATTAAATGAATGAACCTGTCACAAACTTGTTGTGAAATGAATATCTATTATAAATTTTTTAAAAGGACATTTAAATAGTTTTAAAGTAATAAAGCCATCAGTTTTCTATAACAAATCAGGAAAGAAATGATTTGTAATCTTCAAGTTATTTCTAGCAGATCACAAAGTTCAGACCCATAAAGAAAAAGATGAATAAATGTGAACACAGAAAAGTCTTTAAATATTCGTATTATCAGAAAATGAAATTATAAACAAAATCAAAGGTAAACAACAAACTGAACAAAAACAAGAGCAATACACGGGAGGGGCAGATGGTAATTCCCTTCATTTGCAAAGCATTTATACAAATCAATATAACAAGGTGAACAAGCAAATGGAATAATGAGCATGGGACACAGCAGCTTACAGAAAAGAAGAAATACAGTGGCCATTAATGATCTTAAAATGATCTAACTCATTCCTAATCAGTGAATTGAAAATACAACTACATACAACTTTCAGCATTCACATTGGCATTTTAAAATTTTGCTAATACGCCATGTGAATTAGATTGTGATAAAAGAAGTACTCTCACACGTATACCTGCACAACTTCCAGAGGGAAATGCAGCTGTTTCAATCTGTGTTTAAAATGCACAAACCCTTTGGTCCAGAATCTTACTGGTAGAAATAGTCATTATGGATATGGTTTTTTAATACCATCAAATATAAAATACACAAAAGATTCTTCTTGCAAGCATTGTTTATAAGCAATGAAAGGCTTAATTGTTTGCTTTTTCATAGCTTATGTTGAGCTAATGAGTTTCATAAAATTAAACCAAATTGTAGGAGTGTTCTGTGCTGGAAAACTTGGTAACTGGCACATAGGTTCATCACAAAATTAACACTTTGTTACTTAAGAAATAGCTATATATTGGGAGTCCGAGGTGTGTAGATCACCTGAGGTCAGGAGTTCAAGACCAGCCTAACCAACATGGTGAAACACCGTCTCTACTAAAAATACCAAAAAAAAAAAAAAAAAAAAAAAAAAAATTAGCCCAGTGTGGTGGCATTTGCCTATAGTCTCAGCTACTCAGAAGGCTGAGGCAGGAGAATCCCTTGAACCCAGGAGGCAGAGGTTGCAGTGAGCCGAGATTGTGCCACTGTACTCCAGCCTAGATGACAAGAGCAAGACTCCATCTCAAAAAAAAGAAAAAGAAAAAGAAAAAGAAACAGCTATATAGATGAGAAAGCGGTAATTTAATCGCCATAAAAAGTGAAAACTACTAAAATTCTGAAAAATCTGCCCTCACCATTGCCCTTTATGAATTACAAGCTCTTTATTTTAGCCACAGATGACTCTACACCCTTCCAGGAACACTCCAGCACTTTCATTTCATAAACTCACGCATTTGTTCTTGCTGTTCCCCTGTTCAAATGCCCTTCCTCCCTCTCCCTATCACACTCCAGTTTGTCTGCTAATTGAAATCCAACACTGTTCTTCAAAGAACAACTCATATGCCACCTCTTTCTTGGGGATCAAGCCTTCACAATATTTGACAGGCAGTTCTCTATCAGACTCATTTAATTCTGCCTCAGACTACAGTTAATTGACTGGCAGTGGTTGACAGCACTGTCCGTGTCTTCTGGAATTCTCCATAGGATCCCGCACACTTCTGCACAGACTGGATACTCAGTAAATGAAAAATCACTGTGCTTCTCCCTGAACACAGAAAAGGAGTAAAAGCAATAAAAATGGGGAGATTGTTACAACTGGTTTGGTGGCAGAAGCAAGAATAATAATGCCTGTCAAAACCAGCAACTCAGCCCTTTTGCGGGAGGCAGGGAAGCCCTGATTTGCAGCATTTACCGATCTCCTTGGTGTAAATACTCCCCATATCATGGCTGATTTCCGATTACCAACATGCAGACACAGAACTCAGAGTTGGGAAGAGATGCATGCAATTGGCTCTCTTGAGCCAAGCTGATCCAGTGCAGCAGTGTTCTGGTCCCCAGGTTGAAAGTTACATCAGTTATTTGCATAGTGCAACACATGTTCATACCAATGAATCTTAACTTTCAATCAAATAATAAGGTAAGTTTATTGACATACATTTTACATCTTCTTATTTTGGAGAATTCAGGACACACTACCTGCAAAATATGGCACCTTGACATCTTGAATATTTTCGGATAAAGGAACTCAAGAAAACTGCACTAGTAGGAAGGTCACTGTGACCCTCACGCAGCCTTTCTCCCCTGAAGTAGGTCATAAAACCTCCAAAGGATTTTCTGACTCTCCCCAGAAGCAGGTCACAAGACCCTCATGTGAGAGGTGCCCTCCCTATACCTGGAAGACAGGAGCGTCCTTCTCTCTGAAGACACGAAAACAGAGAGAATCTGCACAAGCAGGTCTTGGTAAGTTCCTGCCTGTTTATTACACTTAGCTCACTCCCCTTTGTCCACAACTTTCCACTCTTCATCAAACCCACTATAAAAAAACGCTCAGGTTCAACTGTTTCTTTGAGTTTTCAATTACTTTTGAAGGCACCTGAGTGATATAAAATTTATATTAAATAATGTGTACACTTTTCTCTTAGCAAACTGTCTTTTGTTATAGGGGCCTGACCTAATGACCTTAGCATGGTAGAAAGAAAAGATACTTTCCTCCCCTACACTCTATAATTTAAACAAAGTATTTTTGTCAGATCTTTTTCTTCACTAAGTGTCTAACTTCTTCCCATTTCTGGAACTGCTCTGAAACTCTCCCATTCACAATCATGTGGCTGAGAAGAACCAAGATACAGAAAGGCATGACAGAAACAAAACATCTAGTGTGGCCGGGTGTGGTGGCTCACGCCTATAATCCCAGCATTTTGGGAAGCCGAGGTGGGCCAATCGCTTGAGTTCAGGAGTTCAAGACCAGCCTGGGAAACATGGCAAAACTCTGTCTCTATCAAAAATACAAAAAAATTAGCCAAGTGTGGTGGCACGAGCCTGTAGTCCCAGTTACTTTGGAGGCTGAGGTGAGAGGATCACTTGAGCCTGGGAAGCAGAGGTGGCAGTAAGCCGAGATTGTGCCACAGCACTCCAGCCTGGGTGACAGAGTAAGACCCTATCTCCAAACAAATAAACCAAAAAAAAACCGCTTAGTGTTTATTAACATATAGTTCCATGCAGCTATATGCTGCACTCTACTTTTCCTTTGCTTCCTCTCCTCCTGGGTTTAAGGCAGAAGGCAAGCAAGCTGGGGAAGAAGGCAGAAGAAAGGACATATAGAGGAGACAAATACACCTAGAGTGGGCTCACAAGGCGGTAATCTATACACCTAGAGTGGGCTTGTAAGGCCGTAATCTATACACCTACAGTGGGCTCCCAAGGCTGTAATCTATACACCTAGAGTGGGCTCACAAGGCTGTAATCTATACACCTAGAGTGGGCTTATAAGGCTCTAATCTCTCTCTGTCATTTCCTTGCTGACGCTGAACTGTGTGTCTCATGTGACTAGAGATGAAACAGGAAAGGGAATGCGTTGGAGCCATTTTTTAAAACTACAAACTGTTTCTCACTACCCTCTGGGTAAGTAGAATATTCTTAATTCCACTCATGTTACCTACAATGGCCGTTCTCTTACAGACATCATGTTTTTAGCACGTTATTCCTAGCAAAATCCCCAAGGAGTGTAATAGTAGGTTGCCTAGTTCATTCTGTTTGAGCATTATGAACTCAGAATCAATATTTGAATTTTTAGAGCTTCCTGTTTTCAGAGTCATGTGTTCCAGGCATCTGATAAGAATGACTGCATAATTGTCCTAACTTCTGTAATACTTTTGCTCGAGTATGATCTCAGTATACAGACTTAATGCTTATGACAGGTCCACATTATTTGAGTAAACCGATTGAAAACCAAGAGCTGATTGAGAATGTCCCTTAATCTAGCGGCTGCATTATCAATTTGTGAGCATGTCCACATTCTGGTCTTTGAGGGAGAAAATACAGTAAAAAAAAAAAAAATGAGGTCAAGCTGGGATTTTCTAGCTCAGTGATTGGCTCTAAATGAAGGCATATGAATCTTTGCCTTTCGGTTGTGTGGAAAATCTGCCAGGGGCTAAACTTTGTTGTTAGATTGGCCTAAGCAAGCAAGGCAAGCTAGCTGCGATGGGAAGGAGAGGGAAGGAAGAAAGAAGAAAAACGTGGCTTCCTGTGGTTTTAGGAGGGTCACATCAGCCTCAGGAAGTAGGGACGTTGCGAGCAACTAAACATATGCAAATGAAATGCAACTTTTCAGAGGGAATTTGTTAAGTTACTTCATTAGCCCTGAGGCCAAGGGCAGTCCAGAGCTAATGCAAAGTAGATCTGACGGTTTCCCTTTGTTTGCATCGAGGTCTTCAGGGCAGTGGGAGTGAAGGGGTGAAAAGGCGGACAGCCATGTCCTTGAAAGGGAGCAGAACCTGTAAGCTCTCCCAAGCCCTTTTGGCTTGAATGCTGGCTTTTGTCTCCCGAGGGCCATTGGTCTGCTCCCCGAGAGTCCAAGTAATGAAGCACTTGATTAAGACCTCATTAAAAGTTCATTGACATTCATGACTGGAGCCATCACTGCAGCCCAGAGAGATGGAGTGAGGATGGGGCCAGCCTAGAAGCATAAAATCTGGGTTTAAATACTCTTTCTGCCACTTCACAGCTTGGTTTTCTTCCTGGTACATTTTTAATCTCTCGGCAATGCCACTTTTCTCATCTCTAAATAACTCCAATTCTGTGCCACTGTGAGAACGCGCTTTGAAAGCCTTAGTATTTTGTGTGTCCTTTTTTTTTTTTTTTTTTTTTTTTTTGAGACAGAGTCTCGCTCTGTCACCCAGGCTGCAGTGCAGTGGCGCAATCTCGGCTCACGGCAAGCTCCGCCTACCGGGTTCATGCCATTTCCTGCCTCAGCCTCCCAAGTAGCTGGGACTACAGGCGCCCACCACCACGCCCGGCTAATTTTTTTTCTTTTTTTTTTTTTTTTAGTAGAACAGGGTTTCACCATTAGCCAGGATGGTCTCAATCTCCTGACCTCGTGATCCGCCCACCTCGGCCTCCCAAAGTGCTGGGATTACAGGCGTGAGCCACCACGTCCGGCCTGTGTGTCCTTATTCTTGTTTTCCACCCCTTTGCTGTCTTCATCTGGTTGTTTCAGGCTCTTTAGGACCTGCTGAGGACATGTATTTCTTGCATCACAGCGCTGTGAAGCACCCTGAGACTGCACAGGCCTCTGAGAAATACAGACAGGTTATAGGGAAAAACAAGAAGCTCTAGCCTCTGGCAGATGTCCATGCAACCCACCCAAGCCCCACAAAGGAAACAGTGCAAGCAGCTGAGAATATCTCTAGACTGTTGATCAGACCCTGCCCAACCGACATTCACAGGCATACAGATAGCCAGGTGTGCCCCTTTGCACAAATTCGAGTCCTTCCATGAGATCCAGGAACCAAGCACAGCAGCAAATCCTAAAGTGTTCCACAAAACACTCATTCTTCCAGACTGTTGGCGTTCTACCATTGACGGAGGGTGGAGCTGAAAATTCTGGGCAGCTTTCCTCCAACGAGCCCAAGAATCTGAAAGGCCACCCTGACACCCACGTACTACTCACCAGACACAGCCAGCGTCACTGGACAGCCACAAGTTTTGTTTTTGTTTGGTTTTTGAATTCAGAGCTTCTGTTTGAGGCTTAGAGTTTCCAAGATGGAGCAGGGACCCCTCTTAGGGGCCTACGGGGCCCCCTAAGCATAAAGGAAAATCTTGAGTTCCTTCAAAAGAAATTCCAGGTACCTAACTTGCCCTAAGAAGTAAATGAACAACTTGATAAGCAAGAAGGTAACAGTGGCCTAAAAGAATAGCCAAGTAAGTGAGAGCCATGAGTGATGGTATGTTTGATTCCCTAGAGAAACTAAAGATAACATCTTAACATATATCCGTGAATTGTTTTCCAGAAGCCCTGACCCCTACCAAAGTTTCCCCTGGCACATCCACCTGAGATAAAGAGCTGAGGACTGAATTCTGATGACCATTCTTTGTTCTAAATTCCTTCCTCAGAGGCCTGGAGCAAGTCACATCCCCAGGCCAGACCTTAACATTCCTTCCTGCTAACCCCAAGTTTTTAGACAAAGCTTCACTTCCTTAACCAGTCAGGAATCAGAGTCTTCCTCCTGCTGCAGAGAACCTTGGTGTGAACGTTCTGCTTTATTGTGCCGGGTGAGCGGACCCCAGTTTAGTTCGGTAACAGAACTGAACATCCACAAGTTTTGTTTTGGTTTGGTTTGGTTTGGGGGCTCTCACCTTCTCTTTGAGGCTTGTACTTTCCAAGGCCATACCCTAGGAAGCCAGAAAATGACTCCATCCACTCCAGACCCTCCTTCAGGTTCTCTGAAGATTCTATAAGAATTTCCATTCTCCTAACATCACCTCCAACCTCAAGTAACCTCTCATTCTTCCTTTTTTACGTAGAGTTGATATCTTCCCTTGTTCTGGGCAAGGGAAAGAATCTTTTCCTCCCAATATTATTGAGGTATAATTGACAAATAGAAATTGTATATATTTATGGTGTGGCACATGATGAAATACGTATACATTGTAAAATGGCTACCACAATCAAGGTAATTTACACATCCATAGCCTTACATAGTTACTGTGTGTGTATGTGTGTGTCTGTGTGTGTGTGTGTTAAAAACACTTAAGATAACTCTCTGTAAATTTGAAGTCTGTAATACTTGAAATTTTGGGCTATTGTTGTCATGCTGTTAGTTAGAGTTCCAGAACTTATTTATCTTATACCAGAAAGTTTATATCCTTCTTACTTTATCAAAGATTCTTATTTCATCCCAAATTCTTCCTATGCTCTGGTAGATGGTATAAACTTCATATCTGATTCCTCCACTTAAAGCCAAGTTTCTGAAATATTCAAGCTTTTTTATCTCTTGCAGAATAGCCATACCTTTTTAAATTTTGGTTATAGATTTATAAAGCTCTGCTTCAGAGCTCAAAAATCATTGGAGCAAGTTTTTGTTCTCGCTGATTTTTCCCTAGCCAGAGGCAATATTTATAGAGCCTCCCAATGGCTACGTGGCTGTTTAGGGGTGACGATAGTGGCAGTAGCAGGTGACAAAGATTTTTGGCTTGGCCAAACTTTAGTCAGGCTCCTGAACCTTCTTCGAGGGCCATCTGTGTACTTCCATGTAAGATTCAGTCATGGCAAAGAACTCTGCTAAGTCAGTTTAACAAGAAGCCCTCATCCTCAATATCTGATCACCCTCAATATCTGATCAGATTCCTCATCCTCCACTAACACCTAGGTGATATCAGGTCACCTTGGTCTGTGTTGAGCAAAAATGCACTTAGTTTAGTTTATCCAGAATCCCCCTTCCCCCTGATGTTCCTATTAGTAACTTTCTTTTTTTTTTTTTTTTTTTTTTTCTGAGACGGAGTCTCGCTCTGGAGTGCAGTGGCCCGATCTCAGCTCACTGCAAGCTCCACCTCCCGGGTCCACGCCATTCTCCTGCCTCAGCCTCCTGAGTAGCTGGGACCACAGGCGCCTGCCACCACGCCTGGCCAATTTTTTTGTATTTTTAGTAGAGATGGGGTTTCACCGTGTTAGCCAGGATGGTCTCGATCTCCTGACCTCATGATCCGCCCACCTCGGCCTCCCAAAGTGCTGGAATTACAGGCGTGAGCCACCGTGCCCAACCTCCTCTTAGTAACTTTCTACCCACTGACTCTACTCCTTGGCTGTAAATCCCACTTGCCCATGCTGTATTTGGAGTTGAGCCCACTTTCTCTCCACCACTGCAAAATTCCACTGTTGTGGTCCCTATTTCTATTGCAATGTTCCTGAATAAAGCCTTCCTTGCTGTGCTTTAACAGTATTATTGAGTAATCTGTTTTTCTTTTATACTGGAGAAAGAGGGATTAGAGGTAAGTGGAATTGGTATCTATTGGTTAAAGCCAAGAAATTAACACTGTTCATTCTTCTCCTCCCAAATTCAAAATGAAAAAAAAAAAAAGACATAAGTGTCAAATGGAGATAAATATTAGCTTGATTATTGATAAAACTGGGATTGAATGACAGAGCCTAGAGGTACAACCACATGGACTTGATAATTCTTTGCCCTGGGAATCAAGCATTTTCTCCTCTGGTCACAGGTCCAGCCTGAAGCCTATGGGCCTTCCCAGGTGCAATGCTCCATGGAGAAGCAAAGGAAACTTACACCCTGAGGAGAGGCCAGTTCCAAAAGAGATCCAGCAGGCCTGGCATCCTCTTTGACACTTACCAATTAAGCATGTCATCAGGGAGAGAAGGTAAAACAAGGGTCTAAGAAAAACCAAACAGAGATTGTTAGCAGAGGTTGAGAAGGGTAGCAGGGAGCAGGGGATAAAGTGGGGATGGTTAATGGGTACAAAAACACAGACACAATGAATAAAATCTAGAATTTGGTAGCACAATAGGATTACTGTAGTTATCGATAATTTATCATATATTTTCAAATACCTTAAAGAGTGGAATTGGAATGATCCTAACCCAAGATAAAGGTTTGAGGTGATGGATACCCCAATTTCCTTGATTTGATGATTACTTATTGCATGCCTGTATCAAAACATCTTATGTACCCCGTAAATATATATAACTATTATGTACCTATAACAATTAGTTTTAAAAAGAAAATGAAATGGAATTGGAAACACATCCCATTTAATACAAAATCATTACTTACTAATATTATTATAATAAAATTCTGACTTCTGTTGGCTAGTATTTTGTTTCAATAATTTTGGATCTCTATTCACAGCTTAGATTGTTCTCCATGCGTGTACTTTGTGCTATGCTTTTCCAGTTTTATTCAGGTATTGTGGTTTCATGGAGTGCCGTATGACTCTGGTTTACTCCTGCAGACCTCCTCCCCCTACCTTTCTGCCCTAAGAGGCTGACTGCCGTGAACCACATTGAAACTAGTGTCCCAAAGAGTTAAAGACACAGAAGACTAACAGAAATTCTTGAGTTTGCAGGACAGCAGATAAGAAAAAAAAAAAAAAACTTGCTGAAATGTTGAAACTCCTTGCTTATGAGATAACAAAACTGGCTGAAATTGGCCGGAACCAATATGGCTGACTGGAGTCTGTGCAGAACAAGCTTGCTGACCTCACAGCCTAAGTTTCCACTGAATGTTTCATATTAACGCCCCCTGAATTTGCACATGTGACCCATGAGGAGGCATGAAGGGATAACTGTGCGTACCTAATGACATACCAGACCTCCCCTTTCCTTCCACCAATCACCTGCTAATCCCAGAATCCACCCATTAAACCTTGGCTAATAAAAGTACTGCCATAAAGCCAGCATAGGAAGACAGATTTGAGCTGGACTGCTGTCTCCTTGTTGGTCTACCTACAATAAAAAGCTTTTCTTGTCTCAAAACCCCAGTGTCATAGCACTGGCTTCTAGTGCATAGGGCAATGAGCTCTTTAGCTTGGTAACCACATCGGTGACTCCCTTGACCTGTGGCTTCTGGTTGGCTTTGACCAATGAGAAACTCAGGAAGAAAATTTCAGGGTGGAAGGAGAATGAGACTGGAGCATTTATTCTCCCATCCCCTTCTTTGCAAGGTCAACAGAAGCTGTCTGAGTCCCAGGAACAAATATCGCAGCTGCTGTCAGGCCTTCCTTCCAGGTTCTGAAGGAAACTTTCCCCTACCCCTTCAAGCCTTGGGTTGGTAATAGGACTGAACTACCCAGCTGGCATTTCCACACCCTTCCCATACCGTTATTGCCTAACGTGAGTGTGACATCTGTTGCCTGCTGGAAAGCTGACTGACACACGTGGTTAAGCTGACTTAACAAAATGAGCTGGAAAGCTTGCTATTTTTATCTATGCTCTGGAGCACATTAACTATTGCAAGAATTTTCTATTCCTTGAAGGTCAAAGAACTGATCTCTAATTCCCTCTTAGCCTAGTATTTTAGGAATAAGATGGTTCTCTGACAAATGTTTAAAATTTTTCTCATGGTGTTTTTTTTTTAATTTAGGTTTCTTCTTCCTCAGTCAAGTTTAGTAACTAATATTTCCTTTAAAAATCACCCATTTCCTTAAAAGCTTTATATTTTTTAGCATGGAACTATTTGCAGAATTCTCTTTTACTGTTTTCATCCATTCAGAAGAACTTCCAGATTAATAAAATTTTGCATGACACCCAAAAACTTTGTAAGTAAATAAAAAGGAAAACTAGTTTTGTTCTTATGCAATTGATCCATGAGGCATAATTTTTTTTGTTATACTTGGCCACCCAGAAACTATGTACTACTTTCTTAAATTTGGGGACAACTGCATCATTTAATCTGCATTCCCCTAGGTAGAAGTCAGAAATTCACTCTCCCAGACTCCCATGTAGCTAGGGCATAGATATGTGACTTAAGCATCACCAATAAGATTTATTTACAAGAGACTTTGGGACTTCATGATGCAAAGTCTCAGGCACCAATTGAGAGCAATTTCTGGTGCAGGTACTGAACACAACATCTAACTTTCAGAGGCTACATTGGCTTTAAAGGTTGTATCCAATGTCCAGATTTAAGTAACAAGTTGAGGTCTCTATGCTTAGTAGTGGTAGTAACAGCGTCTCCATGGAAACTCTCAGATGGCTTAAACTGGTAGTTGTAACTGTCTCCATAGCCTTATTCTCTGGCCCCCTTGGAGAATGGGTGAGGTACCTGATTGTTATGGGCTAACTGTGTACCTCCCAAAATTCATTTTGAAGCCCTAAACCCCAGTATCTCAGAATGTGATTATATTTGGTGCCAAGGACTTTAAAGAAGTCATTAAGGTAAAATGAGGCTGTTAGGATAGCGACCTACTCCAACCTGACTGGTGTCCTTGTAAAAAGAGAAAGAGACACCAGGGATGCCCACACACAGAGAAAAGGCCATGTGAGAATAAAGCAAGAAGGTAGCCTTCTGCAAGCCAAGAAGAGATGCCAAAGAAAACACTGAATCTGCTGACACCTTGATCCTGTGCTTCTGACCTCCATCATTGTGAGAAAATAAATGTCTGGTGTTTGTGTCATCCATTCTGTGGTATTTTATTATGGTAGCTCTAGCAAGCTCATACATTGATGTTGTTCAATATATTTATTTCCTGCTTGAATTTGCTAAAATGAGCTTTGTTGTTTGAAACTAAAAACACTGATTCTGCACATTATGTAATTGTAGGAATGGTTTCCATTTCTGGTATGGCTGAGTTAGTTCCTACTGGACTAGCCCTCTTGCAGATGACAACTATAAACTCTGAACAAACTTTTAAAATTTGATATTTAAAGCATTTTTTAAAATTCCTCCAACTACTTAAAGGCATTGGAGGGAAACCAAAAGTAGGCATATACCAGAAGGGCCTTGACACTTGATAAATGGGAACAGCACTGGGTGTTTCACGTTTTCACAACTTTTAGGCTGAGGCCAAGCCCTAATCTTTACCATATGGGGGTGGCTGAAGCTTTAATGAAAAACTTACTGATTTTTCTGGTACAAAGAACTATTAGAAAGAGTTTGAGGTGACCACAAGCCGTGGACAGTGAGGAGGGAGACTTAGGAAGGACAGAGACAGGCCGGGTGTGGTGACTCACGCTTGGAATCCCAGCACTTTGGGAGGCTGAGGCAGGCAGATCACGAGGTCAGGAGATCGAGACCATCCTGGCTAACATGGTGAAACCCCATCTCTACTAAAAATACAAAAAAATTAGCCGGGCATGGTGGTGGGCACCTGTAATCCCAGCTACTCAGGAGGCTAAGGCAGGAGAATGGCATGAACCCGGGAAGGTGGAGGTTGCAGTGAGCCAAGAATGCACCACTGCACTCCAGCCTGGGCAACACAGCAAGACTCCGTCTCAAAAAATAAAAAGAAAAAGGAAAAGAAAGGGCAGAGCCATAGAGGGAGCACCAAATCCTGAATATATACTTAGATCAAATTTCTGGCTAATCCCCTCCCTATGCATGTGTGGGACAGACCCCAAGCAGCTTAGATAAGAGTAAAATAACTGAACTGAAATTCACGTTGCTGCCCAAGAAACATAATTTTCAGTTTTAGTCTAATTAAATCAATTGCCCACTAAAACAAACAAAAATCAATCCTCTTAAGAAGAATATAAAAGAGTCCAGAGTTTCCACAATACATTTTTGATGTCCAGGTTACATTTCAAAAATTATATGACAAATTCGTAAAAATGAAAATGTGACCCATTCTCAAGAAATAAAATAATGGAGAGTTTGAATTAAGATGTTAAACCATCATTATAATTATGCTATAGGAAATAAATAAAAATATACTCACAATGAATGAAGCAATCATTATTTCACTAAAAAAAAAACTACAATAATAAAAGGTCCACATGGAGGTTCTAGAACTAAAAAATATAATATTTAAAATAATTATATAAATACACATATAAGAATTCAGACACATACATGGGAGTCTGAAATAAGAAAGAAACAAGAGCAGCAGCTGCCACAAGGAAAATGTTTTCTTTCATCCAGATTAAAAGTCCTGATTGGCCGGGCACAGTGGCTTATGCCTGTAATCCCAGCACTTTGGGAGGCCGAGGCAGGCAGATCACAAGGTCAGGAGTTCGAGACCAGCCTGGCCAAGATGGTGAAACCCCTCTCTACTAAAAATACAAAAATCAGCAAGGTGTGGTGGCACGGGCCTGTAGTCCCAGCTACTTGGGAGGCTAAGGCATAAGAATCACTTGAACCCAGGAAGTGGAGGTTGCCGTGAGCCGAGATCGCACCACTGCATTCCAGTCTGGGCGAAAGAGCAAGACTCCATCTCAAAAAAAAAAAAAAAAAAAAAAAGTCCCGATTATCCAGAACCTAGGAAAAAGCACCTTGGCCATGGTCCCTCAAAGACTGCCAGATACTTAACGAGAAGGTAAACAGAAGAGGCAGAGAAGAGGTACTGAATCTATTAGAAATATTTGTTGCCACAGTTGCCTTATTTTGCCAAGATAGAACTTTTTGAAGGTGATCTTCTACCATCACTATCACTTTGTTTAAAAAGAGAAACTTATAAGTAACAAAAATATAATTTCAGAATATATGACAGTCTCCCAAAAAGGACAGATGACAACTTTGCATTGACATCTAAAAAGGGAGCAAGGAGGAAGAAGAAGATAAATCTGAAAACTACTAACACAATTCAAAATGTTATTTAATGGTACTGTACCATACACAACTGTTTTCTTGATACAAATCTTTCCATTTAGAATCTATATTTCACAGTGCAATGTATTTTGATACTTCATTTTTGTTTTAATCCAGTTAAAATGTGAAAATCCAATTTCACATTAAGAAAAAAACAAAATTCCTAATATCATTTTACTTAATTTAGAATATTCTGAGTTAACAGAGACATCTCAGGAAGAAAAACTTAACTTCTTCTTGAATCTTTTTACCTATGGGCTGGGAAGAAATCAGATGACTGCAGGAATGCTTCTGATGGTAAAGGCCACAGAAATGGGGCTAAAGATATGTCCCGATTGGTCGCATCTCACCTATGACCCAGTGTAGCCCAGGGCCCCGGACACTAATGCGAAGCCAAAGGAGTTTATTGTATGGGTGAAAATTTTGCTATGGATCAGCCATGGGAAAATAGCTAGTATACATTGATCTAGTGCCCTGAGGAAATACAACAACTAGGTTCTCACTTGGTCAGTGGGGTATCTGAAATCCAAGCTTGCATCTCAGAATTCAGTCTGGCCATCAGGGTTGGCTAATACTGATGAATTAGAGTCCAACCACTTCTGGTCCAAGAGTGCTTCAAAGTTTCCTCTGTGTCATTCATAGAATTCTTTAATATTCCACCCAAGCCTGGGACAGCTCCTGGTTTTCCGGTATCAGCCAGGCCCGCTTATCTGCTCAAGAAGCCTATATATAAAATTTGTATTGTACCAAGCCTTCTGAAGTGGATAATTCCTTAATTTGGAAAAAATATATAGATAAACTTTCCTAGATCAGTTCATCGTAACATTTATCTATTTTCTCATCATTTTTATGTGTTCCAGTTTTGATGACTTTCAGCACAAATCAAAACATTGTTTACTGCCTCCGTTTTTGAAATTTGACGGTGGTTTCATCCTCATGCAATCTCACATTGTTTTCTCTTCATAATGCACATTTTATAGCTGCAATGTCACCTTGAGTCTTTCAATACCAGTTGAAAGACAGAGCATTGTTTTATCCTCATATCCGTTCTTTTCTTGCAGCTATAGCTTTTCCAATGGCTATGATCTATATGTTTTTCCCAACCTTTCAAAGGAGGTTGATCTAGTATTTGGAGTAGAGATAGATTTTTCTCAGAAATTGCATAGTTACCATTTTAATATTTTATCACTCTGAAGACATAATGGCTTAAATTTACTCTAGCATCACTTTGTCAGATTCAAGACCCAGCAGCAGGAAGAATAAGGGAGCTTAGTCCTTTCTTCACAGAACTCCTCTTTCATATTTGTTGTGGCAATTGGAAGATATGTAGCCAGTGAGCTGGTGGCTCACTACCATGCCTCTTTATTGGGGCATATCTGTGGCAGCTCTCCTGCTTTATGCCAGCCAGGACCACCCTGGGAGTATGCATCACAGAGCACTTCCCACTGTGTGATCTCCAACATGAGGTGCTTTTCCCAGAGGTGTAGGTAGCATTTGCATCCAGCCCATCCCTCCATGGCCACAGGACCCAATACCCACCCTCTCCACTGTCCCTTTCTGATCTAAATTAAAAGGTATCAAAGGATGCTTTAGATCAGAAAGGCATTTATTTCTTAAATGAGCTATTCTTTTCCACACAGGAAATATATGTTAGTTTAAACATTCTCCTAATGTTGTATATTGAACACATTTCTTATATATTGAACACACGCAACTCAAAGTGTCTAGTGTCTAGTGTGAGGTCATGTACTAATGTGGATACACATTCTTCGTTATTTTTATTTCTTTATTTTTATTTTTTGTAGAGACAGGGTCTCACTATGTTGCCCAGGCTGGTCTTGAACTCCTGGGCTCAAGGGATCCACCTGCCCCTGAAATGGGAAAAGTTCCCTTATCCCCCTCGCAGGGTGTGAGACAGAGGGAGTGGCTTGCTTCTTCAGTGCCCCACTGCTGAAACCTCTAGGGGAGCATACAGACGGGAAGGTTGTGGGGCTCCAACCCCACGGCAGTGTCTAGGGGTGGATGTTTACAGCTCCCGAAGCCTCAGTGGGCACGTGCTACCATGTGCTCTTTTAGTTATGCCATCTGTAGGTGGCTTGTGTTAACCAGCTCAATTAGACCCTCTCAAGGACAGAGAGCTTTCTGTATCCCGGGTTCTCGCCTTGGTGTACTGGAAGAATTGGATCACACCTGGGCTTGGAGAATGAGTACAGAGTTCTATTGAGTGGAGGTAGCTCTCAGCAGATGAGGGAAGGCAGAAGGGGGATAGAGTGGGGAGGTTTTCCCCTGGAGTCAGGCTGCTCAACGGCCTGGGCTCTCCTCCAACTGCCCCAGCGAAACTCCACATCATTCTGCTTCTGCCAGTCGGTGGCCAGCCAGCGGTCTGGGGCCCACCGGTGCATTCCTCTTGACGTCCAGCGGCTTGTGTGCATGTCTGCTAGGGTCTCGGGGTTTTTTATAGGCACAGGATGGGGGCATGGTGGGCCAGGGTGGTCTTGGGAAATGCAACATTTGGGTGCAAAGGCAGGAGTGCCTGTCCTCACCTAGGTCCATGGTCACAGGCCGGGGAGTGGAGCCCTTATCAGGGACCATGCCCTCTTCTACGCAGCACTTCTCTGTCTCCCTTCCATATCACCTCGACCTCCCAAAGTGCTGGGATTACAGACATAAGCTACCATGTCTGGCCCAAAATTTTCTTTATTTTTAAATAGATTTGATAATTTTTAAACATTGAGACTTATGTGCATCCACACATAAAGAGTTAAATGTGTGGGATCAAGCCACCATCTTTACTCAAGTATAAACTGCAGTGCACATAGGATTCATCTGACCAGCAGACTTCCCTCAGGAAACCACTCTCTTGTTCCTCATCCATGTGTTTTAGTGGGGCTCAGGTCATGCTCACTACCACAGAAGTGAACACAAGAGCTACATCTGACCAATCAGTTGTCCAGTCCCCACTCACATTGGTCTGGAGATGAACACGTGATCCAGGGGGAGCGTCTTCCCTAGAACCTGGCTTTTTAGGAGCTATGAGAAAGGATGGTCCTCCTTCTCAGGGGTCATGGGCTCTACGGACCATATGGGCTGGTGGCTGCTGGAGGCCATCTTGCCTATGATCTATGGCAGGAAGCTATCTGAGAAAGTTGCCAGGCAGAGGCAACAATTTCCACGATATGAAGAGAGAGACAGAATCCCGACACTGATGTTACCGGCTCTGTTACTATATGTGCCTGATGCCAGATCTTTCTTGGATATTCCATTTACATTTGTAATGTAATTGCTAATAAATTATCTACCTCATTTAAGGTACTTTGGGCTAGGTTTCTGTCACTTGCATGCAAAGTTGTGCTGACCTTTTTATAACTGCAGCCTACCTTCTTCTCATTTCTCTTATCTCCTCATCGATGAACATTTTTAATAACTGTTTCATATTCCACCTGATTTATATGAATTACATGTTCTACTCCATATTTCCTATGCTAGCTGCCAATCACTATGAACAAAATAACAAGAAGGGGTGGATTGAATGAAACTAATATTTACTGAGCACATGTCATGTGTCAGGACACATACTGGGCCCTTTATCTCAATTACCTTATTTAATTTTCACAGCCATCCTTTGTTATTAATTCTCACAACCACTCTAAGGTTGCTATTATTTTCACAGTTTCATCAATGAAGACCCCCAAAGTTTCTAAAATGAATTCTAAAATCTTTTTGCCATAATCATTTGCTTCCTCTTCCCTTCCCTCTTAATTTATCTCGCAGGGATGAAATGTAATAAAGTCAGGTTAACACGACACAGTGCAGAACGCTACATTGCCACCCTTAGGTTTCGTGAAAATCTTTGATCTTTTGTACTATCTTTCTTTGATAAAAATACATATGTTTTTGTATATTAAAACTTTTTAAATTGGGATATGCCTATGATTGATTATACATTTGATGAATCAATTCCTTTTTCTTGAGGAGTTCTTATCAAGTCAATGGCACATTGTACAGTACAGCCATGTGAGAGTTAAGGAAACAAGGCAATGAATTCCTTCTACCGAAGCCAAATTATGCTACTTATTTATGCCTCAGAGTGAATGAGTTCATCTGATGGTTCCTCAGCTCCCAGTCAACAGATATTAGGCAGAAGCCTTTGGAGTGGAGAAGGGAGTGATACTTCTCCTAACCAGGGCATTCCAGAAAGAAGTATTTAATCACCATCATTTGCCCAAAAGGTGCTGTGAAAATGCCAGGAGACTGAGAACTCAGAGGTCAGAGAAGGTTGTGGGCTCTAGGAGGTGTGCAAAGGTGCTAGAAGGGCTGCTAGAAGGACAGAGGAAAACAGAAGACAATGCACCTATGAAGTCATCACGGCTCCAGGCCAGCCCTGCCCTGGATTTTCTTTTGGGCATTCTGCTTGATATTCACATAAGAACTTGAATTTATAGCACCTAAGATTTTTTCTATAAAATGTTAGCTGTCATTTACAGATGCAGGCTTTTAAAAAGGGATAAACATGAACTCCAATCTATGAATGTAAAACCCATCATTTTTGTTGTTCTCTGGCTTTATTCCATGTGTCTATGACCAAGGCATTTTTCTCTCATTGGTCATAGTCCATGGCATAATGTCCTGGCCTTATATCACTATCGACTCCCACATTAACTTAATGACTATTTTAAATAGCATCCTTTAAATTATCTAATTTGATTCTCACTGTCCTGTTGCAAGATAAGGAGGGTAAATTTTATTATCCCCCTTTTTACTCAGTTGACTTGCCCAGAGTAGACTCTCAGTGACTATTTATTGAATACATGAATACATAAAAATGAAGACACTGATTCAGAGACGTGCATGTGTGTGTGTGTGTGTTATTTGCCCTAGGTCATACTGGACATCAAAAGTGGAATCCAACCTTGCTGGTATCCAGCCAGAATATTTTGCCTGCAAATAATAGTCTTTCCTGAGTCTCAACCTGCCCGTCCTCCTGGCAAAGGATCAAAATGACCCCAAGGTGAATGACGCAGGAATCAAATGGAGGAGAAAGTAAGTTCTTTCACAGCTCTGGGTCTTCAGAGCCAAGTCACATACTGGGAAATGCCGGTGACACAGATGATGACTCTCAGCCTTATCACCAGGCCGATAGGAGGGAGGGCAGAAGTCTCCACTCTAGAGAACTGAATCTCTTGATCTTCTGTGAGATAATACTTTTAATTTTCATCAGTGCAAGAGTATGTCTCAAACCAGAAGGGGTTTGCCTAATTCATCATGCTCCCAGGCCACACAATGGGACCCCTGACAAGCAGAACATTGGAGAGGGAAAGAAATGGACATCATGAATTCTCATGAATTGCAAATGCTTCTTCATTAAAGGATGTTGTCTTGCTTGGGACCATCTGCTTGATATAACTGGGTCCAGGTTCTCGGGCTGGAAACATCTGCCACTTTAATAATTTTACCTCTTAATTAAAGCACAACAAAAAGGAGGCCAAACATAGCTATGACCCTGGACATATCAGAGTTCAGGCACATAGACTGGAGAACACACTCACGTTGGTTCTATGTGAATGAGAACACACAGGTGTGCTGTTCACTCAATGCATGCGCTCCCTACCCAGATGAAACAAATTTAGGTAACTGAATCCTCTATCCCATTGACTTGAAGTACTATTTCAAAGGCACTTTGTCTTGAGTTTAATTGATCTTCCACTGGTAGGGCCTCCTGACCAGTTGTCTTTAAGCTACTCTGCCCTGCAGCATCTTGGTCAAGTAGTTAATGATCTATAAATAAACACTTTAATGCACTAGGGGAGATGCTATTTAAAGAAACCCCACAGCTAATCCTTTTATACCACAAAGAATTCTTCTGTAATGCAAACAGTCACCCTTTAATTGGTCTATTTTGTAAGTTCAGCTTTTCATATCAATTTTCACATACATCATCAAAGAAATAGCGTGCAGAAACACTCTAGTGTGTACACGGTAAAGCAATAGACAAATGGTAGATGACAGTAGTATTTCTCAGTTGGGGAGGCACCCACATCATTTTGAACTCAGGTCAAACTATAAGCATGCCACAGAGATTCTGACTCTACATCTATCTTTCCTTTCCCCACACTCCCCACTCCATTAGTCTGAAATCTCTCAAGAGCTTAGATGCCTGCATTTCTTTTATTTCTCATGTTGTCTTATATTGGGTTATGCTCCTTGAGATTCTGCCAAAGTGATTGAGCAGTAAGTCCCATCATTTGTTCATTCTTTATTCATTCAACAAATACTTATTAAGCATCATTTTGTGCACTGGGAATACAGCCACAAGCAAGACAAGGTAATTTCCTCTTGGCGCTTTGTTGAAGGAGAGTAAGGAGAAGTAAATATATGAATAAATACAGAATGCTCAATAAAATGTCAGTATTGTTATCTATGATGACAAATAAACCAGGGGATAGAGATGGAGATGCAATTTTAAATAGGTTTTGTCATGGAACTCCTCTCTTAAGAAGTGTCATGTAGACCAGGCATGGTGGCTTATGCCTGTAATCCCATCACTTTGCGAGGCCGAGGTGGGTGGATCACCTGAAGTCAGGAGTTCTAGACCAGCCTGGCCAACATGGTGAAACCCTGCCTCTACTAAAAATACAAAAATTAACTGGGTGTGGTGATAGGTGCCTGTAATCCCAGCTACTGGGGAGGTTGAGCCAGGATAATTGCTTGAAGCCAGGAGGCAGAGGTTGCAGTGAGCCAAGATCGTGCCATTGTACTCCAGCCTAGGTGACAAGATCGAAACTCCATCTAAAAAAAAAAAAAGGATCAAGTAGCATAAAGCTAAGCAAAAAGCAAGAGGAAGGAAGGCATGGGAATATCTGAGTAGGGAGGATTCCATGGAAAAGAATCAGCAAGTGGAGCAGCCCTGGCATAGAAACACATTTGGTATCTTTGGGGAACAGCAAGATGACTATTATGTACAAAACAGAATGAACGAGGGCAATGGTGGTAGGACCTAAGATATAAGAGGTATGTAAGGGCCAGGTCATGGAGTTTTGTATACATGGTAAGGACCTGGTCGTAAGAGGTATTTACATAAGGGAAAGGAAGAATACCATGTTCCAATGGACTGGGAAACAGAAGACCATCATATTCTGTTCAGCTCCTTATTCTCTGAAGAAAAAAGAATGAATGCTTCTAAAACCCAAGGCAGCATTAAGAGCCTCTTCCTAAAGTGTCAGTGAGGACCCTAAGGACCCTTAGAGATCATGGCCCAACATCCTCATTGAACAGTTGTACCCTGAATAAATTCTGGGATTCTATGCAGTTCAAGCTCAGGGAAATGTGCAGCCATCAAAGGTAGTTTTTGAAAAATCATTTAAATATTTATTTGAAATGTGAAAGTTGTCAGAATTGAAATAAAGTCACTCATGTTAAGAAACCCCTGACAAATAGAGTCAGGGAAGGCCACAAAGAGAGGGTTCTTATGCTTATTTGCCTGTTAATGAAAAAGACTCTATAAAACCTCACCTTACATAAAGGTCATCACAATTTCATACAAAAATAAAAACTTCTGCAAGGACATCTGTCCAGCAGCTCTCTGTCCAACCTCAGACTGGCATTATCCTTGTTATTGATCCTTGTAGCCAAGGATAATTATTTTAAGACAAACACGTAATCCTCCTCACTTTTTCCTCTAAAAACTTTTATCTTCCTTTTCCTCGGGTTACCTCCTTGAATACACACATAGTTTACAATGGCATGTGTATTGCCACTGCAATCCTCTATTCTTAAACATCTTTTCTTTTAGAGAGTTTCTTTCTGTTATTTAGACTGACAAAAGAATCATAATGGAGATTAAATGTACAATTCAGTCAAGACTACTTAAAACTCCTCTCTTCTCTTCTTCTATTCTTCTCTTCTCTCTCTTCTTCTATTCTTCTCTTCTTCTATTTTCTCACAACCCACCTTTGCTTTATTATTGTTTCTGTTTTTACTGTTCTCTCTCCTTTGTCCCCAAAAGTATCAGACACACTGAGCTTGTAGATTCAACTCTTTCTTCCTTTACCCAACCATCCCATGCTCTGCCACCCAACTAGAATTCAGCCAAACACTAGTCTAGGTGCTTCTGTGAATGAATTTTGCAGATGTAATTATTAACATCCCTAACAAGTCAACTTTAAGTACAAGAGATTACCTGGGTGGGCCTGACTGAATCAGTGGAAGCTACATCAAAGTCCCTGAACAGACTCCAAAGAGCAATCGGATCTACAATTGTTCTTCTCTCACTGGATCTTCCCTTCTTGACTCTCTGTAAACAACTGCTTTGGCCTGTGTCTCTGAAGTGCTAGCCTGTTCATTATCTCTTCTTGACTGCCCGACCTATGAATTTCAGACTTGCTTGGCCATCCTCACAATTACCAAGCCAATTGCTTGTGATAAGTCTACTTGTATCTAAATAAAATTTTAGCAAAAAAAGCCAACAATATATAAAAGGGATAACACATCATGACCAAGTGAAGTTTATCCCAAGAATTCAGGATTGGCTTAATATTTGTAAGTCAATCAATATAATCCTTCATATTAATGAATTGAAAATGAAAAATCACATAATCATCTTGACAGCTGTCAAAAAGATTTGACAAAATTTACCATTAATACCTGATATTAAAAATCCTCCTAGCAAAGTATGAATAGAAGAAAATTTCTTCAACCTGATACAGGACATCTGCAAATGATGTATAGTAATATCATACTTAACGGTGGAAGACTGAATACTTTTCTACTATGATCAAGAACAAGCCAGAGATGTATGCTCTCACCACTTCTATTTAACATTGTTAGTGGAGGTCCTAGCCAATGCAATAAGGCCTGAAAAAGAAACAAAGGCATCAAGATTATAAATGAAGAAGTACAGTGTTTACTCATAAATGGCATCATCATCTACACAGAAAACCTGATGGAATCCACAAAAAAAGCTACTACATGGGGGAAGCAGCCAAAATGGTTGAATAGAAACAGCTCTGGTCTGTGGCTCCCACTGGGAAGAACGAAAACAGCAAGTGAGTTCTGCATCTTCAATTGAGGTACCCAGGTTCTCTCATGGGGACTGACCAGGCAGTTGGTGCCACCCATGGAGAATGAGGAAAAGCGGAGTGGAGTGAGGGCTTATCCAGGAGCTGCAAGGGCAACAGAAACTCCCTCCCACAGCCAAGACAGGTAGTGAGGGATTGTGCTACTCCACCCTGAAAACCTTGCTTTCCCCACAGAGCTTTGCAACCTTTGGATCAGGAGGTCTCTTCATGAGCCCAACACCACCAGGAACTTGGGTCCCAAGCACAGAGCTGTGCAGACTCATGGCAGTTGCTTGAGTGGGCAGCCACTCAGTCAGGCACTGAGACACAGGAGTCTTTGCATATTCTGGCTCTGGGAACTCCAGTGACACAGGAGATCTGTCCACACCCCTGGGAAGGAGGCTGAAACCAGGGAGCCAAGGGTCCCCATTCAGCAGGCCCCACTCCCAAGGAACTCCACAAGCTAAAACTCACTGGCTTGGAATCCCCCCTGACCAGCACAGCAAGCTGGAGACTGCTTAAGAAGACCAAGTTCTGGGGGGGCAGGGAGGGGTGGCCACCATCACTGTGGCTCCAGTTGGCCATTTTTCCTGCTGCCAGTGCCAGCAAGACTGGGCAGTTTGGACCAGGAGCAATTCTCCACAGCACAGCACAGCAGCTGTGATGGTTCGTGTCCAGACTGCTTCTTTAAGTGGGACCCCGACCCATTCTTCCTCACCAGGAAGGGTCTCCCTTCAGGAGTTTTAACATCCCCAGCCAGGGGTTTATGGACAAATCTCTGATCTCCCTGAAAGAAGCCCATAGGAGGAGGGGTGGCAGCAGTATCATGGATCAGTAGTCTTAGTCTTTTCTGCCTTCCAGATCTAGAGAGTCAAGGCAGCCCAGACAAGGGGGATTCCTCCCAGTGAGGCAAACCTGCTCTGCCAAGGGGCTGCCAAACTGCTTATTTAAGCAGGTCTCTGATCTCATTCCTCCTGACTGGGTGAGACCCCCCAACAGGGATCTCCAGACACCTCATACAGGACCATTCCAGTGGGCATCAGGTTGGTACCGCTCTGAGACAGAGCTCCGAGAGGAAGGGGCAGATTGCTATCTTTGCTATTCTGCAGCCTCCACTGGCGATACCTCCAGGGGCAGGAGGAATCCAGGCAAATAGGGTCTGAAGTGGACCCCCAGCAAACTGCAACAGCTCTCTGGAAGAGGGCCCTGTCTGCTAAAAGAAAAACAAATAGAAAGAAACATCAATGAAAAATGCCCCAAAAAACCCCATCCAAAGGTCAGCAGCTTCAAAGATCAAAGATAAATAAACCCATGAAGATGAAAAAGAATCAATGCAAAAACACTGAAAACTCAAAAAGCCAGAGTGCCTCTTCTCCTCCAAATGATTACAGCATGTCTCCAGCAAGGGCACAGAACTGGTATGAGGCTGAGATGGATGAATTGACAGAAGTAGGCTTCAGAAGACAGTAATAAAAAACCTTGCTGAGCTAAAGGAGTATGTTCTAACCTATTGCAAAGAAGCTAAGAACCATGATAAAACATTACAGGGGCCATTAGCCAGAATAACCAGTTTAGAGAGGAACATAAATGATCTCATGGAGCTGAAACACAATATAAGAACTTCACAATGCAAACATAAGTATCAAAAGTCAAATAGACCAAGAGGGGAAAGGATATCAGAGCTCGAAGACTATCTTGCTGAAATAAGGCAGGAAGGCAAGATTAGAGAAAAAAAAGAATGAAAAGGAATGAACAAAACCTCTGAGAACTATGGAATTATGTAAAAAGACCAAACCTGTGACTGATTAGGGGTACCTGAAAGAGATGGGGAGAATGGGACCAAGTCGGAAAACACACTGCAGGATATCATCCAAGAAAAATTCCCCAACCTAGCAAGACAGGCCAACATTCAAATTCAGGAAATCCAGAGAATCCTGGTAAGATACTCCAGAGAAGATCAACCCCAAGACGCATAATCATCAGATTCTCCAATGTTGAAATGAAGGAAAATATGTTAAGGGCAGCCAAAGAGAAAGGCCAGGTCACCTACAAAGGGAATCCCAGCAGACTAACAGCAGACCTCTCAGCAGAAACCCTACAAGCCAGAAGAAGTTGGGGGTCAATATTCAACATTCTTAAAGAAAAGAATTTCCAACCTAGAATTTCATATCCAGCCAAATTAACCTTTATAAGTGAAGGAGAAATAAAACTTTTTCAGACAAACAAATGCTGAGGGAATTCATCACCAGCAGGCTTGCCTTGCAAGAGCTCCTGGAGGAAGCACTAAATATGGAAAGGAAAAACAATTACCAGCCACTACAAAAACACACTGAAGTACACAGACCAATGACACTATGAAGCAACTACGTAAACAAGTCTGCAAAATAATCAGCTAGCATCATGATGACAGAATCAAATTCACACATAACAATATTAACCTTAAATGCAAATGGGCTAAACACCCCAATTAAAAGACACAGAATGGCATGCTGGATAAAGAGTCAAGATCCTTCAGTGTGCTGTATTCAAGAGACCTGTCTCACATGCAAAGACAGGCATAGGCTCAAAATAAAGGGGTGGAGGAAAATTTACCAAGCAAATGGAAAACAGAAAAAAAGCAGGGGTTGTAATCCTAGTTTCTGGCAAAACAGACCTTAAGCCAGCAAAGATAAAAAAAAAGACAAAGAAGGGCATTACATAATGATAATATGATAAGGGCAATTCAACAAGAAGAGCTAACTATTCTAAATATATATGCACACAATACAGGAACACCCAGATTTATAAAACAAGTTCTTAGAAACCTACAAAGAGACTCAGACTCCCACACAATAATAGTGGGACACTGTAACACCCCACTGTCAATATTAGAGAGATCATTGAGACAGAAAATTAACAAAAATATTCAAGACTCAAATTCAGCCTTGGTTCAAGTGGACCTGATAGGTATCTACAGAACTCTCCACCCAAAAACAACAGAATATACATTCTTCTTGGCACCACAGGCATTTATTGTAAAATTGATCACATAATTGGAACTAAATCACTCCTCAGCAAATGCAATAGAACTGAAATAATAATAAATAGTCTCTCAGACCATAGCACAATTAAATTAGAACTCAAGATTAAGACACTCACTCAAAACCACACAACTACATGGAAATTGAACAATGTGCTCCTGAATGACTCCTGGGTAAACAATGAAATTAAGGCAAAAATCAAGAAGTTCTTTGAAACTACTGAGAACAAAGAGACAATGTACCAGCTAAAGCTGTGTTAAGAGAGAAATTTATAATACTAAATGCCCACATCAAAAAGCTAGAAACATGCAATATAGAGGACATAAAAGACACAGTTTGACCCTGTATTTTTCCCTTAGAATAGTTCCTTCCATAAGTAAGACTTTATTTTTACATATAGATTGTCCTATAGCTGGTCTTGGATCATAAAGTTAATGATATAGTTGATAAAAATCTAGACCACACATTTTTGTGGTCTTTTGTCACCCTAGACCACACACAAAAAAACATTCTCCAAGTGGATGCTCAGGTCAGACTATGATACTTTTAAACAAAGACATTTACTGAAGCTTAGAATGTAAAGCACACAACTATTTGCAGCAGCAATAGTCTTTCAAAAATGACTAAAACAAACTTTAAATATAAGGCATATAAAACAGACTATTAAGGATAGTTTTCCAAACTGTATCTAGAAATACAGGAAAATATGTATTGCCTTGTAATAAAGTTAAAGAAATATTCTTTCTCAGTTCTATAAACACAATAAGAGGTTATAGTTTTATTTGGTTCCCATAAGTTAAAAACTCTGATTGCTTTTACATAAATTCCTCCAAATTCTTAGCTACTCGCAGATTTTTATTAATGCCTTTTCACAAAACACAGAGATTATCTCTAACTTCCTTTCAGAAATGTGCTTTTTCATTGGTTTAAATAAGTATACTTAATTTTCTAGCAATAAGCATGATTTAAAATTTAAGGTTCAAGGTAATTCTAGAAAAAGGTAGATACTGTCTATTTCTGTTACACAATTTGTTATTTCTTCAAATTTCCTATAGCAGTATGATAGATCATCAAAGAACCTGTTTGAGATACAAAACTTTGGTAGAAAATATTTGATGAGTATCTTGATTATAACCTAGAATATGTATACATTAGTAAAATAACCAGATATACTACAGAACTCTCTTTTGGCTCAAACAGGTTGACCTCAATCCACGTTTACTCTTGATATCACTCTATTGGCTGAAGGAGGAAACTCAAACCTCAGGGTTTGTTTTTCCCAGGACAGATAGTAGTGATAGTGCATTATATTTTAATAAGAAAAACAAACCAGTAAACCTTGAGAAATTTTAAAAAGCATAGTTGAGTCATATTTTTTCATAATTATATACTTATCTATTTATTGCCCATGGAAAATATATGTATAGAAGTATTTCTTCTGTTATTTGTTACTATCTTCTTAATTTGTTCCAAAGATAATACTGCTATACTGCATTCCCTCTGGAAGGAAACAAAACAAAACTCACTCAAAACCAGCAGTGCTGCTATCAGATAAGTAGATGTCAATGTATACTTACAAGGAAAGCCTAAAAAATGTAATGTGTTAATTCAGCCCTTTTCTTTTTTTTTTTAATTTACTTGTACTTTTATTTTTTTTTTATTATACTTTAAGTTCTAGGGTACAAGTGCACAATGTGCAGGTTTGATACATAGGTATACATGTGCCATGTTGGTTTGCTGCACCCATCAACTCATCATTTACATTAGGTATTTCTCCTAATGCTATCCCTCTGCAACCCCCAACCTGCTGACAGGCCCCAGTGTGTGATGTTCCCCGCCCTGTGTCCAAGTGTTCTCATTGTTCGATTCCCACCTATGAGTGAGAACATGCAGTGTTTGGTTTTCTGTCTTTGCGATAGTTTGCTCAGAATGATGGTTTCCAGCTTCATCCATGTCCCTGCAAAGGACATGAACTCATCCTTTTTTATGGCTGCATAGTATTCCATGGTGTATATGTGCCATATTTTCTTAATCCAGTCTATCATTGATGGACATTTGGGTTGGTTCCAAGTCTTTACTATTGTGAATAGTGCCACAATAAACATATGTGTGCATGTGTCTTTATAGTAGCATGATTTATAATCCTTTGGGTATATACCCGGTAATGGGATTGCTGGATCAAATGGTATTTCTAGTTCTAGATCCTCGAGGAATTGCCACACTGTATTCCACGATGGTTGAACTAATTTACACTCCCACCAACAGTGTACAAGTGTTCCTATTTCTCCACATCCTCTCCAGCATCTGTTGTTTCCTGACTTTTTAATGATCGCCATCCTAATTGACGTGAGATGGTATCTTATTTTGGTTTTGATTTGGATTTCTCTGATCACCAGTGATGATGAGCATTTTTTCATGTGTCTATTGGCAATTCAGCCCTTTTCTATGTAATATTTCCAAGTCAGACTTTCTTACATTCCTGGAATTTAGTTTGATATACCAAGAATAATAATGATAAAATATTTGCTTTGATTACCGTGGGGGGTGAATGAAATGTTTAATTGTATTAAAACAAACAAACTTTTCAGAGAAAAAAAAAGCTAGAAACATCTCAAGTTAACAACCTAACATCAAAGCTAAAAAAACTGGAGAACCAAGAGCAAACAAACACCAAAGCTAGCACAAGGCAAGAAATAACCAAGCTCAGAGTGAAATTGAAGGAGATAGAGACACAAAAAAAACTTTCAAAAAATCAGTGAATCCAGGAGCTGGCTTTTTGAAAAAAATTAATGAAATAGACTCCTAGCTAGAATAATAAAGAAGAAAAGAGAGAAGAATTAAATAGACACAATAAAAAAATGATTGTAGGGATATCACCACTTACCCCACAGAAAAACAAACAACCATCAGAGAATACTATAAACACCTCTATGCAAATGAACTAAAAAATCTAGAACAAAGAATAAAGTCCTGGTCACATACACCCTCCCAAGACTGAACCAGGAAGAAGTCAATTCCCTGAATACTCCAATAACAAGTTCTGAAATTGAGGCAGTAATAAATAGCCTACCAACCAAGAAAAGCTCAGGACCAGATGGATTTACAGCTGAATTCTATCAGAGGTATGAAAAGGAGATAACATCCTTGCTTATGAAACTATTCAAAACAATTGAAGGGGAGGGACTCCTCCCTAATTCATTTTATGAGGCCAGCATCATCCTGATACCAAAGCCTGGCAGATATACAACAAAAATAGAAAACTTCAAGCCAATATCTGTGACGAACATCGACGCAAAAATTCTCAATAAAACACTGGCAAACCAAATAGAGGAGCACATCAAAAATCTTATTCACCATGATCAAGTCAGCTTCATACCTGGGGTACAACACTGGTTCAACATACGCAAATCAATAAACATAATTTATCGCATAAACAGAACCAATGACAAAACCACATGATTATCTCAATAGATGCAGAAAAGGCCTTCAATAAAATTCAACATCCCTTCATGTTTAAAACTCTCAGTAAACTAAGTATTGATGGAACATAACTCAAAATAATGAGAGATGTTTATGACAAACCCACAGCCAATATAATACTAAATGCACAAAAGCTGGAAGCATTCCCCTTGAAAACCAACACAAGGATGCCCTCCCTCACCACTCCTATTCAACATAGTATTGGAATTTCTGGCCAGGGTAATCAGGCAAGAGAAAGAAATAAAGGGTATTCAAATAGGGAGAGAGGAAGTCAAGTTGTCTTTGTTTGCAGATAACATGATCCTATATCTAGAAAACCCCATCGCCTCAGCCCAAAAGCATCTTAAGCTGATAAGCAACTTGAGCAAAGTCTCAGGATACAAAATTAGCGTGCAATAGACACAAGCATTCCTATGCACCAACAACAGACAAGCAGAGACCCAAATCATGAATGAACTCCCATTCACAATTGTCACAAAGAGAGTAAAATACCTAGGAATACAGCTAACAAGGGAAGTGAAGGACCTCTTCAAGGAGAACTACAAACTATTGCTCAGGGAAATTAGAAAGAACACAAACAAATGGAAAAACATTCCATGTTTATGGATAGGAAGAATCAATAGCATGAAAGTGGCCATAATGCCCAAAGTAATTTATAGATTAAATGCTATACTCATTAAACTACCATTGACATTCTTCATGGAATTAGAAGAAACGATTTTAATATTCATATGGAACCAAAAAAGAGCTCACATACCCAAGACAATCCTAAGCAAAAAGAACAAAGCTGGAGGCATCACGCTCCAATGGAACAGAATAGAGAACTTAGAAATAAGACGACACATCTACAACCATCTGATCTTCGACAAACCTGACAAAAACAAGCAATGGTGAAAGGATCCCCTATTTAATAAATGGTGCTGGGAGAACTGGCTAGCCATATGCAGAAAATTGAGACTGGACCCTTTCCTTACACCTGATACAAATATTAACTCAAGATGGACTAAAGACTTAAATGTAAAACCCAAAACTATAAATATCCTAGCAAAAAATCTAGGCAACACCAATGAGGACACAGGCATGGGCAAAGATTTCGTGATGAAATCACCAAAAGCAATTGCAACAAAAGCAAAAATTCACAAATGGGATCTAATTAAACTAAAGAGCTTCTGCACCGCAAAAGAAACTATCATCAGAGTGAACAGGCAACGTACAGAGTGGGAGAAAATTTTTGCAATCTATCCATTTGACAAAGGTCTGATATCCAGAATCTACAATGAACTTAAACAAATTTACAAGAAAAAGAAAAACATTAAAAAGTGGGCAAAAGACATGAACAGACACTTCTCAAAAGAAGATATTTATGTGGCCAAGAAACATATGAAAAAAAGCTCAACGTCACTGGTCATTAGAGAAATGCAAATCAAAACCACAGTGAGATACTGTCTCACACCAGTCAGAATGGTGATTATGAAAAAGTCAAGAAACAGCAGATGCTGGGAAGGTTGCAGAGAAATAGGAATGCTTTTACACTGTTGGTGGGAATGTAAACTAGTTCAACCATTGTGAAAGATGATGTGGTGATTCCTCAAAGATCTAGAACCAGAAAAACCATTTGACCCAGCAATTCCATTATTGGGTATATACCCGAAGGAATATAAATTATTCCATTACAAAGATACATGCACATGTACGTTCACTGAAGCACTATTCACAATAGCAAAGACATGGAGTCAACCCAAATGCCCATCCATGATAGAAAATGTGGTACATATACACTATGGAATACCATGCAGCCATAAAAAGAAACGAGATCATGTCCTTTGTGGGGACATGGATGGAGATGGAAGCCGTTATCCTCTGCAAACTAATGCAGAAGCAGAAAACCAAACACTGCATGTTGTTACTTATAAGTGAGAGCTGAACAATGAGAACACATGGACACAGGGAGGAGAACAACACACAATGGGGCCTGTCAGGGGGTGGGGTGGGAGGAAGGAGAACATTAGGAAAAGTAGCTAATGCATGCTGGACTTAATACCTAGGTGACGGGTTAATAGGTGCAGCAAACCACCATGGCACACATTTACCTATGTAAGAAACCTGCACATCCTCCACATGTACCCCAGAACTTAAAATTTAAATTTAAATTTTAAAAAAGCTACTACAGTTAGTTAGTGGGTTTAGCAAGGTTGTCGCATACAAAGTCACCATACAAAAGTAGTTGCATTTTTATATACTAACAACAATTACTTGGAAATAAAAATTAAAAACTAATGCCATTTACAATTACATCAAAAATATGAAATGCTTAGGAACAAATCTGATTCAGGATATATAAGACATGTGCAATGAAAATTTAAAACATCACTGGGAGAAAAAAGAAAAATCTAAATAAATGAAGAGATATATCTTGTTCATGGATCAAGAGACTCGATTTCATTAGAATGTCAATCATCCTCAGATTGGTCTTTTTTTTGTTTGTTTTGAGGCAGAGTCTCACTCTGTTGCCCAGGCTGGAGTGCAGTGGCGCAATCTCGGCTCTCTGCAAGCTCTGCCTCCCGGGTTCACGCCATTCTCCTGCCTCAGCCTCCTGAGTAGCTGGGACTACAGGCACCTGCCACCACACCAGGCTAATTTTTTGTATTTTTAGTAGAGACAGGGTTTCACTGTGTTAGCCAGGATGGTCTCCATCTCCTGACCTCATGATCCACCCACCTCGGCCTCCCAAAGTGCTGGGATTACAGGCGTGAGCCACTGCGCCTGGCCTCAGATTGGTCTTTAAATTAAACTTAATTCTAATGAAAACTCCAGCATGATTTGTAGCAATTGCCCAGCTGTCTCTAAAGGTCATATGAAAATGCAAAGGGCATAGAATAGCCCAAAGAGCTTTGAAACAGAAGAACAAATTTGGAGGGGGATCACTACCTGATTTCAAGACTTATTATAAAACCGTGTAACAAAAGCTGTGTGTTTTGGCATCTAAATAGACAAACAGATCAAAAGAACAGAATCAAGAGACCAGAAATAGACCAGAAAGAAAAAAAGCTCGTCACTGGTCATTAGAGAAATGCAAATCAAAACCACAATGAGATACCATCTCACACCAGTCAGAATGGTGATTATTAAAAAGTCATCATATGGACAACAGATTTTTGACAAAGACACAAAGGAAATTCAGTGGAGAATATACTCTTTTCAACAAATGATGCTGGCACAATGATTACCTACATGTAGAACAAACACACAAAACACATCAATCCATACCTCACACCATATACAAAACTTAACTCAAAATGGATTATAGACCTAGATATAAAATAATTATAAAACTCTAGCAGAAAACATAGGAAAAAATCTTGTGACTTGGGCTTGGCAAAGATTTCTTAGATGCAAACACCAAAATACGTAAATTTTTTATACAACATTGATAAACTGGGCTTCAGCAAATAATTAAAAACTTCTGCTCTTTAAAAACACTATTAGGAAAATGGAAAGATAAGCCACAGACTGGGAAAAAAATATTTGTAAATCTTATATCTAACAAAGGGCCTGAATCCAGGCTATAGAAATAAATCTCAAAACGCAATAATAAGAAAAAAAATCAACCCAATTAAATAATGAGCAAGATATTTGAACATGGTTCACCAAAGATATACTGGTTGCAGATGAGAACATCAAAAAATGTTCTGTGTCATTAGTCATCCAGGGATGCACATTAAAACCACAGTGAGATACTACTGTATACCTTTTAGAAGGGCTAAAATTGAAGACTGACCAAATGATGGCAAGTTTGTGGAGGAACAGGAACTCCTATACACTGCTGGTAAGGATATCAAATGATGGAAAAAAGTCAAAACTTATAGCTGCCAAAGGACCCAGGCATTTTATTTCTAGGTATTTACCTAAGAGGAAAGGAAATATATGCCCCTACAAAGACTTGTACAAAAATGTTCCTAGCAGTTTTATTTGGAATAGCCCCAAACTGAAAACGATCTTAATGTCCATTAACAGATGAATTTGTGTTACTCATACAGTGAACTCATATACCCTGAGCAACTACTCAGAATGAACTATTGATACACTCAATAAATTTATTTTCAAATATTTTCAAAAATGTACAAGGAAAGAGATGAAATTAATTTCAAATATTCTGTATTTGAGTTGCATATAAATTAATTATAAGAAAATAAAGTTAAATATTCAGGTCTTCAGTCACACCAGCCACATTTTACAATAGCCACATGGTGCTAAGAGCTACTGTGTGAGACAATGCAGATCTAGACCATTTGACAATACTCTAAAGTTTCTCTGTGATCAGTATTTATGCAAAACATGAAGGTCAACTAATTCCTTTAAATGCTTGCAACTCACCTACAACAAATGACTGAAGGTTCCATATACAGCAGAAAAAGGGAGGCAGTCATCTCTTTTCTCCTCTCTGTGACTTAACACTTCATTTTTAGAAAGAGAGTGCAAGTGGCATTTTGGGAACAGCTGGGTATGTTCAACTGGTCCTAGTTCTTTGTACTCATCCTTCCTTACCATTGGAAATCTCTAAAGCTCCCTGAGAAGAGTCATTTACTTTTGTAATGTCAAGTTCCCCCAGCTCAGTCTGAAGTGTGTCTCCCGTGCTTCCTGTGGGGTACCTTGCAGTCCTAGAGTGGCCACCACAACTCCTGTTCCAGCAAAAATTCCTCAACAGCTCTTCCTCCTGCAAACCCTGCTTTACTGTCTCCATTACAGACCTCTAGAGCTTCCTCCCACCCAAATGGCAGATTACATAGAGGAGTATGGGAGAAAAGAGCAAGGTCGTTGAAAAAAAATACGAAATTTTATAACAGTAAACTTTTCTTTCATGGAGTCAGGAGTAAGAGTGACTCTCTGGAGAAGTCCAATAAAGAGAGGCCAGTTTAAGGTCCTCAATTTAGCCCAGAACACATGGATCAAAATCTGAAACTTGGTATTGAGAATTATACTAATTTCTTTAGTAAGCATTTGACAAGTAGTTATAGCATTATTATTGTTGTACACACACTTCTAGAAGATCTTTCCCTCTCCCTTTTCTCAAATTAAAAAAAAAAATTTCTGGTGCCTTGAAATGGAGAAAAATCAGTGCCATTGGAGCCTTTGTCATGGGGGCCATCTCTGTAGACTCTGTTTTCTAGGACTTTTTTTCGACAACTAAAATGAGATTTTGTGTCCACCCTGTCATCCTTCTCCATACCTTGTCGCTTTCCACTCCACCCACGAGGGTTTTGGGAAGAGGGGAACAGTATGGGCACTCCTCAGTTCCAACTGATCCTGGATGATAGAAATATGCTGCATGACATAAAATGGGCAAAAGAAAAAGGGACGGATGAGGGAATAATTGAAAACTAGGACCTGTATTACCTATTTAACTCAAGCAAATTTCCAAACAACCAAACCCACATGCTCCTCTGGGGCTCCCTATTCCTTTCCAGTCACGATTCCAGGATTACATTTACAGGATCCGGATGACTACCATGTTCTGGGCAGAGTCAATGCTTACTCTCTTCTCAATTGAAAGTTTTGAACACTGCCCTTTCCTGCAGGCGTCTCTGATTCTTACTGCAGGGGATTGGAGTCAACATAATTAACCTTCTGCTTCCTAACAACCACTGAGATAATTTGATATGTGTCCCCTGTAATTTGAGGGACAAAAAAAGCAGGCTTCTAATTCACATCTGGACAAGCAAAATGCAGGATGCTGTGGCTGGCTGGTTGCTCTGATCACAGAGAGGTGACTGTATGTGGAATGTCACATCGGCTTTCCATGAGCCAGACCTGTAGCTTTGGAAAGGAGCTTTGCCCAATCCAATGTAGATGAGCAATTATTAGCTTGTGTGCTAGTAGAAATTTCGCTCAGAAATCATATGAAACTGCTGGTATGCAAAATGTAAACGAGCTAGTTACATACACACAGCACATATGCGGAGCACTCTTCTGGGCTCTAGAGTACATGTATGAATCTGTTCCAATGTGGGGCATGGGGTGAAATCTAGCTGGTGATGTGGTGATGAGCCATTCTACATGGTGATGTGGGCTGTGTAGGAAGATGATGGGAATGCCATAGTGGCCTCAGTGATAACACAAAATTCTCAGTCCTTTATATATTTAGGTGGGTAATGTTGTAAAGCACTGAGTTATAATTATTCAAATATATATTTTATATTGCAGTGGTGAAGGGAAAGCTTCCCCTTTGTTCTTGGAAGGTTCACTGAAAAATGAACTCATAAAAAAGCAGATTAAGAAGAGAAAAAGCATACAAATGTATTACTACCATGCACAGGGGAAGAATCACAGTGGTTGCCCAGTATCCCAGTGGGATATGGATGGTGATATACCCTACTTCTTAGGGGAAAGGGAGATGGGAAATGTGGATGATTTTTGGGAGATTGTAAATGATTTTTAGGGGAACTCAATGGGTTTGAAGAACATACAACGGTCTTAGACAAAGTCTGTTAGGCCCACAGGGAAGAAAGTGGTTTGTGAAAAAAGTCTCTAGGTTTGTTAACAGACTTTAGTCTTCTTTCTTATGATATGGGTTCAGTTCACGAAAACTCAGGAAAGACAAGTGGTACTTGTTTTGTACTCTGGTAGGTCTGGACTTTAGGCAGATACTTCAGAGAACAGCTTCATCCTGTGCTTCAGGAGAGGTTGAGGATTGACAGCAAGGGAGGGAGGAAAAACAATGTTCTCCTTGGTGGATCTGCCCAGTCTTTATGCAGATAGGGGAAAAGTCTCTTCCAGCATCTACTGATCTCTAAGGGCCTGTAATTCAAAATACGCATTATACCTTGCTCCTTTGATATCCTAGCTGCTGATCCATTAATGGATCAGAAAACAAAGAAAATACATCCAGAAGATGTTGGCACTTCATCAAAGGGCAACAAAAGAAAATGCATTTTTGGAAATAATATAGTTAAACTCCAGGAGCATTATGAAATCTGTATAGGTCTTGTCCAAGACATTCTGTACAGATGATCTTTTACTATAACAATAAATATTTCTTGGAAATCTTATTTTGTTAGATAAACAGACTGTGGGCAAAATTCAAACATTGCTCATTACTTAATCAAAGCCTATATTCATATGACCCCTTAATTACCCTGATACATTCCCAAGAGTCTAAATTACCTTCTCCAACAAGGTTGTAAACTTCCTAAAGGAAGATCTGTCCCTGTCATTTTTGTTGTCTTTCTTTTTTTTTTTTGAGATGGAGTTTTGGTCTTGTTGCCCAGGCTAGAGTGCAATGACGCGATCTCGGCTCACAGCAAACTCCGCCTCCCGGGTTCAAGCCATTCTCCTGCCTCAGCCTCCGGAGTAGCTGGGATTACAGGCATGCGCCACCACGCCCGGCTAATTTTGTATTTTTAGTAGAGACGGGGTTTCTCCATGTTGGTCAGGCTGGTCTCGAACTCTGGACCTCAGGTGATCCACCTGCCTCGGCCTCCCAAAGTGCTGAGATTACAGGCGTGAGCCACCGCGCCCGGCCTGTTGTCTTTCTTAGGGTCTTTATTTGCACAGTGAATATAAACATTAGTTTATAATTAATTTCACTGTTCCCTCTGCCCAACCCTAGTCAATTATGTTTTAATGATGCCACATTGTATAGCCCGTATGAAACGATATTATGATATTTCTATAGTGTCTGAAGTATTAACAGTTGCCTAACTGTGTGTCCTACAGTTTTCAGCAAGCTGCAGGGGTGAAGGGGAGATGGTAGGAATGAGGAACAGAATTGAAGGACTTCAAATGAAAAACTCTAAGTCCCCAAAGACAAACAGGGCCTAATAAACACAACAGTAACAATAATACCTAACACATATTAGGTGCTTACTATTTGCCAGCATTATGTCACTTAGCACTCACTTCTGTGATATAGATACTGTTATTATCTTGGAAAGTTCAAACAACATCCCACAGTCAGTGAAAAAGCTGGATTTGAATGCAAGATGCCTGAACACCATGCTCTTAACCTCCACCTCACACAGGGCTGGCCGCCTCTTGAGGCTTATACGGCTTTTTTTTTTTTTTTTTTTTAACAGTCTCGCTCTGTCACCCAGGCTGGAGTCCAGTGGCGTGATCTTGGCTCACGGCAACCTCTGCCTCCCGGGTTCAAGTGATTCTTCTGCCTCAGCCTCCTGAGTAGCTGGGACTACAGGTTCATGCTACCACGCCTGGCTAATTTTTGTATTTTTAGTAGAGACGAGGTTTCACCATATTGGCCAGGCTGGTCTCGAACTCCTGACCTCGTGATCCACCCTCGGCCTCCTGAAGTGCTGGGATTACAGGTGTGAGCCACCACGCCCGGGGCTACATGGCTTTTTTAATGACAAGTTAGAGCAAGCTAACTTCCTAGTCAATTCAAGAATGAAAAAACAACAACAAATAAACACCATTGTTTGGCATTGTGGAGACAATGATGGGATTGAATTTATGAATTCTAGGCGTTCTTCTTCCCCTAATCCAGAGAAATCACTACAAGGCCACTTTCATTTCTTTCCCTAAAGAGGGACCACCTAAAACGCTCTGCCCCTGAGGGCACGAGATAAAGTCCATAGTGGGACTTTAGTGCTGAGCCTTGCAAAGGATCGATCTCATGCTTCACTTTTCTCATCGGCGGCTTCATCTGAAGCAGCATGATGGTTAAGAAGGCTTCCGGTGAAAATGACTCAAAGTAACAAACCAGACACCCATTTAAAGCTTCCCAGTGTGTTAAAAGCATGTCTCTTCACTGCAAGACAAATACTGTGGGATCAACAAGCCCTGGAGACAGATGGAAGAAATTCCAAACAGCCTCAGGTGGTTCATAGTCAGCTAGCCATCCACCAAAGCCAGTGGCTCACCCCTGGGAGCCTCCTGCCCTGGGGTCTACACGTAGAAATAGTCATTTGGTTCATTTCATTGGCCATTTAAAAAGTATCTTTTGCTTAGTGCACAAGTACAGCTAGGAGTGAAAAAAATTATGAAAATGAATTCTATTCAAAATTTTTAGTTTGTGGGTTTGAAGTTAGGTAAGAGGAACAAGAGAGCCAATCATTCTATTACCCAAGCAGGGGCTCCCCCTGCTGGAAATCTATTTTGAAATCCATAAATTGTTAATGATGCCTTCTTGAATTACCTATATGGCAGTGGAACAAGAAAAGCACCAGTAATTTAAATATTTAAGGCTGATATCATCTATCTACATAAGTAATGAAAGTGTTTCCTATACTTCTAGAGTTCAAATAAATAAAACAAGATTCACCTGCTTTAGGATGAATAGAATGAATACAGAATGGTGTTATAAATTTTAGGAAAATGCACCAGAAAATGATTTTCTTGTTGTTGCTGTTGTTATTCTTAATTTGGCAGAGCAATAGAATTATCCTGGAAAATATCTAATGGAACCCAAAAGAGTAAGAGGGTAAAAGGGATGATTTTGTACTCAACATCATGATAGACAATTAGGAAAAGTTTTTCAGCTGCAGTCTATCTGAGATATAGACTCACCTTGTATTTCTCAGAGACTTAGGTCCTAACCATGTAAGCATCTCAAGATGATCGTCGTAACTCCCCAACTCTTAAACCTACTGGCCCAAACAAGAGGAATCAACATGTTGAAGATTGTATATCCTATATCTGTGATGCAGTAATACAGCTTAGGCATTTAAAAATCTTATGTTACCTTGGCTCCATTTGAAATTTTTTTAAAGAGAGAAGGAGAGAGAGAGAGAGAGAGAGAGAACCAGTGTAAATTCCAAACAGTATCATTTGAAATTCTAAACCTGTAGATTTAAATTTTGGAATGCACAGACTAGACTGTGAGTGATACTGTCTAAAAGGCATTATCAACTATGTCAAATCAATAAATCAATCATGAATTCTCTTGCAATTCACAACAGCCCCTCGCAAAAGAGTGCAACGATGTGAACACTGCCAAATGTATAGAAATGACTCTTCCTATAGAGTGGCCAACAAGACAAACTGACATTTTCTCTGTACTAATAGAGATTGAGTTCATAGCACATTTCCTCTCTCTTCAACACACACACACACACACACACACACACACCCTGACAACACTCATGCTGTCTAACCAGCTGAGACTGCATTTCTCACTTTGAACATCAAAGTGAGAAATCAAGATTCAATTCAACATCATTTGCTGAGTGCCTTCTGTGGACTCCGTGGGAGATTTGTAACAATCTAAAAGATTATAAGAGAGAAGAGCATATGATATGTCTACAAATAAACTTTTGAGTGTGAGTTAAGAAGAGTATTCATTTTTACACTGAACTGGAGATCCATGACTCTATTAACACCTTGATTCTGATATAATTCAATTTATAGAAGTGATCTTCCTCACAGAGAATATAGCCTGTTCAAAGTTGGATCCACTAAAACTACTGTGGTATTGTAGATAATCAACAACAATGTTCTGAGTTAAGTTGAAATGAGAATTATATCAAAATACTGTTTTATAGCTAGCTTTTATCATTTTATAATGTGATATGTAATGCAATGTATTGTGATTATATTTCCATTTTGATAAATATTCTGATACAACAACATTTCTAATAGCTGCTGGCATTTCATTTTAAGGATGCATCATCATTTACTTAAATACTATTTTATTATTGTTTCCAAGTTTTCCTGTTATAAACAAATCTGAAATGAACGTCTTTGAAGACGCTAAATCTTTGCACATGGCCTTGACTATTCCCTTAGAGTAAAATCCAACAGGAAAAATTGTTAGGTCAAAGGATATTTTCATATGTGCTAATTTTTTTTTTTTTTTTTAAGACGGAGTCTCACTCTGTGGCCCAGGTTGGTGTGCAGTGGCACAATCTTGGCTCACTGCAACCTCTGCCTCCCGGGTTCCAGAGATTCTCCTGCCTCAGACTCCCGAGTAACTGGGATTACAGGCGCCCACCACACCCGGCTAATTTTTGTATTTTTAGTAGAGATGGGGTTTCACCATGTTGGCCAGGCTGGTCTTGAACTCCTGACCTCAAGTGACCTGCCCGACTCAGCCTCCCAAAGTGCTGGGATTACAGGCATGAGCCACTAATTTTGATACATATTCACAAATATTTCCCCAGAGAGGATGTATCAATTTATGATCATATACTAATGTTTCTTTTCCCATTTAGTAGACAAAGAATCTTATTTTAATTTGTAATTTTCGATTCATGTTTGGCACCTTTTCTAATTCTTCATTTGCAAGTTGACTGGTTACGTTCATCCATTTTTCTACCAGTATTTGCATTATTTCTTACTGATTGGCAACAAGTTTTTATATTCAGTATTGTAACACATTGATATATGTGTTAAAAAACATTTTTTACTCTCAAGAATAGAGACTGAGTCTTGCTGTGTTGCCGAGGCTGATCTCAAATGCCTGGCCTCAAACTATCCTCCCACCTCGGCCTCCCAAAGTGTTGGGATTACAGGCGTGAGCCACCACACCCAGCCAGAAACATTTTCTCATTCATTTATTCATGACACGAATATTTATTAAAGATATATATCAAATTCCATAGGCAACACGAGTCAAAAATAAGGTAACCGAAAAGAACAAAATAGTTGCCTTAAGCTCCTGAGCTGCCACACTGAACACCAAGAAGTAATATGTCTTCTAACATTTTGTGGAGAAAATGTGTGAACTAAGCATTTTATTTCCAACCAATTCAGGTATTCAGTTAACAGAAGGACATTTTCAGTTATTCACAGATTTCAAAAATATTACATCCATATTTTCTTGACTAATTGGCTGGAGATGTCCTCCAATAAACTAAAAAACGAAGCCCACTTAAGGATTAAAGAATGAAGATGACATGGCATAAAATACTGGACCAGCTCCAGAAGCCAGTGATAGTAAAATATTTGCTGAGACAGATACAAAACTACAAAAGTGATTGTTAATGATACAACCTATTTCCAAGTTATGCGTATGTGATAGGATACAGGAAATGCTATCCCTAAATATGGCATCTTGTCATACTGAATATTTTAAGCTGAAGAAAATTGAGAAAACCACAGAAGCGGCAAAGTCTCTCTGACCTTCTCTCCTGAAGACCCTTAAGTGAAAAATGTCCTGCCCTATGTCTGCAGGGAAGGAATGTTACACAGAGAGGCCAAGAAGCATCTGAACAAACAGGCTTGCTAAGTTCCGCCAAGCTTATTACTACTAGGTCACATCCGCTTCTTGTTCAATCATACACTATCCATCCATTCTTCACAAAACCTAAGCATAAAAACACAGTTTTTCCTGGGTCTTTGGGTCTTCATTTCTGAAGGCTCCTGTGTCATGTAAAACTTTGGTAAAATAAATTTGTTATGCTTTTCTCTTGTTAGTCTGTCTTTGTTATAGGAGTGTCAGCCACAAACCTCGTGATGAATGAGGAAAATATATTACCTTTTCTTCCCAAATGCAATAATATGAATTTTAAGAATCTAGTTCACCTTTTTTTTCTTTTTCTTTTTTTCTTTTTTTCTTTTTTGAGACAGGATCTTGTTCTGTCACCCAGGCTGGAGTGCAGTAGCACAACCCTAGCTCCCTACAACCTCAAACTCCTAGGTTCAAGGGATCCTTCCATTTCATCCTCCCAAATTGCTGGGTTTACAGGCATACACCACCACGCCTGGCTAACTTTTTTTTTTTTTTTTTTTTTTGTAGAAATGGCAGCTTGCAATGTCGCCCAGGCTGGTCTTGAACTCCTAACTTCAAGTGATCCTCATGCCTCAGTTTCCCAAACCACCGGGATTACAGGCTTGAGCCACCACGCTCAGCCAAAAACCCAATTCGTCTTAATAAAACCTGAGAAATGGTGAATAAAGGGAAAAGAGGTGAGAAGACAGGAAAAGTTTATGACACTTTTCTATTTCATAGAAGTCTAAAAATTAAATAAATATGGGTTCAACAGCATTTAAAAATGCAATAACATAAAAAAACCAAGATATATGTCCTCCAAAACACTGAAAAAGAGATCACAGTAAAGGATACATAATTCATGCCCAAAGAGGGGATGTTAAAAGTAAAGGCATGCAACGGGGTGCAGTGGCTCACGCCTGTAATCGCAGCGCTTTAGGAGGCCGAGGCAGGCGGATTAAGAGGTCAGGAGACAGAGACCATCCTGGCCAACATGGTGAAACCCCATCTCTACTAAAATACAAAAAATTAGCTGGGCGTGGTGGTGCACACTTCTAGTCCCAGTTACTCGGGAGGCTGAGGCAGGAGAATTGCTTGAACCCGGGAGAGGGAGGTTGCAGTGAGCCGAGATCTTGCCACTGCACTCCAGTGGGGCGACAAAGCAAGACTCCATCTCAAAAAAAAAAAAAAAAGAAGTCAAGGCATGCACAAAGGGATATTGCAGAAATGTAAACAAAAAGAAATGGAATGGCAATGTAATGTTCACACAAAGTAAAATCCAGTGCAATAAACATTGATTAGGACAAATAGGGCCATGTTACATTCTTAATTCAGACCAGGATAATTCAGACAGGGCTATAACCATAAAAATTCTTTATGCATAACTATCATAGTATCAATACTAATGAAGCAAGGAATTATTAGAATTCAAAGGAAGATTTGGCAAAGAATAATAAACTGAATATTCAAAGCAGGAAGGGAAAAGCAAGAAAAATAAAAGTGCTAATGAATTACAAAGACATACATGAAATTGATAAATATAATACTTTTTAATAAATTAAGAGAGAAAACCACTACCACGACTAATCAAGAAAAAGAGAAAACACAAACGTGCAAAATTACAAACAAGAACATTGGTACAGGGGATTTAGAAGAACGGTCAGAAAAGCATATATAACTTTATGAAAACAAAATAGAAAATCTGAATAAAATGTACCATTTCCTAAAAAATATCTAAATTATCAAAATAAATTAGGAGTTCAAATGCTTAAATAGGACACAAATCGTGGGACAAAAGTTTGAGAAAGGTATCAAATTGACATCCTTTAGTTGATAGGATAGTTATCCGAGAGCCAAGAAGTTTCCACTGCTAAGTTCTATGAAATCATCAAGAAAACCAATAAGACCGATGTTACCTAAGCCCCTTAATCACACATACAAATGTGCACTTGTGTCATGTGACACCCTTAACGTAACCCTAAAATTAAAACTCATTAAAGATAGAACACATAAAAATTTAAAAATCAATCTCATTGGCTGGGCGCAGTGGGTCACTCCTGTAATCCCAGCACTTTGGGAGGCCAAGGTGGGCGGATCACCAGGTCAGGAGATCGAGACCATCCTGGCTAACACGATGAAACCCTGTCTCTACTAAAAATACAAAAAAATTAGCCGAGCGTGGTGGCGGGCGCCTGTAGTCTCAGCCACTTGGGAGGCTGAGGCAGGAGAATGGCATGAACCCGGGAGGCGGAGCTTGCAGTGAGCCGAGATAGCGCCGCTGCACTCCAGCCTGGGCAACAGAGCCAGACTCAGTCTCAAAAAAAAAAAAAAAAAATCAATCTCATTTATGAACACCAAAAAAGCCATAATAAAATGCTAGCCAAAAAAAGGTCAACGTATTAAAAGAACGATGCACCAATAAGAAGGGGCCTTTATTTCATTAACAAACCATTCAATGTTTAAAAAACTATTAATAGGATTTACCACAGTAATTGCTTAAAGGCAGAAAAATAAAACAGTCTTCCTGATAAAATCTGAAAAGATGGTAACATTTAATATAAATTATTGGTTAAAATCCCTGTTGAGAATCAAGAAATATTAGCACTAGCATTGCCATTAAATTCAGAAAAAGAAAGAAAACGATGTTCATTATCACATCTATTATTTGGCATGTTTTGGAAGGCAATAAAGAAAATTAAGAACTTTTAGGAAAGGCAGAAGAGGCATATTATCTCTTTTTTTTCTGCTTTTGCTCATGCTGTGATTATTTACTAACATGTGAAAAGCTAAAATAATTAATTGGAAAAATATTAGGGAAACTCAAAAACACAGTTCAATAAGCGAACCAAGTATAAAACTGGTTTAGAAAATTCAACTGGTGACCAGGCACGGTGACTCATGCCTGTAATCCCAGCACTCTGGGAGGCTGAAGGTGGTGGATCACCTGAGGTCAAGAGTTTGAGATCAACCATCTCTACTAAAAATACAAAAATTAGCTGGGCGTGGTGGTGGGCACCTGCAATCCCAGCTAACTCAGGAGGCTGAGGCAGAAGAATTGCTTGAACCCAGGAGGCAGAGGTTGCAGCGAGTGGAGATCAGGCCCCTGCACTCCAGCCTGAGTGACAGAGTGAGACTCCATCTCAAAAAAAAGAAAAAAAAACTCAGTTGGTTTCCAACATGCCCACAAGAACTGACAATAAGATATAGCGGAATAAAATCAATTCACGAAAGCCACAAGGTATGTGAATGCCTAGAAACAAAGTTAATATATATTAACATATTTATTAATGAAACTCACTAATATATATTCATCTTTATAATGAAAACAAAAACTTTAGTAAAGTATAAACAAAGAACTAAATAGAGTTATTCATACTATATACCTGCTTGGGAAGATATTAATTTTCCCCCAATTAATTTATAAGTTTAACCTAACTCTTTCAAAATAAAAACTGAATGTTTATTTTTAAAATGGAAGGGCCTTCTTGTATAATAGCTTACAGCAGATAAATTCTGGCTGAGAACTACTGGAAAATCTGGGTAAAATACCAAAAACAAAACAAAATCTACTTAAAAGCATTGAGAGATACCAAAGCCATCAGGACCTGAGGGACTAGCAGGTTAGAGAAAAGGAAACCCACTGAAGTTAGCCCAACACTCTTTCCTGAACTTCCCCTTAAGGAATTTGCCAATTAATAAACAGACCAAGAGGTTGAAAAGTCCTGAAAGAAAATGCTAAGGGCAGAAAAACTAAGCAGAGTTTTCAGCACCCAAAAGCGTTAGGGAGACAAAATTGGAGTTGTGGTCTGCTAAGGCATGAAGTGCATGAAGGGTACATGATTCTGGAAAGAGAAGAAAGGCAAAGGAGCAAGCCTGCCACCCTGGACAGCTATTTCCCTCCATGCATTTGCCATTCGGTGAACAACACACTCCCTGAAGTCTGAAAGCAGAGCAGAAAGCAGCTGCTAAGAGGGCAGTTTCTAATCAAAACTCCATTTCTGTAAATTCCTAAGACTGTAATATTTCTCAGAAGTGCCCAAGGATGGAAAATAAATGTCATCAAAACAATCCCCTGGGAAAACCCAAGATTGTGTTAGTGAAGAAATATGTTAACTGTTCATCTCCAATATCCTGTTTTGCTTCATCTTGCTCAGAAGGAATAAGAATCTCATCCCTTCAAAAATAAAAATAAAAAATAACCAAAACCACAAGAATAAAAGGTGTATTACTTTTTTTTTTTTTGAGACGGAGTCTCACTCTGTCGCCCAGGCTGGAGTGCAGTGGTGCGATCTCGGCTCACTGTAAGCTCCGCCTCCTGGTTTCACGCCATTCTCTTGCCTCAGCCTCCTGAGTAGCTGGGACTGCAGGTGCCCACCACCAAGCCCGGCTAATTTTTTTGTATTTTTAGTAGAGACAGGGTTTCACCATGTCAGCCAGGATGGTCTCGATCTCCTGACCTCGTGATCTGCCCACCTTGGCCTCCCAAAGTGCTGGGATTACAAGTGTGAGCCACCGTGCCCGGCCAAGGTGTATTACTTTTTAAACTGAAAGAACAGACTTAATTAGAGAATTAGCAACAGCTGGAGCAAACAGCTGTTTCTTTTCTTTTTTAACATCTTTATTGAGATACAGTTCTCATACCATAAAATAGACCCAGTTACAGTGTACAATTCATTGGCTTTTAGTATATTCACATTTCTGTTTTTAAATTATACTTTAAGTTCTGGGATACATATGCAGAACGTGCAGGTTTGTTACATAGGTATATACGTGCCATGGTGGTGTGCTGCACCCATCAACCTGTCATCTACATTAGGTATTTCTCCGAATGTGATCCCTCCCCTAGCCTCCTACCCCACAAAGGGCCCTGGTATGTGATGTTCCCCTCCCTGTGTCCATGTGTTCTCATTGTTCAAGTCCCACTTATTAGTGAGAACATGTGGTGAGAACATGAGAACTAAACACCACATGTTCTTGTGTTAGTTTGCTGAGAATGATGGTTTCCAGCTTCATCCACGTCCCTGCAAAGGACATGAACTTGTCCTTTTTTATGGCTGCATAGTATTCCATGGTATATATGTGCCACATTTTCTTTATGCAGTCTATCATTGATAGGCATTTGGGTTGGTTCCAAGTCTTTGCTATTGTGAACAGTGCCACAATAAACATATCTTTATAGTAGAATGATTTATAATCCTTTGGGTATATACCCAGTAATGGGATTGCTGGGCCAAATGGTATTTCTGGTTCTAGACCCTTGAGGAATCGCCACACTGTCTTCCACAATGGTTGAACTAATTTACACTCCCACCAACAGTGTAAAAGCATTCCTATTTCTCCACATCCTCTCCAGCATCTGTTGTTTCCTGACTTTTTAATGATCACCATTCTAACTGGTGTGAGATGGTATCTCATTGTGGTTTTGATTTGGATTTCTCTAATGACCAGTGATGATGAGCTTTTTTTCATGTTTGTTGGCTGCATGAATGTCTTCTTTTGAGAAGTGTCTGTTCATATCCTTTGCCCACTTTTTGATGGGGTTGTTTGTTTTTTTCTTGTAAATTTGTTTAAGTTCTTTGTAGATTCTGGATATTAGCCCTTTGTCAGATGGATAGACTGCAAAAATTTTCTCCCATTCTCTAGGTTGCCTGTTCACTCTGATGATAGTTTCTTTCACTGTGCAGAAGCTCCTTATTTTAATTAGACCCCGTTTGTCAATTTTGGCTTTTGTTGCCATTGCTTTTGGTGTTTTAGTCACGAAGCCTTTGCCCATGCCTATGTCCTGAATGGTATTGCCTAGGTTTTCCTCTAGGGTTTTTATGGTTTTAGGTCTTATGTTTAAGTCTTTAATCCATCTTGAGTTAATTTTTATATAAGGTGTAAGGAAGGGGTCCAGTTTCAGTTTTTTGCATATGGCTAGCCAATTTTCCCAACACCATTTATTAAATAGGGAATCCTTTCCCCATTGCTTGTTTTTGTCAGGTTTGTCAAAGATCTGATGGTTGTAGATGTATGGCATTATTTCTGAGGCCTCTGTTCTGTTCCATTGGTCTATATATCTGTTTTGGTACCACTACCATGCTGTTTGTTATTGTAGCCTTGTAGTATAGTTTGAAGTTAGGTAGCGTGATGCCTCCAGCTTTGTTCTTTTTGCTTAGGATTGTCTTGGCTATGTGGGCTTTTTTTTGGTTCCATATGAAATTTAAAATAGTTTTTTCTAATTCTGTGAAGCAAGTCAATGGTAGCTTGATGGGGATAGCACTGAATCTACAAATTACTTTGGGCAGTATGGCCATTTTCACAATATTGATTCCTCCTATCCATCAGGCTTCTCTGCTGCAGGTCTGCTGGAGTTCACTGGAAGTCCACTCCAGACCCTGTTTGCCTGGGTCTCACCAGCGGAGGCTGTGTAACAGCAAAGATTGATGCCTATTCCTTCCTCTGGAAGCTTCGTCCCAGAGGGGCACTCAAGATGCCAGCCAGAGCTCTCCTGTATGAGGTGTCTGTTGACCCCTGCTGGGAGGTGTCTCCCAGACGGGAGGCACGGGAATCAGGAACCCACTTGAGGAGGCAGTCTGTCCATTAGCAAAGCTCGAGTGCTGGGCTGAAAGATCTACTGCTCTCTTCAGAGGTGGCAGGCAGGAATGTTTAAATCTGAATCTGCTGAAGCTGTGTCCACAGCCACCCTTTCCCCCAGCTGCTCTGTTCCAGGGAGACAGGAGCCCTGACTGGGGCTGTTGCCTTTCTTTCAGAGATGCCCAGCCCAGAGAGGAGGAATCTAGAGAGACAGTCTGACTATAGCGGCTTTGCTGAGCTGCAGTGGGCTCTGCCCAGTTCGAACTTCCCAGCAGCTTTGTTTAGACTGTAAGAGGAAGACTGCCTACTCAAGCCTCAGTAATGGCTGATGCCCCTCCCCTAACCAAGCTCAAGCATCCCAGGTCAACTTCAGACTGCTGTGCTGGCAGTGAGAATTTCAAGCCTGTGGATCTTAGCTTGCTGGGCTGCTTGGGGGTGGGATCCACTGAGCTAGACCACTTGGCTTCCTGGCTTCAGCCCCTTTTCTGGGGGAGTGAAGGGTTCTGTCTCGCTGGCGTTCCAGGCACCACTGGGGTATGAAAAGAAACTCCTGCAGCTAGCTCAGTGTCTGCCCAAACAGCCACCCAGTTTTGTGCTTGAAACCCACGGCCCTGGTGGCATAGGCACTGGAGGAAGACTCCTGGTCTGTGAGTTGCGAAGACCATGGGAAAAGCGTAGTATCTGGGCCAGCATGAACTGTTCCTCATGGCACAGTCCCTCACGGCTTCCCGTGGCTAGGGAAGGGAGGTCCCCAGCCCCTTGCTCTTCCTAGGTGAGGTGATGCCCCACCCTGCTTCTGCTTGCCCTCCGTGGGCTGCACCCACTGTCTAACTAGTCCCAGTGAGATGAGACAGGTACCTCAGTTGGAAATGCAGAAATCACCTGCCTTCTGCATTGATCTCCCTGGGAGCTGCAGACCAGAGAACCTCCTATTTGGCCATCTTGCCAGCTGCTGTATATTCACATTTCTTAAAGGATGTGCAATCATCACCATGGTCAATTTGAAAACATATTCATCTTCTTAAAAGGAAATATCGTACCATTTAGCTAGTACAACCCGACATTCCCTTTCCAACTCCCTAGGCCTAAACAACCACTAATCTACTTTTTTTTTTCTATGGATATCTCTGTTCTGGGCATTTTGTATAAATGAAATTACATAATATGTGGTCTTTTGCAATTGGTTCTCTCATTTAGCTTAAAGTTTTCAAGGTGTATCCATGTTGTAGCACGTATCAGTAACTCATTCCTTTTTATAGACAAATAATATTCTAGCATCATTCCTAGCATCAAATAATGTTCTAGTATATAGATATACCAAATTTTGTTTATCCATTCAACAGTTAATGGACATTTGGGTTGCATTGTAAATAAATGCTGTTATAATGCTGCATATCCATGAATTTCTGTAATAATATATAATATTAGATAATTCACCTTTTATTAATATAATAATGCTGATTATCTGTGTATGAATTTCTGTGTGGACATATGCGTTCATTTCTCTTTGGTACTTACCTAGGAGAGGAATTGCTGGGTCACATGGTAACTCTATGTTTAATCTTTTGAGGAACTGTCAGAATGTTTTCCAAAGCAGTAGCACCATTCACATTCCCAACAGCAGTATAGGAGGGTTCCAATTTCTCCATATCCAATGTGTGTTATTATCAGTCTTTTTTATTCTGGCCAACGTGGGTGTAAAGCGATATCTCATGGTTTTGATTTGCATTTCTCTGGTGACTAATGAGACATAGTATCTATTCCTGTGCTTATTGGCCATTTTTATATCTTCCTTGGACAAATGCCTTTTCAAGGCCTTTGCCCACTTTTTATTGGAATAATTATCTTTTCATTGAGATGTAAGGGTTTATTACTTATTCTGGACACAAGGCTCTTATCAGCCATATGCTTTGCAAATATTTTCTTCTATGTGGTGCATTGTCTTTTCACTTTATTGATGGTGTTCTTTGAAGCACAACAATTTTGAATTTTGTTGAAATCCAACTTACCAACTTTTTGTTGCCTATGCTTTTGGTGCTATATCTAAAAATCCTTTGCCAAATACAAGGTCATGAAGGTTTACCCGTAAGTTTTCTTCTAAGAGTTTTACAGTTTTAGCTCTTACATTTAGGTCTTTGTTCCATTTTGAGTTAATTTTCGTATATGGTGTTAGATAAGGGTCCAACATCATTCTTCTGCTTATGGATTTTCACTTGTCCCAGCACCATTTGTTGAAAAGCCTATTCTTTTCTCTTTGAATGGTCTTGACACCCTTGTCAAAAATCAGCTGACTTTAGATATGTGGGTTTATGTCTAGACTCTCAATCCTATTCCACTGATTTATGCATATATTTTTGTGCCAATACCACACTGTCTTGATTACCATTGTTGGATAGTAAGTTTTGAAATCAAGACAGTTGAATCCTGCTACATTGTTCCATTGTTCTTCTTTTTCAAAATTGTTTTGGTTATTCTCGTTCTCTTGCAATTCCATTTGAATTTTATAATTGGCTTAACAATTTCTATAAAGAAGTCTGCTGAGATTCTATTGGGGATTGCATTGAATCTGAAAACAGGGTGGGAGCATTACCATCTTAACAATGTGAAGCTTTCCAACCCATGAACCTGGAATGGCTTTCCTCGTATTTAGACCTTTTTAAATGTCTTTCAATAATATTTTATAATTTTCACAGTATAAGTTTTGCAGTTCTTTAAATTTTTTTCTATTTATTTTATCCTTTTTGATGCTATTATAAGTAGAATTGTTTTCTTAATTTAATTTTTAAATTTTTAATTGCATTTGAATTTTAGAATCAGCTCACCAAATATAATTGATTTTTGTATATTAATTCTTGCTGAATTTCTTTACTAGTTCTAATAGGCTTTTAGTGGATTCCTTAGGATTTTCTATATACAAGGTGATATCATCTATGAATAGATATAGTTTTTATGTTCTTTTCAAATCTGGATGCCTTCTATTTCTTTTTCTTGCCTAATTGTACTGGATGGAACACCCTGTATAATGTTAAATAGAGTTGTTGAGAGCAGACGTCCTTGTCTTGTTCCTGATCTTAGAGAGGAAGCATCTAATATTTCACTAGTAAATATGATGCTAGGTATGGATTTTTCATAGTTGTCTTTTATCAGGTTGAGGGAGTTCCCCTTCATTACTAGTCTGCTGAGTGTTTTTATCATGAAAGGATATTGGATTTTGTCAAATGTGTTTTTTGATTCTAATGAAATGATCATGTGATTTTTGCTTTTTATTCTGTTTATGTTTTACATTCATTCGTTTTCAGATATTGAGCCAATTTTGCCTTCCTAGGATAAATCCCACTTGTCTGTGGTGTATAATGCTTTTACATATAGCTGAAATAGTTTGCTATTATTTGGTGAAGAATTTTTGAATTCATATTCATAAGAAATATTGGTCTGTAGTTTTTATTTCCTGTGATATCTTTGGTTTTGGTATCAAGGGAACACCGGCTTCTTAAGAAGAGGCCAGTGTTACCTACCTTACTTTTCTATTTTTTAGAGGAGTTTGTTAAGAATTGGTATTAATTCTTCTTTAAATATTTGGTAGGACTCAGTAGTGAAGCCGTTTGGGCCTGGGCTTTTTTGTTTGTGAATAATTTATTAGTAGTAGTATTAATAGATCAATGTCTTCACTCATTATAGGCCTATTCTTATTATCTATTTCATATTGAGTCAGTTTCAGTAATTGTGTCTGGGGAATTTGTCCATTTCATCTAAGGTGTCTAATTTGTTGTATACAATTGTTCATAGCATTTCTTTGTAATTTTTTGTTGTTGTTTGTGTAGGGTCAGTATAATGTCCCTTCTATCATTGCAGATCCTCAAGGCAGACAGGTTCCCAAGGAAGTGAAGCTGTCCCCATAGATGAGAGATCAATAACAATCATGAACCAAGGAACTGATAGCAGATAAGCTGTTTTTACTCAAGTGTTTTATTCTAACCCTTCTCTGTTTGGGGGGACTCCATGAGTTACATGTAGAATGTAAGGCTCCACTGTCAACTGGGTTGGTGTAATTTTCCTGGAGACTAAGCTGAAAATACCTATTAGATTCTTCAAAATATACACACCCTCTGTTTTGGCAACATCCTTACCAGAAATTTAAGATTTGGATATACTTTTTAAAAGTCACCAATATTCATGTACAAGGATGCCCACAGAAATATTTTGATTAATAATAAAAAGTAGACACAACCAAAATATCTATCAATGGAGGGCTGGTAAATAAAGGTTTGCACAACAATACAATAAAATACTATGCAGAATTTTGAAAGAATAAAATAGTGTTCACTAAAAAGCATGAGGTATATGCTGGTATAGAATGGTATAGAATGATCTCAAATTTTTATCATTAAATGAAAAGGTGCAGAACAGTGTGAGTAGTACGATCACTTTTGTGTACATTTTAAAAATACATAGATGGATGTACATATGTGGGCAATTTTCTTTCCTGGAAGAAATCATAAGAAACTATGTCTTACGGTTACCTTTGGCAAAAGACTATGGGTAGGTGGAAAAGAGGCTTTCAGATGGTATTTTTCCCTCTAGATACAAGATAGGATGTTATAATCCTAGATACATTTTTTTTTTTTTAATGCCAAGAGTGTTACCTGGGTAGGGAGATTTAGGGGCCATTTTTGCTTTTCTTCTTTATTCTTATCCCTATTAATTTTTAATGAAATGTTAGAAAAGTTTATGAAATAAAAGTGTATGTTTTCAAAGTACCAGCTCGTGAAATAAAATTCCTAGTTTTCTTAATCTCACATGCATCTCATGGCCACCTGTGCCACCTTAAAACTATCTGAGTCAAAAGCAGAGTAGCAGTCACTACTGAAAACCTCAGAAAAGAGAAGTCCTTCCGTCACAGACACCCAAAGACAGAAGAGCACAAGGTACCTGAAGGTGGCTTTATGCTAGGCCCTTGCTACTCAAAGTGTGGTCAGTGGACAAGCAGCATCCACCTCACCCAGGCACTAATTGGAAATGCAGAATCTCAATCCCCACCTGGGCCTAAAGTTTCAGAATCTGCATGCTATCGGATTCCCAGGTGATTCACTAGCATGTTGAAGTATGAGACCTCCTGCAGAGGTGTCATCCCCAGTTGCATGCTGTAATCACCAGAAGTGTTCTTTAAACCATGATGGGTGGGTCCCATCATGGAAACAGGGAATCCAAATCTCTAATGGGAATTCCTGCATGGGAGATTCCAGTGTGCAGACTGATACTGAGAATCCTGCATAACAGTCAATGTCTCTCCTACATGCTCTTTCAAATATACCTCTGTTGTAACATATGTGATAACCACTCTAATCTATAGAGTCTTTCTAGGTACTAGTCACTATGCTGAACACTTTATCCATATAACTTCCTTTAAATCCCCTCAGCCCTATACCCTTGGTATTGGCATCCCCGTTTTATAGATGAGAAAACTGAATCTTAGTGTTTACGTAACCTTTTCAGGCTCCTATGGCTGGTAAGCAGCAAAGGACAGGCTCAAACCCAGGCTCTTATTTCTATGCTCTTAACCCTATTATAATATAGTCACTTGTTTACTTGTACCTCTCACTAAAATGTGACCTTTCGATGTTAAGATATATGTCATTCCTTCTTTATCTTTGGTACCCAATTCAAAATAGTTGCACAATAAATATTAAGGACTATCAACCACATCATTTGCTTGTTATTTTGCAGACACACAACAAAAGGTCTACGGGTAAAAATATGGACGCATGAGACACAACTCAGAAACCCTGAGCTGGGTGACAATGGTAGCCTTTTCTCTCCTTCAGGATGGCATTAGGAGCTTAGTTGGTACCAACCAATGTTTTATCTGCAAGTGTGGCCTCAAATCACCATCATTCAGACCTTTCACCATATCATACCTCAAGGTGAGGGATCTGAGATGCTTCTGCCAACATTCCCAGTATATCAGGGCAGCTCATGACATGCCTCCATGTTTTCCATGTGGGTCATCAAACAACAGAGCACCAGAGAGGGTTGAACTAAATGAATACTCAAGTGCCTTCCAGTCCATTTACAGCTTCCATTTCAGCTGCAATTCCCAACTGTCTCCAATTAGCAAACGTTTGCACAGACATCATGAAGGCATCATGTGCTCCCTGTAGCTTGTAAAACAGCTATGATTTTGGTGCCTTAGCACCATCCTGTAACCCAAATCTCCAGCTCAACTTTGCTTCCCACTGAAGCTCTTCATCCTGCTCCAACAGGCACCTTGTACCCACACCCAAGTTCCCACAAAAACTCAAGAGAGACCAGTGAGTTACTCTGATGTTTATTTTAATGCATCTTAGTCCACACAGTTGGTATAAAATCAGAAAATGCAAAGCAAAAACAAAAGGTCTGGAGTCTTAGCATCAGAAGGGCACCATATATACATCTACAGTTGGTGGCCAATACAAGTCATCGCCAGACAGTCCTTGGAGGCACAGAACAGCCTAGACCCAGCCAAGCTCTAGGAACTCACGGTCCCAAGGAGTCTAGACACTTGTTCTCATGCTCCGACCGTAAGAAAAATGTGGGAGTGATGAAGGCTTTATGATTTACTCATTATAGTAATAATAGCAGCCTAGCTAGGTACAAAAGCAGTTATAAACCATTTATATTACACAGAATTATTCAGGTCTCCATTCTATCTTATGTTGTAAAATTGTTAATTGGATTTCCAGTGAGTCGTTTAGATGATTAGTGATAATAAGGAATGGTAAATCCATAGCACCATTTCAAAGATTTGTTGTCACTGATTTCTCATTTAGATGTGTGACGAAGATACTCCACCTGTAAGGGCAAGTATGCCAATGCCACAAGCCGTGTTTTTGCGAGGGCTCCAGTTTGGGCATTTTGTCCGTGTGCGCGTAAAGCTTCACACAGAGGTTCGGGCAGCGGCTGTTTCTGTTGGATGCACTGGGTCACCCACCAGAAAAGGGCTTTTGGACATTTGGGGTTTCTACCCACACTTTGGTTTTCTAAATGAGGTGGACTGGGAGGGAGGTATCTTCTTTCAGATGAAAGGGAAGGGGCAAGATGGAGTTATCTTATTTCTGGGTAAAACAAAACAAACAAACAAAAAACAAAACAAAAATACTGAGCTGGATTATACTGTTAGGATGTAAAGTTCCTTAGCTACTTCTTTAAGGCTCAACACGAGGCTGATGGTCAACATAAAAAGCAAACAATACTATGTACATATATGTAAAAAGTGTTATAAATAGGTTTTATAAACCGGAGATATTATATACATCTTCAATCAACAGCAACCCCCACCTCCACTGCTTTCTGTTTGGTTTGGTTTGAGTTTGGGATTTTGGGCTAGCTCTTTTTTCTTTTTCTGCTTTCTGGTTTCCCTTCCTCCCTTCCCTATGTACGCTCAGAGCCTCAGACAGACCGTCTGGGCGCCTCATTCGCGTTTCCGCAAGATCACATAGATGACACCGCTGAGAAGGGCCAGGGGGAAGGCCACCCAGGCCAGGATGTAGGCGAAACCGTAGGAGTAATCCGAGTTGAGATGCCACTCCGGGTGCCTCACCGTGTAGATGGCCGCAGCACTCATCACGCACAGACCTGGGGAAGGAGAGGGACAAGCTTGGTGACAGAGAGTCCATGGCAGAGCGGCCCCCTCTCCGCCACCCCGGATGCTGACAATTGCTGGGTTTCTACCTCTGGAAGGAAATCTGCTTCCAGGTCCAGAATTGAAAGGAAGTAGCATAAAAATATGGGAACAAGGAAAACGACTTGCTCTCTACTTCCAATCTTGGCCACCTAGGCCTTAATACCTGAGGGTTTTCTTTACATTTTCTGCCCTATTTCTCTTTCTTTCACTGTCACCAATTCCCAGGCCACACTACATGGCCAGCAGGCATTCAGGCTGCAAGAAAAACCTACCTGTCTCTTTCCAAGGGTGGTTGGGTATGGAAACCCCTGGAAATCTATATGCCACTCTACAAGTGAGTGGTGGCATTACCTAAAGCCAATGGAAGTGAAGTGACATTTTACCATTATCGGAGTCACGCCATGGTAAAAGGATTAAGCTCCATGCAGACCACAGGGGCCTATGGTCCCCCTAACAGAGTTGCCACATACCAGGTGAAGCAAGCAATGCCTATGGGCACTGCCAAACAGACAAAGAAATGTGTGGAGAGGGAAAAAGAAAGTGAGGAAGAAATAAGGATGCAGCAGACAGTATGACTGGGAAGCCACGCTGCAGAGGGGGAAGATGATCAAAGGCAAGCTCCATTTCCCTGGGTGCCCCAAGGTTGCATTTGAAGCCCAAAGAAGGCTAAAGGGCATTGGATATGCAGGTGGGTCAGGCCACCCTCCCTGGCCCACCAATGCAGCCCTTCAGTGTTGGAAAGAGAAGAAAAGCCTCCATCTTGGGCCCTGTGGAGCAGCCACACTCAAACTGATGGCCCCAGCTCACGTGACAGTCAGCGTCCCCCCACAAGGAGGGGTCCAGTGATGTCAGCACCCCAGCCTGGAGCTGCACAAAGCCTGGTCTGTTTCCTCCCTGAAAACAGGGTCTTTGAGAAGCTCTGAGTGACTCTATTATAAATCCAGTATGCCGTGTGGGATTCATGCGGTTCCAGAGTTCCCAATGCACCCGCGCCCCGCCCCGCCCGGCCACCTACATCTAACCTCACTGCTATTTGGGCTGCTGTTTTACTGGACACTGCAACTTTGTTTGAAGACAGTGCAGAAGTGGGAATATGCCACATGAACCACCCTGTTAAGCCTGTCCTCCTGCAACTCAGAGGAGAAAACTGCCACTTGACTGGCCCCTGTCAAGAGAGCCACACAATAGTCTTGGAACCAAAATGGGACAGCATCCAGGACCTGCCACCTACAGGAAGTTCAGAAGACAGCAAAGATGGCCATGTCAGGAGCGAAATCATTGCGGGTTAATTGTTGATTGCAGAAAACAGCAGTTTTGATCTGCTGGGGACACACTTTATTTGCCTTGAGGTCCAGGATCCTTAATTATCTTGCCCCTCTCTTCCACGGCTTGCCTCTCCAAAGTGCTAACTCCTGTCTTTAAGAAATACTGAAGTTGTCTCTTGGGCTCTGTCTGACTTATCTAATGAAGGCAGGGCTATAAAAAAGGAAACATGACCTTGGCAGAGAGAAAGGTGTTAACAGAGTGCTAGCAGGGCAGGACAACACTTATCATCATGCAGGCAGGGCTCCCAAATGGGCTGTCTAACCAGATCTGGCATGAGAAATGCCTCAGGAGCTGAGTGGACCAGCTACTCCCCGATTTCACTGGCTAAGAGGAGATACCAGATTCCATCCTTGAACAAGAGGGACAGAAAGAGGCAGTACAGAGAAGTGCAGTGACTAACTACACAGCTTAATGTGTATGACTTTCATCTTAGTAGAATCTCAGAAGTGAATGACTCTAAGCTTAACCGTGATAAGCAGTAAACTTAGATACCTACAAAGCCAAAGAGAGGATACACACTTTATATGATTGTTGTCATGAGATTGATGTTTTAGGGAATATATTATTACAAGATTGTCTGCATGTAAAGCAATAGATGTACCCTGAAATAGAGAAAAAGATGATTCTTTGGCTGGGTTCCCTCTGTCTGCAACCCAAGACAGTTAATGTCATCCAGTAGTCATCTCCAAAAGCCAAATACCCCTAGTAAGTGGACTGTGACTCACTTTCTCAGCAACCAGTAGGTGGAGATGTATCACCAGGTCCCTGTGGCAAGGGTAAGTGAGGCCCTGAGGCACAGGCAGATGTTCTGCTCTTTGGCAATGACCGGGACTCCCTGGGAGGGGCCTGAGTCTGGGAGCATAGGTCATCTTTAAGCAGAAGGACACTGACCCTGTCCAGACAATACAAATGTGCTGAGCATTCAACTTACAACAGTTTCTCCCTGTCTCAGGATGGGTAGGTCTGCAACAACTTCCTGCAAGTTCTGCCTAAAGCCTTTTTGAAGAGAAAGTCTTAAGCTCCTTTAACAGTGACTGCAACCCCATGAGAGTGATTAGAGCCCAGAGCCTCTGGAAGGAAGCACCCAAGGGGCCAAGGTCAAAGGAAGTAGTTGAGGGAATTCCCAGTACATCCTTCTCATCTCCATTCCCTTTGGTTCAGTGAACACTTAATGAGTGCCTACTGCATGCGGGCACTGTTCTAGCTGCTGTTCTAGATGTACCAAGATAAGTGAGACATGGCTCCTACCTTAAGGACTGTGTGTCTAGAAGACAGACATTTGCATATAATTTCAATATAGTTCGATGGAATTTCGAGAGAGGGAAGGAAATGCACCAGATGCCCCAAGAGCATAGACGGGCGCTGAGTCCAAACTGGAGAACTGGAGAAGCCACATGGACTCTCATATAATAGGCTGATTAGCTCACTAAGGGTCAGGAAAGAGAGGGCCCTACATGACATGTTAAGGAAGCTGTGATGAGAAGCCTCTGAGGAAACTTCAGCAGAGGAGAAACATGATCAGACGCACATTTTAGAATGATCACTCTGGCCACGGTGCAGAAAATGGATTCAGGGGCAGGGACAAGGCAGGTAGCTGGAAGGTGCATGAGGAGGCCTTTGCATAGCTGCACTGGGGTTAGTGAGTCAAGACAAAGAAATGGGCGTAATGCCTACGGAGGATGCTACCCAAATGCAGTACTCAGTAGAAGGCTGGCTGTGGGGTGAGGGAGAGAGGAGAGGCCAGCATGACCGCCTGGTGTGTTCACTCAGGCAAGTGGGAACACGGCGATGTCTCAGAAGCCAGGGGAATAGAGCTTCAAAGAGTGAGTAGCTAACAGTATTGAAAGGAGCAGAGTGATCCAACAAATTAAAGACTTCAAAGTGTACTTTGGTAACCTCAGCAAAAGCACTTTCATTTGAGAGCCTGCGGCAGAAGTCAGAGAGAAGTTGGCTGGAAAGGGATGTCAGTGAGACCACTAGGGTGGTCACTGGAAGGTGCAGCTATGATGTTGGGTTAATGAGTGGGTGCCTTTTTCTCCCTCCCCCTTCATCCTCAGGGCAACAAGGGAGGGCAGGAAGGGGCTGTGAGGCCTGTTCCTCTGAAAGCAAGAAACTTCTCTGTGTTTCTGTGATTGAAGCACACTCCTTTTACATTTTCAGCATCCAAATGACCATTGCTGCCTAGAAAGCCACTCATAGCATTGACTCTGATCTGGGCATGGCCAGTGAGACATCCATACTCATCCATCCCTAACAAAAATTTCTAAATGTGGTATTTGACTTAAGCCACCTTTGAATCACTCTGAACAGGATGGCACTGAACTTTTATTAATCCCCCCCACCAAATTCTTTTTTTTTTTTTCCTAGAGAGGCAGGGTCTCACTCTGTCACCCAGGCTGGAGCAAGTGCAGGGGCCTGATCATAGTTCACTGTAGTCTTGACCTCTCAGCCTCAAGCAATCCTCCTGCCTCAGCCTCCTGAATAGCTGGGACCACAGGCGTGTTCCAAGGCACCCGGCTAATTTTTAAATCATTTTTTGTAGAGATGGCATCTCACTTTGTTGCCCAGGCTGGTCTTGAACTCCTGGCTTTAAGCAATCCTCTCACCTCAGTATTTCAAATTGGTGGGATTACAGGTATTCGCCACCACACCTGGCCCAAATCCTTTTATATTAAATGCTCTATAGCTATATTGATCTTTCTATTAACAAAACAAATGAACAACAATAACAAAAAGAGAGAGAAAGTGAAACTCACTCAGGAGTCCCCTCTATTCTTTCTGTTCTTAATCCCGGTAACCACACATTTGACATGAGTTTGATTCTGCCGAGGAAACGCAATTATCTAATCATCCAACCAATAATAGTTTTATTCAGGCTCCTCTATGTGCCCCACATGGAGCTTGATGCTGGGTGTAAGCAGTAAAATAAATCAAAACGTGCAAATCTTCCTTTTAGGTCTGTGTCTAGATTAATTTCTTGATGTTTTCCAGTCTAGTGCAACCCAACCCAACAGATCTAAGGCATGGATAACTACTGTCAAGGAACAGATGGCTATAGGTTCTGAAAATAAGAATGACTCCAAAGTCCAGATGCAGGATCAGGATGTTCCTTCTCTAAGAAGGTGGTTTAGTTATTTCTGGGGAAATATCCTAGAAAACCTTACAGTGGGATTAGGGACAGTTTAATGGCTATGTCAGTGGTTCCCAACCCTAAATGCACATCAGAGTCACCTAGACAGTGGATCCATCCCACAACTATTAAATGAGAGTCTCCAGGGATGAGACCTGAATACTGTCTTTTTTCTTTTCTTTTTTCTTTTTTTTTTGAGACAGTCTTACTCTGTCACCCCCAGGCTGGAGTGCAGTGGCATGATCTTGGCTCACTGCAACCTCCACCTCCTAGGTTCAAGTGATTCTCCTCTGCCTCAGTTTCCCAAGTAGCTGGGACTACAGGCACGCACCACCAAGCCTGGCTATTTTTTTATTTTTATTTTTAGTAGAGACAGGGTTTCACCGTGTTGGCCGGGCTGGTCTTGAACTCCTGACCTCAAGTGATCTGCCCACCTCAGCCTCCCAAAGTGCTGGGATTACAGGCGTGAGCCACTGCGCCCAGCCCACTGTCATTTTTTTTTTTTTAAAGGACCTCAGGTGATTCTGATGCACAGCTCAGGTTGAAAGCACTGAACTAAAGGAAGGAGCCTTTTGATATGCATTCAGGAAGCAGCCAACCTAATGCAATCAAGAAGAGATAGTTCCTAACTGTCAGCCTTGTGGCTAAGTGAGGAAGAGATAATTTGGCAAACCATGGAGACCCCACACAACACACAGAGCTGTAATCTAGAGCAAGGAGACAGATAACTCCCAAACCTACAGTCAGCTCCAAGAGCCCTAGCACCTTTCATGTGCTTTTCCTGAAAGCTCATGTGTGCCATCCATAAAGATCACAGCTGGGCCCACCAAGAGGAAGCTGTGCAGAGATAATGCAGCCCTCACAGCCACTTCCGGAGACTACACAGAGATTCTAGTGGTTTCCACTTAAAACGCTCCAGTGCATTGGAGAGGCATTTGCCGGGCATGCACGCTTGTAGATTTCACATCCCATGAGTGTGGAGCTACTTTCTTCTTCCTTCTGTCCTCCCTCTCTTTCTTCCTTTCTTTCCCTTCTTTCTTTTCTTCCCTTCTGTTTGTCAGTTTTAGCTTTTCTGACTACTTCCTTGATGTCAAGTTGTCACTTGCCAGGTTTTCCCAAAACGTAAGTTTCTCATCTCCAACAACCCTAATCTACTTAGCTCTCTAATTACTAACTTCTTACTAGTCTGTGAGTCGGAAAACCACATGACAAAATTGACTTAGAACTGTCACACAATAAGGGAACCAGGAAATCTCCAAATAGAGTTCCTAACTCTTTCAGTTCTCAGAATTAGTGGAAAGATCCTGCAGCCATTTCCAGTGCAACATCCTAGAGATCTGAGGTTCCCTGGAGACCAACTCTCAGATGATCTTGACTGGGATTAACAACGGAGGACAGGACACTCTCAGGACTTACAAATTACAACTGCTATTACAGCTCAGCATTTCAAATTCAGGGTAATTTCTTATTCAAATGTGGACCAACAGATAACTGAAAATTCAGTCTCATGAGAGGTAAGCAGCTAAATGTAAAGGGGATAAAGAGGACAAAGTCATGCGCTTTTACATTCGGAATTCTGCACTTGCAGCACAGTTCTAAACATCTTGTATTGACTTTGGAGGAGAATGAAAATAGTGAAGCAAGAGTGGATTAGTAAATATACTTAAATCGCAATACCTAGGAGAAGAGTGTTTGGCTGAACTGAAATACTTTTAACACACGGTGCAGTTACATGAGTGACTTAAGGGTTCTTATCTCTGGACTTTGAGTTTTGGCCTAAAATGATGTAATGATGTTGCTAAAAAGATATTGTCAAAGAACTTAAAGCCGAAACAGCTCAGCAGGATGAATGAAGATGAAGGTACTGGCTATCCCAAGGAGCCCATTCAACAGCAGCTTACCTCTTCTCAGCTCCATATTTTCAATGTGACTGGGTCTTATGGTACAGGCTTGTATTCATCACAGATGTTTGGAACTTCAGAATAATACATGGTGCAAATTTGCATTTACCTTCCATTGTAAATCAGTTCCAATAAAAGATAATATAAAAGGCAGAGCTTCTGCCTTGGATTTTGTGTTCTTTAAATTTTTTGGTGCATTCTGTCTTTAAAATATAAGAAGTACCTCACTATATTCAGTGTAACACTCAACCGTCCCTGTCATGAGCTGGGTGACCTTGGTCATTCATTTATCCTCTGGTGGGCTCAAATTATTCATCAGTAAAATAACGAGCCTGTACAAATAAAATGTAATTTTTTTCACAGCAGATGGGTAACATGCCAAATCATAACAAGGTTTGAGCGAGGCACATCTCACACATGGGCATGAAAACCCAATCATCGCTTATGAAACTAACATTTCAATAGAAATACATTATGAAAGTTCTGGTTCTCAATCCATATTATCTTGAGGGCATATCCACTGATGCAATGGATATGATCATTATTTGATTTGATATCAAACTAAAACAAGTAAGAAAAAAAAAAGAAACCCCAGAATATGTTACAGTTGTCTTTATTCCAACTGAAAATTGAGTAAGGGTAACTCTTCACTTTAATGTACCTAGAAATGATATCTCCTTGCATAATTAGTCATTTAACAGAGCCAGCAACCATCCAGGAGCTTGGCTTGGTGTCATAAGACATGTGTAAGTAGCAAAGCACTGTCTGGTTTTGAAATCTCAAAACCGTGAGTATTGAAATGTTGTATTTGAGTGTTTAATGAGAAGTGGTTAATCATTTACTTCCTTTTTTCAGGAAAGGGGAACTCTCTGTCTTCTAGACAAGGTCACCAACATCTAACCTTGGGCTGTGTCTTCCCATACAACCCTATTTAAGTCAACCTTCCAATGACTGCTCCTGGGCACAGAGTGGTGAAATGGTACCATGGGCATTCTGACAACCAACTCAGAGAAGAGATGCTACATCCTTTGCCCTCTCAGAGGGTCAGAATTGAGAACATCTCACAGTACCTAGACATACTCTGGTACATATGAAGTTTGTGATCTATGAATTTGGACCACAGAATCCACCACTACATCTGGCTCTTACTTCTCTCCAATGCCCTGCTGGTTCAGTCAACAGTAAGTCAACAGACAGACATGTAAGAGCTAATGTAAGATGCTAGGCAGAATGCAAGATGTAAGATGTAAGATGTAAGCATGTAAGATGCTAGGCAGAATCCAGAGACAAAGTTGGAAGATGTCACTCTGTGTAACAGAAGTTTCTAGGACTCTGCACACTATGCATATTAATAACATATTTAAAGAGGGAACTTGAAGACAGTTTAGGCAGGAGATTAAGGAGACCTCTCATGTGTTTTCATGTGTTGTCATGGCCCCATGTTTGGAAATGACAATATGTGACACAAGAGTGCCAAAATGAAGATACCAGAGGATGACAACAGTCAATCAAAGCCCAGTGGAATCTAGGAACTGGAAGCAAGGAAGGTGAGAATTTGTCAGTGTGACTTCATCACTACCTACTGGTGGAAGACACATACCTGATAACTACTTTGCCAGTTCTTAGCACATCAGGGCCATTTTCTGGAGGCATAATGTAATCTACAGAAACAGCTCTCAAGCCTGACCTTTGCTCTACAGATAGCCTCAGTATTCACCTCTGATTATGTGTCCAGATCGCAGTTTCATTCCTGTTGATACGCCTGGCTTGGGTGGGGACCTTCCTTCCAGATCCTCTAAGTTCTCTTTCATATGCATCTCATTCCAAGGAGAGGGGGAGAGTTCTAAGTCCCAAGTTCTAAGACACATACAGGTACACACCCACACATACAAGCCACCCACCCTCACTTTATGGAAAGCATCCAGTGGGGAGACTCATAAACATCAGTCATTCTGAGGCCACATCCTTCTACTAAACTAATCATTCCGCAGACTTGGGTGCACCCTGCTTCCACATGGACTTTACCATCCACAACTTACCAGCAAGAATTTGGAAGATTCCAGTGATGTAAAACCTGCCCCCCTTGGTGAGGGTGAAGAGTTGGCAGAAGAACAGGAACAGAGACAGAATGCTGAAGATGATCGACAGGATCATGGTGGCCTGGACAGACTGCAGCCATTCTGGGGGAAAGAGACACTTGGTTAGGAGAGCTGGCCATGGCCGGGGGAGGGCTCTGCCTCGAGGTGCAGGGCCTGAAGGGCCATGACTGCTGACAGCACAGTCCTCACAGGCAGCAGAAGCAGAAGTCCTTTTTCCTTAGCAGAACTCAGACAATTCACTTTTGCAATCTAAGAAGACATTCTTTATTTGTTTATTTTGGAGGAAAAAATATATACATACATCTATATGTACCGATATATACATATACAAACACACACATGTGCCAATATGTACACATTACATACATATATACCTATATGTACAAATATGCATACACATATGTATGTTTCTATATATATGTGTATATACACATATACAAATACATGACACACACATATATATAAAAAACACATGTGAACATTTAGGGAAGGGCTGTAAAAAATTATCTATAGTTCCATCACTAGGAGTTAAAGTCATTTTAAAATATATTGAATTTCCTTCCAGTGTTGGTGCAAATGTGTTACTTATGTACATGTGTCGGTGTTAAAGAGGGCCTGAGCCCTGCCTACTACCTTCCCTCTTATTGCCCTCAGGGGTCTTTGAAGGGCTTATCAGAACTTCTGTATTCCAAGAAAAATAGCTTAAAACCACTGTTCAAATTATCTGCATTCCCCAAGGAGAGGTAAAGATCACGGGAATGGCTGTTAGAGCCCAAAGTAATTTTTTAGAAGAATGGAAGAAAATACTGATGAAGAAAGGTATGCTCTCTGTAGGTATGGAAATCCATTTGCTTTGGCAACCTGTATTTTTTTTTTTTTTTTGATCAACTCTGATCAAGGCCATTAGCCTCAGCACAGAGCGGTGTGTGATCGCAAACCACCAGACGGGATGAAGGCTTACACTTCCTTATCTCTGTTGAACCCCAAATCTCCAAGCTTCCAACTGAAATTCAGGCAAGAAGACAGAGACTCCTATGGTTTCTTCAGTTCACCATCCGCTGCAAATTCATGTCATTTCAGGGAGGAAAGAAGAAACAACCTGAGTTCCACACTGTAGAGGGAAGCCCAGGGTAAAAATCTGCATTTGGCCTCTGTCTTGTCTTCCAAGTGCCACAGAATGCTGGGGGCAGGCACTGCTCTCGTGGAGGAAGAGCAACTGGGGAAGCTGCAGCATTTAATCCTTTCAGCTCAGTAACTGCCACATGTAATGGCTTCAAAAGCATACCTTCAATGCTTCACCCAGTACTCACAGCTCTGAAATCTGGATGGTTTATAATTAATAACTGAGTAAGATAAACTTGTTTTGAGTTGTAAGCAGCTCATGGCAGAATTTAAGGGTGCCAATTAGGTTAACTGTTCCTAGATTTTCACCTAAGATGTTTCCAAGGCACAGACTGGAGATATTTTAGAGTTGGAAGAAACCTGAGAGATCAACTAGTCCAGCTCCTTTGCATTGAAAGAGATTTCCAGAGGTGTTTTCATGAGCCCAAATGACACAGCCAAATCTAAGAGGCCTTTGATTCTAGTCTAGTACTCTTCACCTTCAAGCACAACATATGCTTCTTTCATTTTTTCGATTTCTTTGTCAATTAAAGTAAGAAAATGATGGCTAATGGGTTGTGAGCCATCCTGATTTCACTCTTACATTACCTTAATTAAATGTTTGTCTTTATCCAGCATAGAGGTTCTTCTGGAGGAGCACTTTGCAATAAAGATAATGTTCCCATAATATTATTTGCTTAAAATAAAAAAATTATCTAGCACTTTGGTAGATGCAGCTGGAATTACAAAGAAATCTGAGACTCAAATCTGAAACTAAAACAAATAAAGGGATTCACTTTGGCTGGGAAATGTCCTTCCATGTGCACGCTCATGAGGAGTATGGCTGGTGGAGACAATATCTTAGATTTCCTTCTCCAATCCTGAGATACTGTCTTCACCCTTATCCCCGTGCCCCTGTCATTTTCAGCAGAAACTACTACGAGACCTCACATATACAGAAAACTTAAAATCTTTATATGTTAAATCTATATAAACAGAAAGTGTCTAATATTTAATAATATAACCTAAATACTTCTTGAAACATCTTTCAACAATAACTTGAATTTTAGTCCCAACCCCATTACAATCGAGCTGTTTGCCATAAGTTATTTCTCGAATCAAATCAGAATTAGAGGATCAAGGACATTTTTATTCAATGAGCATTTGTTGAATACCTACTGCTTTGAGCCAAGCCCTCTGGTTGACTCTGATGATCCAGAGATGAAGAAGATGGTTTTCAACCATAAGCACAATAAATAAAACACATGCATTAAGATAGTAAGTCTAAGTATATCATCAACCACATTATACGTGAATGGGTTCAAGGCACTCATAAGATATGGAATTTTATCTTTGATTAAGACATTCTGGGAGGCTGAGGCGGGTAGATCACTTGAGGCCAGGAGTTCAAGACCAGCCTGGCCAACATGCCAAAAACCCCATCTCTACGAAAAATACAAAAAAATTGGCCAGATGTGGTGGTGGACACCTATAGTACCAGCTACTTGGGAGGTTGAGGCAGAGAATCGCTTGAACTCAGGAGGTGGAGGTTGTAGTGAGCCAAGATCACACCACTGCACTCCAGCCTGGGCACAGAGAGAGACTCTGTCTCAAAAAAAAAAAAAAAAAAAAAAAGAGAGACATTGTAGCTGTATTCTAATATGATAGATACACCTAAAACAAGCAACAGTCAAAAACAAAAAAGATTCTGAAAGAAGCTTCAGGTAAATATTAACAAAAAAGAAAGAAGATAAATTAATAATAAAAAATAGAACTTATGTTGAAAGGATAAAAGTGGCCAGAGAGTTGTTTGGTTGGTTCATAGAGGAAAGATTTGGTTTATTTGATCTTTACTTCTGGTTTACATGATCTATGACTGAAGAAAATAAATCATTATGCATATAATAACATGGCCTGAAAAAGTTAAAATCAAAAAGTAATCAAAATATGAGATGAAATTGTTAAAACCACAATAACAGTAGAAGACTTTAGCTTCCTTCCTCAAAATAGATGTCAGGTAGACCAAAAAGAAGAAAGAATATAGATTACCTAAGAGGATTAACAAATTTGTCCTAATAGATGTATAGAAAACTTGTGTCTATATAGCAAAAGACACAAATTTTCTATACAGCAAAACCATAAGTTATTTTCAAACACACATGGGACAGCTTTTCAAACTGACTATAAGGGCAACAAAGAATATCTCAATAAATATAGAAGCAGAAATGATATAGGCTCAACATATACCTAAAGGCAAACAGAAATTAGACATTAAAAACAAACTCGCCAAAATAAATTTGGAAATTTAAAAACAGTGTTCCAGATAATTCCTCGGATTAAAAAAAACAAGATGAAAAGTAAAAACTTCTTCAGCAAGGAATTATATAGAGAGCCACATGGCACACCTGTGGGTTGTAACCAAAGCAGTTCTCAGAGGACAATGTATACACTTCTAAGCATTTGCTAGAAAAATCCTTAAAAAGAGTGAACTAAACTTTCAACTCAAGAAGCCAGAAAAAAAACAACGAAATAAGTCCAAAAATTAATTGACTTAATATGGATAAAAGCACAGACTAATGAGACAGAAAAAAATATTAAAATACATTTAATAAAAATGTCTGGTTCTTTAGGGATACATCAACAAGTTAGACAAATTTTATTCAAGTACATAAAAGAAGTACTAAAGAAACATACTAAGTTCCTGGATAGAAACACTCAAAGTTATAAAGATGCCAATTTCATCCAAAATAATCTACAAATTCAATGCTGTCCTAATCCATATTGCAACTGGAACTGGAAAAAAATCAATTAAAAATTCATCTAAAAAACAATGAGCAATGACAGATAAGAAAAAATTTGAAGTAAACACAACAGCAACTAAAAACCAAAAGGAACAAATGAACAAAAAGAAAATCAGAAAAACATATAAAACCAATGAGTCAAGATACCACCTACCAGATTTAAAACATATTTCTATATTTTGCTTATTACAGTATATGGTATAAATTAAATATACAATTAATTGTAACTTTATAATATATAATTATAGAACATATAATAGAACTATGATATATACAATATATAATTATAGAACATATCATAGAAGTATGATATATAATTATAGAATATATAATTATAGAAGTATATATGTTCAAGTGCTTATATTATAATTATATAACATACAATTATAATTAATAAAATGTATTTTATTTATAGACATACAAAACTTATATTTATATTATAAAGTTTTAGCAATTCAAAAATATGGTGTTCATCATGAAAGAAAAATAAAAGAATGGGACGGAATTAAGACTTTGGAAGCATACATGTAAATTTGGTAGATAATACACAACATCATATAAACCAGTGGGGAAAAATACAACAGACAATACATAGTGTTGGCTATTCATTTGGTAAAACATAAAATTAAATCTCTAGTTCGCATCACTAACAAAATTAAATTACAGACAGAACAAAGAGAAAACAGCTAAGTATAAAATTTAAAAGCCATGTGATTAGCAAAGGAGAAATATGAACAGCCAATAAACATCGTAAAAGGTGCTCAATCTCACTAGCAACCAAGGAAATGCAAGAAAAACCCATGAGGAGGGTGACACCAATTTTCATCCAGCCAATAGGCAAAATTCAAAAAAAATGGATAATATCAGCAGAACAAATAAGTGATAGCTACCTGCAGACACCATTCACAGGAATAATAATAATATTATTATTATAATCCTTTTGTGACCAGCCATTTTGTGGCAGAATATATTAGGTTGATACAAAAGTAATTGTAATTTTTGCCATTAAAAGTAGTTTAAAAATTGTAACACCTCTAGCGTAGTGACACTATATGTGTTCAAGTGCTTATCTACTATATACTGGAAAAACAGTGAACATATACTCAGAGGAAAATAAATAAGGACATTCATTGTAGCATTTCTATGAGGGGAAATAAATTATGGTATATCCTCACAATGAAATATTTTGCAGCAGTTAAAAAAATCATGAGTTAGAAAATGAGGAGTCTTTGAAAGATCTCCAAGACAATGAAAAGAGTAAGGTGCACACACAACATGTCATCATTATGAAAACAAACACCAAAAAACTATGTAATTGCGTATAGACATCCACAGGCATGCAAATATTCGTAGAGAAAGAGCCAAAGTTGTGTCAAATTGATGTCAGTGGGTTCCCCCAGGAACTACTATTGCAAAGAAGAAGAGTTTGGTCAAAAAGCCTTTCAGTTGAGAATATTTTCATGTATTATAATACTTGTACTACTTAAATAATTAAAACCAATTTAAAAGATTACAAAGGTAAAAACAGATGCAGCACTCTATTGACTTATTAAGAGTCAGGATTCCAAAACTCAAAGGGCTACTGGAATTCTGGGCAGGACTGGGCTTCCACATGCCCAGGAAAACAACAAGGGATTTTCCTTTCCTCCAGTGCCATTGATCAAAAGCTACACAATGACAGCGAGAGGAAAAGAACAGAGCCCAGCCCAGGAGAAAGCAAACTCCATTCCAGCTCCAAAAGGCTGGTGCAAGATTCAAGAGCTCTCGTTGTTGCTCAAAGGGAACCCCACAGGGCCCTGAGGACATTTCTAAGCTCAGATGATGCTGCTCCCCAATCAGAGCCATTCATCAGAACTGGAATAGACAGGTAACAACCAGCGCAGTAAGAGACAGCAGATATCACACACTCCCGAAATGACAGGGCTTTGATCCTGTCCAAGGTAAGGGTCCCGTGTGAGCACGTGCAAAGCCTGACTCTCTCCAGCATTTATGTGCTCTGGTTAGGACAGCCCAGGCAGGGCTGGGCTCTGTTGCCAAGTTCTTCTGACCGCCCACCTAACTTGCCACATACATTTTTTTGGCCTTGAATTCTGCTTTACATACTTGAGGCACTAATATATTGTATTGGGTTGTCATAATGATCAAACAAGAGATGCTATTGAAGCTCTGTTAAAGGATAGTGCAAATAACCCCACCTAAAAGGCTGATGTGAGAAAACAGGGTAAACAAGCATTTACAGGCTGTTATTGAGGGGCCAGGTTCTGGAGCATTTCCATCTGGGTCACAACAAGCAGTATGAAAATGGGAGCCACAGGCCGGGCGCAGTGGGTCACGCCTGTAATCCCAGCACTTTGGGAGGCCCAGGAGGGCAGATCACGAGGTCAGGAGATCGAGACCATGCTGGCTAACACAGTGAAACCCCGTCTCTACTAAAAATACAAAAAAAAAAAAAAAAAATTAGCCGGGCGCGGTGGCGGGCGCCTGTAGTCCCAGCTACTCCGGAGGCTGAGGCAGGAGAATGGCGTGAACCCTGGAGGCGGAGCTTGCAGTGAGCCGAGATCGCGCCACTGCGCCACTGCACTCCAGCCTGGGAGACAGAGCAAGACTCGTCTCAAAAAAAAAAAAAAAAAAAAAAAAAAAGAATGAGAGCCACAATGTTCACACAAGCCAGGTTATTAGCACATTGGCCAGAACTCCAAAAAGTGTTTTGATACAACTTTGGTATCAATTCATATCTCCTCTCCAGCATAAGGGTGCTACAGAGTCAGAGTGCAAATATCTGCACAGATAGCAAACTATCTATAAAGAATCAGAGAGCAAATACTTTAGGCTTTGCAGGTCATACGGTCTTCTTAACAACTACTCAATTCTGCTTTTGTAGCACAAAATCAGCCATAGCCATGGACAAGATGTAAATGAGTGGGTGTGGCCCATTCCTTCAATAGCCATTTATCCAATAAAATCTTATATACAAAAGCAGGTTGGATTCGACATGCAAGCTATTATCTGCCAAACTCTGCTACAGCAAAACAAGTCAGCTGTACAGAAAATAATTATTCGAGTTCAGAGAAATATAATGCAAGGGAAAATGCTGTCAATTACAAACCTGTTCTATTTAGATCAAACCTAGTGTGACACCAACATCCCAAGTGGCTAAACTATAGATTAACACAAGCCCCAGTGTGGCGATACTCTTCCCCACGCCCCACCCAATTTGCAAGTATGCAATAAATAGTAGAACTTATGTTGAGTACCTGCTGTCCTCCAGGCCACACTCAGTTCCTGGTGCAAAGTGGAGGCCTGGTAAACATTTGTGGAGTTTCCAGTGGAAGTTTTAAGCCAATATCCAACCTTGATGCTGAGCACTGGAATTAAAAACTAAAGCTCTGGCCGGGCGTGGTGGCTCATGCCTGTAATCCCAGCACTTTGGGAGGCCAAAGCGGGTGGATCACAAGGTCAGGAGATCGAGATCATACTGAAACCCCGTCTCTACTAAAAATACAAAAATTAGCTGGGTGTGGTGGCATGCGCCTGTAATCCCAGCTATTTGGGAGGCTGGAGCAGGAGAATCACTTGAACCCGGAAGGCAGAGACTGCAGTGAGCCGAGATCACACCACTGCACTCCAGCCTGGAAACAGAGCAAGACCCGTCTCAAAAAAAAAAAAAAAGGCCGGGCGCCGTGGCTCACACCTGTAATCCCAGCACTTTGGGAGGCCAAGGCGGGTGGATCACGAGGTCAGGAGATTGAGACCATCCTGGCTAACACGGTGAAACCTCGTCTCTACTAAAAATACAAAAAATTAGCTGGGCGTGGTGGCGGGCACCTGTAGTCCCAGCTACTCGGGAGGCTGAGGCAGGAGAATGGTGTGAACCCGGGAGGTGGAGCTTGCAGTGCGCCGAGATGGCGCCACTGCACTCCAGCGTGGGGGACAGAGCGAGACTGTCTCAAAAACAACAACAACAACAACAACAACAACAGCAAAACTAAAGCTAAAGCTCTTTGCAGGCCTCCTGTTCTGAGAGTGTCCGGTATAAGAGCTGCTGACAGCTTTCTGACATGGGCCGCGGCAGCACCCAGACCCAGCTCCCCCAGCAGATAGTGGGAAGCTCCAGTTGCACAAAGATCAAAGCTCATTTCAAGGTCAGATTCCTGCTGTAGGAGCAGCTGAGCGATGAAGGAAATACATCAGCCCCCTCAGCGATATTCTTAGCCCAGGGCCTACAACCTAGTGAGTTAAGGGCTCAGAAAGTATGAAGCATTTTTCAATGTAACAGTTTATGTGCATCTTTCATTACCAGCATGGAACCAACCCTGCCCCATATCAAGTCCCACTCTGGGCAATTCATAAAACTGTTCTGACTCAAGAGAACAGGTTTTGTTGAAAGTGAAAGGAAGGACAGTTGCAAGAGTCAGAAGAGACCTTGGAGAGGCCAAGAGAGAAAAAGCCATGAGAGGGTAAATCACAGAGGCAAAGAGTTATTAATACCTCCCATTTGCATAGTGCTAGACTGTTTTCAGAACACATGACCCCAAGACCAGGACTCCCACGCCCAAACCTCCCAACCCACAACCATCACACAGATCGCCATTTTCCTTATTTCTCAGTATGAATGTCATTCCAGAAATAGCTGAGTCTCTGAAAGGCCCCCATCCTAAACAATGTGGCCTTTGCCCATATGCTTCGCCCACCAGCTCAAGCATGCCCAAAGCCCAGCGTGGGTCTTGCCGCCTGGGCTTCAACTTCTCCCCCAGCTGGTGGCTTTGAAATGGGGCTTGCTGGTCAGGCTAACTTTGCCTATGATTCATGCGGAAAGCAAAACAGATGGAGACAACTACGTGCCAGCATGGAGCTCACAAAGGCGATGAAGGCGACGTGGGCGGCTCTTTCAACAGGTAATCCTGGGGGCATTTTAGCTAGAGCAAAGCCTGTGTCTGGCCACTAGTGGGCACAAACTGCTCAGTAAGTGGAAGAAATCTTCATTGTCAAGGTATTCCAGCTAACTTTGATACAGTTATTCAATGAACTGCATTCCTAATTAAGATGCTTTGTGGCAGGCACAGAGCTAGTTTGTCAGGGTCGAGTTCTGCACTTTGACATCCATATTCTTGCTCTGCTAGTGAGTTTCTGGATCTAAAGGGAATAACACGCAGCCACTGAGGTACCTGAGGTTACTGGATAATAGTAAGCTGTCTGAGGCTTTTTTATACCCTTGTTGGAAAACTCTAGAAACAGGGAAACAGAGTAGGCTTTGTTTCTCTAAGAATTGCTCTTGGAAGACTTGCTCCACCAGATACAAAAGAAAAAGGAGGGGAGTGCATTGTACGATGAAGGATATCAATCTCCCTCCTTGGTAATTCACAGTGTACCATGAATGATCAAAGCCTGCTTAACTTTCAAAACTTAGTGTCTTTCAAACGGATTTATCAGGAGACTTGTTTTTGTTTTTGTTTTTTAAAAGAAGAGCTCACTTAAAAACACTGAGTTTGGCCATAGAAAATGACGGGAAAGGCAGTTGCAATTGCAGTCATGAACTGCATCAGTGGAGAATGAACAGGGAATAATTCGCTTAGTCTTCAGGTTTAGGAGGAATTCTCCCCATAGAAATAATAGAGTTCTCCTCCTTCTTTCCCCCAAAGTATGAAAAAAGAACACGCATTATGGAAATGAAGAGCTAGAACAACAGAGCTGCTACCCCCACCAGTGACAGTAAACCAATGCCCGTTTACAAGCACAAAACCCATCTCTGCTCCCTCTGCCTACCGCAATTCTACCCCATTGCCAAGGCCCAGCTCAGAGGCCACCTCCTTTTAGGATCCCTCGATGCCACAATTACATCCTGAACATGAACAGAGGCTCCGGGACCCATGCAATGTGCAGGTCCTACCTCAACTTCAGGTCCTACCTCAATGCCTGCTCTGCTTTTAGGAAACCAGGGTACCTGCCCCAGGTTACCTAATTTGTTAGAGGCAGACCCGGTGCAGAAAAACAAGGATTCCCTGATGCCCAGACTACTAGTTTTTCCACTACAACACACTGGGGGTGCAGAGAAGTCAATGATATGCTTGAAATCTAATGAATTACATTATTCTACCACCATTCTTCAGACTTAGAATCCACAAAAACTAGAGAGGGTGGAAGGAGAATGGTGTGGCAAAGAGAGAGCGGCTTCCCTTATTCTCTGCTCATCAGCCTGCCAAGCCAAACCGCTGACCAAACTTCAGAAGGGCAAGAAGAGGCCCTGCTTATGCAGCTGGGATTCCAGTGGAATCCCCAGCACCAGAGAAGCCACTGAAAGAAGGAAGGAAAGAAAAACTGCAATCGTCAACTGTTTGAAGAGTCATCGTGTAGAGGAGAGACAGGGGTCACCCTGCGGTCATTGTCCAGGAGGCACTGTGGAGATTTAAACTCTTTAAGGACGTGCCAAGCAACTTGATAAAACCCAAGTCCAGCACATCAGGCATGAATGAAGGCAACTAGAAGTGAATGGACAAAAGAGGGGCAGTGTTGGGTTTAACAAGGTAATTTCTTTTTTTGAGACGGAGTCTCACTCTGTCACCCAGGCTGGAGTGCAGTGGTGCGATCTCGGCTCACTGCAAGCTCCGCCTCCCGGGTTCATGCCATTCTCCTGCCTCAGCCTCCCGAGTAGCTGGGACTACAGGCACCGGCCACCACGCCCGGCTAATTTTTTTTTTGTATTTTTAGTAGAGACAGGGTTTCACCGTGTTAGCCAGGATGGTCTCAATCTCCTGACCTTGTAATCCGCCCGCCTCAGCCTCCCAAAGTGCTGGGATTATAGGCGTGAGCCACCGCGCCCAGCCAAGGTAATTTCTTAAGTGACAATATCTCCTGGCATTCCTCCCTCATCACTGGCTGCTCATCCCCAGTCTCCTCTCCTTCCTGTACTCTCGTTAACCCCTGGCATGCCCAAGACTTAGCTCTGAACCCTGTTCCCCTTTTCTGCCTTCTGCTCTCAACTCCTCCCCAAGTAACTGTATTCAGCACCACAACATTGAATACCCTTCGGTATAGAGGAATGACTCTTGACTTTGAATTTCCAGCCCAGACCTCTCCCCTAAGCTAAAGACTTCTAAATTGAAGTGATTTGCTGACCTCTCTGATGGTCAAAATATAAATCCTGATTTCTACACCTTCCCGCAAATCTTCTGTTCCTCCTCCAGTCTCCCCATCTCAGTCCAAGATTCAGTTACACACCAGTTGCTCAAGCCCAAAACGTAGAGTCATCTAGAATCATTCTTCCCTAACTCCCTACATCTAACCCATCAGCAAACCCTGTCATGAGACCTGTTTTCTTCTCTACTTCCCCTCCCTAGCTAAGCCACCAGCTACCTCCTAGAGTTCTTGTGAGGATTAAATGCATTGCTTTTCAAAGAATGCCTGGCACTTACGTGAGCTGTTTGTATTCTTAACATCATTGTCATTGTCATCATTGTCATCTCAGTGTCATCATCATGTCCAGTCTGCACTATGACCACAAACTCCTCACTGGTCCCCAGTTTCCACTCTTGCCTCTCCCCAGAATTCATTCTCAACAGCCAGAATGAGCTTATAAAACACAAATCAAATCATGACACTGTTCAGCTTAAAACCCTTCAATGATGTCCCAACTGTCCTTCTCAGTACCACAGCCTGTGAGGCACCAGCGATCCTGCTCCCATCCCTCTCTCCCGCATTCCCCACCCTCCTTTCTTCAGCTAACTCAGGGCCTTGGTTCTTCCCTTTACCTCCTGGAATTTTCTTCCCATGGTTCTTCCTATAACTGGTCCTTCCCTGTCTTCTAAATCTCAGACCACATCACTATGGAAGGAAGAGGCCTTCCCTGGGCAGCTCATTCCTCCAGTGATGACTTTCCATTGGATCAGCCTATTTGTTTCCTGCAGAGCATGTTCCACTACCCGTAGTGATGCATGTATTGTGTATTGCCTGTTTCCTCCAACTCCTTGTGAGCTGCACAATGGCAGGGACCTGCTCTTTCTTGTTCATCTCTGTGCACCCCGTTTCTAGAACAGTGCCCAGTACATAGGACAGGCTCAACAGAGTTGAAGAACACATGAATGGATCTCACTATTAGCTCTTCAAAAATAAAAGAGGCTCTCTTGAAGGTAATAAGTTCCCCATCAGTGGTAGGATGAACATGTGGTAGGCACATTGCAGAGGGGTCTGCGGCTCAATGGGATAGGAAGAAGGGATGGGCCAGATGACTCCGGGTCCCTGCCAGTGTTGGGGGCCACATGTGTGTGGATGACTGCACACTCATGTGGCCCCCAGCACTGGCAGGGACCTGACCACAGTCAGAAGGCTTCATCCCAGACAGCCTTCTCTCGGGCACCAAAGATCAACATCCACAACCTCAGGCTGCACCATGGCCAATCCCTGCTCCTGAAATGCAAGGGATGTTTTCTTGGTGCTGGTGAAATCTTGGGGATACAATTGAAGTTTTTTTAAAGCAAAGACTATAGATTCCAGGTCATACAGTTCAGACACAGGTTCAAACAAACATTTCATACTAATTCCTGGGTATTGGCATCAGAGAAACTCTAAGGGTTGAAATCCTGGCATGCTGACAACACATTCCATCCTCTGTACCTCCCTTATACTACCAGGGTCTCAGCATCTCATAAGAGCCTGTAAAATCCAGAGCCATTACTTGGGTAGAGATTATGGGTTGGCTCAGGGAGCCACAAATATTTTAAAATGTAAAACATGAACCCATAAATGCAGAAGGTCTCCCGTGTTTTCTAAAATCTGGCCAAAAGCTGAGCCATAGACAAGGAAATTGTCTGGTGTCCTTGCCAAAATGACAGTGTCACCAAATTGATAAACAAGTCTGGGATCATTTTGAAGACAGCGATGATAGGAGACCACCAAGGGCTCAGGTTGGGGGCTGCTGAGACTGGCAAGATTTAGTTTCTCTAATTTTCAACCCAAAGCATTGATCTAATGCCTCACACAACCTGTTGATAGTCATGAGTTTGCTGTTGCTGCTGCTGCTGCTGTTTAAATGGAAAAGAAGAGTAGTAAGTGGTCATCTTCTCAGCGTCTGGTGCTGGTCCAGCCCACACACTGTGGCAGAGCAGATCCACCTGTTGTCACTGGGAAATGAGGGGCTGCAGGTACTGCCCTTAGACAATGGAGGTGGCCAAGGATGTTTGGGGACAGATTACAGGAAAGCTCAACAATTCCCTTCATACTTTGGTGTTGAGCACTGGCCTCCTTTTTAAAAACAAAAGTGATTCAAAAAGGGGCACATTTTTTGTGCCTAACACCTCAGCAGGAAAAAGTTTATCAACTACCTTTTCTTCTGAGACAAGAGAGGACTTTGTGAGTAGGGACAGGCCCTGAAAGACAGATTTTACTGAAGACAAACTCTGCCTGGGTCCTGCCTCATCACTGAAGCTGATGAAGACCAGCCAGGGGCCAGGGCAAGCCAGGACTGTGCCCTTCCAGCTCTTGGGCTCCCAAGCCACCTGTGGCTTAATTCCAGTATTCTGACCCATTCTGCTACACATCAGGTCCACACAAATTAAACAAAGAGCAGGGGAACGCTTGTGAGAACTTGGACTTGATATTTGGATCTTGGAGACTTCAAAACAAAAAGCACTGGTTCATTCAATAGCAGGGCAAATGTTTTGCCTGAATCCTTTGGGTCAGTAGATTTTAAACTCACCCATAGGGTCTTGGGGAGGAGGCTTGGCACACCCCTCCCCTTCACCAGAGCCTTCCAGATTGTATGAGTTTGCAAACTAAAGCTCCAGGAACTGGCCTCATTCAAAGCTACGCCATGGACCCTGCGTGCCATGCCCCAGGGCTCCACTCTCTTAATCAAGGCAGAGGGAACCTACTTATTACTCAAAACCAATTTTCTGACATAAAATGTTCATAGTTATTTTCTGATTGTGAAAATAAAAGATCTCAATGAGGAAAACAGGTAAGGCAGCAAAAGAAAGAAAACAGCCAAAGTGATAAGAATCCCGTCACCCAAAATAATCACTGAAAATATACTGATGCATTTCTACCTTGTACAATTTCTGATATATTCTGCCTTATAGAGGCTTCTGGACTGTCACTCCAACTTGGAATCAAACAGACTGCTGAGAAACCCGTGGAAGAGAGCAGGTCTAAGGAAATCACCAAGATTAGAAATGCATCCATGTGCACTGAACTCCTTCCTAGTGTGGGTGGGGGGAACTTTGAGATGGTCTGTGATTCTACTTACCCCTCACTCTCTGTTCCCACTAGTCTGCCCTGCCCTCTGTCCCTCAACTACGCCAAGCTCCTTCCCTCCCCAGCAATCTTGCACTTGACGGTCCTTCTGTATGGAACCTCCCCGAGATGTTCATATGGCTGGCTCCTGGCCACTCCTCAAGGAGACCTTCCTTCACCACTGCAATCCCTCTTTATCCCATTACCCTGTCTTATATAGTTCTTACCACTGCCCCCAAATTCTCCATGTTTACTGACTGGTTTGTCCAGTAAAACATAAGCTCTTGTTCACTCTTGTAACCTTAGCACCTGCAATAGTCTCTGGTACACGAGAGTTGTTCAAGAAATAGTCCTGCATGAAAGATCAGAAGAGAAATGGAGAGACTCCCGAAGTGGGAAGTTCACATTTCAGGAAGTGAGAAAACGCTGAAATTCCAAGATGAGGGGAAGAGAGATGGGAGGTGAGGCTTAACAGAAGCAGGAGTGGATCATTCAGGTAGATTCCGATGGGCCTTGTTAAAGATTTTCATCTGAAGATTAAGACCAATGAACGGCCTCTGAAAGGTTTCAAAATGAGGAGTGATATAATTAGGTTTGTGCTTTTTTAAATATCAGCCTGGATTCCATATGAAAAATGAGTCACAGAGGAGCAAGAAAAGGTTCAGGCAAACTATTTAGGAGGCTGCCCTGGCGCCTCTGACAAACGAGGAAGCAGCGTGACCACAGGTGGGCAACAGGCATTGGAACAATGGGGTAGCCTGAGGGACCCGTGACAATGCTGAGAAGAGAAAGAAGGAAACGCGTCAAGGCAGACTCTAGATGTTTGGCTTGCTGGCTGGTGAAGCAGCATTCACTAAAATACTAGAAAGTGACAAAGGGGTTGAATTGGCGGAGGAAGATAAGGACTGTCTCTGGCCTAGTGACTTGGGGGCCTCTCTTAGATATCCCAAGGGAAGTGGCCAGGAGATAGCTGGATAAACAGGTCTGGGATTCAGAAGAGAGGTCTGGACTCATTAAATAATAATAAGATGGCCAGGCGTGGTGGCTCACACTTGTAATCTCAGCACTTTGGGAGGCTGAGGCAGGTGGATCACCTGAGGTCGGGAGTTCGAGACCAGCCTGACCAACATGGAGAAAGCCCGTCTCTACTAAAAATACAAAAAATTAGCCAAGCGTGGTGGTGCATGCCTGTAATCCCAGCTACTCGGGAGGCTGAGGCAGGAGAATTGCTTGAACCCGGGAAGCCGAGGTTGCAGTGAGCTAAGATGGCGCCACTGAACTCCAGCCTGGGCAACAAGAGTGAAACTCTGTCTCAATAATAATAATAAGACTTACCTATACCTGGAGAGGTGGTAGAAACAGAGAGAGAGAAGCCTCAACAGATCCTAAAGTTTCTGAGAAGAGCCCATGTGAGAATGGTGGGGTGGCTGACAGAGCCCAGGATGCAGCAGAGATGGACTCTTTGAAGAATGCTGAAATAACTGGGACTTATGGAACTGCATAGGGCCCAACTGAGCTATTGCAAAAGAGTATGATTGGGTATGGGAGGGGATGGTCTAACCCTCAAGGAAAGTATTCCACACCAGGCTTACAGAGAGGTATTTGCTGCCAAGTTTCTATGATTTGAAAAGCCATGCTTCCCCCAAGGCCGAATGACTATATTTCTCAGCCTCTCTTGTAAATAGGTGTAGGTGTGACCATGTCACATTTCATTAAAAGAAAAGGAGATTCATTCTTCCCCACCTCCTTTCTCCACCCTACTGCTTGAATCATGGATGAGATGGCTGGAGCTCTAGCAGCCTTTTGTTTCCTGAAGATGACAGCCAAACCCAAGAGATGGCAAAGAAATGAGCTAGAAAGTGTCTGCATCTCTGACAATTTCATGGAACCTCCATACCTCTCTCAGGCTACCTACTTCCAGACTTCTTTGAAAAGAGAGAAAAATAAATGATCTTACTTAAACCCCTATCATTTGAAGATGTTCTCTTATACGCAATCAATCCTAATCCTAACCAGAACACTAGCCAACCAGTCTACCCCATCCCCTGCCTTGTTCTACCCTTACCTTAGGTCACAGGGAATATTCTCCTCCCCGTTGCCTGTATTGACTTAAATCCTGCCCATCCTTTGGAGGATGGATCAGATTCTACCTCCCACCAGAGATTTCCCTTCCGCTTCCTCCCTGAACTCAGACGCTGTCTGCCTGCCTCCCTTTGGGCACCTGGCCTGCTCTGCCTTCCAAGGGAGTGATTCACCCTTCCATACCTATCTCCTGACTCTTCGACCAGGCTCGGGACCATCAAGGCAAGGCCCATGCATTCCAGATCCTTGTATTCCCTGGGCTGGAGAGGCACTGGATACAATATCATAACGAATATCCCCACACTAAGCCTCTCTTACCTCTGCCCACACGAGGCAGATAAGGAGGGGGTGCCAGAAAGTATACAAACACATTTAGAAAAACGAGAAGGCAGGCGGAGTCAAAGTCAGTTAGTTAAAAATCTAAAACTATTTCTAATATTAAGATGTAGCCTGGGGGCAAGATCTCGTGTGTCTCTTTCAAACTACACAACCTAGATGTTAGACTGCCTCATGGCACGATGCCAGGAGGCCCCATTCATGTAGAAAACAACATGAGTGGCAATTCCCAGAGAGAGGTGAAGTGTCATGGTCATGCACCAGAAAAATGAGTCCTTTCAGAAAAAAATACCAAGTCACATGGCGCAGTGGCTCACACTTCTAATCCCAGCATTTTGGGAGGCGAGGTGGGTGGATCGCCTGAGGTCAGGAGTTCGAGACCAGCCTGCCCAACATGGTGAAACCCCTCTCTACTAAAAATACAAAAATTATCCAGGCGTGGTGTTGGGCGCCTATAATGCCAGCTACTCGGGAGGCTGAGGCAGGAAAATCGCTTGAACCCAGGAGGTGGAGGTTGTAGTGAGCCGAGATTGCACCACTATTTATTTTTTCACACTTGCAACATATTCTTCACAAATCGATGTCAATAACAAATTACTTTGGATTACTTAACAAGTATTTTTTTTCAAATATACTTTCTAAGAGCAAATACAGACAAGTTAAATGGTTCGCAATGAGCATAGTTCATTTGTAAAGACAGTATAATGTTTTAAAAAGTACACATTCTTTTCAGCTTATTGTCTGCTGCCACAATTGTTAAACTCAATCAAAGAGGCCCCGGAGGATTCGCCACTTAAGGCTGAAGTCGTAGCAAGTGCTGCCACGTTGGGGAAGATAGCAGCAGAGATAACCACCACTGGGGAAGTGTAAACGGAAATTTCAAATTTAGATTAAGCCTGAGTGGTGTGAAAACAAACCCAGCATGTTCAGGTGCAGTGTCCAGATGTTTTCAAAATGCCCTGATTGTGAGAGCTGAGAAGGGAGATGTGGAAAACAGACACTCTGGGGTCCTCACAGAAAGCAACGAGGCAGATTTGAAACCCACACTAAGGAGGCATTGTAAATGAACTCAAGAACATGAGCTTGGTACAGAAGGAACAAGTTGAGAGATAAGAAGTTTCCTGATTAAAATAACCCTAGTGCCTCTTTGAGATCTGCTTCTAGCACCAACTGACAGCTATTTCCAACGGCAGAAGACACCAAATGTCAATCTGTAACATGCTACAGGTCAATATTGCTTTCTTTCCTGCAGATGGTTTAAGCACAACTTAGCAACTCCTCTGCCGCCTCGTTTCTGCTGAAACTTCGCCGGGTTTTAACACGCCTGCCAAAACTGCCCCCTTCCGGGCCCAAGAGTCCAGGATTCTGTGCCAAGCCGCGTGGCCAGATGTCACTTGGGGATGGCGCCTGTGAGCACCAAAGCCTGCCCTTTTCGGGCTGAGTCACTACTTGTAACCACCAGGTGTCAGTAGCGAGTACGGAGACTCCCTCCCGGAGTGCTCCGGGAACTTCAGCCAGACCCTAAAGGGGGAGAAACCGGATGCTGTGGCTTTGGGGACAAGCAGTGCTACGGTCACATTCTCAGGCACTCATGAGTATTTCATTTACTCAGTTGCCAACTCACCATGCAAACCCACCACGTAATTTCTGGGATGGCTTTAATTCAATGCCTTTCACACACTCAGAGACAAGATTAAGCACTGTTCTCACTCCAATAGGACTGGGACCTTTTCTCTGCTCCCTCCCCAACCCAGAAGGTAAAAACATAAAGCAGGGTTTTCTACTCCTTGCCTATCTTCTCCATGTAAATTACCAAATGAGTATTTTAGCAGTTTCTATTTGTACTGTGGTTCAAGGAATTTGGTTTATAATGCTTCAGCTGGGGACATGCTTGGGTATTACTGGGTACAGAGCTGTAAGAGGGAAAGTCTAGCAAAGCAACTGGATTATGCAAAGCCAGGACCAAAGGCCACTTCACTGCCTGTTTTATTGAACTGGATCTAAACTGGTTTCTCTCGTCTGGTGTAGCATCTTGAACATATATACTGAATCTATGAGTAGCTGCAGCAACATTTAAAGCTGTATTTCCGTGGCCTTTTAAACCCAGGATGTTAGGAAAGCTCTGCTGTATCTCTAGGTCCTTCCAGCCTGAGGACACATCTTCTGGAACAAAAGATCATGTGGATCCAGGTCCACGGGCTCTTAACATCAATCGCTATGGCCTACCCAGCCACCAAAACAGCTCATCCTGTTTACCTCCACCTGTCTGCATCCAAACACACAGGGCTCCTGGCTGGGTGTTCCTTTCCCTCTGGGTGCCTTGGGTATCTAGTTGGTGCTTCTGCTGCCAACTATCCCTTAATTTGACCCTCATGAAGCCTGGCTTCCATATCTCACAAGCAAAGATGCTGAGGACAGAGGAGAAATACAATCTTCTGGATTAAGGACCCCAAGGCTTAGCTGAGGGTTTTGCAAATAGCTTCAAGTCCCCATCTTGCAACAAGGAAACATTCAAAGGTTTTGATGCTAGGTGGCATCACTGAGGCCCAAGACCTGGAAAGGCATCCAGTCTTGTGTCCATGTAACTGACAGTGCAGTGAGCTAGCCCTACTGTCACTGCAGCAGAAAGGGGCAGGACATTTCTGAATAGAGACAGCCACCAAACCAAAGATACACGTTTGATCCAATGTCCCAAGGGGGTCTGCCAAAGGCTTAGCTATCATACCACCTTCACAGCTCCCAGGTCAACATTTTTTTCAATCACAAAAAGCATTATCCTAAGTGATCAGGAGGGCACTAAGGGCATGTCTCTAGGTAGAGTGAATCACAATGATGCCCAGGATCTCAGCTTCCCCAGCGAGATCACCACCCCTCCCATTTTCCCTGGACTCATGGCTCCCTGTCACATCCCACCCCACCCCAGCAACGACATTCTGGCTTGTGTCTTCCAATAAGCGTTTCCAGCTCTGGACTGAGAAACGTGTTACAGGCATCTGAGGACAAGCTCACGGAGCACAAAACCAGCCTCACCGTTTGGTGATGATGAGAAACAGTGGTGGACATTTCCTGAGGAAGAGGTGCTACAGTTCTGCCAGAGATCAGTTGCGTGTCCATTGCCCACGATCCATTGCTAGAGAGAATCAGATAGATATCCTGAGTCAGGGAGGGAGGGAGGAGTGAAGGAAAAGGGGAAGGAGAAAGGCCCAGGGATGGCAAAAAGCACCCGCATCCACCTAGCCACACCACCCACCCCTGCATGGTAAGAGCCAATGTTTTATGCCTTAAAAGCACCTTGTAAATGGAGAAGTTCCACATGCACACAGAAACGATTATGTGCAGAGATGTTTACTATAGTAGAAGGAGCCATGAACTCAACCTGAGACACCTGCGTTCAAGCCTTCTCTCCTCCCAGCATCTCGGGATCATTACCCAAGCCCGCCTCTCTCAGTCTATTTCCTTGTTTATAGCTCCTATCAGTCTGATATCATCATCACCAGGCACAATGGAGATACTGTGAAGATGCTTGTAAATGTTAAACTAAGTCACAAATCCCCAACATAATTATTTCTCACAGAGACTAGAAAATCATGCTTACAGGCCGGGCACGGTGGCTCACACCTGTAATCCCAGCACTTTGGGAGGCAGAGGTGGGCGGATCATGAGGTCAGGGGTTTGAGACAAGCCTGGCCAACATAGTGAAACCCCGTCTCTACTAAAAATACAAAAAAAAAAAAAAAAATTAGCCGGGTGTGGTGGCGGGCACCTGTAATCCCAGGCTGAGGCAGGAGAATGGCTTGAACCCGGAAGGCAGAGGTTGCAGTAAGCCAAGATCATGGCACTGCACTCCAGCCCGGGTGACAGGCTGGAGACTCCATCTCAAAAAAAAAAAAAAAAAAAAAAAGAAAAGAAAACGAAAAAGAAAATCATGCTTACAATGTGCCTTAAATTAAGAAGTGAAAGCCACCATTGGAAAACTGCCTGAATGTCTGCTCATCTTCATCGCCAAGAAAATAACTTTAAGATCTAATGGGCTGGACAGTTTTGTAACAGAAGTTACTCTGATGGCCTGTTCCTACCAGTGGAAGCTTTACTAACAAGGTGTTGTGTTCATGCCATAAACCCGACATGGGACCTGTGAACTCTTTTCCAGAAAAGCCCATTTTAACTTTCCAATTTCAAGTCCTAAAAGGGTGTTTTATAAATTAATTCACCCATCTGACTATGGTTTGGAGAAAAAAAAATCATAAATACTCCTCTTCTTCAACGAGGCTGCATCAAGAAAAAAAAAAAGTTAAACAGTCTTATCAAATGAAGGTCGGGGACCCTAGATCGGCTCTGAAGTTACTTGGCTTAAATAGAGACCTGCGCAGCTAACCCAGCCCAGCGCTCGCTTGGTTCCTATCACTGAATCTGCTCTCGTTTTCTCAAAGCAACTGGAAGGGGGCAGATTGCCGAAACTTCCCTGGGACGTCTGAGACTTCCAACTGTCTGCAAATAACACAGTCCTGAACCAGAAGGAGCACGGGCTGGGAACCCAGATGGGGAAGGGCGGGCCGCGCAGGGAGCCTCCCCGCCAGGCACTCACGCTGACGATCGTGGAGACGAACAGCAGCACCAGCACCGCGACGTGGAGGACGATGATACTCAGCAACAGGAGGAGCATTCTGGCGGCAAGTTCTGCTCAGCGGAGTTTCTGCCTGCGAGGAGAGCGCTGGGCGTGAGGCCGAACGCACTGACTGGGCCGAGCGACGGAGGCGCGCGCAGAGGGAGGGTCCCGCGCACTAGCGGAAGGCCCGGCCTGGCCCAGCGCCCGCAGCCCGACCGCCCGCGCGGGTCAGGAGCCTTCGCGCCGCCTGCCGCCGAGAGGGGGCAGCAGCCGCCTGCAGGACCAGCGCCCAGTGCCTAGCGCCCAGCCGGGCCCGCCTGCAACGGAACATCTTTTGCTTTTGGAAACAAAACAATCGGTTCGCACGTCTAAAACCACCCAGGGAACAGAGGGGTTTCCAGAAAATATGAGCAGAGGCCACTGCACGCTTCCACCCACCCCAAGCACCTCCCGGCGACCTCCCTGGAAGGTGAGAGGTCACGTTCTCCGAGACCCCGGTTCAGATGGTGAATTCCCCTATGGGGTGGAGGTAGGGGTGAGGGGAGTAGGTGCCCAGATTTCCGTCTGAGACCTGGAGACAGCCGTGGCATGCGGTGGGGGAGACAGCGGCGAGGAGGCTGGTTTCCCAGACCCCAGTGCTCTCCGCATTCCGTTCGTCTCCAAGTTTCCACCCAACTCTGCCAGCGTAGAGGAACGGTCCTGGCCCCAGCTCAGCCTCGCGCAGACTCTGGCGGCTCCGGAGAGGTGGTGCAGAGCCAGAGTAGTGTGGAAAGGAAAGAATGGCTCGAGAGGGTTGCCCGGACCCTGCGCTTCCCGTCCACCGCGCGCTTCCCCAGGCAGCCCCTGGGGGCAGGGGGCATTCTGCTCTTGCGCTAGACCCACGTGCTCGCCTAGGGGTCCAGTCTGCACCCAGGCACTCAAAGCCAGGACACGAACCCCAACAAGCCTGAGCTCCGGTCTGGGTGCGGTGGGACAGGAGCCCAGGAGCCTGGACCGAAGGGAGTAGATGTCCAGCGGACGGGAGAGAGAGACAGAGGGTAAAAGGCTGAGTCCGAGAATTTCAGCCGGTCAGAGCCGGCAGGACATTTATCCCAAGTAATGCGGTCCTCGCCCCTCATTTTAAACTTTGGGGGAACTGAAGGCTGGGATGACCTGTTAGAGGACATGCATGGCTGTGAAAGATCTGGCTGACACTCTGGGGACCATTTTAGGCAGAGTCTTGGGCCAGGGAGACAACGTTTCAATAACCCAGTTTGGAAAGTACCCAATCCCAGGGCCCTCCGTTCCTCTCCACAAGCATCACATTCAAAGAAACTCTGGAATGCACTGGAAGAAATAAACAAGGATTTCTGATGACTCCCAGAGGGTTTGAATTAAACCGATGGCAGGAGGCTGGGAACTGGGGAACCACAGGAGTCCAACACTCTCGGGATGTCCGCCACAGGGACTGTTTTGCCAGTGTGTCCCAGAGTCAACGCCTCTTCAGCAAGGCGAGAACTGGGCCGCCCTTATCCTCTATCCAGACACCAGCACCATCACCCTTGCCCTGTAAGGTCTTATAGACCATAAAGGCTCTCCTCGTTGTATTACTCCAAGCCCCATTGGAGGGAAACAGGACACACAGGGGACCCTGTGCCCCTAAACAGAAGCCCCAGGGAGATGGCCAAAGCCCCGCGCCTGCTCTGCGCTTTCTGGCACCCTCACTGGAAGATGCCCACATTTCTCCTCCATCTCCTTCACTCTCCCCACCAAATCACTTACAGCCCAAAGGAACAGCTGTCCCGATCCTCAGGGTGGCCTCAAGCACAAACTCGGGTGCGTTGGCTCCGCTGCTGGCGCCGCCAAAGCTGCGCTGCGGGGCTGCGCGCGCGCGAAGCAAGGGGGCAGTGGGAGGCTCCTGGCGTTCCCCTTTAACGGGAACAACGCCCTGTTTGCGTCGCTGCAGTAGGGTGTGTCCCTGGGTCAGCGTGTGCGGGAGGGCGGGACTCAGGGAGGAGAGGGGGCAGGAGAGAGGGAGGGCAGGAGACAGTTACTTGGCCTTAAATGCGCCTCAAGAAAAAGTCGGTCTCTGCAAAACCGCGGCGACTTTTACTCGAAACCAGAGGCGGCTGAGCTTTCTCACCTCCCACCTCCCTTCTCCCCTGGCCCCGTGGAGACCTAGTGTTGACCGAGAAACTGGCTCCTCAGCCCACTCTGGGAAGACCCAGCCAAATGTAGCTCAGCGGATGCCCAGGGCTGGGCTTCGGGGCCCGCCGACGCCGACCGCGCCCGCGCGGGGCTGAGGCTGGATTCCTCTCCCACTAATAGAGGGCAGCGGGCGCTTGAGCACTGGAAGAAGTCCCTCTCCTCTCGGGTCCTGGAGACCCTGCCCTGTCCTGGCGTCTTAGCAGGACACACCTGCCCCGCGCCGGTCCCCGCTATTACTGTCTGCACCTACGAAGCATGCCAGCTTCCTAGGATTGGCGGGGATTGATCTAGCGGGCTCCGCTTGGGTGCGAATTAGGGGAAGAAAAGTCCGGCCGACTACTGGATAGCATGGTCTAGGATTGGGCTCCTCCTAGCCTAGGCAAAACCAGACTACCACCGAATAAGCTCCAGGCAAAGTGTTCCTGCAGCAGTCGGGCTTGGCTGTCAGCCTTGGCTGGAGTCCTGGCCATGGGGTTTGGGGGGCGGGTGCGAGGTGGCTATTTGAGGTGGGGTTGGAGCAGCCAAGGAAATCAGCTGATTCATAGCCTCCTAACGTGGCCCGCCCAGCGTTACAGGGAGAGAGGCTAGCCCCCTTCAGTGTCGGCTTGGCAGAGGCGCGCCCAACTGAGACTCCCGTGCGCAGGCCAGCCTTGAGGCATGGGACAGGGAGCAGGAATGTGGATGTTAAAGGTTTTTGCCTGAAAATGCAGCAGTTCACGCACGCGCGCACACACACACACACACACACACACACACACTTCCCTACCTCTAGTGTACTGTGTCATAGAAGCTCATCACTCTCAATGATTCAAATAATTCCATATTATTTTACGATTTGAAAGGAGCTGCTATTTTAGCTAATTGTATATTCTTACGGTAAATAAAAATAAATTTGAAAAAGATCTTCAAACAATGATCTTTTTAAAACTATCGTGTTATCAGATTAAAATGAAGTGTACTTGTAAACACTGCATTTACAGTGCCCGTTGTATGCCAGTCACTTTGCCTGGACTTTATATGCATGGTGTGTGAGAGGCAGTATGGTGCAGTGGTTAGGCACTCTGGCTCTGGGCTCCAACAAACCTAATCACCCTGCTTACTTTTGTTGTGAATTTGGGGAATTTCTCAAGTTCACTGAGCTTCAGTTTTCTCAGGTGCAAAAGGAACTAGTAATGCCTGCTTTAAAGGTTTATGGTGGTGATTGAAGGAAACAATATGTACAAAGCAGTTAACATCGTGTCTGCAACATAATAAGGGCCCAGTGCCCAAATTGCCACCACTATTATTATATCACATTTAACTCTCACATCAACCCTTCAGGGAAGACCTGACCACCTCTGCACTAAAGTAGCTTGTAACTCTGATAGGTAGGTAGGTAGGTAGGTAGGTAGGTAGATAGATAGATAGATAGATAGATAGATAGATAGATAGATAGATAAAGATTTATAAATTAAAGTGCATATGCAAGTAGAAAAAAAAGTCTAAAGACATGTAAGTGTTTTCTTTCCTCCACAGGTCATTTTATAGGTTAGATTTGCTCTAGAAATTATTACTTTGTTTTATGCCATTTGGACATTTATTTATTTAACCAAAACTTGTGTGATCACAACATACTCAGGACTGTTCTAAGTAAGCACTTTACAAATATGAGCATATCTAACTCAGGGTTTTCTTTCCCTTCCTTTGTGATTTTCAAATAAACTTTTTAATAAAGTCTAATACACATACAGAAAAGTGCATATATTGGGTGCTACAGCTCGCTTCTTCCTTTCTTTTGAACCCAATAGTTTAATCAATAACCACCCAGGTCACAGCCATGCCATATGCTGCCAGACAGGTAAACCCAACCCATCTGTCCCTCACTGCCTCTGACCTCCTGCCTGGTTCTCAATGGTGGCAGAGGAAATGCTACTCAGTGCCTGCTGACCAGGCTTGCCACACCCAGAGCCTGGCTGGCCAAGGCTCTGCCACAGGTGGCAGCTTCTCCCTAACCTGCTTACCAAGGCCTCCTGCCAGCTGTGTGTGCACAGCTATTTTCCATGGGGGAAAAAGCATCTGGATTCCTTTCTTCCTTTCAATCTGGATGCATTAGGGTTTCTAGATGCTCTCAGATGGCCCCCCACCTCCCCAGCCAGAGTATATATCCACCTTTTAACCAAGGATATAAAAAGCCCTCTGAATCTCCAGTCAATTCCAACACAAATGCACCATCTCTCCTGCAATCCTTTTCATTTGCGGCTTGCAGGGGGTGGGAAATTAGGCAATTCTTGTAAAGCATAGGCACACATCACCCAGAGGCACAGTTTGCCAATAAAACTCACCCGGCCAAACAGCGTAACCCCTTCTTCCAAGCAGATTTCTTTGCAGTCAAATGCAAGGGATGTTAAGGCAAGACCCTCCCCACAGGGCAGTCAGAGACCCGCAGCCGACAAACTAAGCCTGCAGCTTCCAACCAGGCTCCCCGAGATGTTCCCTGGTGGTGCTCCCTGTAACTGAAGCCAGACCAGGCGTCTTTCCAGTTTATTCAGGGGCTGGTCCAATGCTGGGATATGTCATGGTGGCCTGAGAGGTTCTCAGCCTGTATTATTTAAAGAGACAGTGTCCAACTTTGTTTGCTTTCCAGAATACAATAATCCCAAGAGGCCCTGCAGGGCATGGAGAAACTGGAATCAGAAGGGAGAAGAGCTTTGAGTATGCCTGAAGCCTGTGATGCCAAGACTGTTCTCTCTGGAAGTGCCAACCTGTGTAATAGCCAAGAGGTCCCACTGGCTCCCCTCCCCTCCCAGTGAATTCTGCAGAGATTAAATATACTGTGGGAAGGATCTGTGTCTACAGTGTTACATACGTGCAGGTAAGTTTTATTTTAAATAAACTTCATTTTAAGGACCCCAAACATTGCACAGCTAATCTCTCACAGCATCACAGCAGTGAGCCAAATGTCTCAAGAGTCACCAAATCAAGCCTCCTTTGTTCCAACCCCTGGTTGGAAGGACTCCCTGTTACCTGCCTTGTCTGCCTAGACCCCATCGCAAATGATCACATGTGTTGTACATTAGAATAAAACTTAGGGAAATGTGTTCTTCCGACTCTGTCTTTAATGTGCCCGAATCAAGCTGACCTTCATGAGATAATTCAATGCAAGTAAACAAACCTCTATTGAAAACTATTGAAAACTTTCTAACCTGTCAGGCAGGATAGGCTGGAAGAGCAATTGGAAATTCTTGGAGAGGGAAGTAAAGGAAGTTATGGCATATTTAGGTTCTTTGCAGTGTACCACTCCAGCTCCCAGAGAGTCCTCCGTCCCTTGAACCGCTTCTAGCTGCAAACTCTGACACAAGGGGACTGGTTTCATTGCATGAGTTTCCTGGAATTCTGGCACTTGGGGCATAAGACTTTCTCTTGTGTTAGGGATCCCCAGTCTGGAGAGACCTGCAGAATTTGGAGAAGTCCCTCCCTCTCACACACTTTACGTTTGGTTGGACTCTCCAGTCACAAGGGCCTCTCAATGGCCCTCTCCCCTGTTCTGCCCACAGCCAGCATCTGCCCACAGCCAGCATCTGCTCACAGCCAGCATCACAGCCAGTGCCAATAAAACAGTTTCACCTTTCTCTCTTTGCTGAAATCATTTTTATTTTTCACAGCAGTGGTTCTTTAGAATTACTCAAGAGCTTTGCAAATGACCTAGCCTGGGCCATGGTCAGAGAAGCTGACTCAGGTGTTTTGGGATGGGGCTCAGGTATGGGTAATTTCCAGTGTCTTTCTCCCCGCTGGATGTTTCATTGTCCAGCCAGGTTGTCATGTGGAGTTAGATTGTCGCTGATTTCCTTCCAGCTCCCTTCTGTTGTGGAACCCAAATGGAGATGAGGTACAGTGTGGGCTGCTGCAGTATTATGCAAGTTATAAGTCTGTTCTGCCAGGCAAAACGGTGTGTGTGTGTGTGTGTGTGTGTGTGTGTGCATGTATCTGTGTGTGTGTGTGCGCGTGGGCGTGTGTGTGACAGAGAGAGAGAGAGAGGAGCCTCCCTCAGTCCTCCTCTGACATGGTCTGTACGGGGACTGGGAACAGTGAGCATGGTTTTTGCAGCCTCTCCAGACAGTCTTTTCCTGGGTACTGCCATGATCAGCTCCAAAGGCTACATGACAGAGGCTGCTGTCCGTCGGGCCGGGATCAAGCCTGAAGACACGTAAGATTATTTCTGATCTAAGAGCTAAAGATTCAGAGGAAAAGGGGTAGGGCCTGGTGAGTGTGGGGCATGGCTTCCGACCAGATAGGACCAGTCTGATTAGCCCTCCCTCTCTCCTTCCATGAGCTCCACATTCTGAGACCTGCTCTCTTGGCCTCACGTCTCTTTTGCCCAGGTCCTCCAACTCCAGCAGCCAAACCCCGAAGTCCCTGTTGGCTGTCAGCAGTAGAGCTGTTCACTGTTGTGTGCCACTGGCCCTGTCTACCAGATGCCAACACACTTGTCTTTACCCATCTGGGCCAGACTCTCTTCCCTTCCCAGAGTCAGGTGAGGAACACTCCTTCCTGGTCTCCCATTTCCAATAACCCTGTTCTCAGCCAAATGGGACCCCTATCCCATGCATCTGTGTTGAGCAATGTCTCTGCAAAGCTGTAGGCTATATCCCACTGAGCCTCTTGCAAAATAAACACATAGAATAGTCACCAAATAACATTTATTATTATTTGCTATCCTCCCTTCCATTTACAGATAGGAAAAATGAGAATCGGGATTCTCTGAGGAAACACAGTTGAGTCAATGAGACTGGCTATTTCTAGCACCTGAGCTCTTCTGCTACACCACGCTCCATCGGCTCAGTAGCATCAGTTATCCGCAAGTCCTTGATAATGATGATAATAGGTTATATTTACTTCGTGTTTAGCATATGCCAGGCACCATCTTGAATATTTTATATGCATCAAATCACTTAATCCTCACAACCATATGAAATAGGCACCCCATCATCCTCTTTTAGAAGAGGGAGAAACTGAGGCACAGCGAGATGTTCAGTCACTTTCTCAAGACACACTGCAAAGAAATGACAGAGGCTGGATTCCAACCAGGCATTCTGGCTACAGATCCCGTACTCACAGCCTGGGCTATCTCACATTCTACCGTGCCCCTAATTGTGCCCAGCACGTTCCTAGCATATCTTCTCATCATGCTTCCATAGACACTATCATTTAATGTCCTATTTGTATGAAAGATATTCTCACATTATACATATTTATGCATTCACGTCTCTTTTTCCATTAAAAAGCAAGAACATATCCTAAGACATCCATTTTTTTTTCAGCACCAGTCACATTAGTACAGCTTTCAAGAATCCTGTCTCATCCTGCCAACAAGGCTGTGTGCTCCTCCGAGGACATTTGCATTCCATATGTCTGTATAGCATAAGCACTGGCAGAATCCTGCCTGTAGGTGAAATTTTAATTTCATAAGAATGAAATGTTGTCCATGACAGTGGAATCCCAGCAGACTCTTGAAGAGGGAGGAAGCCCTTCTGCACTTTATAGCTAATAAAATGCTGTTAACATATAGCAGTATCTTATTTAAGAGGAATCATTATAATCATTTTCTATGTGAAGAAACTGAGGCTTGGAAAATTTACAGTGTTTCCTCCAGGGACTAGCTAGTGAATGCCAGGGCTGGGGCTTAAAAAAGTCCGTTCCTCTGACTCCCAAACCTGTAATTTTTTCACTGTGCAGGCTCCCCAGAGAGAAAACCAGAGGCAAGTCTGAATTTGGTGTTTGTCCAGGTGATGAAGTTGTTGTTGCAGCATCTATCCCACCAGGTGCTCAGTCAATATCTGAAAAGTGTTTACACTAAGAATGAAGTCTTTCCTGTGTCCTCATAGCCAGCAGCCTGTGTGGGAGTTCTTGGCCAGCCCTGGACACAGCTGGCCTGGAAGGGTCCTCAAAAGTCAGTCCTGCCTCATCTAGACTCAGCTAGACTGTTTTGATGTTGAGTGAGAGCAGCTTGTTGAAAGAACAAGCAAGGCAGGGAAAGAAGGCAGAGGGGAAGGAAGGAAGGAAAGAAGGAAGGAAGGAAGGAAAGGAGGAAGGAAGGAAGGAAAGAGGGAGGGAGGAAGGAAGGAAGGAAAGGAGGAAGGAAGGAAAGAGGGAGGGAGGGAGGAAGGAAGGAAGGAAGGAAAGATGGAAGGAGAGAGGGAGGGAGGGAGATATAGATAGGAAGAGGGGAGGGAAGAGAAGGAGAAGGGAGAAGAAAAGGAACAGAAGGAGCCAGTTTGACTTCTGTGACAGAATCTTCTACAAATAAGCAAGTTTGAAATTATGACAGGTCCCAATCCCTAGAAGATATTCTTTATGAACAACACAGATGCAGTCAGAAAGCAACATAAAGACACACACACAAAAAAACTCACATTGGCACAGGACTGTTCCCTAAATGACATCTTTAAAATATAGAAAGGTATCTTGGAGTAAATTGTATATTAACTCCTTCACCTGTGGGAGAGAGAAGTCACAGAATTATTATGTTGTGGCAGTGGGACCAGACCAAGTACAAAGGATTCTCTGTTCACAAATGCATTGTTGCTTAGGAAAGCCAGATTCCACAGATGCAAGTGGAGGGGGGAAAGCAGTCTTTTCTCTGACATCTCATGAGCTAGCAGCTAGAGGATTGGGGAGCAATTTAAGCAAGAGTCAGAAATGGATGTGTACTTGGGATTGCAAACTCTAAAATTTTCTAAGACTGTTTACTCCTAAGTGAAAATGCTTCTGCTCCAGTAGGGCATAGGTTCAAATAAAATGGGGAAGCAGAGCAATCTTGCCACACGAGAATGGACGGAATGGGGAGGAATGCAGGGATTTTCTAGGCCACTGCAGACCAGGCATAGCAATGTCGAGAAAAGCAGCCTTGGCTTGATGTGAGAGATTGTCCTTATTGAGAGAGGTGCACAGGAAGGCCCATGTAACCCAAGGAAATGCCTGCTTCAGGCAGTCGAAGCCACACCAAGAAATGGGGCATTAATCTCCAGCAAGAACGAGGTGAACGCAAACGGTCCTGGCTGGGACCCTGGGAGGACAAGCCCCACGACGCATCATAGTCCCCACAATGCACCATTCTGTGTGCACTTCTGAGCCTAGGGAGCACCAGTTGTACTTAAAATGAACTGGAGACCAGATGTTTTCTTCATCTCCGAGTTCCTGAACCACTTATCAAGTGTGAAACCTCAGCTAAACCAGGGAAGTTCACAGACAAAGGTCAGATCCTTTCGAGACGTTCAAGGGAAAGCTGGGCAAAACTTCAAGAATGTTTACTCTTCATTGTTAGACTAGGAAATATCTAATCTAGAGGATTTCAGTGGTAAGCCTGGGCCTCATATAATTGTTTTACTTTAAATTTTGGGCTCAGAAATTAAAATTCTAGAAATGTATCTTTAGAAAGTCATGGATATGCAAAAATTTGGCTATAATGGTATTCATAGCCAAATAAAGGTGATATGTTTTATAACAAAGAAAAGTGTGAACATCCTAAATCTCAAAGACTAGAGGAATGATTGAGTAACTTTTGGTACAGTCATAAGGTGAAATATTATGTAAGTATTAAAAATAATGTCCAAGAAGAATGTTTAATGAAATGAAGAGCCATTCGTGTTGGATACAAAATAGCACACCTATAATTTGTTGAGCACTGGCTATGTGCCAGGCACTGTGCTAACCCTCTCATTAAATACCTCCAACAATCCCACGAGGGGAGAACTGCCGTGACCCCCAAGACACCCACACAGTGAGAAAATGATGGAGCCAATATATAAACTTTGACTACTTGAAGCCAAGACCCCAGGTTCTTGACCACTAAATTCCACCAAACGTACAGTCTTTGAGTACCACTGTGACAAAAATGAAAGTAAAACTGAAAGAATGCGAAGACTGAAGAATGCAATATGACAGAATTTGTTCAACACTGTGTCTCCAAGTTCTAACATTAAATGGGAGAAATAACCTCATGGAGCTGAACACATAACAGGATTCATTGTGACGAGCGATCGCACATCTCAGCCTCGTGCCTCCGTCATAAGGAGTCTGTGACTCTGTAACTTCGGTGTAGGAAACGCACACTGCGTCAACCCCAGGGAGGCACTGGGAGGGCCACGAGCCAGGTCTTGCTTCATCTTTTGCACTGACCCCAAGTGGAGTCACTCCAGGCACAGAGGTGGTATGGCAGTATTGGAATGAGCTGTGCATCTTACAATGTTGATGGTAAAATGCAGGCATTTATATAGACCATGAGTTTAATAACTGTACCTTATACTTATTTAAATACATTGGGAGATTAAGAAAAATAAAAGGAAAAAAGAGAAGTGGTTTTGAAGTTTCTTGATCTTGAGGGAGCCTGAATGAGCCAACAGTTCATTGGTTTAGGTATGTGACTTTAAATATGAGAATCCCTCCAACCCACAATAAAAGCATGGTCAGACATGTGGTTCAGATGAGTAAAACTGCACTGACATTTATGGTCAATTTGACCGAGGGAGAAAACTCTCATGGTTGCCAATGGTCTATCACCTACTGCATTGCCTTCTTTCTCAGAATCCCTCTCCCTCTTGCTTTCCCTACCCTCCCTCCCTTTACCTCTCTCTATCCCCTTCCATTTTTTTCCCCTCTCTCTCTCTGTCTCATGTTCCAGCCTCACAATGTGAAACCATAATGAAACCATAATCACTTGACTATCTGAATTCTATGATTTTGTGAGCTCCTTGATTATTGGGAGACCCCAGGTCATTTTCGAATTCCTCATCCCAGCAAAATGTTTCTGCCCATCCTCCCCAGGGGACAGTCCCCATGCTCTCCTGCTTTACTCCTGTCTAATCTTGAATCATTTAACCTGCAACTGTGTCTTGGGAATCGCTAGGAGGAAACACGATTACAAAGCATTTTCTAAATGTATGGGACCATGGAATTTTTATTCCCAGGTTACCTCCAAGACTTAGGTTCCACGGACCCCACTGTTGGAAACAATGGGTTCCACAATTCTAGTCTCTAACCATGGAGGCGAGCTGACGACAGTCACTTCAGAAAATGAAAAGGCAGATTTGAAGGCAGGAGGTAGAGGCTTAAGGACTCCAGGCCAGCGAAGAGGGAACAGAAAACATCCATAGAAGCCAACATTGAAGAGAAATGCCAAAGAAATGTGTTGCTGTGATTCTGAGTAAGGAGCTGGGTGGATGTGGTCTGAGGTCATGCGGTTTTCCACAGGAGAGACATCATTCCCAGTGGGGCTCAGGCTCTCCCTCATTATATGTTTATTTCCCATTTGGGGAAGAACACAGTGATTCAATTCAGGGAGTGACCTTGTCACAGTCTTTGGAAGAACTGCCCAGAACCCAGGTAAGGCGTTCTATAAATGAGCCCACGATGGCCTCTGGGTATTGACCACTTGGTGGTTTATTTCTTCACAGCAGGCTGGGAACCATCAGCTCAAAAGCCCACTGGCCTCAAATTCAAATTTTTACACATCCAGTTATTCTTAAAGTAGCTCAAACAAGCAGCCTTTTTAGCCGCTTGGAACCTGCCTGCTTTGCATGCCCCATGAAATCTTACTCGCATCGGCTGCCCTGGATACCATAGAGCCTTGTGGCTCTAAGAATCCAAGCTGCTATGGCCCTTCAGAGCTTTCTGACCTGGAGACTCCTCACCACACTGCTGAGTGACGTTGGTATCACCTAAACTAATAAGCCCTGTCTCCACGTCCCCCTGCCCCAGGAGTTCCCTTTTCTCTTTAGCTTTCTCGATAGTGGCCCCTGGAAGATCCCCAGCTGTGAAGGATTTTCCCCATCCTGAAACCCTGTCCAAGGCCCACCAGTAAAGTTTGTTGTAATTTATTGCCTCTTGTTGTCTTCTTTTCTGATCAGATCCCTTCCTGGAACAAATCCCCACATATGGACCGGGAGGGGTGGGATGCAGAGGACCCTGGAGCTGGGCACAGAAGCCCAGCAATGCCGCCACCATCTGTGCATGAGGGAGGGGCAGGAAATCCTCCAGAGAAATGGAAGCATCCTGGTGGCCTCATTACACAGGCCTTCCCAGCTTCCTCACATCACCCAGGGAAGAGTTTCTTCCAAAGAACCCAGGGGAAAGTGGTTCATGTGGATTGCTAGGGATACACCCCCAACTGGAAGGCCTTGTGAAAAAACCTTCAGCCCGCAAGCTGAGAGCGAAGACTCGTTAGGAGGCTGAATGCATGGACTTCCCAGCCTTGGAGCTATATCAAATAACCTGGTGCCTCAGCGCATGCATAAGCCCAGTGGCAGTCCACATGGTATGCTCCCACTCAGGGGACTGAGAGACCCCTTTTCACCCAACAATTTCAGTGTCTGATTATCAATCCTTACCTTTTCCACACAATGTTATGTGCAAATACCTCAATAGAACCCAATCTGGCAGGTCTCTTCTTAATAATTGCACATTGAAATGTCTGTTCGTCATCTAGGCCAGCGGTTTCTTGTATAAAGGAAACAAAAGTCATATAATTCCTTTTACGAAGGTCACTGACCTTTGCAGCCTCTTCCACGATGAGAGAGTAAACAGAAGATGACTAAGTGTTTTTGACATCCAAAGTCACCCACAGCCAGAACCAGAGTCTGGGAGAAGTGTATTTTGGATATCGTGACCTCAACTATGTGAAGGAAAGGAAAACTGAAGTCCTCTTAAAATAATATTCATTCAATAGATATTTATTGAGCAACAGCTACAGGCTAAAAGCAAACATCACACAGCCTCTTCAGTCTTTATTAGCATGCAAAACTAGCCCCAAATGCTCCCCATCCCTGTAAGGATGCCCCCTTGCGATGTGGCATTTCTGCTCCCTTCATCAAGAGGTGAAGTCTGATTCCTCCACTCTTTGAGTCTGGACCTGGCCATGTGACCTCCTTTAGCGAATGGGACATTAACAGTGTGACACAAGCAGAGGCGTTAAAAGAACATTCTCGTTGGGATTTGCTCTGTTGCTCCTGGGGACCCTTCCACCATCATCTGAGCAAGGCTGGACAAGCCACTGGATATTGACAGGCAACACTGAGAGAGATCTGAACTGCCTGTGCCATCCCAGCTGAGGTCCTAGACACATAGGCCACCACAGCAGAGAATAGCTGTGCCTGATCTAGACCAGAATGGATGCCAAATAAAGCCCAGCTACCCCTCAATATTGTGAAAAGGAGTAATTTGTTGTGTTAAGACACACTAAGTTTTGGGGTGGTTTGTTACCCAGCAAACACTAACTGATATATTAACAATCCTGGACTTCGGGTTAGACACCAAATGCATTAGATTTGCAAATAGGTCTCTATGCCAGCAGGGGCAGAGGTGATTATCCCTCGCAGTAGCAAATTGACTTCCACTTGTTCCACTGGTTGTCTGGGACCTGAAAATGGACTGTAATAGTTGGCTCAGTTTCATCTCTAAAGGAGGAGAGTGGTTAAGGCCAGAGAGATTGAGAAGATTCCTGGAGTTCTTTGGGAGTCGCTTGACTCTATAGAGACTCTCAGGCATTTTCTGAGAGTCTTGTGGTTCTCTGGAGGACGCTATGGATCTGTAGAGAGTCCCATAGATTTGTGGAGTGCTCCAAGGTATAGTGTCGAGGAGGACTTCTCAAACCAACTGGGGTGAAGCACCGTGTTTGTTTGTTCTTTATTTCTAATTCATCACAGTCAGTGACATGACCTACAGGCGGGCCATGGGAGATGGAACATGCCCACTATCATGCACTTGGATGCCACGACAACATCAAATTTCTATCAAATGTTCTAAAGTTTTATTCTCACTGTCTGTACTCATTTCACCACAGCCCTTTAAAAGTTTGTGAATTGGCACTGGTCCCATGTGGGAACAACACTTTGAGTAGCTTTGCTGTAGAAAGAGCTGAGGAGGGGCCTCTAAGTATACAGCCCCAGGCCTAGAACCATGAACTCCCAAAAGTGAAATGAGCTTGACCATTAACATTTTTCTTTGAACACTGAACCAATATGCCATTTCTTCAGTGCCCAATGCAAGACCTATGGAAAATCAGATAACAGGTGTATTTGTCTGTTTTTATGCTGCTGTTAAAGACATACTGAGACTAGAAAATTTACAAAAATGAGAAGTTTATTGGACTTACAGTTCCACATGTCTGGAGAGGCCTCACAATCATGGCAGAAGGCAAGGAGGAGCAAGTCACATCTTTCATGGATGGCAGCAGGCAAAGAGAGAGAGCTTGTGCAGGGAAACTCCCGTCTTTAAAACCATCAGATCTTGTGAAGATCCATTCACTATCATGAGAACGGCATGGGAAAGACCCACCCCCATGATTCAGTCATCTCCCACTGGGTCCCTTCCATAACACTTGGGAATTATGGGAGCTACAAAATGAGATTTGGGTGGGGACACAGAGCCAAACCATATCAACAGGAAAACATTTATAAAGAACAGAACATTTACTTCAGAAGGGCACTGAGTAATAATAATAACTCCATCATTTAGCACCTCATTGGCTAGAAAAAGTAGTTGGGGTAGGAAGCATTATTCCGTAGCCATCCATGAGCCACAGTCTTTTTTTTAATAATATTTTTAATATATACTATTCTTTTGAGTGTGGATATATTTGTAATCCATACAAATGATATTGTGCTCTAAGACCTCGTCATTTTTCATTTTTATTCAACACTGCTTCTGAAATCTAACCATGTTGCTATGTGTACATCTAGTTCAAGTTTCTTTTTATTATTATTATTATGATACTTTAAGTTCTAGGGTACATGCGCACAATGCGCCAGTTTGTTACATATGTATACATGTGCCATGTTGGTGTGCTGCACCCATTAACTCATCATTTACATTAGGTATAGTTCCTAATGCTATCCTTACCCCCTCCCCCTATCCCACGACAGGCCCCGGTGTGTGATGTTCCCCACCCTGTGTCCAAGTGTTCTCATTGTTCAATTCCCACCTATGAGTGAGAACATGTGGTGTTTGGTTTTCTGTCTTTGCGATAGTTTGCTCAGAATGATGGTTTCCAGCTTCACCCATGTCCCTACAAAGGACATGAACTCATCCTTTTTTATGGCTGCATAGTATTCCATGGTGTATGTGTGCCACATTTTCTTAATCCAGTCTATCATTAATGGACATTTGGGTTGGTTCCAAGTCTTTGCTATTGTGAATAGGAGCCACAGTCTTGATGACAAGGTTGATCAAGTGCCAGTTCGTCCCTGAAAGCTGGTACAAGGAGTGCTGGTGAGGGCTGCTCAAGGAGCCACAGGAATGACCCCCCAGTGCTGGCTGGAGTTCTCATCCACTTTGTTCTCTGTACTCCAGCTGAGCCCTTTCACCAATATGGCTCTACCCTCTCTGGGCTCCATGGGCCACACTAAGTACTTGTCAGGGAGGAAAAAGGCCCATCGCAGGATTTGTTGATAAACATGTAAAAGGACTCTAAAGGGTCTAAGAAGTTGTGCAATAAAAACAACAAAGTAGAACAAAATAAAAACCTGTTTATGGCCTGTTTCTTAGCCAATTAAGATCCTTTTTTCCTGTAACCCAAAAGGTAGCATGATGGTGCTTTGAACTATGTCCCAGTACATTTTCCCTTCTAGATGATGGGTGGGTTACTACTCATGGTTTCTCTACCTTCAGACCCTGGCACTGGCATTCTAACCCTGGAAATTCTCTTGTGACCTCCATCTGCTCTTTATCTCCCTGACTCTCATTTGTCCTCTAGGTCTCAGGTTGTTATTTTTTGGAAAGTTCTTAAACTCCCTGAGAGGACTGGTTACTAATCCGTCTCTTGTATTCTTACAGCACCCCATGCTTCCCCACAAAAAGCACAATGTGTTAGACTTGAGTTGTCTTTTTCTTTGTCTGTCTTCTGCACTAGTCTCTGAATTGGGCAAAAACACCATTTCTGACTCATACCACATGCTCCATAGATGGCTGCAAAATCATAAAAGTAAATTTTAACCTTATAGTTCTGGGCAGAAGGTAAGTGGCTCAGCATGTCACAGAAATAAACCCTTGGCCAAAGTTTTGTTGCATGTGTTTTCGTCCCACAAAACTGCAAATATCACAATCCTGTCACATGACATGAAAGAGATTGTGTGCCTGGGAGCCTGTGCCAAGCTGTTCTTCACCCAGAGGAAGCCCTCAACTGAGGGCTGGGGTGGGGGACCCCAGGCTGACTGTTGACCTCAGTCATAGCTGGACCTAGAGGACTGGAAGTGAGTGAGATGGAGAGAGCCTCAGGTCGCTAGGTCAATTTTATAATTCCAGTTCTAGTTCAAAGGTTGTTTGTTTGTTTTTGTTGTTGTTGTTGTTTTAGACCGAGTCTCACTCTGTTGCCCAGGCTGGAGTTCAGTGGTGCGATCTCGGCTCACTGCAACCTCCGCCTTCCGGGTTCAAGCAATTCTCCTGCCTCAGCCTCCCAAGTAGCTGGGATTACAGGCATGTGCCACCACGCCCTGCTAATTTTTGTATTTTCAGTAGAGATGGGGTTTCACCATGTTGGTCAGGCTAGTCTTGATCTCCTGACCTCAGGTGATCCACCCGCCTGCTCCTCCCTAAGTGCTGGAATTACCAGCCTGAGCCACCACGCCCAGCCCTGACATACCTAGATTTTTAACACTTCTCAATGTCATTGCTGGAGAGTCATTTTTAGGTTAGGAATACTAAAATGCGCATGATTCAGTTTATCCAAAGTTTTGGGATAAAGATGAGATGTGGAGGGAGAAGACTGGAAGGAGGCATTGCTTAGGGACAGTGCGGGTTCCTACCCAGGTGTGTTCTAGCAGGTTGGGGAGAGCAGAAGGCAGCTGGTGCTTGGATAAGGGGTACCAGGAGCAAGTAGAAGGAAGATGTTGAGAAAATTTAGTGAGTACCAAAATGTGCTAAGCCCTAAGCGTATCACACACTGTTTCTTGCATTCTTCAGAGTAGCCATATACAGTCAGCCCTCCATATCCAAGGGCTCTTCAGATTCAACCAACTGCAAATTGAAAATATTTTAAAATAAATAAATAAAAATTAACAGTGCAACAAAATTAAAAAAGACAAATGTTTAAAATGCAGTGTAACAACTATTTACATAACATTTACATCGCATTAGGCAATCACAAGTAATCTAGAGATGATTTAAAGTACACACAAGGATGTGCAGAGGATATATGCAAATACTACACCTTTTTATATCAGGGACTTGAGCATCCTCACGTTTTGGTATCCTCACGTTTTGGTATCCTCAGGGGCTCCTGGAACCAGTCCCCTGAGGATATTGAAGGATTACTGTAATCTTAAATTATCTTAGGCTCAGAGAAATTCAATGAGCTGTCCAAAATCACACAGTTACCATGAGTATATAAAGAACTATACTCACTAATGATGCAATTTCAGAGAAATTTTTTTCAGAGCTTTTTTCCCCTTGCCTTAATTTTTTTTTATACCTAAAGTGACAGTGTTGAAGTTCCACCCAAATTCTGTCAAATCCCATTTGATCTTTTCCGTGTATCTGCTCCCTGGGCTGCCCCCATCACTCGACTTCCAACAGCCAGTCCTGCCGCTCTTCTCTGTAGCCTGCTTGGGCTTCTGAGCCACTTAACCTGCAGGCAGAGAGAGCTGGGAATGCAAGAGCCCACCTGCCTGTCCCCCACCCCACCTTGGCCATTAACCAGACTGTCAGATTGAGGAAAATGAAGTCAGGTCGCTAGCTCTGGGATGGGATAATTATGGGCTGGAATCTACCTTCCAATGTTCCTCCTGGGATCAGGCTGAAGCTACCCTCTGTGGATTTTGCCTGAGATCATACCCTTGCACGGCTTCTTCTCCTTGCCTGCCCTGTTTCCCCTCCCCCTTCGCCAGTCTGCCCTGGGAGCCCTCGCATAATAAGTCACTTGCTTGTGAATCCTTGTTGCGGTCTGCTTCTGGGAAACCTGACCTTAGGCACCACCTCACATATTTTCTTAACGGTGGTGGAAAAGGAAAGAAGCAAACGGGAGAGCAGGGAAAGAAGACAGAAAAGATGAAAAAATGGTTTCACTTTGGATTATGGACTGTCCTTTGTCAGTCATGGCCTCATAACACATTAGACTGAAATTTCTGAGACATTTCTTTCCACACCACTGTTTCACATAATTGGTGCTTTTATGTCTAAAATGACAAAGAGACTATAACATTTACAGTTTGCAAAATACTTGAGTAGGCTAGAGGGAACTCAGATTGGAAACTGGCAGCTGATGGGCTGAACTCAGCTCACTGATATGTTTGGTCTACACAGTATTGGGTCACAGTGTTTTAAAACTGAATTCATTTTCAGCATTTTAAACCTAGAGTCACATGAAAATCCCTGCTTCTGGCTTCTCTTGAAAAGCTGGGCTATTTGGCAATGCCATGTGTACATGACTCTATGGCAGGAGTCATTTGGAGCTGAGTAATGGCTCACAATTAGGTAGTATATTAGTCAAGACAGAATGGACTCTGCTGAAATAGCAAATAAAATCGAAATCTTAGTGGTTTAATCCAAGGAAAGATGATTTCTTAGTCACTCAAAGTCCAATGAGGGTTGGTAAGCACTATAATCCAAACAGTGACTCAGGGATCCAGGATTCCTCCTTCTTGTGACTCACCTTATCAACAAGTAGCCTCCAAGGTCACTGGGGGAAGAAAGAGAAGGTAGAGGGAGGAACACGTGCTCTTAATTCCCTGAAATGTCATTTTTCTTCAGAGCCTGTTGACCAAAATTAATCCAATGGACCCAAGCCAACTGCAAAGGGGACAGGGAAATATGGGAGAGCACACAGAATCTGGTGAGCATTGTCTCTACCATAGCGAGATATGTATTCTATTTTACCAACTCTCCACAGACCCTACTGCCTCCCTGAAACTGACATTTATTTTTCATTTATCATTTTACACAATCCTCTTCACTCATTACATTACTCTGGGTTAAAAGAACCTGTATGAAATTGGAGAGCGTCTGGAATCCTAAGAATACCTCACCTCCCTCTTCAGGACTGACATGATCTGAAGTAGCCAGGAGCTTTAGACAGGCCTCTCCAGGGAGGAAGAAGCCCTCCAAGGTCTTAAACAAACCCTTCATCCAGTGACTAAAAGATGCCCTTTTCCTAGACAGAGGTGACATCCAGTTTTTTCCGGAGGCCAGACCTATCACCAGCACCTATTTCTGTCTCAACAGACACCGGCAACTGGCAAAAAAGAACCTTTTGAATAAATGTGATGTTTTCTCTCTGCTTGTCACCCAACATCTCCAAAAAACCATGTCTAAAATGGTGACTGAGTCTTCAAACCAGGCCACAAAATCTACTGAACAAAGAATGTGGTTGAAATTCCCCATGTGGCTGAATTCCCTATGTGGCTAGCTAGGCATGAAACTATCACTTAAAACCAGTTCTATGGGAAATGATATTTCAAGGGCAAATAACTGACTTATGAACAGTTCTTACAATTATTGCTTTGTAAACTAGAAATTACTTGCAATGAACTATCTGAAAGTGACTCATTAAAGGTCAATTTTTTCCCCCGGTTCTTGTATTAAAATTAGATTTCAAATTCCTTTTACCCTCAGGGTAGAAGACACCTACAGTAACCAATTAATATCAATCAAAAGCTGAAAGAGTCCTTCACAGTCTTGGACAATTGCAAAAATCCTCTGCCTAATAGAACTATAATGTGAACTATGTATGTAAATTAAAAAACTTCTAGAAGTCACATTATGTAGAGTAAAATAAGACAAGAAACATTAGTTTAAACAATAAATTTTATTTGACCCAATATGTCCAAAGTAATTTCAACAAATAATTAATATTAAAATATTGAAATATTTTGTTCTTTTTTGTACTAAGTCTTCGAAATCCAATATACATTTTTTATACTGTAGCATATCTCAATTTGGTCTAGCCACATTTCAAAAGCACATAACCCTTTGTGGCTGATGGCAACGTAGGGGTCATTGCAGATCTAGATGTCAAATTAGAGGAGTTAAGCTACAATATAAACTGCTTAACTAGTAAAGAGGAATCAAGAATCCAAAGAAAGATATAATTCAATAGGATTTATTAAAGACAGGCATCTTCTGTAAAGCTTAGCAACCAAGGAATTGCTAAATTAGGAGAGAATAGGAATTCTGAGTGCAAGACTGCGAGAAGTTGGTCAAGAAGGGAAGTGTCTTGGTTTTGGAGTCCTCCAAAAACTCACCTGGAGGCAAGGGCTTGGTGCAGGCTTTCTGTCTGAGAGATGATTCCAGCAATCAAAAGTAGGGAATGAGAAAAGTAAGATAAGATGGCAGGGGGGTTGGGGGAAGCCAACATGGGATTCTTTTATGAGAGGGTTATTATTGCTGGGAAGTTTTTAAAGACTCAGGTAGAACACACCTCCCAGTGTCTCTCTGATCATGTTGACGGGATGCCAGACAATGTGAATTTCACCTTACTGGATGCTGAATATTTCTGTCTTCCTATAAGTATTCTTGATCTTAGTTTTATGGTACAGTTACATTACTTGGAAACAGTTTGATTCTTTCTGGATTTGCTTTTAACATTTGTTGGGCAGATCCAGAAGAATAGCATTGTCTTGATGCAGGAGGACCCAATTCAGTCTTCTCATTAATGGGCATAGGGAAGATCCTTTATATTGTCTGAGCCTCATTTGTTTCATTTTGGGTATTATCCACTGATTCCCATTTGTCATTGGTTGAGAGTTGCTCCTAGAAGCATGAAATCCTGTCACTTTCATCCTTGCATACAGGCTGAGAAAACTCCCATGGCTCCTTTGAAACCCGCCCCCCCACCCTCTGCACCAAAGCAGGGATGCATGTGCTTGAGGTGGGAGAGCTGTCAGCAGGTATAGGAACCTCCCCCGAGCTGACAGGTAAATGCAGAGGAAGGCTGAGGGGCAGAGCATCAACCATTACCAAAAGGGGTTTTGTTTGTTTTTCCTTTTTGCAAAACAATTTTATTCAAGTGTAGTTAGCATGGAGTAAACCACACAAATTTAAGGAACACAATTTGATAAGTCCTTATTTTGCCTTTGTTTTTGAAAATATTTCTTCCTCTGTATAGAATTATGGGTTGGCAGATATATTTTTCTCTCCGGCTTTTAAAAATGTTGCTTCACTGTCTTCTTGCTTGCATTGTTTCTGATCAAACATGTGTTATTCTGAGACCAGCTATGTTATTTGTGAGGCCCAGTGTAAAGTGAATATGTAGACCCCTTGTACAAAAATTATTAAAAATTTCAAGATGGCAACAGCAGGGCATTAAACCAAGCATTGAGACCATTCAAAGTGTACCTTGCGCAACTGCACAGGTCGTGTGCACAGGAAGCTGGTCCTGCTGTTTTCATCTCTTTCTACCTCTAAAGAACTTGGTTTTTAAAGTCTGTTTATAAGACTTTCTCTTCATTAGTCACTTTGAGCAATTTGAGTAGGATGTGCGCTGATGTCATTTTTTCCTATTTCTTGTACATCCGTTTCATTGAGTTTCTTGGACCTGTGTTTCATTGTCATCAAATTTGAAAAACATTGCATTCGTTCTTCAAATGTTTTCTTCTGTCAACTCCTTTCTTTTCTCTCCTCCTTTAAGGGCTGCCTACACACACACACACACACAATCAACTTAAGGTTGTTCCATGGGGCACTGATGCTCTTTTCTTTTTTTTTTTTTTTTGAGATGGACTCTCACTCTGTCATCCAGGCTGGAGTGCAGTGGCACCATTTCAGCTCACTGTAACCTCTGCCTCCCAGACTCAACCAGTCCTCCCTCCTCAACCTCCCGAGTAGCTGGGATCACAGGTGTGCACCACCACACCCTGCTAATTTTTGTATTTTTAGTGGAGACGGAGTTTCACCAAGTTGACCAGGCTGGTCTCAAACTCCTGTCCTCAGGTAATCCCTACACCTCGGCCTCCCAAAATGCTGGGCGCCATGGCACCTGGCCTCATTTTTTTTAAATTATTTTATTTTCTGTGTGTTTCACTTGGGATAGTTTTCATTGCTATGTCTTCTAGTTCACTTACCTTTTCTTCTGCAAGGTCTAATCTGTCATTAATCTCATCCCATGTATTTTTCATCTCAGATGTTGTCATTTTTATTTCTATAGGTTTGATTTCTGGTTACATATATTTCACATCTCTACCTAACTTTTTCAACTTGAATTCAGTTATAATAACCACTTTAATGTGCTTGTCTGCTAATTCTGACATCTGTGTAAGCTATGGGTTTGTTTCACTTGATTGATTTTCTTCTCATTGTGGGTCATTTTTCCAATTTCTTTGCACGCCTGGTTATATTGATCAGATGCTAGACAGTGTGAATTTCACCTTGTTGGGTGCTGGATATTTTTGTCCTCCTACAAATATTTTTGAGCTTTGTTTTATGGTACAGTTAAATTACTTGGAAACAGTTTGATCCTTTCTGATTTTGCTTTTGAGATTTGTTAGGCAGGTCTAGAGCTAATTATTGCCCACTACTGAATCAAGACCTTTCTGACTAGCCTACTTAATTATGAGTTTTTCCAGTTTGGATGGTGGAAACAGGTATTACTTCCACCCTTGTGTGAACACAAAGTATTGTTCCCTCAAATTCTTTTGACTGGTCCTTTCCCTGGGTCTCACGTTGTTTTTGTTCTTACACAAGTGGACCAATCAGTACTCTATTGAGTTTTCAAGGGCTCTCTCTCTCTCTCTCTCTCTCCTCTTTGGTACTTTAGTCCTATGACCCCTAGCATCCTTAGACTGCCCAAACTCAGTTCTTCCTCCTCAACTCAGGGAATTCACTGGGCTCTTTCTGGATTTCTCCTCCTTGTGTCATGAACTGGAAACTCAGTGGTGTGAGCTGAGGCTATTATAGGATTCATCTCATTCATTTCTTGTCTCTCAGAGATCACTGTTCTTTGTTGTCCAATGTCCAGTGTCTTGAAAACCGTTGTTCTGTACATTTTGTCTGATATTTGTTTGTTTGTTTTGCTGTTGTTTCTGGCCAGAGAGTCAGTCCAGTCCTTATCACTCCATCTTGGCCAGAAACACAAGTCCCTTTGGTTTTTCAACCTGTATTTTCCAAATAGGTCAGGCAGTTTATTAACACTTGACCTTAGTCAGAGGGTTAGCACGTGACTTATCTTCCAAGAATCTGATCCAAGACCATCTCTTTTATGAATCTTCTCCTGACATCTTTCACCTACCATTGCACAAGGTACATGGAATAAAGCTTATCCTATTCATGAGGGCTACATTCTGAGCACTTCATGATTTTCCATGGTGGTGTCTAATACAGCATTATTCTTCCTCTCAAAATGCTTCTGTTTTCTAGATAAGAGCAATTGCTTCCTTAGAAGAATTTAATTTTTCCTCATTTCCATCATCAATAGCATCTGGCTTTTGTATCAAGATTGTTTCTCCCAGACAATACTGAGAAAGTATTTTATCACAAGAAGGCAGCTGTGCTGGTGGCTACCATGGAGAACCATGCATCTCTGAGACACGGGCAACGAGAAGTCAGCTGGTCTCTTTTTGTTTGGTGCCTTGTTTCTGCTTATTATTCTCAGCCCATCAGTTCATTCTGTGCCTCAGCAGAATTAAAATTACTGCACGTCACAGACCTGCATGACTGCTCACGGACTGCTGACATCATGAATACCAAATCGAGTTGTTATGGATCTAATTATACTCTATTGAATTTATTTCTTCTTTTATTTCTTTACTGGACTCCTCCTTCTAGGCTATATATATGGAGCCCATCGAAGGCTGGGACTTGTCTTACAATTTTTTATTCCTCTGCCTAATTACAATCTCTGGCATAAAACAGGTATTTGCTGAATGAATGAATAAAAGCACAAGAAGAAAAACGTACAAATCTCCAAACCTCTATGTATTACTAGAATGCCTGCACTTTGATGACCCTGTGTTTATATTTGTCACATTTTGGCTGTTAAAACATCATTTTCAGCTGTTTGACAACTCACTTGTTTATGTTGCTTCAAACGTTTTAAATTTCTAACCTAATGGCTCATCTAGTGTCATTCTGCCACTTAGACTTCAAGACTAGAAAACAAGAAAGAGTGCAGCATAGTAGTATCATAGAATGTCTCAAGAATCCCTAGTGCAGGGATAAACACCTCTTGGAAGAGCTATCAAGACATTATCATTTTACCACCATCACCCCTGAGGCTTCCCGAATGCTTATTATGTGCAGGGACTTCCAGAGCTTTACTGTGGCAAAGTCAATCCCTTTTTGCTTTTCAAACTGATAAAATACTTAGAGGCCATGCATGCCAAGACACATTTCTATTATCACACTTGGCCCTCCACCATATCAATGGGTTCCACATCCACAGATTAAACCAACTAGAGATTAAAATGTTCAGGAAGAAATAAAATAAAATAAACCAATACAACAATAAGTAATACAAATAAAAATATAGGATAACAACTATTTACATAGCATTTACATTTCACTGGGTATTACAAGTCATCTAAAGGTGATTTAAAGTGTACTGGAGGATGTGTATAGGTTGTGTGCGAATACTATACCCTTTTATATAAGGGACTTGAGCATCTTCAGATTTTGGTATACACAGGAGGTCCTAGAATCAATCCCTGCAGATACTGAGGCATGACTTTTTTTCTGTTTTAAACATCAGGAAAATGAGGATCCCAGTACAAAGAAACTTTATTAGCAAAGAAGACTGGAATTGGACCCTCCTGTGTAAGCACAGTGTGGTTCCAGCAGCTCAATGTGAAACTTTAACTTTCTCACTGGTTCACTTTTATCTCTGAAGGATAAACCCTCCAAGGTGTTTGGTTACTAGAGCAGTGGATCTGATAACTCTTCACTGGCCGCTGTCTGGGACAGGATCAGGATTTAACATGAACTATTTGAAGGCCTCAGATGAAGGGCCGTGCAGCCGAACATTTAGTCATGTTCAAAACATCAAACATCTGAGGGACTGAAATATGTTTATCCAGACCTGGCAATTCCTGCATCCAAAACTATTTTCCTGGAGCATCTTGGAGGATTAGTCTTTGCCAGAAAGCATTCCTATAATTTTTCTCACCATCGCTACTCTCTACGTGCAGATGATGGGATGGCACCTGCCTGTTTGGCTGCACGCAGGGGCCGGAGCACAGGGACATCAAAACACAGTTCTCATCCAAATGATTACAGATACTTCGGCTCAGCACAGCCCTCCCAGCATGCACATGGGGACACTATGGCCATTTGAAGTCCCTGGATGTACAGACCGGTTTCTGGAGAATTCTGTGGTTGTGACACCTGGGTTCTATGCCTCCTTTCTTGGTCACAAATTCCAGGCACAGGCCACTTGTGGTTGTGCATGCCAGCTCTGGTCTCAGCACATGTGAGCATAAGATTCCATAGCAAAATACCCACGGCCATACTGTAGGGCTTCCCCCTTGTAGGCACAGAGAGGTAGGGGGACCCAAAGGCTTCCATCCCTGGACAGACCCTTTTATGCCTGAGATGGGTTGTTAGTTTTATCTTAGTTTGTGAGTTTGGTTCCCTGTTGCTGTCTCTCAACTTTTACAAAAACCTATTTTATTTTATTCTGTTTTATTTTATTTTATTTTATTTTATTTTTTAGAGACAGGGTCTCACTCTGTCACCCAGGCTGAAGTGCAGTGGCACGATCATAGCTCATTGCAGCCTCAAACTCTTGGGCTCAAATGATCCCCCTTCTACAGCCTCCCAAATAGCCAGGACTACAGGTGCGTACCAACACTTCAGGCTAATTTTTAAATTTTTGGTAGAGACAGAATCTCGCTATGTTGCCCAAGCTGGTCTCAAACTCCTAGGCTCAAGCCACCTTGGCCTCCCAAAGTGCTGAGATAATAGGCATGAGCCACTGTGTCTGACCCAAAAGCCTATTTTAAATGTCTTCCCACAACCATGCTATAAGACATCAAAAGGGTCATTTTTTATACATCCTGTATGAGTTTGCTAGGGCTGACATAACGAAGTAGCACAAATTGGGTGGCACAAACAACAGAAATTTGTTTTCTCACAATTCCGGAGGCTAGAGTTCAAGATCAAGGTGTCAGCAGGGCTGGTTTCCTCTGGGCCTCTCTCCCTGGCCTGCAGGGAGGCCTGCAGATGGTCGTCTCCTCCCTGTGCCTTCACGTGGCCTTCCCGCCGCATGTGTCTGTCCTAGCTCCTGGTCTTATAAGGACAATCATCATACTGGATTAGGTCCAACCCATATGACCTCAGTTTCCTTTAATTGCCTCTTTAAAAGTCCTATCTCCAAATACAGTCACATTCCAAGGTACTGAGGGTTAGGACTTCAACATATGAATTTTGTGGGACACAATTCAACTCAACACTCTGCTACATAGAAAGTGTGGTGGGACCTTAACAATTAATAGAGGATCTCCAAAGGAAGGAAAATTTCAAAGAAAGTCTGGCTTCCCCTCCCCAAAAATAGATCATCCTTCCAGGGCAGCTTGGAGTTCCTGGTTTCCTCTTTATTCATAAGAATTCTATTTCTCTGCAGTCTGTCTCTTAGCCAAACTCAATTTCTGCCAAACCATATCTCACCCATACCTAACTCTCCTGCCCCCCTGAGCCCTCCGTTTTTCCATAGATCCCACCCAGAACAGCTCAAAGTGTCTTCCCAAAGCACAGCTCCATCCTTTAATGCCCCCTCATGGACTGGTCATTGAAGTTTGAATTACTCCACCATATGCCCCAGTATTCCTTCCCAGCCATGTCCTCCACAACTTTCCTGGATCTTTTTAATTGGGTTGTTTCTGTTTTTTGTTGTTGTTGTTGAGTTGTAGGAGTTCTCTATAGATTCTTGATATTAACCTCTGATCAGATATATGACTTGTAGATATTTTCTCCCACTCCCTGGGTTGCTTTTCAGTCTGTCATGCCCCTTAATGCACAAGAATTGCTAATTTCCATGTCGTCCAACTTATCCAGTTTTTGTTGACTGTGGAGTTGCTGCCCCTTGGATGTAAGCCCAGCACCACGTCCAAGCTGTTCACTGCTGCCACTGTCTTCTGAGTCACTAACACTAGTGTCTACTAGAAGAAATACTTTTCTCTGTCTTTTCATATTTTGGCCCATAGAAGAGTAGATTTTGCTCTCTCTCCCATCTAGAGGAATGGTGAAGAGAACATATGCAGCCTTTCCCTCTCTTTCCTCCTCCAGGGTCCTCTCTCGGGCAGCAGAAGGGACTGTGCAACTCTTCAAAACTTGACATTCATTGGTTCTACAGTCAAACAGGGCCATGGAGTCAGAGCCAGTGCTCATGTGCCACCCACCTTTTCTGGTGTTTACAGTGGCTTCCTGAAGCAGGCCAGTTATCGCAATCCTGAGTGATAAAGTGAAAGTGTTTCTCTGTTGCTTAATGAGAGTTTTGTATATATTCCAGCAGCAGAAAGAGAGAATGGCCTCCAAACCTCTATTGGTGCCATGGAAATAGATAGAAAGTTAAAAGGGAAGGAAGGTCAATTAAATGATTGAGGTAGCTCTTGCACAAAGTGGGAAAATGTAGTTAGGGGTATTGAGAGGGACATTGATTGCACAGAGAAAAAAATCTGGTTCTCCGGAGATTTCAAGTTTTCACCTTTTCAGATTATACCTCATTTTCTGAGAATCAAAAAGGTAAGGTCCTATACATGATCTATCTCTAGGGATGTGGAGTTTTGCTTATATTTTTTCACAATACAGGATCTCTGGGACACATAAGCTACTTCCCCTCTAAATACTTTACTCAGAGATATTCTAAATTTAATTTCCTGGTATATGCCTTCCTGACCCACTTGCCCAGTGGGAAAACATTTTCTGTTGAACATTGTAGAAAAAAAATGATGTATTTTAAAATCAACTTTTTGTCAAATGTATGCATTCTCTACAATAAAGTCTACCTTAATTCATTTAGCACAGTTTTATTTTCTTTGCAAATAATTTCTTTTTAAAAAAAGTTTCTGTATTTTGTTTTCACTATTCCGTTGGGTTAAATTCTCAGTTTACAAAAAAGAATCACTGATTCAAAACTGGTCTGTTAAAGTATAAAACTGTAATGAAAATAGTAATATAAATATTGCTGCTCAAAATAACATCATAAATATAAAAAAGAGAGATGACTCCAGTCTAGTTCAAATATAGACTATAAATCTGCATATTCTAGAACAAGGACAGGCAAATATGTTTCCTACAAATAACGTCAACTGCAGAGTTAAATTTTTAAATTGGATTTCCCTGGACTAAGGAATCTGCTTCTACTCTGCAATGATTTATCTGTTTAGAAACATTGTTGAACAGAGATGTGAAGATTCTGCATCATTTTTCAACAGTGGCCTTTTTTAATATGCCCACTGAGATTTTTAAAATCCTAAAACAAACACAAAATATTGCTTTTCTAGTTTTAAACTTAATATTTCTATCTAAAGAGGCACACAGCCAACACTCAAATCCTTCTCCAAAGCACACACAGGTTTAGGTCAAAATAATCCCCCAAAGTTTGTAAAACCAGTTTCATTAGTTTTTGAACATTTCTGCTCAGAAAGGAAACAGCATACGCTTGTGGAAATCATTTGTGCTGTTCACTACGTTTCTCTAGCTCATCAAGAGATTGCATCTCTCTGCTGCCCATAAAGTGACACATGACCCTGTAACCGGCTTCAGGAAATGAGAGTGGAAACACAGCTTGAAGAGTTGGTCTGCCATGTACCATGCTGTCTCTCCCTTTGCCGCCATGACAACTTGGCACTGTTCCAGTAATGGCGGCTCCGCCAGCCTGGGTCCCAGAGTGTGGAAGGCAAGCAGCAGAGCCTTCAGGAGATCTGTGCTAGGTATGAACTTGTCTGAGTAAGATTTGGAGGTCATTTGTTACTGCAGCATAACTTAGTCCAGTCTGAGTGATACGTAGTGACTGACAGAACTCTTTAACCATTAGACATAAGTTGGATGAGGCAGAGTATTAATAGCATATAAAGTGCGTATGCACAGCATACAATGAGCAACGTCACATGCTTGTGTTTGCTTTTGGTTTATGGTTGGATTAAACCACTGATATAGCAAATTTGGAACTCACTCTTGGACTAAGAGTGATATATATTCAAGGAAAAATATGGCTGGTGGTGTTTTCCTGTTGGAAACTTACGTTACAAAAGAAGAGGTGTTTGTTTTAGTTAACAATTATGGTGTGAGTCATGGTAAGGACTGGAAAATGTGTGTTGAAATCAGGATACATGGAAACTAGCTACGTAGGCACTGAGGAAAGGAGATGCCGTGACAATAAAAGAAGTTGCTTCTCGGCCGGGCGCAGTGGCTCACGCCTGTAATCCCAGCACTTTGGGAGGTCAAGGCGTGCATATCACGAGGTCAGGGATCGAGACCATCGTGGCTAACACGGTGAAACCCTGTCTGTACTAAAAATACAAAAAATTAGCCTGGCGTGGTGGCACGTACCTGTAATCCCAGTTACTTGGGAGGCTGAGGCAGGAGAATCACTTGAACCCGGGAGGTGAAGGTTGCAGTGAGCCGAGATCATGCCACTGCACTCCAGACTGATGACAGAACGAGACTCCATCTCAAAAAAAAAAAAAGTTGTTTTTCAATGTCAGTCTTCTCACTACTTGGTATTCAACATATACATATTAATTGTGATGCAATAATGAAGGAAGTACATTCAGATTGGAAATTAAAACGAAGCAACGCCTATTTGGTGTATATATACCTTCTGAGTGCATAGTGTGAAGGTATTGGCAGAATATAAAATTTATTTTCCACACAGACTGTTAGGATAAGGGGTACCCAAATGAGGATTTCAAAGTAGGAATGAGTGGTTGTGAGGTTTTTGTTGTTGTTGTTTGTTTATTTACTGTAGAGATGGGGATCTCACTTTGTTGCTCAGGCTGGTCTTGAGCTCCTGGGCTCAAGTGATCCACTCACCTTGGCCTCCCAAAGTGCTGGTATTACCGGCGTGAGCTGCCACAGCCAGCTATGAGTGTGTGCGTGTGTTTTTTAAGGCATTATTACTACATGGCACTGATAATATCAGTTAAGGCCCTCTAAATAATATCAAGTGATTTGTCCATGTGGCACGTGGAATATCTTAGCAATATATTTGGCAATTCATGAAGATTGTTAGAGATGGACGCTGGATGCAGATGACTTAATTGCTAAGAATTTGACTCCTTTCAGATATTTGATGATTTTCTTCAATTACTAGAGGAAGAGAGTAGTGGCATGTTGTTGGGTACACAATACTTCAAAACTGTAACTGAAGGATGCCATGGAATTTGAAAAATTCCAAAGCCCAATTCAAATAAAAAGTGTGTTAGGAACCATTCATTCACTGCTACCTTCCAGCTTTTGAGTTTAATACACTCTTACTGCACTTCTAAATGTTCAGATGGATGCAGGGAGTACAGAACAGTTTCTCACCATAATCTATTTAGTTCTTTGTCAGGTGATTTCTGAAAGAGCCACCTAAAATTTCCTTCGGTCTGAATGGCCTATAATTGTGAGCTAGGATTCTATGTTTTTGATATGCTTAGATTAACATTAAATTTACTTTTTAGTACTTTCATGACTTTTTAAAGTCCATGATCATCTGAAATTTATATTAGCATATCAAATGAAATTACACTCTAATTTTTTTTCCAAAAAGCCAGTTATTAGGTCATCCATCCTTTTCCTCATCGTTATGAACCGTGGATTTTATTGGATCCACACACACGTGCGCCTATTTTTGGACTTTCTATTTCATCGATCTGTCTGTCTATCCCAGTCATAATTACTATAGTTTAAAAATACTGCTTCTGGAATAATAATCAAGTGAAAATGGATGAAAAGTTTTTTTAAAGATAACGAGAGAAATCTTACCTTAAAAATAACTTCAAAGTTATTATGAAGTATTTCATCTATCACTAGAAGATAATATATGCTGTATTATACATGCTTTACTTTCTTGCCCTCTGCAAGCCTGCACACGTGAACAGCTTTCTCTGTGTCAAAGCAACTCACATTGACTTCATTGTCTCTCTGATTGCTGCTTTTCTCTCCTTCCTTTCACTGCCGATCCGCCCCTGCTGCCATGGAACATGCTCCTCTTTCCCTTAAATTCCTGTGTTATCTGGGTACACTGCACTCCCCAAAGAGAACTATTAAAAGTTATCAGTGACCTCCTTTGTGTCCTTCAAGTCTATTTCTGATCTTCAGCCTCCCGCACCTCCCTTGTATAATGTTGCCCCATCAGCACACTCACCTTGGTACCCTCTCTCCACTATCTACCCTGGACCTCCTCTGACTTTCCTGCTGAGAACTTCTCTGCCTTCTTGCTTTTCCTGCATTGTGTGCTGCCTGTACACACTTCACTTCAAGTGTGACTGGGGGCGCCTTGCACACATTCCTTAACCTTGCTCCCCGCCTCCTGTGGTTTGGATAAGGTTTGTTTGGTCTGGCCAAGTCTCCTGCTGAAATTTGATCCCCATTGTTGGAGGTGGGCCTGGTGAGAGGTGTTTGGGTCATAGGGACGGATCCCTCATGAATGGCTTGGTGCCATTCTCTCAGGAGTGGGTAACGTGTCATTCTTAGTTCCCAAGAGAATTGCTTGTTGAAAAGAGCCTGGCATCTTCTTTTCTCTCTCTTGCTCCATCTCTCATCATGGGACACACCGGTTCCCCTTCCTCTTCTGCCATGAGTGGAAGCTTCCTGAAGCCCTCACTAGAAGCAGATACTGGCACCGTGCTTCTTCTACAGCCTTTAGAACTGTGAGCTACATATATCTCTTTCTTTATCAATTACCCAGTCTCAGATAACACAAACAGACTAAGACACCCCCAAACCCTGAGAGTATGAGTTGGTTTAGTTCACGTGGCTTGTGTTCATCAAGGAACAGCTGAATGTTTTCACAGCGTGGTCTACTGTCAGCTAACACCTTCCTGGTCTAAAAGGAACTGCCCATCTTCCTGTGGTCTCCCAGAAAAGCTCCTCTCCTTGACACTCCGATGGCACCATTGTCCCCAGCACCTCCAAGACATCTTCTGGATGTGCGTGAAAGGAGCCCCTAATTTACAAACCCTTACCACCTGATTTCTCCTCCTTCCACTCTACTGCCTCCGCTAGCTTATTCTTCCTACTTCCTAAGTAGGTTCCATGGAGACTTTTATTAAAAGCTTTTCTGCCTTCCTGGTCCCAACAGGATTAATCAAAATTTCTTACCTTGGCACCCAAGAACCCTGGTGTCAGTGCACAGACGTTGTTTGCAGCATCTGTACTCACTGCCACCCTGATTGATACTGAAGTCAACAGGATTTGGATTTCAAGCTGGACTTGGTCTCTCAGTGGCTATGTGGGCTTGGGCAGGTTATTCAGCCTCACTCTCATCAAAGACCTTGGGTGGCATAAGTGGGATTTCCTACATGTAGCCTGTATGTGTCAAACAATGAAGACCCTCCAGTGATCAAGGATCTTGCTTGTTGAACATAGGCGCAGAACGTGGCTACACTGTACAACAGTAATGGTAACACCCCTGGACTTCAGAAGGTGAACAAAAGGGCTCCCCTCCCTTCCTTCTTCCATCTTCTCAGAGGTCAACACAGGGACCCTCCTTTGTTTCTTCTCTGCTCGTGGAGATCAACAAAGCGACTCTCTCTTCCTTTCTTCTTGATCACCCCTTTTGACCCATTGGAGCTATTTATTTCTTGGCATCCCCAAAATGACCATTACATGTAATAGGTGTTCTGTAAGACTTTGCAAATGAATTGTTGCATGAGACCACCCATTCATTGTATAGAGAAAAGATCACTGAGAATGAACAGATCTTGGTTTAGGTTCAGATTTGCCCTATTCTGACTGCATCACATTCAACAACTATATAACCTTGCTAAGCTTTAGTGCCCTAAATTTTCATGGGGTGCTCTGGTAAGTGTTCAATAGCCGCACGTGGCTAGTGGCTATCATTTAGACAGATAAGATGTAGAATATTCCCATCATTGCAGAAAGCCCTATTGGACAGTGCTGATAGATAAAACACTACAAGAAGGGTGGTGTGTCTGCCAATAATGTCATTAAATACTATTTATGAGAAATGCCTAGAACAGAAGCTACACAGACAACAGAAACACTGCATTTGGCAGAGGAGACAGCCTCTGTCTCTAGATTACTCCAGTGTGTCCATGGAACTCGATTAGTAGGGATTCAGACAAACAACTAAAAGACCCCATTGCAATCATCTGGGCTCATTGAATGATAGGAAAGAAGAGGAAAGGGCTACCTTGGAAAGGTAGCCCCACCTTACAGAGGAGCCCCTAGTGTTCCGCCAAAGATACCAAGCAATTCTAAAAGATAATCTGAGGCTTCAAATGGGAAGTTATGGCTTTCAGGTTTTGTTTTTTTGGTTTTTTTTTTTTTTTTTGAGACGGAGTCTCGCTCTGTCGCCCAGGCTGGAGTGCAGTGGGGTGATCTCGGCTCACTGCAAGCTCCGCCTCCCGGGCTCGCTCCCATTCTCCTGTCTCAGCCTCCCGAGTAGTACTTTTAGCAGAGACGGGGTTTCACCGAGTTAGCCAGGATGGTCTCTATCTCCTGACTTCGTGATTCCCCCGCCTCGGCCTCCCAAAGTGCTGGGATTACAGGCGTGAGCCACCGCACCTGGCCAGCTTTCAGGTTTTTAAGCCTCTTAATCGATGTAAGAAATCGAGCCTTAAGTCAAAAAGGCAAAGGGAGCTGCATGGTATTTAGCTCAGGGAAAGAGATTGGGAGGCAATGTATAAGAGATTATAGCTTATCCCAATGAGGAGATATTATCAGATGATTGCCGGACCTCCGATTTCCCCAGATCCTCTTCAATATATTTCTATAATGTGTTACTTTTAACAAATGCCTTGGCTGGATTTGGCATTACCAGCCTTACCCTTAGTTCCTCGAGGGCAATACCTATGTCCATCTTTTCACTCTTCACAGCACAACCACGGTGCTCCTGCAGGACTTGAGATTCATGTCACTCCTTGCCTTAAAACCCTCCAAAGGGTTCCAGATCCCACTCGCACACCCAGGATTGGCTACATAATTTGAGGCGCCCAGTGCAAAATGGATATGCAGGGCTCTTTGTTCAAAAATTATTAAGAATTTCAAGATGGGCTGGGCATGGTGGCTCACGCCTGTAATCCCAGCACTTTGGGAGGCCAGGGCGGGTGGATCACATGAGGTTAGGCGTTTGAGACCAGCCCGGCCAACATGGTGAAACTCCATCTCTGCTAAAAATACAGAAATTAGTTAGTGTGGTGGCACGTGCCTGTAATTCCAGCTACTCAGGAGGCTGAGGCAGGAGAATCGCTGGAACCCAAGAGCCGGAGGTTGTAGTGAGCCGAGATCGTGCCACTACACTCCAGTCTGAGCAACAGAGCTAGTCTCCATCTCAAAAATAAATAAATAAATACATAGAATTTCAAGATGGTGAGAATAAAGCACTAAACCAAGCATAGACCCTTCTGAGTCTCACACCAATGAAGCTGGCCCTGCCCATACATAACTCCTATAGATAGCTACTCAAATTTTCAGGGTCTTTTAAAATGTGTTTCTCTATCTAGAACACCCATGGGGGTCTCCCACTGCCATCGTGTTGCATATTGATTTCTCACCTTTCAGATAATTGCTTAAATGTCCCTACTTTGAAAAGCCTCCCAAGGCCCAAACACTCAAGTCCTTATAAATTCTCATAATTAACATAGTTCTTTGTATGATTATTGGTTGCTAATATAATCCACTGACTGTAAGCTCTATGAGGACAGACCCCATTTCTGTCTCATTCATCATATTATTTTCATGATCTCATAAAGCACTAGCACATAGAGGGTGTTCAGTAAAAATTTGTTTATTGAATCCGTGAATAAATGGATGAATTGCAATTTTCTACAGACCATCTCTTCAAAGGACTGGCAGGGGGGACAGGAGGAGGATGACTCTGGAGGTGAGCATACCACAATTCCCAGTCCAAATCCAGTTTCCAGCCTAGTGTCACTCAGGACACCTGATTCAACCAGCCCGAGAGCAGGGAGACAGTAAATCCAAAGATTTGGATCTATTTGTGTATTATTGGACCATCCTATTGTTCCTACTGGGTCTCAGTGTATTCTTCTCACTTGCCACTGAATTTGACTTGCTTATATATTTTTCAGGGAGTTTTATTGATTACGAAAAAAGACTTCATTATATTATTCCTCAAAGTCTTATGGGTTTCCAACCTCTATTTTGAAAGACATAGCAATGGCTTCCAAAAGGCCAAGCAATGCAGCCTTTACAACTAAAAACATAAGCGTGTCTCATCTGACTGATAACAGTATTTAACTGAGGAGAGAGAGGCTATGACTGGGGGGTAGAGGTCAAAAAAGAGTTTAGCCTCATCTGTAATGTTTCATCATCTTAAAAGGGTAATACATTTCTACGTTGTCATACAATTTTATATAATATTAAGATATAAAATGTAAGTCGTTTGCTATGCAGGTAATATGGACAGAGGAAAAAAAGAAAAAAGTATATATAAATTAATATTATATATTTGCTTCATCTTCCTGGCCATAAAAAAAATTAAAACTCAAATTCTTAAAAACAAGGATGCTATACCCAAAAATATCCATATATATGGATATACAGAAATAAATATATAGATATGGTTTAAATGTTAAAATAAGCAGCTGCCTTGATTGTATCCATGACATAACTGATGCTACAGAGCTTCTCATTCTCATCATGGGATGGATTTTGTTGACTAGTATAATTCTCTAGTTGTTTTGATCTCTTTACTGAGCCAGAGTATTTCACTAATGCCAATCTGCTTATTAAATTTTAATTTGATGTCTCTTCAACTCAAAATTACACTCTAACCGTGCAGTCTTCTGTAAAATCATGCAAAGGTAAAGAATCACAAGACTATGTGCCGTCAAGACCTTTTGTATTATCCATTTGGAATTTGTAGTAAGGCCCATGTCTTCGGCTCATGTGCCTCTTCCTCTGTTTGCCCAATTGACAGCTCAAATTTTGTGTTAGAGAATGTCAAGCTTCTTTTATTTTTTATGAATAGAATTAAGCTACACTATAATGCTGCTTTTGTAGACATGAATGAACAGGTATTGCACTATTGGTTAGGTCATATTTCTTGATTTCTAACAACATATACTTTTAAAGTTAATTTTACAGGTCTAGTCCCCCAGAATGACTCAATCTCCCATTTTCTATTGGACTGTACACTGGTGCTATAAATTAAAACCACATCATGTTACCTGTCCCAGCTGGTACATTCTTGCATCTCTGGGCCTCAGTTCATCTCAGGCCCAGTGTGGCCACCGACACTGCAATTTAAAGTATGAATAAAACAAACCTAAGCTCTAGGACTAAACTGGGGCACCCGTCTCTACTGTTATCCTTCTTAAGTTGCTTTGTAAAATAAGCATCTGAAGACATCATAGTATTATTTCAATCTCCAAGCCAGAGCTTTCTGTTTCTTACCAGGGTTTCAATAACCTCAACAGCAGGGTACAGCAGTTCCAGCCACACAGGGCACATTCCAGAGCAGAATAGAGGCTCCCTCTTTAGTCTGGGCACACATTCTTCAGGCCTGCTTATTTGAGGCCTGCTCTCTGCTCCCCTAAAACTCCTTGTTGTTTCTCCAACCCAGCAGCTGAAGTTCAGCTGCCACTGAACCTCACTGTTGTTTCTGTTATAGCAAAGTGATACCAGGAAAGCTGAATAACCTTCGCTTATATCTCCTGGCTGGCCCCATAAGCATTTGAGCTTGCCATCCCCACTCTATAGCTTCTGAGGGTTTTAACACTAAAGCGCCTTGGGTTGTTTTGGCTCTCATAGTCTTAGAAATACCTGTACCTCTGGGCTGGCTATTCTGTGCTTAGAGGGCCTTGCTTTGTCCTGTTTCCTAAATAGGTAAAAACTTTTTTTTTTTTTTTTTTTTTTGAGATGGAGTTTCTCTCTTGTTGCCCAGGCTGGAGTGTGATGGCACAATCTCCGCTCACCACAACCTCCGCCTCCCAGGTTCAAGCGATTCTCCTGCCTCAGCCTCCCGAGTAGCTGCAATTATAGGCATGCACCACCACACCTGGCTAATTTTGTATTTTTAATAGAAACGGGGTTTCTCCATGTTGGTCAGGCTAGTTAGTCTCAAACTCCCTACCTCAAGTGGTCCGCCCGCCTCGGCCTCCCAAAGTGCTGGGATTACAGGCATGAGTCACTGCACCCGGCTGAAAACTATTTCATTTTAGCCTGCTATTTCTAGGGATGGGATGTGCTCAATTGCCTAGCCAGCACTACCTGCACTCTGGGGAACTAAACAGTCTGAATTTCAGAGTGGAAAATGACCATTCATGTTATAGTCCCTGCATTCAGCTATTTCTTCTGGTTGGTGCATCAGTCAGGATAGGCTAGGTTAGGCTGCAGTAACAACTCCATAGTGTCCATGGCTTATGACTGCACGAATATATTTCTTTCGCATGTTGAATGGCTGCAGTGGGTCAGCAAGTAAGTTCTGTTTATTGTGGTGGCTCAGGGAATATCTCAAATGTTCTTGGTTGTCATGTCAAAAGGAAGAAAACTTTGGACAATCTCACACTGGCAATTAAATATGCAAGTCTGAAGTGACTCACATCCCTTATGCTCGGTCACATGGATCCACTCATCCACAAGGGACTAAGGAGGTGGAATGCTGTAAATAGTTTAGTAGTCTAGGCCACTTATGGCTACCAGGGTTGGTTTTCAATGACAGAGTTCTGGAAATCAAATAACTGTACCTCACTCAATCTCTTCTAGCATCCTGTTGGCAATACCCATTGACATTGATGAGTTGTGGGACTAGCCTCCATATACCTTTTATCAAATTGTCAGGGAATGGTTTTCTCTATCTGAAAAAACAGAGTACATAGATACTCAGCTTTTATACTTAAATTCTACTTAAAGATAGAATCAAAGAAGTTTAGAGCTAAGACTTGGCAATACTATGGTAACATTTATTGTACTGATGGTATTGATTATTTATAATAAAATATTACACCTTCATGAATATCTGTTGGGATATTAAAACATTGGTTTTAAAATAATTTCCTTTAAAAACACAACTTTTGAGGATGTCTAATTCATTCTAAACAGCTTAGAAGAAGGCACTGTAGGATGATAGCAAAGAGCTTTGGAAGCAAGCTCATCTGAGTTTAACTCCTGACTCTGAAATGTGCCCCTGTTTGGCTTTGGGTTATTTTCCTTCCCTAAGTCTCAATTTTCCCATTTTAGAATATAAATAATTAAATGTATGTACCTTAGCCGTGATGTTGAAATAATACACGTACAGTTGTTCTGCTCAGGAAAAGCTGGCTATCATTATCATTACATGTATCAATCTCAAGATAGGATCAATGACACAGAAGCTGGATGCCACTCATGTTTTAATTTTATACACATTTTCCAAAAGTAAAAATTTCTTAAATGCTTCTGTCCTCAGATCTAATTCCAATAATGCAATCATTTTACACATTTTTTGTTGTTGCTGAGAAGGGAACCACTGTCTGGGATTACTCTCCTCTCAGAGACCAATTAACAGTATAGGATGGGTAGTTAAGAGTTCACATCCTAGTATCAGCCAAGAGGACTCAGGAGATTGTCATGTTATATGATGGGATCATAGTAAGCACTCCACAAATGTTAGATGTCCTTCCTCTCCAGGAATTTGATTTCTGAGAATCCAGTGAAAACTTTAGTTGTCTATTGTCACGTAACAAATTACCTAAGAACTTAGTAGTTTAAGACAACAATCTATTATTTCTTGAGATTCTGTGGGTTGACTGAGCAGCCCTTCTCTCTCACATGGTATCAGCTGGGGCACTAGGAGAGTGGGAAGATCCCAAATGGCCTCACTCACATGGCTACCAGTTGGTGCCTGCCTAGCCTGAGAGCTCATCTAGGGCTGTTGGCTGGGGAGCCTCTCCATGCGCTGCTTAAGCTCCCTCACAGCATGGTGGACTCAGGCTAGTCAGATTTCTTATATGGCAGCTAGCTTCCAAAAGCAGAAGCTTCCAGGCCTTCTTAAAGCCTAGACATAGAATTGACACAGTGTTACTTCCATTGCACTCTATTGGTCCAAGTGATCACAGAGTCCGCCTATATTCAAGGAGGGTAGACTTCACAAGGACATGAGTATTTGGAGGCATGGTTATTTTCCCACAGGTATTTCCCACCAATATCTATGATATCTACCTTAGGGAACTGGGAAATTTGGTCGCCCCTTCCAGCACTGCTGCAAAGCACCAATATGTTAATCTTTCAGACTGTGCTACATGTGGTGCTCATGGGTGTTGTCTGTGGAGCTGGCTTATTATTTTCCTCTCAGGTTGCCTGTCCTCCTCTCTCTTCAGGAGCCCCTGTCCTTGCTATACCCATGAAGAGCACTGGGGTTGAGAGATGAAGACAACCAGCTCGTTGCAAATAACTGGGTGGCCCTCAATACAGATATGGATTTTTATTATCAGAAAATGTGCAGTTTTGCTAAAGAGCAGGTTCTTGGGCAAGCAGAGCATCATTTTTATGGAAGTAGGGAAGGCATTCTTATGTCTGAGTGACTGCAGGGCTAAAATGCCAAAGACGGGAATGTTGAAACTTAGTCCAAAGATTTCACATCACCTTAAAAATTAACCTTTACTTTACAGGGAGGGAAAAAAGTGCTTGCAAAATAAAAGTTATTTTTATGGTTCCCACGGCCCTATGCATACACAAGCGGATATTATTTAGAATAGCTATGAAAGGCTCCCTGTTCTCAATAAGCTCTCCCCTCACTCTACCATGATGCCATCTGAGTTGTTCAGGAGTCATGGTGATGTATTTAGGGGTCTTTCCTTGCCAAAAGGAAAACGTGGGCTGCAGAAAGGGTCTCCTTCTAGCTCCTAGCAAAATTAGCAAATGAGTAGGTCCTATGGGAATGAGCCAGAGGTCACAAGACACATCCTTCTAATGTTGAAAGCCAAGGATCTCTCTGAGCTGAGAAAGAATTCAGAGCTGTTTAGAGACAGGGATGAGGGAATGTATGCAGCCACTTCCCCATTCTGGATTCCCTGCAGATGGAACTGTCCCATTCTGTAGCCCAGGCTGGAGAGCAGTGGCATGATCATGGCTCACTACAGCCTTGACCTTCTGGGCACAAGTGATTCTCTCACCTCAGTCCCTCAAGTAGCTGGGACCACAGGTGTGTGCCACCATGCCTGGTTAATTTTTTTTATTTTGTAGAGAGATGGGGTCTCCCTATGTTGCCCAGGCTGGTCCTGAACTCTTGGCCTCAAGCAATCCTCCTGCCTCAGCCTCCCAAAATGCTGAAGTCCTAAAATTCTTAAACAGGACCACGCTTCTGATCCTTGGAGCTCTTGGACTTCAGCAGGAGCCACAGCACCCATTTCATATGGCACTATCTGTTGACCTCTCAGGATCCTTCTCAACTCAACCTTCCAGATAAACATTCCCAGTGGTCTAGGACTGGCCCCCAAGGTGAATTGATTCACCATTCCTGGGGAAGAGATTGAGTATTGTTTATTTTCCCCATGAATGCATGAATACTTATCAGACCATATATATTAATATAGAGCTCAGATAACATCATCAAAGCACTCTGCATAGAAGGCTGGTCTTGGCAGTTGGTGCCAATGGTGAATCCAGCCCTGCTGGGAACAGTTTCAGGGCCAGGGCTAGAAGAGGGGAGGCTGCAAGGGAAGACTCGGGCACAATGATGAGCAGCAGCTTCACCTCCTCCTTTGTGCTTTGGGTTAGCCCTGCATACAAAGGGAAGGAATCCGCCCGTTTCTGGTGCAAAACAAAAATTATAACCTAAAATCAGACCCCACACTTCAGCTATTTACAGCATGAACTCAGGACTCAAAAGTGCCAGGTGAGGTGTTTATGACAACACTCTCCGGAGACATAAATGGAAATTACTAAAATTATAGGCGACTCGGTTATTTAGGGGCAATTACACACATTTCTAAATCTGAATGATGCTTGGGTAAGTGGAAGCCTTTGACATTCCAGCAGCCCTTCTTAAAGCCACATGATATTAAAGATAGTTTGGGCTTAAATAAATAAAGCCAGATCATGTGCCAGTATTTGTAGTCCTAAGATTCTTAAACAGGACCATGCTTCTGAGCCTTGGAGCTCTTGGACTTCAGCATTAGAATATTTACCCTCCTGGAGTAGCTGCAACATTTTAGATGAGAAACCAAATGTTTATTTGTGGAATTTAGCCTTGCCCACGGTTTACCAAAATAACAAAAAAATTTTCTATGTCTGAATTACATTTCCTTCCCATCACAGTCTTGTAATGCCAGGAATATATATGCTTCAGTAAAAGGACTGCATAAGCATATATTCCTAAAAAAAAAAATACAGTTCATGAAAAAAGTCAGAAATGTTTTACCCCAAACACATAACAAATAAGAGACATGCTGAATTTATGTTTATTCCCACTATTGTCTAAAAGTCATAACTACCAACATTTGGTTACTCTCATTGCTAAAAATTTTAGTGGCATTTATATACCTTTGTTTCCATTGGAGGCAAAAACAGAACAACTAAACCTACAATTTGATTTCTAAAATGATATACTGAGACCACAGCACAACCCCAATACAAGCTTCTCATCTGGACGTCCACTCTTCTGGCATTCTGAGATGATTTGTGAAATTTACTAACCAAGGTCTTAAAACACTTTTAAGAAACAGAGAGAGAGAAGGAAATGGAGTTGGGGTTAATGGACAGTGGTTAAGGCAGAGCAAGGAGAACACAAGGATACAGAGAGAAATGCTAATAAGAGAGAGAGAGACACAGAAGCGTGAGAAATAGGAGAGAAAAGAAAGAAAATCTTGCTCCCCTCCTGGTTCATCTTCCCATTTCAGAGCTCTCAGACCAAAAGGATTCAAAACTAGCATGCTTTCTACACCATCTAAACATACTTTCCAGGTGATTAAATGCCACTTTTAAACATACAAAAGAATTAGAATAAATTATAAATAAATTATCTTGGGATACAGAAGTGCTTTCTGAGCATAATTCCAAAGGCATAAATCACACAGAAAACACTGACACATTTTTACTTGTGTACTTTAAAAAACCATAAACAAAATGTGAAGGTAAGTAACATATAAAGAATATATTGTCAGTACATAGGACAAAAGTGTCACATATGAAGAAATACAGTGGGCGAGGTGCCTGGAGAAGGGGGGCAGTGGGTGTTCAACTCCAGGTTCAGGGGCTGGGGGAACTGAGGAATATCTCTGAGCACGGAAATGGCTTTATGAAAGCAATGCTCAAGTAATAAAAGTTTGAATTGGAGAGATGAGAGTGGAACAAAAAGAGACGTGCAGAACACATTATGAATTATGCATTATGAATCACAGCCAAGCTGGCCCTACCTACTATTGTTCCAAATGCACTCCGTATTTCTCTACCTTTGTTTTTGATCAAATTACCCCAACTACCTCATACCCAGTGGCCTTTCCCCTTCTTACTGTGGATCCTTTAAAGCAAAACTCAGAAACCACCTACTTCATGATTCCTGACTGCCTCAGAGAGAATACAGTCCTCCTTTCCAGCCCATTCGGATTACACACAAAATGACAAGAATCACACCAGTTATCCTTTTTACCTTCTCTATTAGATTGATTACATTTCTTCATATCCTTCCCATAACCCAGACGCCTAGTAAATAGTAGAAAATTAAGGTTTGGAGGCAAACAAAAGGCTTTCCGAGACAGGAGGTTGGTACATTTCCATCAGCATAATCCTTTAATAAGTGACTATATTAGCATTCGGTTCAAATGCTGAGACGGTGCTCTGGCTCAGCCTTAACTTAGGGGTATCAAAACCACACCCGGTGGGGTCCCTAGCAGAAGCCGACCAGCCGGAGGGTGTTGGGGTAGCTCTTGCGCATGCTCATGCATTTTTCCTGGTCGATGTACAGGGAATTGGCTTTGACAGCCAGGTCATACTCGAGGGTGGCTTTGATGTGGACCAGCGACTGCAGGGTGTCCTCTGCATCCCTCAGGCGCTGCTGCAGGGTCTGGATGGTGTCGTCAACCTCGTGTACCTCGTTAACAAGGCTGCAGCATAAAGGAATCAGCATGGTTAGGTCAGCATGTAGCTTACGCAACTCCAAGTACATCACATTGTAACCAGCGATGCAAAGCTCACATTTTCTTTACTTTAGGATATATTTATCAGCAAATGAGAGGTGTATGAGATTAATAAAATATAAAGAAATATAAAGAGAATGGTGACAATGAACCAATGGGAATGTAGATGTCCCAGGAGATAGAAAAGGATTTCATAATTATAGAAAAATATCTAGACCGTTTTAAAATCATTATGCCAAGGCAATTCTATAGTTTCACAGAAATTCACAACTGGAAAACGAATTTAGAGAGGTCACCAAGCCCAACTTCCTTGTTTTACAGACTAGGAAATAGAGCCCAGGGGTTCATAAGCTGTCCTTTCCATCGACACAGGGCCCACATGTGTTTGTAAGCTGTACCTGCTTATCCAGGAAGCTAAGAAGGAAATTCAGCACTTCAGTGGCCATAATAAGAAACTGGGTCCCATTTCCTGGCCCCATTCCCCTCTCAGCTCCTTGAGACAGAAGAGTAGAAGCAGAGACCCAGGAAGACCTATCTCATCATCTGCAGACACATCCTGGAATATGCTTGCAATTTCTCAGACCTCGAGGGCTTCACTCTTGCTGTCCCCTAAGCTCAGAATGCTCCTAACCCATTCTTCATCCCGCTAATTTATCCCATCCTCAAATCCTAGGTGAATTAACACTTCTTCCGGAAGTCCCTCCCTTAACCCGGAAACCATCAGCTGCCCAGTGTTGTGACCTTCAAAAGGACCAAGCTTTTTATGGCACTCAGGGTCTTGTGATTGTCTGCTTGCAACATCTGCTGTCCTTGCCCAGGGCTGCATCCACAGCCGCTCCTGCAAAAATACAGGTGTGCAAAAATTACTTATTGGGTGAAGACCAACTTTCATGCCCTAGGTGAAACGGAGGACGTCTTGGGAGGTAGAGAGTTGCCCAAGGTCTGAATCCATGGGATCTACTAAGAACAAGACCCAGACCCAAGGCAATAAAAAGGAAGGAAAGGCAGGACGGAGCCTGGAGCATTCGCTTCCAAGCCACTTGTAGGTGGCCTAAGAAGAGGAAGGCTATGGTAAAGGCCCCCACGCAGGCTGATTGAAGCAACAACAGGCCATGGGAACATATCCACGCTGTGCAACACCTTTCATCTTACAAGCTCTACTGTCTCCTGCTTTCCAATGAGGAGGGGAAGAATTAAAGTTTAAGTGCCAAAGTTTGGTTTTGTCTGGGGGCGGTAAACACAAAACCAGAGAACTCATCAGAAAGCAAATTTCTTGTTATTGTTTAGGTCAAACTGAATTAAAAAAGAAAGCCTTTTTAAAGATCCCAGGGTATAAAATATCACTAGCAAAGAAATACATCTTCGGCGAGGCTGCCGCAGATGGCTGGTAATGGGATTTTTGATGGTGGATTGTTTACAATCACACGGGGCCTGCCTCTTGTCTCCCACCCTCCCTGGCTTCAACAGGAACCCTGAACCCCAACGTAGGAAACAGAGCAGGATGATATATGTGTCTTTACTCCTTTCAGCCAAATACAAGTCTAGTGGAAATTTTATCTGGGAGGGAACATTTGAAAATATACATGTCAAAACATCAATGCTAAAAAAAAAAAAAAATCAAGAGATATAGAACGTAGGCAGTTAGAATACTTGTTTTCACACTGCTGCATGGACACAGCTAGGGAATAACATGCTTCCACTTCTCTCATCGTTAATTAGAAATATATTTTTCATCATCTTCAAGGCCCTATTTCACTCCCAGTTTCCTTGTTCTTGGCTGATTGCAGAGAGCTGTTCTGCTGAAGTCACTCTTTTTCTTTCTTCTTTTTTTTGGAATTACAGAACCACAAATTGTCTTGCATTCAAATACAAATAAAGCTACCACAGTTTATATATATATATATACTAATATATATATGTGTGTGTGCATATATATATATACATAAAGATTATTTAAGTAGAGCAGAGCCTGGTCTGTCTGGCCTGCCACCAAAAATGCCAAGAATGTTTAGAATCACTTTTGAAATAACTCGTTTAGAACATTTTTAAATAAAAGTAAGTCTTGAAATGAAAACAGCAATTTTTCTCAGTCCCCACTCCCCTTAGTTTATGATCTTTATTTTTTCTAAATCTAGACCGCCGAAGGGCTGCTTTCAGAACCATCCATTTAAAAAGGAAAGTAATCCCCTCCCCCAATAATAATCCTAAAGATTTTTGGCAAGGATATTTTAACAAGAAAACTTGACAGAAACAAAAGTAGGTTTTGTTCAAAAGTCAGTAAAGGAGCAGAGGAAATAGACATACCATGAAGTCGGCAGGAAGTGAAAGAAAAGCAAATTCTGTTTAGCCAGGAAAAGGAAAAAAAAAAGAGTAAAAATCATTCAGCTCCTCAGGAGAAGCTGTGAATGCCTCATTGTTTGATAATTCCAAAGTCCTATTAGACCACTACCCAAAACTCATTTTAAAAGCAACCCTGTGTTTGTCTAATGGCAGTATAAACAATTTATTTGTTCCCATCTCCACTTTTGATGACTCTGCAGAGATTTTTGGAGAATGAAACATCAGTTCAGCTTCTCCTAATAACATTTACATAAAGTCAAAACTGGTGATCTAACTCTAATAGGCCAAGTGGGTGTGCACTCACTGCTGGGTTCTTCTGAAGCAGAGAGGTGCCTCCAGCTGGCTGTCTAGGGGCCCATGTAGTCTCTGGAGTGGAGAGCTGCTTATCCTAAATAATGAGCTGTGCATGAAGAGGGGTTCTATGGAACCCACTTTGAAAAACATGCAGCCTGAGTGATCTCTTCTGTGGCTATGGCCTAGATAACAGCTCCACCAGGAGAAATACAACTCATCCTGGAAATGAAGATCATTTGCGTACAACCTAAAGCACGCTTCATGGCACTCAACACAGACAACATGCGTGCTACACACGTAAGGTGTTTTATCATAATGGTCTCCTCTGTGACCTTCAGTTTCATCCTCTGTGTGAGAGGGAGATGAGCATGCAGCATTTCTTTGCCAACTCTTCTCAAATGAGATCAGGTACCTGACAGGGGGATGGTAAATGCATTACACGACATAAAACACAGGAGAAAGAGAAGCAAATGGCTTGGTGGAATAGAACTCTGGGGTGAGACAGGCAAAGACTCAAACTGCAGCTCTCTCACCACTAAATGTGGCCTGGGCCAAGCCACTCACCCACTCCTGCCTCAGTTTCCTCACTTGTAATATGAAGGTAATGAATGAGATAGTATAAAGTGCTTAGGGCAGTGCCCAGCATCGAGTCAGGTTAAGAGATGGTAGCAGCTATTATTATCATTGCATTGATTATCGCCATCATTATCTTTACTATTATTATCATCATCATCAATGTTGGCCTCACAAGATCCCCCTTCCTTCCATTTCAGGAAATCCACTGTCTCAAACCACCACTTATTTCTTTATTTTATCCTTAGGATCAATCCTTCAAGATAAGAGAATTTTATCGTGGAAGCAGAGCGAGTGGCATCTCCCCACTGCACCAGAAAGGCTTCTGGAGTTCACGCACTGCCCTTGGCTCCTCCAGTTGCTATCAAGTTGATTTACTTCTGCATGGAGCATCTTAGGACCTAAGAATAGCAATGATGAAACCCAGAAAGAAAAGGCAGACTCACAGGTATTGGGAAATTGGAAATGAAGCCAGATTGTGGCGGGGGTAGGGAGGGAATCTTGGCCAGTTCCTTACAAGTCCATCCCAAAATGAATCTTCAAAGTGAAAATAATAATAAAATTCAGGTAGTGTTTAGTAGATAAACTGTGGGGTCAGATTCCTCCTGCTGTGTATATATAGGAGCTGTGCTCGATGAAGACCAGCTGGCTTTGATTTCTACTGAGAATGAAACACATTGAAATAAACTTAAATGAGATCCTCAGTCACAAAGGCAGCAAATGAGTAGATAGGAGTCAGTGGAATTGGTACTGAAAGTCCCTTTTCTGTCGCGTTCCCCATGCTGAGAAATACACAGAAAGTCACAAACTGCTGCTTTTAAGACAGGAGTTCTGGAAACTCCGAAGACTCCAAGAACATGCAAAAGAACCCGAACACCACACTGGCCTCCCTGAATGAGTTAAAGGCTTAATAGCACTTTTTTTGTGTGTAGCGTTGATGTCCTTTCCTTTTTTAAGGATTTGTGGTAAAATATACATAACATAAAACTTTAACCAATCTTAAGTGTACAGATCGGTGGCATTAAGTACATTCACACTGTTGGTGCAACCGTCACCGCCATCCATCTGCAGGACTGTTTCATCATCCCACACTGAAACTCTTCTGCATTCAACATCTCCCCATTACTACCATTCCCACAGAAGGCTCCTACATGCTGCGTATGGGCAGAAAGCAGCTTTCTAAAGAGCCAGGCACCACAGTTGGTCTGGTGGCCCTCCGAGCGAGCCCCGAGCCTTCCCCTCCCACCTTACCGTAGCTGAGCCATGTCTCGGCACAACTCAATGTTCGGCCGTCTTGTGCGCTCATCCAGTCTGGTCTGAGCCACCTTCAGGAAGGCAGTCTTGTCCTTGATGGCCTTCTTGATGGATTCTATGGTCATTTCAGTCTGGAAAATCTCCTGCAGGGTCTGTGACAAAGAGAAGCAACTGCCTGAGGCTTTGGTGTGGTCCCTTCAACAACCCGCCTCCCACCTCTTGCCTGTCCACTCCATGTCCAGCACGTGCCTCGACCTCGCTGATGAGGAAGTTGCTTCACCAAGACCGTCTATCCTTTCCAGCCCTGCCCCAGGGAACCCACGTGTCTCACTGGAGCTGGCATGCACCTGCTCTGGAGAGTGGGCGGCGCCTCTCTCCCCAACCCTAGGCTTGGCAACCTCATTTTGGTAGCTGGAAATCAGCCAGGGTGGGAGTATTTCAACTACAGAAATTGGCAAATGCTACAAATCAGGGGCTCCCTGCAAGCCGCCCCCAATGGCCGTTGTTAATTACTGACCAGCACACACCTCTGTGTTCTGATAAAAGTGAGGCTTTGAGTGGCCCTGATCTCCCTCCTCACATCCATATGTCTGTGCGTCTCTTCCCACTTTCTCTTCCTACCAACCTGAGCGTTGCTTTCCTGCTCACAGAGGATTTCCCTTGCAGAGAATCAGGCTTCAGTTTCAGGTACCTCACTTGCAATAGAGGAGTACTGGCAGTTTTGTATTCCTGATTTTGTATTCGTTTTTTCTTAAAGAGGCCACCACCCCAAATTGCATAAACATGGATCCCCCTTTGGTTCTCCCTCCTCTTTCTCTGTAAAGAGAGTCCCTGTCCTATGCTCTGAAAAGCCTCCCTTCTCCACGCATCTTGATCTCTGCCCTCCTGTAGCTCCACATCCTCCCCATTACTGTCCCTCTTCCTGGGTTCCCTTCCATGGCCTGGAGACACAACCAAGAATCATCTTTTTTTTGGAAACCCTATGTTTTTACCACCACTCTCCCATCCAGTCCCAACTGAGTCCTCTGCCAAATGTATTCAACCATGGCTGTGCCCACTGCCTTCACTTCCCACCCACCCAGTCTCCCAGTGGCCCCTGGATTCTGTCTCTGGCCCTAGCTGCTGTCATGAAACTTCAGTTTCAAAGCTGACATCGAGGCCTCTCTGACACCTCCCTCTCCTTAAGCCCCTCATCTTGTTTTCTCTGGCCAACTGTTGTTCCAACTCCCTCCTTTCCAACTACTCCTCATTCCCTTCCAGTGCAAGGCTTTGTCCTTGGGTGACGTCTCTGCAATATCCTTTCTACGCTACAGAGACCTCATGCAATCACAGATTTAGCACTTGTGTCATCCAGGCACTCTTCAATCTGTCACTTGACCTTTGACCTCTCTCCCAAGCTAAAAATCATTTCACTGTTTCTATCACTAAGGCCTTCTTCAGATACTGTGTGCTCCATGAAACCATCTTGATCTCTTGCCAGTGGAAACAACTGCTCCTTCTTGTAAACTGTGTTCACATTTCATCTGTGTTTCCAAGTTCTTTCTGCACCTTTCTGATGCAAATTCCCGTTTTCTATGTGCATGTCTTGTCTCTAAGACGTGAGATGTATGTACATCCCCGAGTGCCTAGCACAATACCTTGAGTGTACCTGTTAGGGCTGAATAGTGCCTCTTCCCCCAAAATTCCTATGTTGAAGTACGAATCGCCAGTGCCTTGGAAGGTGACCATATTTGGAGACAGTGTCTCTGTGGGGGTGATTAAGTTAAATGAGGTCTTTAGGGTGGCCCTAATACAATACAACTTTGGTGTCTTTATAAGCAGAGGAAATTTGGACACAGACACACACAGAGGGAAAATGATGTGAAGACACAGGGAGAAGGTGGCCATCTACAAGCTGAGGAGAGAGGCCTCAGAGAAAACCAACCCTGCCGGCACCTTGATCTCAGACTTCCAGCCTCTATTAATTAATTTTCTCTCTCTCCAGTGAGAAAATTGATTTCTATTTTGGAAAATAGAAATCAATTTTCCAATGGAAAACTGATTTCTATTGTGGAAATTCATTACCACAGTCTGTGGTACTTTGAGTTAGAGCAGCCCTGGCAAACTAACATATCAGTAAATAAAAATTTGTTGAAGAAGGAACTCTGTCACACCGGCCTTCTAAAAGGCCTTTAGAATGTCTTCTTATAATTGATAGTGTCTGACCTCATTAACCTTCTCATCAACATCTTCTACAACCTGTCTTCAACCTACTTTTCCATGTTCCTCTCCCAGGACACAGACCATCTACACCAGCCACACACCAGACTCTTTACAGACCTCAATTCATCCTCTGATTTGCTGTCTCCAAGGCTTTCTTCAAGATGTGGCCCCACCTGGAACCGTCACTTCTCCTTCCAAACCCCAAAAACACTTTTGTACTTGTTATTTGATAATCATGATTTGCAATATTCTATTCGTATTGTTTATGAGCTTTTCATATGCAAGTATTTCTTCTCCGTAATGTAAACTTCCTAAGAACAAAAACTACATTTGATGCTTCTCTCTGCTCTTCACAGCATGGAACACACTGTCTGGCTCAACTAATATTTGTTGCCTAAAGCAGGCACCATGAGAAGGAAAAGTAAATCGCTGCAGCCTGAGAAAATGTGGTACCCTCAACTGGGTAAAACCATCGTAGGCAACATGGCTCATGGTGCAAGGTTCTTAAAAAGAAGAAACAACATTGCTTGCTTCAGCAGCACATATACTAAAATTGGAACAATACAGAGAAGGTTGGCATGGCCCCTGAGCAAGGATGACATGCAAATTCATGAAACGTTACATATGTTTTTACTATAGGTAACAATACATTATATAGTTTCAACTAGCTAGGGGGAGGATATTGAATGTTTCCAATCCAAAGAAATGATCAGTGTTTGAGAGGATGGATATGCTCGCTCATTACCCTGACCTGATCACCATACATTAAATGTATCAAAACATCACTGTCCACCCATGAATATGTACAATTATTTTTTGTCAATTTTAAAAAATAAGACACAACAAACTATATGCAGCATAATCCACAGAAACAATAAGAGCTCCAAGACTGATATGAAGGAAAGGAAGAGCTCCTTGTTTATCTTGAAACATATGAATTCTGCTGGACTCCTTCATTTTATAGTCATTGTAAAACTCTTATGCTTTCAGCACTTAAAATTTTTCAATATCAGAAACACTTTGAACTACCTAACAGTTTCCTGTATTTGGTTTTGTATTCCAGAAAAGGGGTCTAAAATACTTTAACAGAAAACATTTCTACCATATGTTCTAATAATAAATTCACTTCCTAGTTATATACAGCGATCCATTAAACTTTAATAATAATATTTTTGTTTCTATTAAAGACTAAGAACCTTTCATTATATAGTGCCTTCTTTGTGTTCCAAATACCAGTGGATTCCAATTTCATTTTGACACCTGGCTACCTGGCTGAAATAAATGGCATGCTTTGTGCTGTTTTAAATTTTTCTTGCTCTGTGTGGCCAGGCTGTCACATGCCTATGGTGCCTCTCTGGGAGTGGTGAGAGATTTGTGGTCCCAGAGCACACCGCTCTGTCCAGGTCAGCTAAGGGGTACCACTGGCGGTTGACTTACCTTTGCTAAGTGCGTCTGAATCTTATTCTTAGCATCTGCAGTCTCAGCAATGCGATTGGTGAAAGACAAGTTCACTTTGTTGAATTGATTCCACATCTCATTGGCAGTCACAACCAAGAGGTTTTCAATGTCGTCTCTTAGCTTAGCGGAAGCTGCCCGTTCACTCTGGGAGCGGAGAATATTGTCATCTGTAAATTTGGCCCAGGACTCAGGCACTGAGACACTGAAAAAGAGAAGCAGAAGCAGACAACAGTGAGAGTGATGAATCAGCCTACAGGATCGCTAGGCAATCATTTATCCTGAGAGAGAGAAACCCCCAGGTCGCTGATCCTAGCTTCATTATATAAATGTGAATATCAGAATGAGGCTTATTTTCAACTTTCCTTAATTATTCCTTATTTTACTGCTAATCAGTTTTCTATTTATCTAAAGCGTAAGCTGGTTCTTCTGCCAGTTTCAAGGGGCAAAAGGATTAATGAATGATGTGAACGTGTAGGTTCATTATAAATGTGTCACACATCACCTCAATAAGCATATGACAAAATACTCAGCCTCAAGGGTAATCAAAGAAGCATTAATGAAAACAGCCTACTAAGGAAATATTAGCAGGAGTAGAGAGAATGATCATTTGCAGTGCTGGCGAGCATATTTAGAAAAAGTTTCTCTCGTATCCTACAGATGAGAATGTTGAATTGGTACAACCTTCCTGGAGGGTAAAGAGGCAACACAAACCAACAGCCTTTCATTCAAATGTGGAAAACCCAGAACTTCCACTTCTAGAAATGTATTATAAGGAAACAATGTACCCAAGGATATACGTGTGAGGATATTCATTTCAGCCATATTTATGCTGATCCCTGAAAAATGAGAAACTACCTAAATGCTCAAAAGTTTAAAACAAAAAGGTTGATTATGGTACATTCAAAAAAGTAATCCATATACCAGGCAAATTCATGTTAAAGTAGAATATTTATTTTACAGACAATGTTACTGAAAAATCAGACAGGCTATATTTCAACTGCATGCATTGTATGGTATGTGAATTTCAATCAAGTTAACTTTTTTAAGAAAGTGGCTGGAAGAGACCATGGATCCTGCCCAAAATTGCATCCAGGGGCCTGGCAAAGAAACCACTGGTGGGGTAAGTTGAACAAGCTGTGGTAGGAAAGGCATCAAGCTGTTTTCAGCCTGTATCCCACAGCATCCAGGGCATGCTATACAATGGCAAATTGTGGCTTGTCTGTGTTTTTCTTTTTTTTTTTTTTCTTTTTTTGAGACAGAGTCTCACTCTGTCACCCAGGCTGGAGTGCAGTGGCACGATCTCGGCTCACTGCAACATCTCCTTCCAGGTTCAAGTGATTCTCCTGCCTCAGCCTCCTGAGTAGCTGGGATTACAAGCACCCACCACCATGCCTGGCTAATTTTTGTATTTTTAGTAGAGACGGGGTTTCACCATGTTGGTCAGGCTGGTCTCGAACTCCTGACCTCAACTGATCCTCCTATCTCAGCATCCCAAAGTGCAGGGATTAGGTGTGAGCCACCGCACCCGGCCTTGTCTGTGTTTTTCTAGGACTTCTGCATCAGGTAGGGTTATTTTCATAGTTAGAAAATATAAGTAACAAATATTACTTTACAAAAGAACTCAGGATGCAATTATCAAGGTCTGACCACAGAACGTGCTTGCTTACTGGAGACTTGTCCAAAGCTGGGTGTGTTTCTCACCTTCAGATATCTTACCATGCTTTCCATTTTAACCTGTAAGCTGTGTCCTTTCGAAAGGAGAAAGAGTTAAATGACATCGAAATCACAGCCGTGGCGTGTGCCTGACTTACGTTGCATCGACCCTCTCCACTCCGCGGAAGTAGCCGACACCGTCTGATGTGTTGCGCAGGTGGTGGCATTTGTCGTCGATCCGGTAAGCCATCTGTTTGTCACTCAGGTCCTTTTCCAGCTCATGCTGGGACGCTCTGTCGGCTCTGCAATACAGAGTCGGGAAGTGGAGCTTCACACTCAGGTGACAATGTCCTGCAAGGACACATGAGTGCCCTTCCATATTGGGACCTCTCTCACTGTTGCTCTCACCATCTCTCCCTCTTCACACAGTGTTCAATTTCTCAGTCAAAACGAGCACTCTCTGGATATGCCCATACCTCTACGTCACTGGGACCCTAACTCCCGTCTACACTTCTCCTTTCATAGGGTGGGATGGAAGTGGGTAGAGCAGGTGAAGATAAACAGGGGTCCAGGATCTGCAGCCCCAGCTGGGGCCCATCTCCCTAAAACACACAAACTCTTCCAGACAGGACACGGGTTCAAAGTAATCTGTCCACATCTGTGCCTTCCATTCCTTCCTTTTCCTTTTCCTCTTCTATATCTCAGCTCCCTTTTCCTCCATTATTTGAATATAAATCCCCAAGAAATCATGAGGCCTTTATAGCCGAGCCTCCTGCCATCCATTGGTAACCTTGGTTTGTGGTCATGCTATGGCTAAGAAGTTTGCCAGGAGATAAAAACCAAGGATCAAAATTAACCTCAGGGCAGGAGTGAGAGAGGGCTTCAGCAGAGATCGGGAACTAATGGTCCACCCAGGCTCACACACTCCAGCAGCCACTCTGCTGGAAGGAAGAGGCCTCAGTGAGCTCTGAGATGTATGGTCTTGCCTGCACTGCCAGGCAGACAGGGGACCCACAGCTTATTACCAAAGACAGACACTGGGGGCAGGCATAGGTGACAGGTGAGCCACATGGAATACTTCATTCGACAAATAATTATTGAGTGCCTCCTATGTGGCAGACACCATTCTGCAAGCCTGGGAAGCGTCAGTGGACACCATCAACGTCTCTTCTCTAAGGAGCCGACATGTTTCTGGGAGGAGACAGCACATTCAATGAATCAGCAATTTGTGTGGTTCGAAGAACAATGCTAAAAACAAAGCAGGAGAAAAGAGACCAGGACTGTGGTTATGATTTTAAAGAGGATGGCCAGAATAGGTTTCACCAGGTGACATTGAGCAAAGACATAAAAAAGGAGGAATCAGATCATGCAGGGCCCTAATGGACATGGGAATGAATCAGGTTTTCCTTCGAGTAAAATTGGAGGCCATTGACTTACAATTTAAAAGGATCATTCTGGTGCTGGGCTGAGAACAGACTGCCGGGGGCAGAAAGACCCATTAGGGGGCCACTGCAGTTACTCAGGTGAGAGATGAAGGCGGCTTGGATCAAGAGGATGAAAGTGAAGGAAGCAAGAAGAAGTATTCAGATTCTGGATATGGTTTGAAGATAGAACCAAGAGAATCTCCTATGAAATTGAACACCATTGAGAAAAAAAAAAAAGAGCTTGAGTCATTGGAATACTGGAATTCCATCAACTAAGATAGGGGGTTGGCTGGGGAGGGAGAAGCTAGGGGAGAAGATGGAAGTTCAGTTGACATAGTAAACTTGAGTGTTCACTGAACATCTACATGGGAGACATGAAGGAGGTTGTTGGAATTTGAAAGAGACATCTAGGCTAGAGATAAAAAGTAGGGAGCCACTGACAGATAACCAGTATTTGAAAAAGTAGGAGAGCTGAATGAGCTTGGGAATTTCTATATTCTCAGCACCTAAAAATGGTTTTGGTAGAGCAAAGCCGTTCACTCAGTAAAGGCTGTGTTGAATGGAATGAGTCAGTTCTAGCTGCAGGTTCCCTTCAACTTAGCCTGTGCTTTCAAGCAAATCACTTGACCTCTCAAAGCTGTTTTTCTTATTTGTAAAGTGTAAATGAGAGTAGCGACGTGCAAATGATCTGCACTTTGTGAATTCTAAGACAGTATACATGTGCGAAGGATGAAAAAGGAAAAAGCTCCCTTCCCTTGCCACTTCTGTGCTGAGGCTCTTGCCTTAGGTGATTATGCTGAAATTCTAGGACTAGAAGGCCTTTCTCCTTTGGTCTGGGACCAAGATGTCCCACAAGCTTCCTGTCTTAAGCTGAGACCCTGTTAGAGAAGGGGCTGAAATGTTCAGGAAGCATCTATTGTTACAGTTCACCTCTTGGGAGGTGGGGCTTGGGCAGGTGGAATAGAGACTTCACAGCCTTTTACTTCCCATCACCTCAAGTGAAAATCCCTTCTCGTGCACACTGTCAGGTCTTGGCTGGAACAGTGGTTGAAAACATATGCCTTGAGAGTGTGGAATGATGAACAGTGGGACTCAAAGGAGGGGAGGGAGGAGGGTGGGATGTTGGAAGGTTGCTTAGTGGTTACAATGTGCGGTGCTCCAGTGATAGATACTCTGAAAGTCCTGATTTCACCACAGTGCAATATATCAATGAAGCAAAATTGCACTTGTACCCCATGAATATATACACATTTTTTACAAAATTAAAATGTTAACAAAAGTCATATGCTTCAGCATCAGACAGCCCTGGTTCAAATGTCTTTGCTGCTTGCTAAACCTGACCAGAGGAAAGTTATAAACTAATGGTAATAATACCCGTCTTTCCAGGCTGTCCGGAAGATAATTATGTGCCTAGCAGATGCTAAGTGCTCAGTAAGTATTAGGTCTAGTAATATCGTAACATGGGTGATTTTTATGACTTTAGAACTGGGGCTGCCTGGACACCCTCTGATCTGGCCTCGGAGTCTGCTTGGACAGGCATTTAAGGCAGCATCCCATCACCACGTCTTACAGCCCAAGATGGGAAGACCTTGGCTGCCCTGTTAGTGCCTAATGAGATTCTATTTTCAGCTGAGATCCAAGCTGAGGGTTTCATTGCTCCTTCTGAAACAAGTGTAGTTGATAAACTCTCTTCCAGTCACCTGCCCTGGACAGACCACAGTGGCCGCCCCACAAATCCTGGAGAAGCCATCCCGGGAAGTGAGGTAGGCATTATGCCCACTGTGTATTAAAGGAAAGCCAATCTCCTTAAAGGATCAACAACAAGGATTCCAAACAGGTACAAACACACAGAACTTTCTGCAAAGGTCTGCAATACAGCCAGTATTGAGGCAATTTGTAACAGGGATTTATATGAGATGAGGCTGTTCCACGGTAGAACAATCTAGGCCAAGAACAGCCAAGAACACAAAAGATGGGCAGCAGATTCCAGACTACGAAATAAAATGCAAATTAGGAACTAGAACCAATGCTTTGAACCACACTAAACATGTTTCTAAAATTCCTGGGGAGCAGAAACCACGTACAGTCATCCTTAACTACTCTTTTGCTTCTCCTCACCAATTTCCAAATTAAAAAACCCTTCCAGTCACAGCTCGAGAGAATCTCAGCATACAAACCTCTCCAACCTTCGTGGTGTTCAGATCCTGACGCACAGGATGGGCAAATTAAATGAGCAGCATGGACGCTTTTATAACACACATAATCACCTCTCTTATTGGGTGGCATATTCGACACTACTTCCTTCTGTGACCATAAGCAAATGGCACTGATCTTTCTACTTAATGTTAGCCAACAGTCTCGGCCAATACTTTTCCTATGCTGACAGCTGTGATCATTGCCTGAGACCTTCTTTATTATTATTCTTCCCCCTCCTCACTCCTCATCCCACCCCCAACCATAAATATTAAGTACCTACTATCGCCAGGAAAAGAGAGCCCATCCCCCGGAAGAATGTGTATTCTAGTGAGGAATAGGATGGGTTAACAGTTACAATGCTGTGGGACGCAGGGAGCATTGCAAGGGTGTAATCATTGCAGAGGTCGGATCTCTTTTTTTTTTTCTTTTTTTTTTTTTTTTTGAGACGGAGTCTCGCTCCGTCGCCCAGGCTAGAGTGCAGTGGCGCAATCTCAGCTCACTGCAAGCTCCACCTCCCAGGTTCACGCCATTCTCCTGCCTCAACCTCCCGAGTAGCTGGGACTACAGGCGCCTGCCACCATGCCCGGCTAATTTTTTGTATTTTTAGTAGAGACGGACTTTCATGGTGTTAGCCAGGATGGTCTCGATCTCCTGACATCGTGATCTGCCCGCCCCGGCCTCCCAAAGTGCTGGGATTACAGGTGTGAGCCACCACGCCCGGCCGCCGCAGAGGCCAGATCTTTAAGGAGGTATGGAAGATAAACATTCAAGTAAATGACCACTCATTACTTTTTCAAACGTTAGAGCTGAACAAGTATAAGTCAATCTCTTATGTAAAAAAAATGCCAGTCTTTTGAGTTAAAAGAAATCTTAGTTACACTCAAGTGAGGGCAGAAATCCTTCCCACAGCATCTCAGAATTATTTATTTAAATAAAAATTGACAGCAAGTACTCCATGTACTTATTTTTTAAAAATATATTTTTCTTGAGACAGAGTCTCTCTCTGTTGCCCAGGCTGGAGTGCAGTAGCACAATCAGAGCTCATCACTGCAGCCTCATACTCTTGGGCTTAAGCAATCCTCCCACCTCAACCTCCTAAGTAGCTAGGACCACAGGCACCCGCCACCATGCCTGGCTAATTTGTATCTTTTATCTGTAGAGCAGAGGTCTCATTACATTGCCCAGGCTGGCCTTGAACTCCTGGGCTCAAGCGATTTTCCTGCCTTAATTTCCCAAAATGTCTATTTGTATTATTTTTAAAAATGTTTATGGGTACATAGTGGGTATATACATTTATGGGGTACATGTGATATTTTGATACAGGCATACAACATGTAAGAATCACATCAGAGTAGCTGGGGTATCAAGTAATCATCTTAACATTTGAATAAAAATACGTGTATATGCCTGTGTGTGTGTCCTTATAAGAAATTAAGAGAAATTTCAATGAGGAGCATGAAAGTATAGTTCAATGATAGATTTTGAATTGTATAGAGACATAAAGCTCTTACGCAAGTTGGGCAATAGCCTTATCCAAATGTAGCTTCATTCTTTCTTGACAACACAGAATAGTATCAACTTCCTACTCAATTGGAAAAAAAACACATTAATGTTTTCATTATTGAATATAACACTCAAAATCAACAATGTAACAAAACATCAATGAAGGAAAATTTTGTTTCTTAAAATACTGTGAAGTTAAACAAGAAAACAATTTTGCTTCCACTTATTTATCTACATGCTCCATGATACTGCAATCTAAATATCAGACTAAGATGCAGCCTTTATAGGTCGGTCCATGGGGAAATTATATTATGGAACAAGTGGGGACATGGTTAAAATTTTATAATTTTTCTCTCTTTTTATCCCTGTCCTTAATTAAAACAGTAAAAAAATAATTCTGGTAATATACAAGGTCAAATTTAAATGCACGGCTTCTTCTATAATAGCTGTTCTTCCAAGACAAAGTAAGTCAGGGAGGAAAAAAGCACAACCAAAAGAAGCTTCTCTCTGGCAGTACATGTATCCTCCAGAAGACAGTGCTTGGGTCCAAACATGGAGGCTGACTTCCACCCTGGGAGGTCGCCCTCCGGTCCTGCTTGTGTACTGCAGCCCAGCTCCTGTCCTTGTACAAACACCTGTGCTAGCCAGGCCTCTCTACTGGACCACACACGTTGCCTTTTGATGCTGCTAGGATGTATCCACTAGCCCATAACATGTCAGAGACTATGAAATCAACATTTATTTCCCCCTTGAAATTTCTCTGCACATTAGAAAATGTAGCACATTATGCATGCACATTAGAAAAGTGCACATTGTTACTGTTATCATTTTCTCAGCCAAAAAGTTGTCATACTATGCATACTGCTTTGGGACATTTTAAACTTGAACATTTTCTCATGACATTAAAAAATACTGTGATGAATGACCTTGATCCATATTTAGACACCACCGAAGAGTATGCCTTTTTCCAAGGTTTTGACAAGTACAGCCAAATTGCCTTTCAGAAAAGTGGTACCCATTTACAACAACAAATGAACACGTGTTTTCTTGTCTTGCCCAGCAAGTGGCCACTGTTACTCCTTTCCATCTTCACCAATGTGATGGAACCACACCCCCACCACCCCACCAAAAGCAGCAAACCTGCCTAAATTTGCAAGCTGATATTGTGAGTATTCATTTGTTCACCATTTGCCTTTTTTGCTTGTGTCAACTACCTGTTCACATGCTTGTCCACTTTTTCTGTCATTTATTTTTTCTTTTTCATTTGTGAGGGTTATAAACATGTTTAAAATTCAGTCTTTTGTGTTGTATATGTCACAATTTTTTTTATCAATTTGCCTTTGCTTTTATAAATGTGCATGGTGCTTTTGATATAGATGTTTCTGATTTCTATGATATCAAATCTATCAAATATATCTCCTTTTGGTTTCTGCCTTTGTTATTTAGATAATAAAGGCCTTCACCACTCCAATATGAAGTATTACTCACCTATGTATTGTTCTTCTTTTACTGTTTAATCGTTTAATATAAAAATATCAAATATGTCTGGAGTGATCACTCTACTGTCTGATTGTTTGGTATCTGAATTAATGGAATAAAGGAAAAGCTAAATTCCCTTCACACACTGACACCAACATTCTCCCTGCCTTGACAAGCAGGCAAGATTTCCCAGCCTCACAGTAGGTTGTGCATCAGTCTTAGTATTTTTGTGTTCAGTTTTTATCTTTCTCAGTGCCTCGTGAGTATGTGTACCTGTGTGTACTTTGATGAAATTTTAACAAAAGATGCATAGAGTCCTGCTTAGAAAGGACCATTTAAAACCCCAAATTGTGTTTTTATCCTTTGTGTACACAAAGCACAGAGTGGAAATTCTTAGGACTTTTAGTGGGGGGAAAAAATGCATTTAATGAGACTCTTGCTGTAAAAAATTCCTACAACAATAATTTTTTTTTCTTTTTTTTTTTTTTTTTTGAGACGGAGTCTTGCTCTATCTCCCAGGCCGGAGTGCAGTGGCGCAATCTCGGCTCACTGCAAGCTCCACCCCCTGGGTTCACGCCATTCTCCTGCCTCAGCTTCCTGAGTAGCTGGGACTACAGGCGCCCACCACCATGCCCGGCTAATTTTTTGTATTTTTAGTAGAGATGGGGTTTCACCATGTTATCCAGGATGGTCTTGATCTGCTGACCTTGTGATCCACCCGCCTCAGCCTCCCAAAGTGCTGAGATTACAGGCGTGAGCCACCATGCCCGGCCAACAATAATTTTTATATGTGAATTTAAATAATGTCATATGATGAATGTCAGATGGTTGGAGGCAGAAGGGTTCACAAGAATACAAAAAGCCCAAAGCCAAAGGCCTCTGGCACTGTCCCCAGTGCTAACTTATCCTTCCATCTGTACCCATACATGGAGGTGGCCTTGAAATACCACAGTACAGCAAAAGAAGGACAAAGCATTCCCTCACCTGCCCAAGAGAAGAAAGTTGCAAAAAGGTGGGGGATACACACAGAAAGCAGAAGGGTAGGAAGAGCCTTCATCTAACTAGATCTCTGGCTGCTGCCTCACACCTAAGGAAGTGAACCGCACATTTAGGAGCCTGGAAAATGGGTCCAACATTTCCAGATCCCTGACTTAGGGAGAAATTACAGGCCCCATGAGTTACAGGGTCACACTGACTTCATTGAGCTTCTCAGATTGCAGTGACTAAAGTGATTAAAATGCAGTTTCATTTGTGGGGCTTTGGATGAAAACAAAACATGGAATCATGTCCAGTTGCTTGAAGAACCTTGAATGCATCCTACTATTTGAGCGGCTGAAATGTTCATGAAGCATCTGTCGTTACAGTTCACCTCTTGGGAGGTGGGGCTTGGGGAGGTGGAATAGAGACTTCACAGCCTTTTACTTCCCATCACCTCAAGTGAAAATCCCTTCTTGTGCACACTCCCAGGTCTTGGCTGGAACAGTGGCTGAAAACATATGCCTTGAGAGTGTGGAATGATGAACAGTGGGACTCAAAGGAGGGGAGGGAGGAGGGTGGGATGTTGGGAGGTTGCTTGGTGGTTAAATGTGCATTGCTCCACTGATAGACGCTCTGAAGGTCCTGATTTCACCACAGTGCAGTATATCAATGAAGTGAAATCGCACTTGTACCCCATGAATATATACACATTTTTTACAAAATTAAAATGTTAACAAAAGCCACAAGCTTTGGCGTCAGACAGCCCTGGTTCAAATGTCTTTGCTACTTGCTAAACCTGACCGGAGGCAAGTTATAAACTAATGGTAATAATACCCATCTTTCCAGGCTATTGGGTAGATAATTATGTGCCTAGTAGATGCTGAGTGCTCAGTTAAGTATTAGGTCTCGTAATATTGTAACATCGGTGATTTTCATGACTTTAGAACTGAATCCTCATGTAAGATGTGGGCTCTGCTATACTCTCAGCTGAGGAATATGCACCACATCACAGAAACATTGAGTTTCAGCCACAAATGTGGATGAGTGCTGACCCCGCGCTGTGGCCTGAATTGTGGATATAAAATCATTACTTGGATGTCCTTGTTAAACTCAGACCCTGCTCCCACAGGTTGAGGCTTTATATGTGGTTCTATTTACCTGTGTTAACTGAGTCTTTTTACGTTTTGGGAAAGTGGGTAAACCTCCTGTCTAACAGGTGAATGGGCTACTGAAATCAAATCTTCAAAGTCAAGCTGCAAGCCTGAATTGAATCTAGCTAATAAGCAAATACCACCTATAGGTGCAGATATTTCATTTCCACATACAATGCTTTTTAATGATAGATTCACCAAATATTCTTGTCTTCTCACTTATCCTTGAGTTTAGTGAGCAGAGGCATTTCCTTTCATTAGAGATCTGCATCCTCAGTATTTATTCCTGAGTTCAGCCAAGATGACCCATCAGCTACCCTTTCTGGCATGGCTGCTTGTGAGAAGCTTCTGGTCCCACAACCTGCTTAGAGGCAGAAACCTAGGTGAGGAGTATAGTTCTTATTGCTGGGGGTGAGAGCCCACCCAGATCCTCTTTCCGTGCTGGTTGCAGGATTTCTATTCAATCCTGTCCTTAGAGGAGAATCCCCTTGGACTGGACTGGGCTGAAATGCTGAAACGTCTCTCCAGCAGCAGGTCTGACATCTCTGGAACTCATTGGTTGCATTCTCAACAAACGTCTGAGGCTGGAGTATTTTTGCTTTCTGCTTCTGCAACACGGAGGAAGGAAAAGCCTCTTGTGGGAAGGAAACTGGCCAGCTGGGGCCAGGCCCAGAGCCCCAGCCTGAGTTCTGAGCAGATGTCTCAGTCCCCATCCCAGAGCCAGACCAGGGCAGGCTGCAGGGTAGATGACTTTGCAGGTTCATTTGGCTCCGAAGTCCAAGGAGTCAGTACGGTCTGGGAGTGCTAAGAAGATAGTACCATGATTGACTCCCCAACAGAAGCCATTCTGTAAGAATTTATCAATTATCACCGACTGAATGTAATAGTCAACAGAATTCAGCAGAATTCATAAGAAAATATTTCGTTGCATCCATGTTTTTCAAAGGTAGGCCTTTTAAGGCTACTTCTTTCCTTTGCTAATACACATTTAATTATTCTAAAAATTAAGACCTATTTTGGTAAAAAATAAAACATATGCCAATATCAATACCTTGAGTAAGCCACAGAATACATTCACTACTTGAATTAACTGGCAATGACCGAAGCTCCTCCCTCAATTCATGAACCATTACTCTAATTGCACATTCAGTTTTTTGAGATAAAGCCACCACTGTCAGGTTTTTGAGATAAAGGACCCCCCTGCTACTGACCTAGAAACTAGAAACCTCTAATGCAGTGGTTCTTGTTTTTAAGAAACAGCTTTGTTGAGATATAATTCACAGACCATATAATTCACTTGTTTAAAGTGTGCAGTTTGATGGTTTTTAGTATATTCACCGAGTTGTATAATCATCACCGGAACCAAATTTAAAACATTTCCATTACCTTCCAAAGAAATCATGTGCCCATTAGCTGTCACCCACAATTTCCAATCCCCCAAGCCTCCTTTCATAATAAGCAACCACAAACCTACTTATAGTCTCTATAGATTTCCGTATTCTGGAAATTTCATATAAATGGAATTACCATATGTGGTCCTTTGTGATGGCTTCTTTCATGTAGCATAATGTTTTCAATATTCATCCATGTTATAGCAACAGAGCAGCACATCATTCCTTTTTTTTTGGCAGAATAACCTATTGTACGACTATCTTACATTTTACTTTTCCATTCATCAGTTGATAGACATTTGAGTTGTTTCTACTTTTTGGCTGCTATGAATAATGTTGTTATAAATATCCATGCACAAATTTTTGTTTGGGCATATGTTTTCTTTTCTCCTGGAATGACGCTTGGGAGTAGAACTACTGGATCCTATGGATCATACAGGGTCATTCATGCTTAACCATTTTCCAAAGGATTTGCCTCGTTTTACACTCCCATCAGCAATGTATTAGGGTTCTAATTCCTCCACATTCCAGCCAACTTGTTATTTTCTATATTTTTTATTATAACTATCCTCGTGGGTATGAAGTCATATTTCATTGTGAGATCCTTTGCCCATTTTTAATTGGGTTGATTTTTTTAATTGTGACAGTTATTTATATATTCTACATACAACTCTTTTCACTTTGTTGCTAGTGTTCTTCAAAATACATTTTTAATTTTGATGATGTCCAGTTTATCTGCTTTTCCTTGTGTTGTTTGTGCTTTTGATATCACATCTAAAAAACTATTGCCTATTCCAATGTCATGAATATTCATGCCTGTGTTCTTTTCTAAAAGTCTTACAGTTTTAGCTCTTATGTATAGGTCTTTGATCCCTTTTGACTTAACTATTTTGTATGTTGTGATTTGGAATCCAACTTCATTCTTTCGCATGTGGATATCCAATTGTCCAAATACCATTTGTTGAAGACACTCTTCCCATTGCATTGCCTTGGCATCATTGTCAAAGATCAATAGATGGTAAATGTGATGGTTTATTTCTCAACTCTCAAATTGTGTCTATTGTTAGGCAGGTACTACACTGTCTTACATATTGCAGCTTTATAGTAAGTGTTGAAATCAGGAGGTGTAAGTCCTCCAACTTTCTTCTTTTTCAATATTATTTTGGCTATTCACTATCCTTTGAATTTCTATATGAATTTTAGGATTAGCTCACCAATTTTTACGAAGAAGTCAGCTGGGATTTTGATAGGAATTGTGTTGAGTCTATGAATCTAGTTGAGAAATATTGCCATCTTAACACGAACATCCATGTTTATGGATGTTCCCATCCATAGACATGATATGCCCATTTATTTAGGTCATCTTTAATTTCTTTCAGCAATATTTTGGATTTCTGAGGCACTTGTTCTTTACTCTGCCTAGTCATTAAGATTACCTGGGGGATATTTTAAAAAGATCAATGCCTAGTCCCCACTGCAGATTTGAATCAGCATCTCTGGGTGTGGGACCCAGCCATTGATATTTTTAAAATCTTTGCCAGGTGATTCTAACGTGTAGTCAGGTTTGAGAGCCACTACTCAAGTAATGGAAACACTAAATGTATCCAAGTACCAAAAAAAAATCTGTTGGAAATATCATAGTGTGTTTGTGGGCAAGGTGATGAAGTTAAGCTGTTAGAACTGCCTTGTAATTTATTTCATACAGAACATCTCAGGATTAGTGAGAACAAAAGGCCACAGGAGAGATGATGGTAAATTCCTATCCAGTTAGGATGACAAAGTAGATGACAGATTATTTTAACGCTTGTGAGATTCATCAAAGGCTGGGAAAGAAGAAACAGAAGAGTGGAGACCCATCACTGCAAAACTATTTCATTCAGAATGTTCTATTTCTAACCACTCCTGTCCGGCAATAGGGACAGTGATTTTTACAGTAGATTACAAAACCTTTCTGTAGTAGCCAAAGCTTTCCTGAGTATATTATTTCAACTCAAGAGTTCTCTCAGAGAACCAGACAGTAGAGGAAAGGAAAGAGCAAAGAAAAAAGTCTGCTTGTCATCTTTAATGTCATGGGTCACTAAGAAAATGTAAGTGATGTTAAAGCAGGGTGTTGATGCCGTGTGGGGATAAAATTACTCTGAGGACTCGGCTGCTACCTTGTCATACTTACTTTCCTACCAAGGACTCAATTCTCACCAAGGACCAATTAAAAAGAGGCGAAGAGGTGTGACCCTGCAAAGCTTGTGCAGGGACAGAGAAGATGGATTCACTGCAGCAGAAATTCTGTGAAATTAGACAGGGAAATGAAGCTGAGAAATGAGGAGGGAGTCAGACAAGAGAGGCCTTAGTGGATTTTTCTCCTGCAGAAATTAGGGAGTCAAGGAAGAGTTCGTAGCAGAGGGAAGAAACTCATGAGAATGTATAGGATAGATCCAAGGGAAATGTGGGGAAGGAAAGGTGCTTTGGAATTTCTTATCAACCAGGTATTTTTTTAAAGAGCTGGAAATGGATTAAAGGAGTTTGGGAGACAACGGGCAGCAAGCCATGGTGATGAAGGAACACTGGTACCATCAATAGAAAGGGACAGGCAATAGGCTAAGCAGGCTTTATGAATGTGAACCAGAAAAAAAAAAGTTACCAAGCTAAAAAATGTTTGGCAAGTACTTAGGAATGAAGAACTAATGCTTTATAAAGTGCCTGGGCTGAAAAAAGAGATTGGGAAGGGCTCCAGGTACATGATACTTGAAATCTTAAGAAATGATAGAGATCTGTGGTAACAAGTCTAAGAAGTGAAGATCAGAGAAATTAGAACTAAACCAGATTTAATTGGTGGAAGGTGGAAGAGAGATTAGCGGGAGATCAGCAGAGTAGTGCAGATGCAACTGTAAGTTTCTGGATGGCAATTTGGCTACATATCAAAAGCTTTCAAATGCATAGAACCTTTGGCACATCAATTACACTTCCCAAAATATATTCTAAAGAAATAATCAGGAGTAACTACAGTTATCAATAATAATATTTTTGTATACTGCAGTGCTATTAAAATAGGAAAACAAAGGAGTGGGATAGGGAAGCAACCTAACTATATAAGAGATGATTGATTGGAAAAAAAAAAAAAGATAGCACCTTTACATTGTAGAACACTGCCTAACCATTAAAAATCATGTCTTAAAAGAATATCCAGGCTGGGTGCAGTGGCTCAAGTCTGTAATCCCAGCACTTTGGGAGGCTGAGGCAGGCAGATCATGAGGTTGGGAGTTCAAGACCAGCCTGGCCAACATGGTGAAATCCCATCTCTACTAAAAATACATAAATTAGCCAGGCATGGTGGCAGGTGCCTGTAATCCCAGCTACTTGGGAGGCTGAGGCAGGAGAATCGCTTGAACCTAGGAGGCAGAGGTTGCAGTGAGCCGAGATTGTGCCATTGCACTCCAGCCTGGGCGATAAGAGCAAGACTCTGTCTCAAAAAAAAAAAAAAGTATCTAATGATATGGTAAAAATTACCCCAATATAATTTTAAATGAGTATACACTATTCAAATTTATAAATACAATGATCTGAATCTTGGAGACATATCTGAGCATCATTGTGTGAGTTAGGTGGTGCCTATCTAAGAAGGATTAATAAAAAGATGCAACGGAATGGTAGAAAAAAAAAGCATGATTAATAAAAAGACTGAAATACTCCAAAATTAATAGTGATTTCTGTCTAATAAAGCTTCAAGTGATTTTTATGTTTATTTACTCTTGTTTGCATTTTCATATTCTCATTGAATATGTGTTATAACCAAGAAAAACATGTCTTTGCTAAATGCTATCAGCATCTGATACGATAATGCTTTACTTATAAGTCATTTTATGTAACATCCTTTTTTGCTTCTACATATTCAACACACATTTACAACTAAGCTGCCTGTGACTGATGCATTTCCCCCATATTTACCGTCAGCAGTTGTGCTTCAACTTCATCGTGAACTAGGTCGATTCCCATTCTCTTTTCTCGATGAAATAGACATTCTCGGGCTACCTACAGATACACAGATAATGGAAAGCACTAATAAAAACTGACAATCCATGACTAGCAGCTCTAATAATTTGTTTCAAAAATAAGTCAATAGATACTCCCAATACCAACTTTTCCAGCCCTTTTGTGAAAATCTAGCCTGAAACAGACTGTAACAACTAAATGAATCTCTGCTGCTAGTTAAAAGGTAAAGAGGTAGCTCTTCAAAATAGTTTGAAAATATTCCTAACTTGGAAAGTTGACAAAATGAAGCAGATGGCATTTACTTGATCCCCGCAAATTAGCATTTGAGGGCATTAGTTGGCATTACTTTCTTCAGGTGAGATAGTTCAGTAACATGAGACACAAGTCTTCAAGATATTATTTCTAAATATTTTCTACTGAGAATAGGAAGAAATGAATGATTATCTTTAAAAACATCAAAATTTTTGTGTTGCCAAAAGTCCCAGTGATTATTTTTAAAGTGTCATTTATTGTTTTCCCAATTATCAAAATAATATGCCTTTACTCACTAAAGAGAAAAAATATAGAAAAGTAGAAAATATGATTTAGCCATACTCCTATTACTACTTTGTTTGTCTTAACAAGATAGAGGTTATAATGTTCTCACAACTTTATATTATGCTTTTTAGTATTGACATTAAACAGTAGACCCAAATCATGAAATATTCTTTGAGATAAAGTATGTTAGTGGCTATAATGGAAAACAGCTTAAATTTCTAACAATAAATTATGTATGAAAGAACATTATGTAGCAGTTAAAATGCTTTTCTCGAAGACTATTCCATAACATAGGACTCCCAAATAATATTAAATTTTTAAAAGCATAAAATATAATGATATGTATACTATAATCCAGATATACTATCACTGAACAAAATCTTTGAGTGAATCTCTAATTGTTTAATAGTATCACTTACCAGAAGAAGAATTAATGGGTAGAGGGGAACTCTGATTATTTTGATATGTATTACCAAACTGCTTCCCAGGAAATTTCTACCAATCCATAGCCCCACCAGTAATATATGAAAGTGCCCATTTTCTGCTCTTACGCCAGCTCTAAATGTCATGCATTTTCATTATTGCAAATTTGATAGGCCAAAGGTAGTTATTTCATTGATTTAATTTGTATTTTATCATTAAGCTTTAACATTTTTTCTTATATTTGTTGATCGCCTATATTTTCTCTTTGGAGGCTTATTTGTTCATGTGACTCAATTTAAAAAGGACCCTCTAATACTGTGTTGGCAATAAATTTTCAAACACACAAGAACATCTGGACAAAAACTGCAGAAAAAATTCAAATTAGAACCATCTTTCTGAAAGTAGTCATCACTGAAAGGGTTACTAAGAGAAGAAACTGAATCTCCACTGGAAATTAAGAAAGTAGCTATCATTTTAAGGATATTTTCAATTCTTAAAGGCAGTCAAGGGTAGGAAGAACTGTAGAATAAACCAATACTTCAGAGTAATCTGATGCTCAGGGAAGGCGTAGAAGCCCTTCTGATTCTAAACAAAAATTTATGATGAATTAATTCAAAAAGATCATTAGTGAACTATCAGCCGTTCTCAGGATTCCTGGGGATTGTGTGCCTCTGTATGTGTTTTTGTACAGCGGGGAGGGGTTGCAGTAGGAAGTGACGGTGCACAGGGTGCCCCAAGAAACTCCTCCACTCACCAGACTTTCAGCTCCTTGATTCTCTAAACTCTTCTACCACAGATGCTGTGGTAGAGAACTACAGCAAGTGCTCATCACATGGGAATAAGTCATGCAAACATGAGGAAAAATGGTGCTAGCTGTGCTCATCAAAATGTATACTTCTAAAATAATTTGTATAATTTGCACATCTTCAAACATGGAATGTCTTCTTTCAATGGAGGAGGGTGGAATGGGGTTGGAGGGCCCATCGCATAGCCTGAGGGTTAGAGGTGACCTGAGCCCATTCAGAAGCCTGGTCAGAGGCCAGTAACCAACTGAAATGCTCCCTACATTACTATGGCAACTGGCCAATCTCAGCACCATTGTTCTATTTAATCAAGCAAATTCCATGCCCTAAGATGGTCTCATTTGATGATGTCACTACGTCCTAAAAGGGAATCAGAACATATATACAGGAGGCGTTTCATGATACAGACTAAAAAAATAAAGGTTTTGGTCTCGAATATTGTTTATTTTAATTTAGTGACAGCAATGATGAAGCAGCCTATTTAAGAGATAAGATGGTCATATGGTTTGGATCTGTGTCCCTGCACAAATCTCAAGTCAAATTGTAATCCACAATGCTGGGGGTGGGGCCTGGTGGGAGGTGATTGTATCGTGGGGGTAGATCCTTCATGAATGCTTTAGCACCATCCCCTCGGCGCTGTTCTCAGGATAGTGAATGAGTTCTCTGGAGATCTGGTTGTTTAAAAGTGTGTGGCACCTTCCCCCCTTCTCTCTTGCCCCTGGACCCTTCATTTAAGATACCTGCTCCTCCTTTGCCTTCTGCCATGATTGGAAGCTTCCTGAGGGCTCCCCAGAAGCAGAAGCCATTATGCTTCCTGTACAGCCTGTAGAACCAGGCGCCAATTAAACCTCTTTTCTTTATAAATTACTGAGTCTCAGGTATTTCTTTATAGCAATGTGAGAATGGCGGAATACAGATGGCATGTTCACCTTAAAACATTGTGTGTCCTAATGGTGTCTCTTTAATTAGTCTTCTTTGCTCTGCATTCAGAATTACCTCTTAAAGTGGTTGTTCTTAAAGTGTATAATGCATTAAAAAAAAATAGGCAGTGGTTTTGCCATTGCTGAAAACAGTCACAGATATATTGATAGGGGGTTGGCTTCAACAGATGAAGTAAAACATAAGTCAATATATAAATAACCACAGTAACTCAACCAGTGGGTAATAATCATAAAAATTCAGTGTGTTCTATCATAAGGTCTTACCTGAAGAGGGGCTTCAGTCTCCATCAAAGCCCGCTCCAGTCTTTTCTTCACATCAGTAAGTGCATTTGTCTCTCCAATCATTTCATCCAACTCATGAATGATTTCAGATTTCCAAAACCCTATGTCATTGACACGTTCTCCCAGATTTTGGGTTGTGTCTGCGTGAGTTTTTCTTGTTTGTTGATATTTGTCTTGAATCAGGCGAGATGTATCCACTCGTAGTTTCTCCGAATTATGTCGGGAAGTGTTGGACTCTTGATAGTTGGTTAAATTGGACCTGTACCAGTCATCCGGTGTGTATCTTGTGAAGAAAGTGGTTCTGTTGGAAACAAAGGGAAGCATGGTATTCTCGGACACCCTCTGTGATCTGGTGCAGTACGGGGCCACGCTTGGGGAATTGGAGGCGACTTTGTAGTATGTGCTGGGTCTCCAAGGAAGGCTCAGGCTATGGGTCAAATTGGAGTGGGGAAAGCGGTCCCTGTAGCTTGAGGCCATGGTACTGATGGCTGGTAGAAAGTTGGTTGGTGTTGGTCTAGGGTGGGCGTAAGTTGCCGTTAAAGTACAACCTCCACGTTCCATGATGCCAAAACACTATTTGTAAATCTCTCCTGTTAAAAAATAAAAAGTAAAATAAGACAGTCACATAAAATAATCTCTGGTGAAACATACAGATAAAAGGCCACATCTGACTTAGTATCAGTTGCAGAGGCCCTGAACACATTAGATGCTTGTTCTCATTTGTTATCCACATTCACCATCGATAATATATTCCAACAAAGTTTTTTTTTAATCTCTATGTCTCTAGAATGTATAAAGATCACATTTTTATTGGCCATTTGAACTTTTGAATTTTTGTGAAAATTATGAGAGTAATATTGTCTTGTTGCAACAAATTCAAATTAGGAGCCTAAACTATGTATGCATCTTAACGGATAGGGATTCAAAATAGATTTCTCACTTGAAGTCAGGAGTTCGAGACCAGCCTAGCCAACAAGACGAAATGTCGTCTCTGTTAAAAATACAAAAATTAGCCAGCCATTGCGGCAGGCACCTGTAATCCCATCTACTCAGGAGGCTGAGGCAGGAGAATCGCTTGAACCTGGTGGCGGGGGTGGGGGGCAGATAGATTGCAATGAGCTGAGATCGCACCACTGCACTCCAGCCTGGGCTACAGAGAGACTCCGTCTAAAAAATAAATAAGTAAACAGATTTCTGTCTCAAACCATGATAGACTAATAAAAACTAGACTTAGCCTCTTATATCTAAAAATCTAGACAAGAAACTACTGATTTCAGACATTGGACAATGGACAGCACAGGACTCTGAGCCATGAGAAAAGAGAAACAAGGTGAGCCCACCTATTTATTAGCTATGTGACACTGGGTAAATTACTTAACCTCTCTGTGCCTCGGTTGCTTCACTTAGAAATAATAGGGAATAATAATAGCACTTCCTTCTTTGGACTGTTGTGAGCAGTGGTAGCAGCAGGGAATTGCTTGGCAACTCCCCGCCCCTGCCCCCACAAGTCATCCTAAATAAACACTCCATCTGGATAACAATGGTGTGGTTGATATGCAAACGCAGCTCGAGGCAAGTACCTGGATCTCCTTTCCTGGCAACCTACAACCTGTAAGCACCTCGAATGTATAACAGAAATCCTAGGGAAGCCATGGGGTTATGAGGGCTAAGACAATGCTACGTATTTAGAAGGCTTAGCAGAGTGTCGGACACATAGAAAGTGTGCAATAGATCTTAACTTTTTAAATTGCTACCTCAGAGAAGTAGATAAAGTAAAAGAAAAATATCCTTCCTCCCCGCAAAGGTGAACTCCTCAGAAGTAGCCACTAAATAGTTCATTAATAGTTGTATCTTTCCAGATTTTTCCTATTCATATACCAACATGTGTATTATTTATATTTTATATACCTCTACCTATATACCATCTATACCTATATACAAAGCTTTTTAATACAAAAACTGAATTATCCTAATCATCGTATATATCATTGTAGATCTTTTTTTTTTTTTTAACTTAAGTATATTTTCTGGGCCACTCCCCCTGTTAGAACATACAGATCTACTTCATTCTTTTTACCAGTTCCATTGTCTGAAACTTTTGGTCGTTGTTATTCCAGAAAGCCAAGGATGCCACAGACCATTATGTATCTTTTAGCATTTAAATGTCATTCTGTTTTGGGGTTAATGTCTATGGACTTTTTTACTAAAAAGCAAAACTACAATCAGATCCAATTCTATGCACTGCTCAGAAAAATAAAAATTCTTTAGTGACTACTTAAATAGCTATGTCTTGAGGACTTTGGTACCCAAGTACAAAATAATCTATCTGTAGAATTGCGTTCAAGTCAAAATCCACACAGATCACATGATAAAATTGCTACCCGTGGCCCTGTGCTTATAGAACCCTAGTTCTCTTTCTGCTGAATTCTTCCTTCCTACGGCCCCCAAACGTGTTATACTGGCCAAACTTACAGACTGATGGTGAAAACAAAAGCCTTAGTTACCATTTGCAGTTCTTTGCTTCAATTTGAAACTTAAACATTACTTTTTGAAAAAGGAAATTTAAAGTACTGAGGCATTAGGGTCCTTAAAGTTGTCTTTAGTTCCAACCCCTTCCCTATGTCAGATCAATAAATAATCTGGTTTATTTCTAGCAAGAAACTTCAAGTGGTGATGGACCACTCCTACTTGGCTTTGGTTTATTTTATTTTATTTTTATTTTTTAGACAGAGTCTCACTCTGTCGCCCAGGCTCCAGTGCAGTGGCATGATCTCGGCTCACTGCAAGCTCCGCCTCCCAGGTTCACACCATTCTCCTGCCTCAGCCTCCCGAGTAGCTGGGACTACAGGCGCCCGCCACCATGCCTGGCTAATTTTTTGTATTTTTAGTAGAGTCGGGGTTTCACCATGCTAGCCAGGATGGTCTCGATCTCCTGACCTTGTGATCCACCCACCTCGGCCTCTCAAAGTGCTGGGATTACAGGTGTGAGCCACCACGCCCAGCTGGTTTATTTTATTTTCAGAGACAGAATCTTGCTCTGTTGCGCAGGCTGGAATGCAGTGGCATGATCACTGCTCACTGCAGCCTTGAACTCCTAGGCTCAAGCAATCCTCCCAAGTAGCTGGAGCTACAAACACACACCACCATGCCTGGCTACTTTTATTTATTTATTTCAGTAGAGATGAGCAGGTTTCACTATGTTGCCCAGGCTGGTCTCAAACTCCTGGCCACAAGTGATCCCCCACCTCAACTTCCCGAAGTGCTGGGATTACAGGCATGAGCCATCATGCCCTGCCTGCTTAATTCTTGACAATAAGAGATCCAGAAACCAATAACTCACTTCATCCTTCAACCATGGAATTTCACGTGTAGAATGCCACGTGAGTTTTCCCAGCATTTGTTATAATGGCATCTTGAGACGTCTCAACCCATGTTTGAAATGTGAGTCATCTGCTCCGGGGGTGATATCTGAAGATGCAGAGGTTTACACACCAGATGAGATATGTGGACTGAGAAAAACAAATATAGTTTACAGAAGCACCTGGTGATGTGTTTTTTAATTAGAGGTGAGATTTGTCTTAGAATCTGGAATCTAAAGCATAAAGCATAGTGGTTTACAGATCACAGAAGTAGAACTCCTCATGTACGGCAGTCAGTTTCATATGGAGAGAATATTTTACAGCCACACCTGAAGTTCTAGCTCCACCAGCCATCTTGTAAGTCATTCAGGAAGACTGAATAAAAGACATCACGTGGGGATGGTTTTACCAAAATATTCCACTGTCATGCATTTTGGGCCATTAATGGTCAAGAAAACCAAGACTGTCATGAACTAAGAAATACTTAAAAACTGAAAACTGATTTCTACCTCCAACCATGACAAAATAATAAAAACCAGACTTAGCCTCTTATATCTAAAAATCTAGACAAAATATATGAAATAACTGCATTCAGACCTCAGACAACAGGCATCATAGGACTCTGATCCTTGAGAGAAGGGAAACAAATAAGGTGAGCCCTCTGATTGTCAAGGCATTGTGCCTAAAGGCAATTTTCAGACAATGAGAAAAAACATGAAAACTGAACAGAACCTGGCAGCTTTTGTGAGTTGAGAAAGTGATCAGAATTTAGGGAGGCTGAGAAAGCTAGAAATTGTAGAGCAGGTTTCTGGAATAAAGTGAGCTATGCAGAAATAGAGATCCAGAAATCTACAAAGGGATCTTTGTGAGTCTTTGCTGAGAATACGCTGCACATGCATCAAGGAACACTCCACAAACCTTGGCAAACAGTGATGGCAGAGCTGTTAGCTGAACAATTTCTAGAACTCACAGAGGGTGGAGATACATTATGAACACAGACTAACTAGATTGGAGGGTCATTGACAATCACCTGGAGCATTCAAGGGAGACACTAGAGAGGCCACACGTTAGAGGTAGGGCTGAACTATGCCTGGAGTGAAGGTAATGAAGACTCACTCTAGCAAAGCTTGAAAACAGGTCTGAAAGATATCAAGCTAATCCACAAGTAACTTAACTACCTGACATCAAGACACTCAAATATGTAACATCACAATGTCCAGCATCCAGTCAAAAATGACCAGACATAATAAGGAGCTCAAAAATGTAACCCCTAAAGAAAAATCAGTCAATGGAAGGAGGCCTAGAAATGGCAGAGATGATGGAACTAGTAAACTACATACAAGTATTTGATACAAGGACATTGAGAAGACAGAAATGGAAGACTAGAGAAGAACCAAATAAATTTCAGGAATAAAACATACAATATATACTTGCACAACTTCACTACATGAGATTAACAGCACATTAGAAATTAGTGAGCTCAGACATTTTTTTTAACTAAAAAAGAAAATTAAAAGCACCTTGGTAACCTATGGTGCAATAGCAAAGGTTCTAATATTAAGGTTTTGCAGTGCCATAAAAAAAAGTAGAGCGACAAAAATATTTGAGGAAATAATGGCTGTATATTTTCCAAGTTTGCTGAAAACTATAAATACCTAGGTCAAGAAGCTCCACAAACTCCAAGAATACACACACACACACACACACACACACGTGCACACACACAACCCCCTGCTGCCACCACCACTCCAAGGCTCATAATCAAAATGCTGAAAACCAGTGATAGAGAGAAAATTTGAAAATCAGAGAGGAAGGACATATTTGGAAAAAAAGAACGAAGATAAGAATTAGTGCTGAATTATTGTCAGAAACTACCCAAACCAGAAGACAAACAACATTTTAAAAGGGCTGGAAGAAAGGGTAAGCCTCAAATTCTATACCTAGTGAAAATATCCTTCAAAAAATGAAGGTGAAATAAAATCTTTTCATAAAAACAAAATCCAAAAGAATTCATCAGCAGCAGGCCTGCAATAAGAGAATCGTTAAAGGAAATTCTTTAGGCAAAAGGAAATTATACCAGATGGAAACTTGGATCCACACAAAGAAATAAAAATGTCAGAAATGGTAAGCATGTGTGCTAATAAGAAAAAAAAAATCTTTCTAACTTTCAAATTTCTTTAAAAGATCATTAAACTAAAAATAAAAAATTGTGGCATTAATAAAATAGAAGTAAATTATACGGTAGCCACAGCACAAATGATAGGAGGGCTTAGATGGCCATATTAGATTATAAGGGTCTTATAACTGAAGTGAAATAATGTCATTTAAACATATACTGTGATAAGTTAAAAATATGTATTGCAAACTTTAGCCAGTTCTCAAAATGTAAACTAAGGACCCATGGGTATGCCTAAGACCTCTTTGGAGGTGAAATGGTCAAAATTGTTTTCATAGTAAATACTCAGATGCTATTTGCCTTTCTCACAAATTTACGATGGAGCTTTTCAGAGGTGACATGATACATACTATCACAACAGGCTGAATGAGGATGAGAGCCCAGCTATTAAGCTAAAAAATTACTTTGCCAAAAATATAAAACAATACTAAATACTTCTTACTAAATTATTTTTTGTTTCAGAAAAAAACAATAATAAAAATAAATGTTTTAATAAAAACATGTTAATGTATAATGGATTATTATGGTTATTTTAAAATAATTTATAGTTTTTAATTTCTAGTATAATAAATACAATAGATATAATTCACATAAGTAAAAGCTCTTTGAGGTCCTCAATATTTTTAAGAATGTAAAGGTGTCCTGAGATAAAAATGTTTTTGAACCACTGAGCTGGAGCAATATCTAAGACTAAAAAACAAGAGTTTTGACCAATAATGAAGGAAAAAAATGGAAGACAAAAAAGACTCATAATTATTCCAAGAGAAAAGAGAACCAAAAATAAGACAAAGAAAAAACAGGAAAATGATACAAATCCAACTATGCTGATAATTAAACAATCCAATTAAAAGGCACAGATTATTAGAAATCGTTTTTAAATAGCAATATTGAACTATAAGCTGTCCAGGAAAAATCTCACTTTAAATATAAAACACAAATAAGTTAAAAATAAAAATATGGGCTGGGCACGGTGGCTCACGCCTGTAATCCCAGCACTTTGGGAGGCTGAGGCTGGTGGATCACGAGGTCAGAAGTTCAAGACCAGCCTGGCCAAGATGGTGAAACCCCAACTCTACTAAAAATACAAAAATTAGCTGGGCATGGTGGAAGTTGCCTGTAATCCCAGCTACTCAGGAGGCTGAGGCAGAGAATTGCTTGAACCTGGGAGGCGGAGGTTGCAGTGAGCCGAGATCATGCCACTGCACTCCAGCCTGGGTGACAGAGTGAGACTCCATCTCAAGAGAAAAGAAAAAAGGAATAAATAAAAGTATGAGAAAAGATAGACTGTTTAAACACTAATCAAAAGAATACAGAAGTGGCTATATTAATATCAAATCAAGTAGACTGCTAAACAAGAAATATTATCGGAGATAAAGAGAAAAATAAGGATAAAGGGATCAGTCAAGGAGATATAGCAATATTAAATGTTTATGTAATCATTTACCTAACTTTCAACACCTAAAGCAAAAATTGACAGAACTAAAATGAGAAATAGACAAATCTACATTATATTTCAATATTTCAACATTTGTCTGTTAGTAAATCATAGAGCAAGTAAACAAAATATTGGTTAATACATAGAATATTTGAACAACGTTACAACTAACTGGACCTAATTTGCATCTTTAGAACACCCTACTCAAAATAGCAGATACGCACTATCCCCAACTACACAGAAAACATTCACCAATGTAGACCGTATCATGAGTCATAAACAAGTCTCAATAAACTTAAAATATAAAAATTATACAAAGTATGTTAACTGACCATATCAGAATTAAGTTAGAAAACAATAATAGAAAGATATTTGGAAAATCCCCAAATAGTAGCAAATGAAACAACACCTTACTCCATACCTCATGAATCAATAATTACACGGGAAATTAGAAAATATTCTTAACTGAATGAAAATGAAAACAGCATAACAAAATTTGTGAGATGCAACTAAAATAGTTATTAGAGGTAAATTTATAGCTTTAAGTGCTTACATTAGTAAATAAGAATGAGGTAAAATCAGTGATCTGTGCTTTCATCTTAAAAGGTAGGAAAAAAAAAAGTAAACCCAAAGTAGAAGGAAGAAAATAAAGGAGAAAAAAAATCAATGAAATAGAAAATAAACAAATAGAAAAGAAAAACAATGAAACTCTATCAATAAAATTGATAAACCACTTGATAGGCTTATCAAAATTAAAAAGAGAAGACGAATTACTAATATCAGGAATGGGAGAGGTAATATTCCTACAGATCCTGCAAACATTATATAAAGTGAATAAAGCAATATTACTAACAACTTTATGGCAAGAAATTTGACAACATAGATGAAATGGACAAAATTTTTGAAAGATACAAATAACCAAAACTGATTAAAGAAGAGTTAGAAAACCTGAGTAGCCTTGTAGTATTTTTTAAAAATTGAATCTACAGTTTAAAAACTTTCCTCAAAGAAAACTTCAAGCTCCAATGGGTTCACTGGTGAATTCTACCAAACTTTTAAGGAAGAAATACCTCAGTTTTTAAAAGCCTATGGCTTACTTTGGTGGTGCGCATCTTTCACAATGATTAACTTACTCTCTAAATTCTGAGTCAATTCTTTTTTTTTTTTGAGACGGAGTCTCGCTCTGTCCCCCAGGATGGAGTGCAGTGGCGCCATCTTGGCTCACTGCAAGCTCCGCCTCCCGGGTTCACGCCATTCTCCTGCCTCAGCCTCCCGCGTAGCTGGGACTACAGCTGCCTGCCACCACACCTGGCTAATTTTTTTTTTTTTTTTTTTTTTGTATTATTTAGTAGAGACGCGGTTTCACCATGTTAGCTAGGATGGTCTCGATCTCCTGACCTCGTGATCTGCCAGCCTCGGCCTCCCAAAGTGTTGGGATTACAGGTGTGAGCCACCATGCCCAGCCAGTCAATTCTTAAGAGAGCATGTGCAGCACATACTAAGATCATTAACTGATGCTATAAATATCTCATATTTGCAAAGAAACAGCAAATTCTTTGGAAAAATGACTGAAAATAGCTATGGAAAAATCCCCTAAATTAGGCAACTGCTTATTATACATTTAATCATGATGTTTTGGTTTGAATGTTCCCCTCTAAAACTCAAGTTGAAATTTAATTACCATTGTGCAGTATTAAGAGGTGAGACTTTTAAGAGGTGATTATGTTATAAGGGGTCTGACCTCATGAATGGAATAATGCCATTATTGTGGGAGTGGATTAGTTATCACAGAAGTGGGCTCCTGATAAAATAATAAATTCACCCCCGTTGTCTCTGTCTCTTTCATTCACTTGTCCTTCTGCCATATTATGATGTAGCAAGAAGACCCCCATCAGATGTAGCCCCTGGATCTTGGACTTCCTAGCCTCCAGAACTGTGAGCCCAATAAATCTCTGCCTTTATAAATCACCCAGTCTCTGGTATTCTGTTATAGCAGCAGAAAACTAAGACATGCGCCCAAACAGAATTTTAAGAAATGAGACATGGGCTACAAAGTCAAATACAATGTTTGACTAGGTGCACTTAATTTACGGTCAACAGTTATTTACATACTGAAAAAAATGCTACAATAGTCTTCCATAAATATTAACATACTAAATATAGAATCAATCACACAGAGATTTTAAGAACCGGAAAGCTCCATTTGCAATCCAAAAGTTGGCTTCATATTGGGTAAACATTTTATTAGCATATTTAAGCAAGGCTGGAAGATCATAAATATTTTAAAGTACAAAAATCTACAGACCATTTTCTGCAGAAGACACAAGTTTACATGACTTGCCCCACACCCTGCCTTAGATCAGAGGCAAGCATAGGCTTGAAGGGCTCACATACAAACCCCTTTAGTTCCTTTGTAGCCACTTAATTACAGTTCTAAATTGGAGCGGAAATAAAACAGTGCTGCCAATACACTAACAAATACCAGAAGTAGAAGAAATCATATCAGACATCAATGTTTAATTTCTCTTTATGCATATATTACATAAGAATACAGGAAAACTTCATCTCTTCAAAAAAAAAAGTTTGGTCAAGGAACTCTATTCATCGATGGTATATAAATTATTACACATTGGAGAGCTACATGGTAGTATCCAGTAAAGTTGAAATGGCAAATTACCTGTGACTCAGCAATTCAATTTCTTGGTATGTACCTAGAGAAATTCAAATATGTTTACAATTAGAATGTACAAGAATTCCTTTCTAATATTTTTGAAGGGAGCAAACTAAAAGTCCATCAACAGGAGAATGCATACATAATATGTGGTAAATTCATGCAAGAATCACCACACAACAGTTCAAATGAATGACCTGCAACACGTACAGCATAACCATTCTATCAACTTAAAAAGTAGCAGTAGGCCAGGCGCGGTGGCTCATGCCTGTAATCCCAGCACTTTGGGAGGATCACGAATGAGGTCAGGAGTTCGAGACCAGCTTGGCCAACTTGGTGAAACGTCGTCTCTACTAAAAATACAAAAAAAAAAAAAAAAAATTGGCCAGTTGTGGTGGCAGGCACCTGTAATCCCAGCTACTCAGGGGGCTGAGGCAGGAGAATCTCTTGAATCTGGGAGGCGGAGGTTCCAGTGAGCTGAGATCATGCCATTGCACTCCAGCCTGGGCGACAAGAGCGAGACTCCGTCTCAAAAAAAAAGTATACATTGGTTTGGGATAAACATATGAGTAGTAAAAGTATAAAAATATGCAGAATATAAGTAAATGCTAAATTCTGTTGGTAAATAGGGATAGGGAAGGAGAGAGGGGAATGGGATTTCCAAGGGTTACATAACAGACCTTAATTGTGCCTGTAATCGATTTTTTGTTGGTTTAAGTTTGGACTGGGTACATGGATTCACCCCTGGGTTCACTCTACTTATTGTGTGAAGTATTTTATTTTAAAGAAGAAAAAAGTAGAATATTTTGTCAGTTACCTCAAAACATTTTCGCCTGTTAGTAAAACTGTATATTTTTTCACAATAATCAAACAAATAATTTTACCCATTTCCAGGATGTTTATTTCTCTACAATACTATATACATCCAGGAGAAAACATAAAGGGGTTTGGTCTAAACTGCCCAAACACAAGCGAAAGCTTTGCAGCCAAGCTAAACAGAAATGGCTTTGGGCGGTGAGAGAACAGCTTTGATCTGAATTTAAGGAGCTCTGTCTACAAGACCAGGTGATTGAACTCTCCTCCCCGTGGCTGCAGATCTGAAGGCTCGGCTATTGAAGCAGAGGGGACGAGGAACAGCGTGCGGGGCGGCCAGCACCGCAGTGGAAAGGCACAGCGCTGCTAACGGGTAATTATTAGAATTAAGAAATTAAACGAATTAGCACAGTGTCGGGGGTTCGGATGCCCCTTCCCTGGGCATCCCTTGAAAACCCTTGAAAAGCATCAGAAAGGTAAATTACGAGGAAACCAACGTCTGGGTGGGAGGTGCCTGTGGATTTGTACGGTTTTTATTTGGAAGGAAAAGTGAAGATCGCGGGGAGGAATTGCAGGGTGTCCGCGACCTCCCGCGATCCTGAGGCGAGAAGTTGGAGTCCTGGTTGGCGAAGGGGGATCCTTTGGGGTAGTCCTAGAGGCAGGCTAGAGTCAGCGAGACCACTCACCTGTCGGCGGATGCCCGGCGAGGGGCGGGAAGGGGCTGTGGGAGGAAGGGGTCGCGGCCTACCACCTGCAGCCCTCGACTGGGGCCCAGACCAGTCTGGCCCTGGCCCCGCCTTTCCTATCTGTGACGATAGCAGCGCCTGAGGGCCACTAAGCGGCCGCCCCGGCCGGCTCGCCGGAGCTGATTGGCCAGTTATAGGAGAGGCGGGAGCTGTCAGGCCAGGAGGGAAACCCGTCGGGCGGCGGTTACTATGGACGCGCTCACGCTTAGTAACCGAGGCTCCCCGCCCTCCGGGAGACCTGCTTGGTTTAGGAGGTGAAAGGGGTGAAGAGTAGCCCAAGGGAGAGGCCACGGTGATTTCCCGACCTCTCCTGTGAAGCCTGATTCGGAACTCTTCCAGCTGCGAAGAACTTGGCGGATTCTAAGGCACATCAGGGCTGCCTGGAACCTTAACACCTGCCTAGGTGTTGACAAGCCCCCACCTTTCCTGACGAGCCTCTCTTCTCTCCAGCAGAGCTTCTCCTGTGACAGAATTATCTAGTGTTCCTTCCCTGCTTCCTCACTCTAAGAAAATGGTTTGGGCTTTCCCTCTCTCTCTTCAGCAAATATTTCCGTAAACAGCAGCCCTTACTGTTTCTTCCAGGTGCTGGCCCACATTTTTACATACATACATCATTGCTCATCCATGCAACCTCTTTCCAACCCTGTAAGAGGGGTTTATATTGTACAGATGAAGAAACTGAAGTTCGAGAAGTTAATTGACTTAGACAATGTGACTCAGTGGCAGAGCTAACACTAAAACTCAAATCAGTCAAACTTCAAGGCATCTTTCCATGAGGCAGCAGTCTAACCGTGTGAGCAGCAAGAGAATTCACTGAGTTACTTTGGTAACTAGTAATGCTAAAGAAAATAAAGCCCTCAGTTAATTATTTTTGGCTTTTCTGGGAATCACTGTGTGGCACTCCACCCAAGGACGAGGCTGAGGGACTTACCAGGATAAGGCAGGCTGCCCAGCCCCTAAGAGACCTCGGTGAAGTGACTTCAAGTTGGGGGCTGGTCCTCAGCTTTGCCAATTCAGACTCTTGGTTATGCCAGTGTCCTGGGTTTATTAGAGGCTGACTCAGGCCAACCGAACTCATGGGAACCTAATCTAGAAAAGTTAGAATGCTGCCTCAAGTGTTTACATTAAGCAACACGACCCCTCTAACTGTGGAGATAAGCCCAGAGTATTTTCCCCAAAGAGGAAAACCACAGAAAACACCCAGTGCTCAGAGGCTACTCATTTGCCTAGACACAAGACTAGACAAGGCTCCCATACCCGACACCAGGGCACTGCAAATCCTGACTAGTTTTCCCACTATGTTCCTTATCAGCAACTTTTTCTACATTCAGCCTAAGAAACATTCCACTCTGAGCTGTCTTTTTTTATTACTTTTTTCTCATGCATAGTGTTCTGCATTTTGTATTTTCAGTATTCAGCACGGGCTTTGCAGATGCCTAGAATCCGTAGACAACGCAGCAAATGATGCCATGTTTGTTCTTTGGGCCAAAAGACTGGCAACTGTTCTAAAGTAGATCTGATTGCCCGCAAACTCTTTAAAGATGATGAGCAGTCTTTGTGCTTTGCACACATCTAGATGCCCAATGGCATTGCTAATTGAAGACGAAATTCATTCAATGTCTGATTTAAAAATAAACAGATGAAATTATAGCAGAGTTTGATCTTTTCAATGATACATTGAGTCAGTGAATTTCAAAAACCTCCTGATTAAAATTTCAGGTTAAATTGATCAACTCTGTTCTCCATAGAAAGGATTGAATGATGTTTTGGAAATAATTTAGATACTCTGTCAAAAAAAATTGTTTCATGATTATCAAGTCTTTGCCACAATTGAAGTTAATGCTCGCCCTTCAGTTTTACCGTACGATAGAGACCTCCTACAATGCTTATTAAAAAAAAAAAAAGCAAGGCCACTAGGATTCAGCTATTCAACCTTACTTTCTCAGTAGCTCCACAAGTTCAGGATTGTGTCTGTTTCTGTTCATCTCTGTATCCCCAGCATGGGGCTTCCTACCTGCCATGAAAGAGGGACTCAGTCAATGTTTGTTAAATGAAAGCATGAAGTGTGATGTTTAGTGGGGTAGGAAACTATCAAAGATACAGAAGTGGAGAAGCAATAAAGCAGACTTTGCCTATTTTATAACTTTGTCTTAGTCATTTTCATAACTTGAAGTCATTTTTATAACTTCCTTAGCTGCTACATTTTCACTCTATTTAGAGTCACCAAACCTCCTCTCCAGTCTTTCTGAGCCTTCCTATCACTCAACCGTCGCCCTTCATCAAGATGCTATCAGCCCCTTTGAGCTGTCTATCCTTATCAGAAATCAAGTGTGGGCCTAGCCATCTTCACCCCTGGACTTCCACCCCCGTTCCCATCCTCACAGTGACTCACGTCCACAGCCTGCTTTCTCCATTTCTCCTCCAGCACTAAAGTTAATCATCACATTCTTCCTATTCCCCTGACCTCACCCCATGCCTCTCTCCCCCTCACTCACTGCGTACTAGCTACACTGGCTTTTTTTGTTTGTTTGTTTGTTTTTGAGATGGAGTTTCACTCTTGTTGCCCATGCTGGAGTGCAATGGTGGTGCGATCTCTGCTCACCGCAAATTCTGCCTCCCAGGTTCAAGTGATTCTCCTGCCTCAGCCTCTCGAGTAGCTGGGATTACAGGCATGTGCCACCATGCCCCGCTAATTTTGTATTTTTAGTGGAGACGGGGTTTCACCATTTTGATCAGGCTGGTCTCGTACTCCCGACCTCAGGTGATCTGCCCGCTTTGGCATCCCAAAGTGCTGGGATTACAGGTGTGAGCCACCACACCCAGCCTACACTGGCTCTTATTCAGGTTTCTTGATGCTCTAAGCTCTTTGCCACCTCAGGGCCTTTGCACATGCCTTTGTGTCATTCCAGTTTCCAGTTATTTATTTTGTGTGATTATTTAATTAACATCTAAGTTCCCTTCCAGAAAATGAATGTCAACAGGGGAGGGGAGGGAAGGAAGCAGGACTGTTTTGCTCACCACTGAAAACTCAGCAGTTCACCTGGTGGTGCTGAGGAGGGCAGAGTACTGTGAGGAGGCCCATTGCACCTCTGACAGCTCCTAAGGGGGATTAAAACAAAAACACAAAACCAAAAACACCTCTCCCACAGCTGCGCTCACAATTCAACAGAGGGATTAGAAGCCAGACTTTCTAGTTCCAAACCCTGATGTGGATGATGAGAGGAAAGCTCCCGGCTCTGTCACAGCCACTCCAGTGTTCCCAAAACCCAAATGTTCTGACGGGAGCCCCCTATACATTTATTTGATGTCCTTCCTACGTGTCTGGCCCTTTTCCAAGTGCTGGAACGGAAACAAAGTGGGGTCACAACCCCAGTGGCTCCACCACAGCGCTGCTGGTGAGATGGGGAGCAAGTTCATTCAGGGATGAATCTTATAATTATCCTCTTCCACCTTTGCTGGTTCCTCAGGGTTTGAAAAAGGAGGTCTCAACTCCTCAGATCAGCATCCAGAGCTCTCCATGATCTGGTCCTAGACTGGCAGTGCAGCCCTGTGTCCACACTCCCCACTCCATGATCCCAAACATGAGTGAACACACAACCCTGCCTCTAACATCTGTGATTTTTCTGATCCCTGACTTGCTCATGCTGTTCCCCGTACCTAGCATCTTCTTCCTCCTTAATATTGCCCCAAATTTATAGAATCTACTCATGTTTTCATGTCAATGTCAAATGCTACCTCCAAAATACTGTTTGTTTTGTCTGTCAAAATTAATTTATTTTCCCTGTGTATATTTGTGTAGCATGTACAATCCACTTGATGTTATGCTTACTTACTGATGTTTCTGACTCCATAGACTGAGCAGTCCTTGTATCTGCACACAGACACACACACCCCACCATTGCTCTGCAGTAATACAAATCATAGTTACTATTTATTAAACCCTCACTCTGTGCCATATATCATATATTATGCTAGCTTTACATACAGTATTTCATTTATGGCTCCTCATACCACAATGGGATAGGCCATTATCATTTCCGTTGTCTAAATGAAGTGGGGATTCCATTGGAGAGGTTAGGTAGCTTGACCAGTGCCACACAGACAACAAGAGGAAGAGCTGCGCTTTCAATCCAGTTCTTTCTGGCTTTCAATTCTGTGCTCCTCACCTCTATACTACAAGCACAAAGTACCAACCATGAAGAAGTAGCTTTTAATGATTATGCCATGTCAGGAACCACTCATTCCATCCATGAATTCCTCCACCTCTTTCACCAGCCCTGAGAGGCAGGTATTACTGCACCAGCACCTAGTCAACAAATACTAATGGCTTGTTGAATTACTTTGTGTGAGACTGACAACAGCAGACAAAGCCAGTACTGGGACAGAGGTCCCCTGTTAGGAGATCCTAAAGTCAACTTTTGTAGGGATGAAAACCTTTAAAAAGGCAGTCAGAATAATGACACTCTCCAGACAGGAGAGTGAGTGGTCCACAGAGTGGCCACAGAGCAGGTGGCTGGTCCAAGAGAGTTTAAACAAACCCCGCCCCCACCCCACCGCCCCCCCACCCCCGACTCCCGCCCCGCTGCCGCCCAAGATTCTAGGACTGGAGTCCTTACAGGCGATGTTTGCTGTTAGCACAAAGTCCAATTAGGTACCACAAGAGTACTGGCTGAGACAGCTGAAGGTGCTCACAACTACTTTGTGAGATCCTTTAAAGATCTGCAAGATTAGCAATGGAAAAACTTCTGCTCATTCTGGATGGCAGAGCAGGAGACAGTGAATGGGAAGCTTGTTAGACACGCAAGTGGATGAAAAAGCAAGAAGGGAGTGCCAGCGCAGTCTGCTTCCATCAGAAGAGGGGCGGCACTCGGGGCTGAAATGGAGTCAGCGAGTTCCACTCTTCAGCTCTGTAGCACACAAAAAAGAAAATTCTTACTGCATTAGTTTGGTGTTTCCGGAAGTGTGTTCCCTGAACTATTCAATCAGTCAATCGTTAATAAAATAATAGTTCCATCAGCAAATAAATTTGTGAATTTCTAACACAAAAAAAGTTAAATACGTTTCTTTAACACAAGAATCCTCAGAGTCTGTAATGTGCCAATTTGTATTTTCCCATGGAATTCTAACCACAGAGTTTTTAAAACTCAGAACATTTTAACATCCCCCAGGACACTCATGGAACACAGTTTGGGGAACCTGCTTTAGCATAATGCAGCAATTCCAAATTTTAGCATTAACGTGCCCTAAAAATATATTTCAGTCAGAAAAAGAAAAATTTTTGCCCATATCTAGCTTATTTCAGACATTCTCTAAAGCAATATAGAAATAACTGACTTATCTGTGTATTCAGTATAGAAAACTCCATTGTGATTTGATGACAGTTTCCCTATTAAGTATCTTGTCTAGAAATGTGTGTGTGTGTGTGTGTGTGTGTGTGTGTGTGTGTGTGTGTGTGTGTGTGTGCATGAAGGTGATTCATGGAAAAGTAAAGAAAAAAGGAGTAAGAGAGGTGAAAGAGGTATAGCTGTCCTTTGGTATCCTTGGGGAACTGGTTCCAGGACCCCATAAATATCAAATTCTCAGATGCTCAAATCCCTTATATAAAAATAACATAGTATTTGCACATAACCCACATATATCCTCCCATATACTTTAAATCACCTCTAAATTACTTATAATACCTAATACAATGTAAATGCCATGTAAATAGTTGTTATACTTTATTTTTTTATTTGTATTATTTTTTATTGTTGGATTGTTGTCTTTATTTTTTAAAAATATTTTCTATCCACAGTTCGTGAATCCAAGGATGTGGAATCTATAGATATGGAGGGCTGATGGTATATGGGGATGTGACTGAGGAGTGGAAGGGGAGGGCTGATGGTATGTGGGGGTGTGAGTGAGGAGTGGAAGGGGAGGACTGATGGTATATGGGGGTGTGAGTGAGGAGTGGAAGGGGAGCGTTGATGGTATATGGGTGAGGAGTGGAAGGGGAGAGCTGATGGTATATGTGGGTGTGAGTGAGGAGTGGAAGGGGAGGACTGATGGTATATGGGGGTGTGAGTGAGGAGTGGAAGGGGAGCGTTGATGGTATATGGGTGAGGAGTGGAAGGGGAGAGCTGATGGTATATGTGGGTGTGAGTGAGGAGTGGAAGGGGAATGTTAGGAAGTGGAAAAAGAAAACACTGCCTTTATAGCCAAACTGTCTCTAACCTGCTGATTTCTTCTAAAACCTTTTAAGTCCATACTTACATTTATAGCTATGTAAACAGAGAAATTGGAAATATTTGCATTGTAGGAGAGGTAACAGAAATGGCTTCCATCTCAATTTTATAGTAATATAATTTCTAGACGTGTTTTTTCACTGTTGTTGCAAATCACTTAGAAAAAAGTGGTATTTTACTCAAATTTTCATCATCAATATCAATGGTATTATTTTCCTTGATTTCTGCACTGGGAATCTGTACTTTTAGAAACAGCAATGTCAATCTATGAACTGGATGTGGGATCTGAATGGACTTAACAGGTAGAATATGACATTAATATTTACATAAAAGGGCTTCATGGAAGATTGGTTAGGAACCTCAACTGGGTGTGTAATGCATTCATTGAGAATTTTTATCACTTACAACGGCAAGGTGATACCAGTTGTCACGGCTGTGTTTTGCTTATGTTACTAAGCTATTAAAAGGGGTGTGTATCACTGTCAGCTTTTTCAATTGAATAGACTTTTTCAGAGCATGAAATTGCAGGGCACGCCTTGCTGGGAATGCTTCCAGAGAGCCAAGATGTGTAAACTCAGCCAGGATTATTCTTATCTGAATATCTATCCCGTGTTTAGTAGATGGAAGAGCTATGATTCAAGAGGTTAAGTGATATGCCCAAGGTCACAGTCACATTTTTGCTCATGATCAGTCTCCTGACCAAGTAGAAAGTGGTGGGCTTCCACAGTGCTCTCTTTAGCTTCTCTGAGAGCCATTATGTTATTGTTGTATGTTTTCACAGATTGCCACTCGTGTTAGACTATGAGTCCCATGAGAATAAGGACAGTGTTTTTCCAGCCTTCATCACAGGAACCATTTTTGAAGCACCTGCTCTGTGCAAGCCTCATATACCTCATTTATATCTCTCAGAGTAACCCCATGAGATTTATAACAGTACTTCTCTTTTACAGAGACTTAGAGGTTAGGTAACTTGACCAAGGCCACATTAGCTAGAAGGTGATACAGCTGGAATTCAACCTAGGATGTCTGACCCCAAAGCCTGTGATCTTTCCCCTACCTCAAATGGCTGTACATTTTTCCTGTGCATTCTCCTTGTTAGTCCTTAGCACTGACTGACCATCGGGCTAGGCCTGTGGTGCACTTCTGCTATGTGTTTATTGAATGAATGCATGGATGGATGAGAATCATAACTTAGGAAACGATGACCAGCTTTCCTCCTGGAACTTACTGGTGGTGTGGTATTGGGCAAATCCCCAGATCAACTGGATCTCTCCATAAGAAGAAAACAATAATGCCTCACTAGTCCGAAGGGAAGATAATGAATCAGATGCTCTATGGAAGTCTTTTCCAGAAAATAGACTGAAGCTGGGATGCTCGCTTGTAAATGGTTCTTGGAGAGCCCTTCAGGCATGGAACCTATTTCTATAGGAACTGGCTGCTTCTCTTTTTGTCCTGGGAGAAATGTAACTCAAGGGAAAAGAAATCAAGGTTGGAGTTATCAGGTGAGATGTGTTATGAGTAATCAACAACCTCCCCAGCAGCCAAGATGGCTAGACAATCAGTCTTCGTGCCTGAAGACTTTCTTGTATCATCTGGGACTACCCTGAACTTTAACCTTAAACTTTCACTTAGAAGGTCCTGGTATTATTCACTGACAGTCCTATGTCATAAATTAATCATCATCAACAACAAAAACGACTCATATTAAGCATTATAGGGAGATCCTTATAACCTAAAGAAGCAGATAGAAACACAGATGGGATACTTAGAGTGGGAAAAATGCTTGGTTTAATGTTGTTAAGAGTCATTAAATGGTAACCGTTGGATTATGGATAGTGTTGTGTTATAGATTGTATTTTGTACTATGTATTTAAAAAACGGGGAACTATACCAAGGCTACCTAAAAAGATCTGACATTTTAAGATCTGAGGGCATTTATAATATGCTCTCTATGATTCTGTAGAAACCGAGTATTATAAAGAAACGTTGACTACTACTAACAGAAGGACACAAACTGGTCTAAGGAGGCTGATATCTTATCAGAGGTACATGGTGTTTCATCCAGATAAGCCAATAGGACCTTTATTAGTTTAGAACAATTACCTTTTGAGCTCAGCTACTACCACTAGTAAGAAGTTAGAATTTTCTTAAGAGGAAGACAGAGCATGTCAAACAGAATCAGAGAGTCAATATCTCTAATTTACCGTCAGTCATGCAATCATTGAACAATTTGTAACTCTCAGTAGCATGCAAGACAATGAATTATGAAATGTGAGTGACAGTGGTGTACTGGAACTGGGTCATACTGGCTTGCAAGACTATTGTTAAATTTTCAAGAATTTTGCAAGCTCATTAAGCACAGCCTTTATTAAAAACTACATTATAGAAATTTACTGTTTAGTAAATTATATTAAAACCATGGCAACAGATACCCAAAATTTATCACCTTCTAATTATTTCACAATATTTTATTGTTTTATGTCTTGAAGTTTATTTTCATCTATTGTATCTTTATAATGGAAACACTTTATCGTGATGTACTACTGAGCATCTCTTCCCAACTCTGACATCAGCAACATTGGTAGCTTGAAAATGACTACAGTGGGAGTATTTACATTATGGAAATGATCAATAGCCACAAAGCAAGGCTTGATTTATAGTTTTGTTGATTGTCTAAACTCAAGAAAGTGATGGAAAGTATAATGCACATTAAAGTATCTCCTGTTTGTAGCCATGAAATTGTGACAGGCACACACACACACACACACACACAAATTGAAGCTACATTCTCCCACTATTTGAAAATAATTATCTGATTCAGCAAAGAAGTCATTTGTGTCATTAAAGTTTCCATATACATCTTCATTTTTGTCTTGTTAATGTGAACGGAGCTGTCAACCAACATTCATGCTGGACTCCTCTTATTCATTAATTGCAACTACAGGTTGGTTAGAAATACAAGAGTTTGGCAAAAATCAACAAAATAATTCTGTAAAAACCAACTGGCTATATGGAATTTATAATATAGAGTATTTGTATATTTTATTACTATTTATAAATTATATGCTAAGAATTGTTTAATATCATTAAAATATAATAAACATTATGTACAGATACATACATTTTTCCCCAGAGATTCAGCTGTTAAATGTTTGTATCACTGTGAATGGGCCCCTGTTTCTGTCCTTAAGAGGTTAACATTTGGTGGGACCTGGGCAAAAATCCTACAGTGCGGGCTCTGGTGTGGTCAAAGCCATCAGAAAGAAACCCAGTCTCTTGGGAGCTCAGAAGAGGAAAAAGCACTGCCAGCCAGGAAAGACTGAAAGTTTTCATTTACGGGCTACAGAGAAAATTGTGTAGATCTTTAAACTAACAAGAGTTTGTGGAAACAAAAGCAGAGTTAGATATAGATAGATGTGCTGTATTTTTATAAAATATTTGAAATGTCATTTCTCAGTGATTTAATAAGAAAGTTGATTTATTTTTGTTGACATTGTTGGAAATAGTTTATCTTTTGTTTATAAACCAGAAACAGCCAGAGTCTGGCGTGTGTTAACTTGAGTCTGATTTGTGCTGGTCTTTGTCTAATTTACGTTCGCTTCAGTCAGCCAGTTATGAGGTTGCCAGGCTGTGGAGATGAAGGTGGCAGATAGTGGGCTGAGTCTTCCACAACCTGAGCGCAAGCTTCCAACATAGCTTGTCAGGCTATATAGGGAAGAATCTATTCAGCTTAGGGTGTGCGTGCTGACTGTGGGCCCCTGGGGAAGGAAGCCTCTCTAGCTATCTCTTTACGAAGCTATAGCAGACGCTGTCCACACTTCAACCCATGTCTCCTCGGACCCTTTGATCATTTTCCTGAGCACGGACTCCCCGTATGCTTATTCTTACATCTCCTTGAAGATGAACTGTCCTCAGGCTGCCAGTATCTACTTTGCTTAGGCAAGAAAGCCTGGAAGTGCTTGGGAATTTGTGCCTCAGGCCAATCCATAACCAAAGACTAATGAGTTCTGGGGTATAAATACCCCAGATGCTCTTCTCCTGAGGCGTGACCCTCTGAGGCATGACCTACCCTGTTTCCAGAGCTCCTCCTGTGGGAATGAACCAAAGTTACCCTCCTGGGACTTTGCTGGATACCACATTCCTGCATCTCCCAACTTCCCTTCTATAATAGATCCTACTTCCCCATTTCTTTCCCAGTTTTCCCCAGTAGAACATTTCTTGATAAATCACTTTCACACTAATCCTTGGAGTCTTCTTCTGGTAAACCTGACCTAAGACAGTGGCCATGTTTCATGTGGTGTGTTCCCCACCCCCATTTATTGGCCATGAATGTTTGGACCACAGGTAAACACCCAGCTCAAAGGTGGCCCCTCTGTGGACTGGCCAGTGGATTGAGGTGGCATAGCTCAAGAGCCAACCTAGGCAGATCCTCTCTCTCATGGGGTTTGATATTGAGTCATATAGAGAGTGACTGAGTCATCATATTTGATATTGCAAAACTCTGGCTGAGATTCACGACTCGATCTGCCAAGAAGCAATGAGATAACTCTCACTGGAGCATTCTTACATTCTGAAGGACTTTGTCATTTGCAAACATGCTCCCATTTCCATGGCATTTCTTAATTCTATGTGATTCCTTCCTATAATCCTCATTACTCAAGGTAATGGGATGTCTCTGGTCCTCAAAAAGCCTAAAATACAAGCTAGGAATCACCTCATTGAGGGACCCAATTTTCTGGCCATTTATTGCTGAATTATTTAGGGAAAGGGCCCTGAAAATTATCAAAGAGGCCATAATGATTTGAGTAGAAGCAACATGGAGCCAAATTAGCATTCATATAAGTTGGATAATGAAGATAGGAGGAATCTATTTGAGATATTAAAAAGCTGAAAGGAAGCAGACTAGTGTTCTTACCTGAGGTAGAAAAAGCAGCTGAACCTCCTTTTGTCTTCCATATCTTCTGTCTTCCTCTCATTTGCAGCAGCCAAGATGGGACTATCAAGTTGGGGAGGAGATAGTAGAAACAATGAGGGAAGAGTCTACATACTAGGAGTGTTGGAGCCCTTGAGTTTACAGCTGCCTTTTAAGTCTTTCAATGTCTTTTACTCAAGAAAGCACTTTAGTTCTAGTGATGAAAGAATCAGGCTAGACCAGAAACTGAGGCATGCTGTTTAGGGCTTGTTCTCTATCTAGATTAAAAAGGAGCTTTTGACCCAGCCCAGATCACTAGGGACAAAAAAGAGACAGGAATTCAGGGCAGATATTTTGTTCAGAAATGCAGGTCAAACAATCTTTGGGGTATCAGGCCAGGTAGGGTATGGAGATGAGAGGTACCAACTCTACAATTCTCCATATTGAAAATGGAAGGTCAATATTTTATAGCCACAAGCAAATGCAAACAAATACGATTCATGTTTGCCTGGAATCAACATCACCTCCCCCTCTCCCACTCTGCGCTTCTCTGAAATACTCGTAAAAATCCTAAGTGCTCCTCAAAAGCCAATAATTAGCTCATCAGAGTCACACTACACAGACATATCTCCTCTGCTAGTACATTCCCTAGTGCAGGACAAGACACATCAAAATTGCCCAGAGAGCTTTTAAAATGTAGATTTCAGGGTCTCATCCCAAGAGGAACTGATTCAGTAAGCCAAGGGTGGGGTCTGCGAACCCATACAAACTTTATTACAAATGAGCAGTTTACTTGGATTTGAGCAATGATACTAGATCTTAAATTTTATACAGATGATCTTACTGTATGTTAATCTTAAGGATTTTTAAAAGCAAAGAAACTATCTTCTTTATTGATTTCCTTTGTTTGAGGTGCATATTTTTATGCGTTCATAAACTATATTATAAACAGCTGCCAATTTTTGGCTAGTGAGATTTTAAAAGTAGTTATTTATAGGTCTAATTTAAGTTTAAATGTTTTAAAGTCTCTAAGAGGAACCTTCAAATCTCTCCTGTTTCTCCCTCATCTGCTCTATGAAGCACACATTTTCTTTGAGAAGAGGTTTCAGATAATGGAATTGAAGTTAGTCAAATCACAGAAAGTGAAACCTAGAGGGATTTTAATAGCTCCCCAGTTCAGCCCCCTCATTAGATGAGAAAATTGAGGCCAAAAAGTTTAATTGATTTGCCCAAAGTCAGCCAAGTGCTTGAGACAAGTATCTCCAACATGGTTTGGTCTCTCCCTTATACCCGGGAGGCCTGGTGCGAATATTCTCATTGGAATTTTATTTCTGGTGCCATTCTGCAAACAGCACTTTCTGGCCAAATTGAGCAGATGTGAGTGCGCTATCCCTGAAATCACCCCATCTAGGCAGCTCCATCTCCCATCTGCTACAAAGGATCTATCCGCCACTGCCTATAGACTTCCTTAAGGAAGAAACTTCAAAATTCTAAGTTAAAAAAAAAAAGCAAATTTCATCATGCCTCAAAATACCATAATGTTTCTCACTTACCTAAATCTCTGGGGCCTGCTTTTACATATCTGCTGAGCATATCTACCTAGACATTCTCTTTATATATACATACATAAAAGGTATTTATATAAATACTTTAGGTATTTATATATACGCATATACACACACTTACATACCTACATATCTACATGTATATCTCTACTTCCCTGTAAATTATTTGTCTGAGTCCAAAGTAAGAGTCATAAACTCCACACTGTATTGATTCTTCTTATCTCATCCAGCACAACCACCTTTGGATTGTCATTCAACTGAAAAATAAACAGAAAACACAGTGGGCACTGTGATGCTCTTTAGGCAATCGTATGCCACCTCTCCATGTCCAGGGCCAAGCGGATTACTCATAGCTGCCCACAAGCCAAGTGCCATTCCCCTTGCTTCTACCCAACCCTTCAAAGTCACCAATGCTCTGAGGACACTAGGTGTGTCATTGATGTGAATTCCAAAAGGGATCATCTACTGCTTAGCCCCTGTAGAAATCTAGTACTGCAGAGGCCCAGACATGACAGTGTCTGCCCCCGTGAGACAGTGTCTGAGGTGCATGTGCACTCTGCCCTCTGCCATGTGTCAGAGCCCCAGCTTCCATGCTTTGGGCAGGCAACAAGTGGGTTGACTTATGGATGCCCCAGTTGTTCAGTAGCCAGGTCATGGTCAACCCTTTGCTCCCAGTTTTGAACAGCTTCTTCTTTTCTGTATAACCCAACCTGCCAACTAAATGTTTCCTTTTCTCCATGTGCCATGGTGTGGAAAGGGCTGGGAAGTGCTGCCCAGGATGTGCATCTACTAAGCATTCCTGAGGGCCACAGTCACCTGCTGTAGCAGCTCCCCAATCCCCCATCTGGGGTCCCCACTGCAGCGAGGGAGCTGTGTGCTCCAGCAGGACGAGAGTGGCAGGAGACGTTTTTCTATCTAAGGTGGCTCCCGTGGCACAGAGGAAAGAACACAGGCTCAGGAATGAGACAGACCTGCTGCATTGGTAGCCTTGGTTTTGCCCCCTACTCATGCAAGACATTGAACAAGCCATTTTAACCTCTCTGAGGTGGTTCCAAGATGGCCGAATACGAGCAGCTCCAGTCTACAGCTCCCAGCATAAGAGACGCAGAAAACGGGTGATTTCTGCATTTCCAGCTGAGCTTTGAAGAGAGTAGTGGTTCTCCCAGCACGGAGTTTGAGATCTGAGAACGGACAGACTGCTTCCTCAATTGGGTCCCTGACCCCCAAGTAGCCTAACTGGGAGGCACCCCCCAGTAGGGGCAGACTGACACCTCACACGGCTGGGTACCCCTCTGAGACAAAACTTCCAGAGGAACGATCAGACAGCAACATTTCCTGTTCAGCAATATTCGCTGTTCTGCAGCCTCCACTGCTGATACCCAGGCAAACAGGGTCTGGAGTGGACCTCCAGCAAACTCCAACAGACATGCAGCTGAGGGTCCTGACTGTTAGAAGGAAAACTAACAAACAGAAAGGACATCCACACCAAAACCCCATGTGTGTGTCACCATCATGAAAGACCAAAGGTAGATAAAACCACAAAATGGGGAAAAAACAGAGCAGAAAAACTGAAAATTCTAAAAATCAGAGTGCCTCTCCTCCTCCAAAGGAACGCAGCTCCTCACCAGCAACAGAACAAGGCTGGACAGAGAACGACTTTGACGAGTTAAGAGAAGAAGGATTCAGACGATCAAACTTCTCCGAGCTAAAGGAGGAAGTTCCAGCCCATCGCAAAGAAGTTAAAAACCTTGAAAAAAGATTAGACGAATGGCTAACTAGAATAACCAATGTAGAGAAGGCCTTAAATGACCTGATGGAGCTGAAAACCATGGCACGAGAACTATGTGACGAATGCACAAGCTTCAGTAGCCAATTTGGTCAGCTGGAAGAAAGGTTATCAGTGATTGAAGATCAAATGAATGAAATGAAGTGAGAAGAGTTTAGAGAAAAAAGAATAAAAAGAAACGAACAAAGCCTCCAAGAAATATGGGACTATGTGAAAAGACCAAATCTACATCTGATTGGTGTACCTGAAAGTGACAGGGAGAATGGAACCAAGTTGGAAAACACTCTGCAGGATATTATCCAGGAGAATTTCCCCAACCTAGCAAGGCAGGCCAACATTCAAATTCAGGAAATACAGAGAATGCCACAAAGATACTCCTCGAGAAGAGCAACTCCAAGACACATAATTGTCAGATTCACCAAAGTTGAAATGAAGGAAAAAATGTTAAGGGCAGCCAGAGAAAATGGTTGGGTTACCCACAAAGGGAAGCCCATCAGACTAACAGCTGATCTCTCAGCAGAAATTCTACAAGCCAGAAGAGAGTGGGGGCCAATATTCAACATTCTTAAAGAAAAGAATTTTCAACCCAGAATTTCATATCCAGCCAAGCTAAGCTTCATAAGTGAAGGAGAAATCAAATCCTTTACAGACAAGCAAATGCTGAGAGATTTTGTCACCACCAGGCCTGCCCTACAAGAGCTCCTGAAGGAAGCACTAAACATGGAAAGGAACAACCGGTACCAGCCACTGCAAAAACATGCCAAATTGTAAAGACCATTGATGCTAGGAAGAAACTGCATCAACTAACGAGCAAAATAACCATCTAACATCATAATGACAGGATCAAATTCACACATAACAATATTAACCTTAAATGTAAATGGGCTAAATGCTCCTATTAAAAGACACAGACTGGCATATTGGATAAAGAGTCAAGACCCATCAGTGTGCTGTATTCAGGAGACCCATCTCACGTGCAGAGACACACATAGGCTCAAAATAAAGGGACGGAGGAAGATCTACCAAGCAAAGGAAAACGAAAAAAGGCAGGGGTTGCAATCCTTGTCTCTGATAAAGCAGACTTTAAACCAACAAAGATCAAAAGAGACAAAGAAGGCCATTACATAATGGTAAAGGGATCAATTCAACAAGAAGAGCTAACTATCCTAAATATATATGCACCCAATACAGGAGCACCCAGATTCATAAAGCAAGTCCTTAGAGACCTACAAAGAGACTTAGACTCACACACAATAATAATGGGAGACTTTAACACCCCACTGTCAACATTAGACTGATCCACGAGACAGAAAGTTAGCAAGGATATCCAGGAATTGAACTCAGCTCTGCACCAAGTGGACCTAATAGACATCTACAGAACTCTCCACCCCAAATCAACAGAATATACATTCTTCTCAGCACCAAATAGCACTTATTCCAAAATTGACCACATAGTTGGAAGTAAAGCACTCCTCAGCAAATGTAAAAGAACAGAAATTATAACAAACTGCCTCTCAGACCACAGTGCAATCAAAGTAAAACTCAGAATTAAGAAACTCACTCAAAACTGCTCAACTACATGGAAACTGAACAACCTGCTCCTGAATGACTACTGGGTACATAATGAAATGAAGGCAGAAATAAAGATGCTCTTTGAAACCAACAAGAACAAAGACACAACATACCAGAATCTCTGGGACACATTTAAAGCAGTGTGTAGAGGGAAATTTATAGCACTAAATGCCTACAAGAGAAAGCAGGAAAGATCTAAAATTAACACCCTAACATCACAATTAAAAGAACGAGAGAAGCAAGAGCAAACACATTCAAAAGCTAGCAGAAGGCAAGAAATAACTAAGATCAGAGCAGAACTGAAGGAGATAGAGACACAAAAAACCCTTCAAAAAATCAACGAATCCAGGAGCTGGTTTTGTGAAAAGATCAACAAAATTGATAGACCGCTAGCAAGATTAATAAAGAAGAAAAGAGAGAAGAATCAAATAGACGCAATAAAAAATGATAAAGGGGATATCACCACCGATCCCACAGAAATACAAACTACCATCAGAGAATACTATAAACACCTCTACACAAATCAACTAGAAAATCTAGAAGAAATGGATAAATTCCTCAACACATACAACCTCCCACGACTAAACCAGGAGGAAGTTGAATCTCTGAATAGACCAATAACAGGCTCTGAAATTGAGGCAATAATTAATAGCTTACCAACCAAAAAAAGTCCAGGACCAGACGGATTCACAGCCAAATTCTACCAGAGGTACAAGGAGGAGCTGGTACCATTCCTTCTGAAACTATTCCAATCAATAGAAAAAGAGGGAATCCTCCCTAACTCATTTTATGAGGCCAGCATCATCCTGATACCAAAGCCTGGCAGAGACGCAACAAAAAAAGAGAATTTTAGACCAGTATCCCTGATGAACATCGATGCAAAAATCCTCAATAAAATACTGGCAAACGGAATCCAGCAGCACATCAAAAAGCTTATCCACCATGATCAAGTGGGCTTCATCCCTGGGATGGAAGGCTGGTTCAACATAGCAAATCAATAAATGTAATCCAGCATATAAACAGAACCAAAGACAAAAACCACGTGATTATCTCAATAGATGCAGAAAAGGCCTTTGACAAAATTCAACAGCCCTTCATGCTAAAAACTCTCAATAAATTAGGTATTGATGGGACATATCTCAAAATAGTAAGAGCTATTTATGACAAACCCACAGCCAATATCATACTGAATGGGCAAAAACTGGAAGCATTCCCTTTGAAAACTGGCACAAGACAGGAATGCCCTCTCTCACCACTCCTATTCAACATAGTGTTGGAAGTTCTGGCCAAGGCAATCAGGCAGGAGAAAGAAATAAAGGGTATTCAATTAGGAAAAGAGGAAGTCAAATTGTCCCTGTTTGCAGATGAAATGATTGTATATCTAGAAAACCCCATCATCTCAGCCCAAAATCTCCTTAAGTTGATAAGCAACTTCAGCAAAGTCTCAGGATACAAAATCAATGTGCAAAAATCACAAGCATTCTTATACACCAATAACAGACAGAGAGCCAAATCATGAGTGAACTCCCATTCACAATTGCTTCAAAGAGAATAAAATACCTAGGAATCCAACTTACAAGGGATGTGAAGGACCTCTTCAAGGAGAACTACAAACCACTGCTCAACGAAATAAAAGAGGACACAAACAAATGGAAGAACATTCCATGCTCATGGATAGGAAGAATCAATATTGTGAAAATGGCCATACTGCCCAAGGTAATTTATAGATTCAATGCCATCCCCATCAAGCTACCAATGACTTTCTTCACAGAACTGGAAAAAACTACTTTAAAGTTCATATGGAACAAAAAAAGAGCCCACATTGCCAAGTCAATCCTAAGCCAAAAGAACAAAGCTGGAGGCATCACGCTACCTGACTTCAAACTATACTACAAGGCTACAGTAACCAAAACAGCATGGTACTGGTACCAAAACAGAGATATAGACCAATGGAACAGAACAGAGCCCTCAGAAATAATACCACACATCTACAACTATCTGATCTTTGACAAACCTGACAAAAACAAGAAATGGGGAAAGCATTCCCTATTTAACAAATGGTGCTGGGAAAACTGACTAGCCATATGCAGAAAGCTGAAAGTGGATCCCTTCGTTACACCTTATGCAAAAATTAATTCAAGATGGATTAAAGACTTAAATGTTAGACCTAAAACCATAAAAACCCTAGAAGAAAGCCTAGGCAATACCATTCAGGACACAGGCATGGGCAAGGACTTCATGTCTAAAACACCGAAAGCAATGGCAACAAAATCCAAAATTGACAAATGGGATCTAACTAAACTAAAGAGCTTCTGCATAGCAAAAGAAACTACCATCAGAGTGAACAGGCAACCTACAAAATGGGAGAAAATTTTTGCAATCTACTCATCTGACAAGGGGCTAATATCCAGAATCTGCAAAGAACTCAAACAAATTTACAAGAAAAAAACAAACAACCCCATCAATAAGTGGACAAAGGATATGAACAGACACTTCTCAAAAGAAAACATTTATGCAGCCAAAAGACACATGAAAAAATGTTCATCATCACTGGCCATCAGAGAAATGCAAATCAAAAGCACAGTGAGATACCATCTCACACCAGTTAGAATGGCAATCATTAAAAAGTCAGGAAACAACAGGTGCTGGAGAGGATGTGGAGAAATAAGAACACTTTTACACTGTTGGTGGGACTGTAAACTAGTTCAACCATTGTGGAAGACAGTGTGGTGATTCCTCAGGGATCTAGAACTAGAAATACCATTTGACCCAGCAATCCCATTACTTGGTATATACCCAAAGGATTATAAATCATGCTGCTATAAAGACACATGCACACATATGTTTATTGCGGCACTATTCACAATAGCAAAGACTTGGAACCAACCCAAATGTCCAACAATGATAGACTGGATTAAGAAAATGTGGCACATATACACCATGGAATACTATGCAGCCATAAAAATGATGAGTTCATGTCCTTTGTAGGGACATGGATGAAGCTGGAAACCATCATTCTCAGCAAACTATCACAAGGACAAAAAAACCAAACACCGCATGTTCTCACTCATAGGTGGGAATTGAACAATGAGAACACTTGGACACAGAAAGTGGAACATCACACACCAGGGCCTGTTGTGGGGTGGGGGGAGGGGGGAGTGATGATAGCATTAGGAGATATACCCAAAGTAAATTTTGAGTTAATGGGTGCAGCACACCAACATGGCACGTGTATAGATATGTAACAAACCTGCATCTTGTGCACATGTACCCTAGGACTTAAAGTATAATAAATAAATAAATATATATATATATAAAGAAAAAATCTATAAAGAAGGCAGAAAAACAGAATGTTTAGAAGAAAAAGTTAAATAATGAGCAATATTCTTATCAATAAAAATAGTTGCCAGAAAACCACTGAAGCACTGTTAACATAAAAGTTTATACCGAAATTATCACTCAAAATAAAGGCAAAAATAAATACAAAAAAAAAAACCTCTGAGACTCAGTTTCCTTATCCATAAAATTGTGATACTGATACCAACATCACAAGTTGCTATGCAAATGAAATAAGAAGACAGGCGAAATAATCTCTCTCTTCCTCTAGGTAAAGCATATTGTTGTTCCCATGGAAAAAAAGAATAACTGGGGTGGGGAGGGGGATGTTTGTGAACCTACACAGCCACATACAGCAACTATTTTCTCCTGGTCTCCTCCTCCCACAGCAGTGTGGCGGGAAGGAGAGGCTGTGTCATCTCGCTGCTGAACCATGGCAAGACAGAACTTAATTATACGTGGCTGCAGTGTAGCCGCAACATTGGATGAGCTCATCGGTTCTTGCAGAAAATGACCCAGGGATTCTTGAAAGGTGACAACTATTTTTAAATACGTAGACTTTTAAAAATAAAACACTTTCCTCTCTCTTCTCTCGGCTTAAGGCAGATTGGCGCAAGGTCTAATTTAGATCTGGGTCTATTGTGAGTCACATAGCTGATCTTTCTTCCCCCAGTTCTATATTCTTAAAGTTTATATGCACTTCCAAGCATACAGCTTATAAATAGTAATAGAAACATACCACTTGATTCCTGACATATATACCCAGGAGGTTTCATTTATCCACTACTATACTCTTTATCCAGAGTCCCCAAGAAAAGACTGCAAAGGTCAGAGGCACGATGAGCCTGCCTTGACTTTGAGGGTGGTTGTTAGAAACTGCAGGGCAGTGAGAAGAAAGGGGAGCAGTCTCAGCTAGGTCTGGTACATCATCTGAGACACAGTGCAGGTCCCTTCTCCAGCCCAGTGGAGACTACTAAGCTATGGGACAAGGCCATTGGAGGTACTGGAACACCCTCCAAGGGACCTATGGGCACTGGGAAGATTTGGGAGCAACAGTTTTGCTTCAGTACATATCCATTCCTACATCTAATCTGCCTCAGGAGAAGCAGAGTCAGGAGTCTCCCTGGTTCTCTGTCCCTGTCACAAAAGCTCTACTTCCCACTTATGGTCACAAGTTGCCCTCAGGTGTAAAACATTCCTGGGTGACAAACAAAGGGATAATTCAAAAACTTAGTGATGGGTTCAGAAAGTATATCACTCTCATGACTAGTTATGAATTCTTTTGCCCGTGAAGTGGTTTCTACTTTGTTTTCTACAAAATAGAAGGAAGACCTAGACAGTTGTCCTTTCATGAAATAATTTTTGACAATAGATGATCTTGTTATTTGGGGCATAAAACTCAGAAGGAGTTATATTTTAAATTGAGTAGCACTGACATAATAATACTGCTTTCTGTCTACTGATCTGTTTGAATGCAGTTTCAAAGCACCAACATCTACAAAAGTAAGGCATTGGGGTAGAATTGATACTGAAACACAGCTCAGTTTAGCAACAGTAGTTTAGAGATATATGTTACAACACTTTGATAAGTAAATTCATGAATGTCTCATCCATCTTATTGAGAGGCATGTAAATAATACAATTTTGCCTTCGGAATTTATTAATAAAATAAATTTATGTTTTTTAGATCAGAATATACTGAACATGAAAAATATTAAATTGTTGCACTTAGACCCTTACTTAAAGGCCTATTAAAGACTCCTGTTTAAAATTCTTTTTTTAAAATTAAATGTTTTGGAATTTTTTTATATACGTATTTTTGTAGCAGAGAATTATGATAGGTTGTTCAATGGCAGATTTTCAAGCCTAAATATATATTTCATTAAGATGAAGTTCTGTGGTGGAAGTAGAATAAGAAAGTAAATTCAAAGAATGATGTAAAACTTTGACTACTAAGAAAAGCTGGGTTATTTATTTATTTATTTATTTATTATGAGACGGAGTCTCGCTGTCGCCCAGGCTGGAGTGCAGTGGCGCCATCTCGGTTCACTGCAGGCTCCGCCCCACTGGTTCACGCCATTCTCCTGCCTCAGCCTCCCGAGTAGCTGGGACTACAGGCGCCCTCCACCATGCCCGGCTAATTTTTTGTATTTTTAGTAGAGATGGGGTTTCACCATGTTAGCCAGGATGGTCTCGATCTATTGACCTCGTGAGCAGCCCGCCTTGGCCTCCCAAAGTGCTGGGATTACAGGAGGTCCTTTATTTTTAATTGGATGGAGGTAGGTATCATTCACTATGCTGTGTAGCTGAATACATTGAAAAGAGTAATGTAACAGCTTTACTTTTAAATACCAATATTTCCAGAACATAGAAAATGATTCCTCTGTAACGACTTAAACTTACAAAAAAATGTTTACATGTCAACTCTAAGAACTGAAAGCATAGTTAGGAAGAATGAATAAGACATAGTATTTGATGGCACAATAGGGGGACTACAATCAATAATAATCTAATTATATATTTAAAACTAACTAAAAGAGAGTAATTGGATTGTTTGTAACACAAAGGATAAATGCTTAAGGAGATCTGTACCAAAATATCTCATGTGCCCCATAAATGTATGCACTTACTATGTATCCACAGAAATTTAAACAATGTAAACAAATGTTTAAAAGTAAAAGAGAATGTGAAGCTTTGCAAAATTCTTAAGTTGACAAGAGCCCAAAACTTTGAAGACTGCAGTTCTTATGTACCCAGATAATGGTGACCTGGCTCTTCCTGTCCCTGCTGCTCCTGTTCCTGCCTCCCAAGGAACTTGGGTTCACATCCTAGCTTTCTACCTTGAGGCAACTGATTACCATTCTGTGACTTGATGGCAGCCCAGGAGTATCCTATTCATGAAGAAGACACATTTTCACATTATACTTATTGGTCAATATCTTTCTACAAAAGGTAGAAATAATATGTGTGGTTGCAGGGTTGCTTTTCAAGGCATAACTTCGAGATACGATAGGTGAGAAAAATGTTGTGCAGGTCTTAGATAAAACAAGGGTAGTTCCTAGGAAACATGAGCTCCATCTGGGGTAGCAGAAAAGATTACTCAGGGCCGGGCACAGTGGTTCATGCCTATAATCCCAGCACTTTGGGAGGCCAAGGTGGGTGGATCACGAGGTCAGGAGTTCGAGACCTGCCTGGCCAATATGGTGAAACCCCGTCTCTACTAAAAATACAAAAATTAGCTGGGCATGGTGGTGTGCACTTGTAATCCCAGCTGCTTGGGAGGCTGAAGCAGGAGAATCAGCTGAACCCAGGAGGCAGAGCTTGCAGTGAGCCAAGATCACGCCACTGCACTCCAGCCTGGGTGACAGAGCAAGACTCTGTCTCAAAAAAAAAAAAAAAGATTACTCAGGGGCAGGGAGAAGGTAGGTGGCACCCACCTGTGCTTGGGTGGGAACTAGAACAGAGAGAGAAGAGACAGAGGTGTTCACAACGCCTATGTGTCCCTCCTCCACCCACACTCAGGGGCTCCAGCACCTGCAGAGAAGCCTGCCTTCTCCGCAGTGTCACCATGGGTCAGGACTCCCTTTTGACCTGTAAGGACAACTGCATGTCCATCACCATAAGATCCTTGTCCAACTTGAAGGGAAACAAACATGGGTCCAGGACAAAACTGCATGCCTGAAACTGGGCAGGAGTATGCCACAAAGTTGTAAACCCCTGCCAAAAAGTGGATATTAGAGCTAATGCAACCGGCTGGCAGCAGACCCATCCCAATGTTGAAAAAGGAGCTGGAAGTATCAGGCAGGAGTCCCTGAGCCTCGTGAGGTCAGGGAGGGGCCTTCATTTACCAAAATAGGCCACCAAAAGCAGAAGCTGGAGATGCTGGAGGAAAACTTTGTCAGCTGGATTGCTGAGGCCTGGCCCTCTGTGTTCTCAACTGGGTTGAAGAAAGTAGAAATTGTACAGATTGATGGCTTAGGTCACGCACTGAGTCACAAGTGTACTACATTATGAAATATTTGCTTTTCTTACACAGCACATGGGCATACATACCTATTCATAGTCCACACATGGATTCTGAAGCATTTCACTTTCATGTAGCTGCCTTCATGATTAGAAAACTTTGTTCACAAGTAACTTAGTAATCAAAGCATCAGAAAATTTAGAAATAATGATATTAATACAAATAATAGTACAGATATTCCCTGACTGTGGTAGATACCCCTTGGGATACCTGCGTAGGCCCTGATTATTTTTATTTATTTTATTGTTTTTTTTTTGAGACAGAGTCTCGCACTGTCTCCCAGGCTGGAGTGCAGTGGCACAATCTCGGCTCACTGCAACCTCCGCCTTCCAGGTTCAAGCAATTCTTCCGCCTCAACCTCCTGAGAACAGGCACCCACCACCACGCCCAGCTAATTGTTTTCCTTTTTTTTCTTTTTTTTTCTTTTTTTTTTTTTTGTATTTTTAGTAGAGACAGGGTTTCACTATGTTGGCCAGGCTCATCTCGAATGCCTGACCTTGTGATCCACCTGCCTCGGCCTCCCAAAGTGCTGGGATGACAGGCATGAGCCACTGCGCCCAGCCTAGGTCCTGATTTTTAAAGCAACTCCCCTGTTTTGCCTTCAATAATGGAACCATGCCCAGCCCCATGGCCACATTCTTTCTACTTAAAGTGTGGTTCATGGACCAGCAGCAATGGCGTCACCTAAGAGCTCATAAGAACTGCAGAACCTGAGATTCTGCCTTGATGACAGATCTAAATACTCAGAATTTTTTTTTTTTTTTTTTTTTTTGAGACGGAGTCTCGCTCTGTCACCCAGGCTAGAGTGCAGTGGCGCGATCTCAGCTCACTGCAAGCTCCACTTCCTGGGTTCACATCATTCTCCTCCCTCAGCCTCCCAACTAGCTGGGACTACAGGCACCTGCCACCACGCCCAGCTAATTTTTTGCATTTTTATAGAGGCAGGATTTCACCGTGGTCTCGATCTCCTAACCTAGTGATCCGCCCACCTCGGCCTCCCAAAGTGCTGGGTTTACAAGCGTGAGCCACCGCGCCAGGTCAATACTCAGAATTTTAACAATACCACTAGGTGAGCTGCATGCACATTAAGGTTTGAGAAACACTTGACAACATGGCATCACTGCTCTAGATTTAGCTCATTAGATTCAGGGTGAGCGGGACTTGAAGAAAATTGTGCCAACCACAGTCTTCGTTGAGAATCTTAACTAAGAAACAATAACGGCAAGGGAAACGAGATCACATTCGTGGCACACCTCCAGAGGGAAGGTTTGAAAAGTTCTGCTAGGCCCTCAGTTGCCATACTTGCTGGGATGTCTTACAATAATATGCTTATTTGGACAAACATTCTGTTTCAAATGACAGAATGTTTGGAGCAGCTTGGATTTTTGGTAAATCATAAATGTGTTAGAGTATCTGTGTGCACAAACACATATAACACGTAAAATCTGTGTGTGTGTGTCACAAGAAAGGAAGACTACAGATCAGTGTCTTTTATGAATATAGATGCAACAATCCTCAATATGGTACTAGCAAACCAAACCCAACAGTATACTGAAAGGATTATACACCATGATTATGAGGGATTCCTCCCAGGAATTCAGGGGTGGTTCAACATTTTTTTAAAAGGCAATAGAGATAATTCATTGCATTAGTAAAATGAAAGGAAAAAATCCACATGATCATTTGAATTGATGCTTAAAAAACATTTGACAAAATACAATACATTTTCTTGGTAAAAACGCTCAGAACACTAGAAATAAAGGGTAACTTCCCAATAGGATAAAGGGTATTTGTGAAAAGCCCATTGCTAGCATCATATTCAATGGTGAAAGACTGAAAGCTTTCCTCCTAAGATCAGGAAAAAGACAAGAATGCCTACTTTCACCATTGATGCTCAACACTGTACTGGAAGTCCTGACCACAGCAATTAGGCGAGAAAAAGAGATAAAAGGCAGCCAAGTAAAAAGGAAGTAACAAAAGTATTTCTATTCACAGGTAACATGATCCTATATATATAGAAAATCTCAGGTCCCTGTATGTAGGATCCAAAGAAAACTTATTGGAGCAAATAAATCAATTCTGCAAAATTGCAGGTGTGATCAACACTCAAAAACCCATTATGCTTCTATATACCAGCAAGAACAATCTGAAAGAAAATTAAGAAAACAATTCAATTTACGATAGCATCCAAAAGAATAAAATACCCAGGAATAATTTAACCGAGAATGTGAAAAGCCTGTACGCCAAAAACTACAGGTTCCTTTTTTTTTTTTTTTTTTTTTTTGAGAAGGAGTATCGCTCTGTCGCTCAGGCTAGAGTGCAGTGGCACCATCTCGGCTCACTGCAACCTCCACCTCCTGGGTTCTAGCAATTCTCCTGGCTCAGCCCCCCAAGTAGCTGGGACTACAGGCGCATGCTGCCACACGCGGTTAATTTTTTGTATTTTAGTAGAGACGGGGTTTCACCATGTTGCCCAGGCTGCTCTCGAACTCCTGAGCTCAGGCATTCCACCAGCCTTGGCCTCCCAAACTGCTAAGATTACAGGCATGAGCCACTGCGCCCGGCCTACAGGTTCCTTCTTACACAGGGCTCCAAGTGGCAACACCAATCTACAGGGACTAACATGACCTAGGAAATATCAGAGGCTCAGAGTTTGCATATATTGAGGCAGAGGGCACTTTGCCTGCTTTTCTGCTCAAGTGTGTTCGCTTGGCTACAAATAATATTTAAGAACATGTTTTTGAATTAAATATTAACTAACTTTTTGTTTGTTTGTTTTGAGATGGAGTCTCTGTCACCCAGGCTGGAGTGCAGTGGCGCAATCTTGGCTCACTGCAACCTCTGCTACCCGGGTTCAAGCAGTTCTCCTGCTTCAGCCTCCCAAGTAGCTGAGATTACAAGGGCTTGCCACCATACCTGGCTAGTTTTTTGTATTTTTTAGTAAAGATGGGTTTTCACCATGTTGGCTAGGCTGGTCTCGAACTCCTGACCTCAGGTGATCCGCTCTCTTCGGCCTCCCAAAGTGCTGGGATTACAGGCGTGAGCCACACGCCCAGCCAATATTAGCTAATATTAATGAGTAATATATTTAGTACAGTTGCCTCAGTGTCGGCTAGCTTCATTGGCAGGG